>NC_056662.1:10487500-11112500 GCF_018350195.1 Panthera tigris
TGATGCTGATTTACTGTTTGTAGGATCCTTCCGGCCTCTTTCTCGGGTGTGGGTTAGAAGGGGTAAGGAAGGGAGCAGGGGGATGAATTTGATGGGCTACGGTGGTCCCAGACGAAGACGGAGGTGCTGGGGACAAGGCAGCAGTGGGAGGGGCGGGGAGGGGAGGGATTCTACGGTGTCACCTTCAGGACTCCGTTCTGGCCTAGATGTGGGAGGCGAAGGGGCCCCTGGGTACAGGATGGTGTCCTATGTCGTGTGGGAAGACTTGGGGGAGGAATCATTTTCTTAGGAGAAGACAGCAGAGCGTGCACCTCATCTCGAGGAGGCAGCCGCTAGTCAGCCCCCGCTGGGTGTACCATGTGGGACCGTGGGTCCAGCATTGCCAGGGTTTATAGGTTCTTTTCGGGAGAAGCTCAGACTCTGAATTTTCATGTGAAGTTTCTGGTTGTTAAGTTTTGGCTGCAAAAATCAAACCTTGTGTGAGATTTGGCTCAGGGCAGATGTCCTCTGGGGCAAATGAGGCCCTGAGCTGCTTCAAGGTTTATCAAATAGACAGGGAGATAAGAGGGAGGCTATATTTGTACAATTTCTAAGAATTGTCTGGTTAGGGAAGGGGTAGTGTTCGCAGCCAGGCTCACGTTGTTTCCTTTATAAAGCTTTCAACCCCTTTGAAATCGAACAAGCTTATGGCGCTTTCTGAGGAACCAGGGAATCTCCATTCTGTGGCCTGACTTTTGACCCGCAAGGATCGGATGAGGAAGGGAACCACCTGACTCACCTTGAAAGAGCCCCGTGCCCATTGGCAGAATCCAGCTATCGTTTCCTCGTTCTGTTTCAGGGCAGGATGCCGGGGTCCTTTGGTGGACAAAACTTCCGTGCACAGGCTGCTGGGCAAAGTTGGGCTTTCCAGCGTTTACACAGCTCTGCAGCTTGTGGGATCTAATCACACCCCGGTCGATAGTGGCCTGTATAATGCCATTGCCATGGAATCCTGTCCCGGCCTGCTTCCGGACCCTTTCGCCATATGGACACTTTGTCGTATTCCTTATCCATCCTTGTGCTGGGCTTTCAAAACACGTTATTCTTCCCACTCCCTGGGACTTGTTTTCAGCTGAAAGAATAATTGGAAAGGCATCCTTTCAGTTAGAAAGTAAGCAAAATGAGAGTGTTTAACCTGGGTACACATCTCCAAAGACCATTCTTTCAAACAGATGTTCAGACATATGGGAAAAGCATGGGTGGTTCCTTTAGGAGAAAGCCCTTACCGATGCAGAAACCCAATCTCTGTTTCACGAGGGGGAACCCCGACCAGCTTCGAGCTCCGCGGGGTGGGGAGCAGAGGCCAGGGGCGCACCTGTTCAGGTTACCCCTCCCCTCGCCTCCATCCGGAGGAGGCCAGCCAGGTCTCCAAGCTTTCATCTGTTGCGAGGCTGTGCTTTTCATCCCGTTGGATTTTAGCCTTTAGACTCTCCACGACTCACTTTGAATTATGTCTCAGAAAGGGCAGAAAGAAGCCAGGTGGAGTTTTCTCCTTACGGGGCGAAGCTGCCGTCGTCACAGTGAGCAGTCTCCTTTGGCAAGTGGCTGTGCACGTGGGCTTCTAGGCGGACAACCCAATTTTGTGCTTGGTGAGCCCCCCCCCCGCCCCAGTCCCCTCCACTTTTAAGATAAGAAACAGGAAGCCGGTCTTACAGATGCTAATTTGTCTAGAAGCTACTGTGTTTGGTCCTCCGGAGGGTTCAGTCTGGCCTTCCTGGAGAGGGAAAGGAAAGCCAGGTGGCTCGAGCTTCTGAGGCAGAGAGACCCTAGAGGTTCCTTTACTCATTCATCCGTTTGTTTGAAATATTTACCAAGCACCTTCCATGCGCTAGGCACCGTTCCAGGCGCTGGGAATGTGGCTGTGAACAAAACAGACAGAAATTCCTGCCCCCGTGGAGCTGACGTTCTGGCTGCGGGGAGATAAACAATAAATCTACTAAGTAGGAAAGTTAAATAGTATGTTGGAAGCTGATAAGTACCATGGGAAAATGACCAGGCCAAGGGGAATTGGGGTATTGGGAGGGGTCAGATCAGCCTTCGTGAGAAGTGGCATCCGAGCAAAGGAGGAGAGAAAGGAGGAAAAGGCAGGTGCAGGGGGCTGGGGGGGGTGAGTGCTCCCAGCTGAGGGGCCATCTGGGCCCAGTGTGCATGGGCTGCGGACGCAGAGGACTTTCATTCTGGGTGAGGTGGGAGCTGGGAGGGACGGGGTGTGACTTTGGTTTTCTGGGCATCTCTGTGGCTGCTGCGTGGGTGAGAACTGATGACGGGCCCGCGGAAGAAGCGGGAGGAGGGGATGGGTGCTGCCGCGGTCCAGGTGAGAAGGGAGTGTGGCTGGGCCAGGGTTCGGGGCGGAGGGCACCAGAAGCGGTTGGATTCTGGGTGTATCTTGAAAGCCGGGCTAACTGGTTTACTTGAGAGATTGGCTGTGGTCGGGAGGCACGGGTGTGGTTGCAGTCTTGGGAAAGGCCTGAGTCCCCAGGGCTGAGCCACCCTGCCCGTCCCCACGGAGACTTCGCCTCCCTTCAGAGGGAAGACGGCCTGACCCAGCCTTGTAAAGAGGGGGATGGGCAGGGTGGGGACGCTGACGCCAGCTTTTAGAGGGGCCACCCTTACCAGCTTCTCTTTGGCCCTGCTAGTCTCTCGACGGTAACACTGGCCATTAATTTAAAAACCCCGAAGAGCGCGGTCCAAACCCAGTGCGTCTGTGGAGCAGATGTGGCCTCCTGTGTGTGACCTCGAGTGGGCAGGGAGGCTTTGTGGAGGACCGGAGACCGGAGCTGGCCTCCAGGGCTGAGCCGGGCGGAGGAGAGCGGGTGTCTAGGGCAGGGCGGTGTCCCGGTGTGGGTGATGAGCAGGTGTGAGGCTGGATCATACCGGGCTCGCAGAGTCCACATCAGAAGGTAAACTGTCACAGGTCAGTGAGACCTGGCCCCCAGAGGTAGGGAGAAAACAGACAGCTTCCAGAATCTTGGAGACACAGTCGTTCCAAAGAGAGTGATTAAGTCAGAGGCTTGCCCTATGTCTGGCAACCAGTGGGAACACATAGAGCAAACTTGATTTGTCCCACAGACGACTTTTTGGGTCCCTCCTACAGGCCGGGCACTACGATGTAACAACGAGAGCTGCACTTACAGAGCACTTACTGTATACTTTCCTTAGAGTGACCTACTTAATCTTTGCAGTTACAACTCTCGTTTTACAGACAAGGGAACTGGGGCACAGGTTAAACAACCTGCCTGATGTCACCCAGCTGGTGAGCGGCAGCGTTGATTTGGACAGAGGAGGCCCGAAGCCGGAGCCTCCATTTAACCGCCTGCCTCTCGGAAGAAGAAAAAGCAGGTGGCTTAGAGCAAGGCAGTCCTAGCGTTCATTGGCTTTGGGACTCCGGGTAACTGGCTGGGTGGCCTTTTCTTCAGTTGTAAAGGGGTGAAGACCTGTGTCTTTCCGACTGTTTGGCTGCGTCCTGAGTCGTCAGGATGCTCAACAGGAGCGTCCAGCGTGATCCTTGGCACAGAGCGGGCATTTGATCTGTTCTTTGGTTGAGTAACGTCGCGATTGGATCTGGGATCTTTTGAGCTGTGCTGGCCGAAGATTGGATGCTGGTGCCTGTTCAGGCCTTCTCTGGCTGAGTTAGCCGAACCTGAGACTCATCCAGGGTGCTGTGAGCCCTCTGAGGGTCGTTTCCTGCTACGTTGTTCGTTACATGTATGATCTTCATTCTTGCAAACACAGACTGGGGTGGGGCTGTAATTCCCACAGTACAGGTGGATAGGGAGGCACGGGAGAAGTTGACCGACATCATTCGGCTAAAGGCAACGAGTATGTTGCCCTGACCTTGGCTTTTAGCTTCTGGGTTCGAATCTTTCCACTTACCGATTCATTCATCCGTCACCTGCTCCCAGCCGGCCCTGCACGACGCCCCAGCACAGAGCACTGCAGCTGGGGTTAATGCCAGGGGAAAATGGGACGGGGCTGAGCAAAGGCTCCTCATAGCAGCTCTGGGCGGCCGGTGCCCGGCTGGGTGTGACTGGAGCCCCGGGCCCAGTGTTCCGCATCCAGGTCCCACCCTTGTCCCCAGCTTCTCTCCCGAGGGACCCCCAAGCGAGGCAAAAATTTTCTCTGGCCCTGTGAGAAAGGAGGCATCTGCTGGAGGTGGATTTTCGAGCACCTCTCGGCTCCAACGTGCCAGGAGAGAGAGGGGGAGGTGATGGCTTCTCACCAGGCCCTTCTTCCCTCTGGGACAGCAGCAAAGCTATTCTCCAGATCCTGGGAGATAGTGGGGGAGGTTAAAGTCGCTTGTTCTGAGCCTCCGGGAAGACTGTGTGCTGACTGCCCATGAGCAGGTCTGTTTATTGAGCACTTACTGTGTGACAAGCACGTCCCATGGACTGGCTTAGGCCGGACTGCTGTCCTTGCTCTCTGCATGGAGAAACAGGCTCAGAGGCGTTGAGTGGCTTCTCCAAGGAGCACATGGTTGCTAGTGACCTTGACTGAGCTTTCCCTGTGTGCCTACTGCAGCAGGTCGTGGTGCTATCGTTAACCTCACTTACAGATGAGGAAACTGAGGCTCAAGGTCACACAGCTCATCAGAAGGGATAATAGCCATGCCTACCTCCTAGTGTCTTTGCAAAGAGTAAATGACTTACTGCAGGGAAGTGCGTGGAACAGGGCCCGGCGTGTGCTCCTTGTTACTGTTTCCGATTATTGTCGATTTTCTCTGCACCGTCCTGTTAGGATAACAAAGGGGGCATTGGTTCTTCCGTGGAAGTTTTGATTTCGTGCCACGGTCCCGGAGCCAGGATGGACACGGGTTCAATGCCGATGGCACGGGTGACATCGGTACCCATCGTGTGCCCATTGCGCTCCGTGCGTGGTCAGAGGACTTGCTCACGGGTGTGAGGTCTGGATAAGGTGGACCAGAATTTAAAAGCACATCTGTTGAGCTTCTTGGCCAAACCATTTCCCCTGTTCTATGTCATCCTCAGGCCTACGTTAGGTTTGAAAAGGTGTGTGTGTGGGGGGGGGCACCCCACTCCTGCCCTCCTTACGCGGTCCAGTCTGTATCAGGTTATTGGGATGACCCCAGGGGGAGAATAGCACCTATCAAGATCTGTGTTAGACCACGAATTACTTTCCATCTATAAGTGGGTATAATGCTATCATTGTTTCTAGGTAGTACTTGGAGGCACAGCGAGGTTGAGTAACTTGCCTGAGGTCACGCAGGAAGTGAGTGAGGTGCAGACTGAATCTAGGTGGTCTGGCTCCAAAGGAAAAATAGGAACCTTAATGGCCTTAAGATAATTTACCAGGTCGTTCCTTGGGGGCTCTTGTTGTTACTTAAGTATTTTGAAAAATTCAGGAGATAAATCCAGTTTGGTTGAGCATCCAGGCAGATTTTTGGCTCCTGCCTTCCATCGTGTCTCGCGGGCCACCTGGCTTCTTCCCTCCTGTTCACTGCAGCCAACAGCCCCCCGCCCCCGCCCCAGGTGCGGAGAAACAGCTGGCTTGTGGGTGGTGCTGTCTCCCAGGGTGTGGACTTCAGTGGACACACCCCACATGTCCTGATGGAAGGGCCTGGAAGCCCAGAGGCCTGCAGGTTACATTCCCTGCATGGCCCCTTAAGGCATTTGAATTTAACTCTCGATTGCGAGAAAGGCATCTCTGCTGATTTAAAAGCATCCCTACCCCATTACTTCGTTTTTATGGATGGCGTAGCCTGCACTTGGGACTTGAGATGTTAGCATCTCTGGGGAGTAGGGGGCTGGGGGCCAGCCCCCGACGGCAAACCTGAACGATCAAACCTGTGTCAGCTGGCTGTGGGACCTACCTGTTGGCACTTCAGCCTGGATTCTTCTCACCGCACCAGTGGTGTGGTTGTGAAGGATAATCGGACCGCCTGAAGCCTCAGTTTCCCCAGTGGCAAGCTGGACAAAATGTTGCTTAGAGGATTTCCGTGGGAGGATTTCTGTAAGACGATCAGCACAGTTCTAGGTGTAGACTTCCCTGGTTTCTCTTTTGAATTAACTTTGAAGGCAGGAGATGCATTCGCAGGGCGTGCGCTTCCCCGCAAAACGTAGGTTTCTGTGAAGGGACTCCCACCGCCAAGTGTCCTGAGTTGGCATTTCATATGAAACTGATTCTAATGAGTATCATTTTGAAACGTGCGTCAGGTGAATGTCAAGCGGTGGCTTTCCCTGACCCCAGGCTTGCATCGCATACACGGGCCGTGTAACACCTCTGTGCACGCGGATCCTTTCTCCCTCCATCGGAAAATGATACGTTGAAGAGAAAAGCGACGGGAGCCGCCCATGGTTTAAAAGCAGCAAGAAAAGTGTTGAATAGGATCATGAGTGTTTTTCGGTTTATCTCTTAATGACTTAACAAACAGGGGCGCCCGGGTGGCTCAGTCGGCGAAGCACCCGACTTCGGCTCGGGTCATGATCTCGCGGTCCGTGAGTTCGAGCCCCGCGTCGGGCTCTGTGCTGACGGCTCGGAGCCTGGAGCCTGTTTCGGATTCTGTGTCTCCCTCTCTGCCTCTGCCCTTTCCCCACTCATGCTCTCTCTGTGTCTCTCAAAAATGAATAAATGTTAAAGAAATTAAAAACAAAAAACACGTAGTGATTGGGCCCCCGCCACATGGCCAGCACTGTGTAAGGTGCTCCCCACCGTTTGGTCCACGGGCCGGCAGCACAGACATCCCCCGGGAGCTTTGCTAACAGTGCAGAATTTCAGGGTCCCCCACACTTGCTGAGTCAGGATCTGCCTTTTTACAAGACCCTCAGGGGATTCGTGTGCATATTGGAGTCCAAACGAAGCACATTCTTCTAGGATCGGAATTGTCAAACTAAGCCAGCCAAAACCGGCCTGGCACTGCTTTCTAAATAAAGTTTTATTGGAAGATAGCCACGCCCCTTTATTGACATGGTTTATTTACCCTCGAGGGCAGACTGCAGTCCTGGCCACGGAGACCATATGGCCTACAAAGCCTAAAATGTTTACTGCTTAGCCTTTACCGAAGATGTTTGCTGCTCGGAATTGGGGTTGGAGCCGTGAACAGAACGGAAAGAACTCCAGCTGTGTTGGAGCTGATGTTCTGCTGGAGGTAGACATACAGCAAACCAAAAAATCGCCGATCGGTCAGATAGTCAAAACGCAATAAGGGGGCACCTGGGTGGCTCCATCAGTTGGGCGTCCGACTTCGGCTCGGGTCATGTTCTCACGGTTCGTGGTTCGAGCCCCGCGTCGGGCTCTGGGCTGACAGCTCGGAGCCTGGAGCCCGCTTCGGGTTCTGTGTCTCCCTCTCTCTGGCCCTCCCCCACTCGTGCTCTGTCTCTGTCTCTGTCTCTCTCTCTCTCAAAAATAAAATAAAAAAAACTTTAAAAAATTAAAAAAAAAAAAGGAGTAAGAAAACTGGGTCAGGAGAGGGGTGGAAGATGATCCTGAACGGGCAAGAATGCTATTTAGAAAAGGATGCTATTTAGAAAAGAACTTTTTGAAGAGTTGCACTTAAACTTTTTGAAGAGTGCAGTGAGAGAGTAAGTGCGTTGGCTGTCTTGGGGGAAAGTGTTGTAGGAGAGGGAACAGCCAGTACAAAGGCTCCAAGGCAAGAGTTTTCTTGGTGTCCACCCTGTGCCTCGGTACGGAGGCGGGAGCTAGCCAGGTCTGATTTAGAAGTTAAGTGTTGACAGTGAACGCGGGTTTTGGTTTTCAGTTTCCACATGACCTTTGCTATGGCATTTTAGTGCCTTTTTTGAAATGTAGACAGAGGTCCCCGTCTCACAGCACAGGGAACGCTTCTGTATGTCCCTGGGTACGGTTGCACATGCTGTGCACTGCAAGGGCACTGCATGGCAGGAGGGCGCTTTTCACATTTGCGTATTTATGAAGACAGTGTCCTGACACATGCCTGCTAAGGGTGCAGAGGAGGAGGTGTCTCTTGCTGATCAGCATAAAAGTGCCAGACAACTTAGCAGTGGCCCTCGTGGTATAATTCTTAAAAAGAGAAAAAAAAAATCTGAGTGTCAATGTCTTTAGGTTACAGACGTTCATCATCATCGGTGCCTGCACTGGGTACTCAGCTCCCTTACGTTCCCTGCATGGCCCCTGAAGGCATTTGAATTTAACTCTTAACTAGCACGTCTGCTGGTTTAAAAGACATCCCTGCCCCATCCACTTCTTTCCTTTTCCAGATGGGGTTTCCGCTGCTTTCTTTTCCCCACCGTCTATCAGGCCAGACCGCCTGGGACGGCAGGTGGGGAGTCTTGTCCTTTTCCACCTTGGCCTGTGTGTGCCGTGTAACTTCAGCTCACACACTTCTCCTCTCTGAGCTGTGGGAGCCTTGGCTCTACAAAGAGGGGGTAGTGCTCTGTAAGCTTCCTCCCACCTCTACGTTCACAGGAGCCTGTGACTCACATTATTCGCAGGTACCACCTGAGTCGAATGCCTGCATTTAGTTTTGTTGCCTTTGAGGTGGGAGCTCCAACCTCTCTTCAACCTGGCCTGCCTTGACTTGCACGGTTTCCTAGCTCCAAAGTTGACTCATTCCGGGACTTGAAACTGGGTTTTTTTGTTTTGTTTTCTTAGAATTTGGGGATGAATGAGCTAGAAGGAGACTTAGAAATCATCGAGTTGAGTGCCTGGTATCTCTGATTCATGTGTCATTTCACTGAGGGCTTCAGCTACCATTTTGTTGAGGGCTTTGGTTACCATTTAACTGAGGGCTTCTGATGTGTCAGGCCTTTTGCTAAGCTAACGTTGTGTCATTCATTCGCACACTGAGTACTTGAGCTGGGTACCGTCACGATTGGTTTGCAAATGACCAGCTGGAGGCTCAGAGAGGTGGTCAGAAGTATGAAGATTACACAGTGACTAAGGCAGAGCCACCACTCAGACTGTTACAAGCAGAGGTTAGGAATATATTATTTATTGAGCATGTACAATATGCTAGACATTGTCTGAGCACCAGCTGGCATTACCCATTGTAACCTTACCAATTAAGTCCTGTTATTTTACAAGGGAGAAGACTGAGCCCCAAAGAAATGTGTGACTTACCCAGGATAAGGCTTATGCTGGTAGTAAGAGGAACCATTTCAGATTTCTGATCTCTTTCTCCTTCTCATGCCCTTCTCTTTGCTCTGCGAACTTTTAGTGCATCCTGTTTACCTGTTGGCATCTGTGCCTTTGGTGGCCACTGGCTTAACCATTTCTTACCACCTTCTCTCTGCTCCCTGGGGCCAAGCCATCGTCATCCCTTGTCTGGGTGACACCTAGAGTTTCCCCACTGGTTTCCCTGCCTCCGCTTGTGCCCTTTGTCCTGTCTGCTCCCCACACAACAGCCAGAGGCATCCGTCTGAAATGCAGATCAGTCCACACCCCTCTGTTCTGAATCCTGTGCCTCCCCATCTCAGTAAACACCAACTCCTTGCCATGGATTGCAAGGCCCTATGACACCTGGTCCCTGCCCCTCTCTGTGCTCTTCCTCACTCACTCCACCCCTGCCTTCCTGGCCTTTTGCTATTCCTCAAACACTCCAAGAGGGCTCCTGCCTCAGGGCCTTTACATGTGCTATTCCCCCTCTCCTGGATAGCCACCTGACTCTCTTCTAGACTTCACTCAGGTCTCACTTCAATTGTCACCTCCTCAAAGAAGCTCTCCCTGATTGCTCCGTCAAAATAGCTACCTCTTCCCCTGCCACCCTCTTTCCCTGTACTTGTGATGTGTTTATTCCTAGCCTGACACATTCTTCCTTTCTTCTTTCCTTCCTCCCTCCCACCCGTCTATCCATCATTTCCCCCCCACCCCTCATCACCGCTCCGGCCCCAACCCCAAGCGCATTGCCTGTCACACGGCAGGCGCTCAGTCTGCTGCATGAACCGCTGTTCCTTTGAGGCATCGGCGAGCCCCACTTCGCCGGGGCCCCTCAGACGAACGGGGAGTTCGGGTGATGGATGTGCTGACACAGGCAGTTCCTCGGTGGCTTTCCTGTGCTAAAGGAAGTACAGGAAGGAAATGACAATAATTAAGGAGAACCAATTCAGTGCACGGGGACGGGCCCAGGCTTCCTCTGCCCCTCGTCTCTTTGCCCAACGTGACTTTGGGCTCGCCTGAGGCAAACAGAAGCGTGCCTTGATGGAATAGGCATAAGTTAGTTTTATAATGATTAAGAAGAAGAAGAAGAAAAAAAAAACCCTTATTTTTCACTTTCCTTTTTTAATCAGTAAGTATGCTGTGGGTGTTCCCTGTGGTTTCTCAGTCAAAGAGAGGATTGTTGTTGAGCTCTGAGTTCCCCTGGGGCTTCAGCTGTGCGTGTGTCTAACTTTAACTTTGAACTAGTGCTTTTAGGGCTCTGCTCGGACGGGGGTCCCGAGGTCCGTCTCGGAACAAGGCAACAAGCTTGGTGATTGTGCCCAGATCTCGCCCCATCCTTGTTCTGTTCCGCTTATAGCCCCTCGCAGCCCCGTCCCGCCCCAGAGGCGGAGGGGAGGGGACCACGTGGTGGAAGGCAGGGGGCTGCAGAAACTGGCCCCCGAGGGGGGGGTCCTTTGCATGGGGACAACACAAGTGGCTCGTGTGCAGTTGTGACACAGAGGCGGTTTAGCGCTCAGTCGGGGTCTCTAGCAAGTGCCGCCAGGGAGGGAAAAACGATGCGGAAAAGGGTTGTGCGAACACGGGATCGTATTCGGCCCACACCGTGTCCGCAAAGCAGCGCGTGGTGCTTACCTGGGGATGCGGTGATCTTGCCCGCCCGCACCCACCTCTGTGCCCCTGCTCTCACACGCTCTTTCTTTTTGTGTTTATTTTCCTGTGCGTGTTTTTTCCTGGCCAGGGGAGCCGGAGCACTGACTCCTTGACTTTAGACCCCGGGTCGTCAGGGATGTCAGGCGCCTTGCGGCCCTCTCCTCGGCCAGCGGTGCGCCTCGGAAAGCGCGTGGCCGGGTGGGAGGTGGGCTTCGGGAAGCTCTGACTTGCGGGGGACCTGGGCGTGTGAGTCCTCCCTCGTGGGCAGCCCCAAGCTCCACCGTGGGCACTGGGGACGGAATTCATTTCCCCCCTCCCCACGTTGAATCACTGGGAGGCTGCGTTCTGTCTGAGCTGAACGTTAGGGTCCCACTCAAATCCCTGTAACAAAGGAGGCTTCGGGGCTAGCTGGGATTCTGGCCCCACGGAGTTGGGTCGGGCCTTATTTTGCCCATTGCCCATCTGGAGGTCACTGGTAACAGCCCGATGCCCGTGGAGTGACCGGGTGTCCATTGAGGGCCCCCGCTGGCCTGCGTTCCAAGCGTGGGGGACTCGGGGGCGGGCACACCCGGTACAGGATGTGGCCGGCCTCTCGAAAGCCGTCGATCCCCGTCACCAGAGGGCTTCGGAGTTTGGGCGGCCCAGGCCTCGCTCATCCTTAAGGAGCTAGAGTGAGCTTTTCCTTTTTACAACAGACTTCATTTCCCTTTCCTTCGAAAAGTTCTTCTTGGCAGAACTGTGGCTTCTCCGCCTCTGAGCTCCCTGCCGCAGGAGGCGAGCACATCTCCCTTGCTGGGGAACGAGCCGGTGGGGGCCACATTCCCGCCCCACAAACCTCGCAGGTCCCGAATCCCGGGACCCGGACGGAGTCCCGGGAGAGACTCTTGGCCCGGATCGGTTGCTGACGACGGAATGAAAAGCTACCGAAGCGACAGCAAAGGGAGAGGGTGTGGGGTTGTTAAATAAAGGGTAGGGGGAGCCGCCGGCCTCTCAGGAGTGAAGCGCAAATGAATCACTGATGTGCGCTGCGTTCCCACTGGACGGTAAAGGGAGCATTTAAAAAAAAAAAAATTTTTTTTTAACGTTTATTTATTTTTGAGACAGACAGAGAGAGAGCATGAATGGGGGAGGGTCAGAGAGAGAGGGAGACACAGAATCTGAAGCAGGCTCCAGGCCCTGAGCTGTCAGCACAGAGCCCGACGCAGGGCTCGAACTCACAGACCGTGAGATCATGACCTGAGCCGAAGTCAGACGCTTAACCGACCAAGCCACCCAGGTGCCCCCAAAGGGAGCATTTTTAAGCAAAGAGGAAATAGAAGGAGGGCGTGTAACAGAAGAGCCACGGGCCGGGGAAGCGTCTGGATTTGCCTCTGATTCCCAGCTGTACCCTTCCTGAGCTGGGTGCCTGAGGCTGCTCACTCAGCCTCTCTGAGCTAACGTATGAAGCGCTGTCTCTGAGGCAGGGCTCGGCGGGGAGGTGGGCAGGGCGGGCCCCGACCTTCCTGTGACCCTCCTTCGGATAAATCAGCTAACGATGCCGTGGAGCTGCCTTAGAGAGAGGTCCGGAATGAATGACGATGACGGCAATGGTGATGATGGTAACTGCTGACATTTATTGAGCACTTACTGAGTGCCTGGCACTGTTCTCAGCTCTTTGCGTGTGTTATACCATCGACCGCTCACCGCAGCCACGGGAGGGGTATCTACGATTAGGGGCCAGTGCCGGAAAGCCCCGATGAAGGTTAGCTCTCAGAGGCCGATGGGGCCCGAGGAAGCTGGTGGTCACAGCCCCCAGGTCTGGGTCGGGCTCTTTGCTAGTGTTTTCTACCCATCCCGGTGGGAGAGCGTCACGCCTGGGGCCTCGGTGCCGACGTTGGCACGGAAGGTGGGGGGAAGCACGCGTGGACTGACGGCGCCCGGTCCCCTGTGCCAGCGCAGCCAGCCCGTCCTGTGGGACGGCCAGGTTGCTGCTGCTTCAGAGCCACCTGAGGTGGGCAGCTGGCCGGTGTCCAGGGCCTGGCGAATGAGAATCAGGCTTGGGGCTGAAAGATGCCGGCGCACTGAGTGGCTCTCTCCCTCGAGAGGCCGGCAGGCTCACGGCGGACGTCTGAGACGTTCACCTAGGAGAGGTGAGCAGGGTCACCTCTGAGACCAAAACGATTTCTCTGGGCTGTCGTTGATGTCACGTCCTGCAAATGTGACGCGCCACGGAATCCCCTTCTGTGTCTGCAACAGCCCCACGAGAGTGTGATGAGAACGAGAGCAGCGGAGATGATGGATGATGTCCGCCGAGCACCTGCTGTGTGCCGCCCCTGTTCTGAGACCCCGTTCGTCCTCCCGAGTCTGGGAAGTAGATCAGAGGGGCACCGTTTCTCTTTCACCTGTGGGGAAGCATCTTCGGGGGCGGGGGGTGATCCGAGTGACTTTCCCGAGGTCAGCAGCCAGCAAGATCGGCAGCTCCGACTTGGGCTGGGGTCCGCCAACTCCCAAGCCCCCGCTTCTACTGCTCTGAAACCTCTTCTTCGGGCTTCCTGGTGGCACAACCAGGCCCTGGGTGGCTTTGGTGGCTGGGCAGATGCCACGTGGCTCACCGGAGGAAGCCCAGGCTCGGAGGCACATTGTCGCATCCCCAGGCCGCGAGCCCCAGCGCCCTGCCGCGATTCCGTGAGCCCGCGGACACCCGGATGACCGGGGACGCGGGGCGACATGAAAGGAACACGCTTGGCCTTGATGGGGCCCGGCCCCCGGCTCGCTGGAGGCAGTTGAAAGGAAAGCTCCCGATAAGGAGACACTTTATCACGCCTCTTGACAGGCCGTGCTTCCTCCCCTCTGGGGCCCCAGCCTTAAACCCCTTCCAAGTCCCTGGCGTGGAGCCTCGGCCACCCCGTGCTCTGGTGGGGCCGTGAGCGGGTGGGAGTGGATGCCAACCCTTTGAAACCACCCAGAGGGCCCCACGTGGCCCTTATCTTGGCCCGTGGTCGTTTCTGGGCCGGAAAAGGGAAGCACAGAGAGGAAGGCCTTTCTCCTGTGGCTTTTGTGTTTGGTTCGCATTAAACGAGGCGGGCCCGGGACTTTTGTTGTCTGTTTTCCCACTTTTCAGCGCCAGGATGATGGATGACTCTCGGGGGCTGGCAGGCCACACGCCATGCCACGCTCACGCACGCTCACGGCTGGCGGATGTTCAGTCTGCCGTGTGGCTCCCGGACCAGGCGAGCGCTGTGCCAAGTCTGAGCGGGGTCCTCCGGCCCCCCAGGGCTGCCCCGGGGAGCGCGGCCGTGCCAGGGAGTGGAGGGCTGTGAATTCATTCACTCCGGGGCCCTGGCAGCCGGTGGCCTTGTCTAGACAGGAAGATGTGTGTGATCGGATTCGAAGACGGGGCTGTAGTTCCTGCTGCGGTGAGCAGCAGCCTGGAGCCCTGGGGCCGGGGGCGGGGAGGGGTGGGGGGAGCCCAGGCTGGTGGAGGCAGGGGTGTTTGTGCCCCCACAGGAGGCACAGAGGCCAGGAAGGGCAGAAGTGGTACAAGGATGGGCCATGGAGAGAGGGGACCGGACCAGGACGGGAGCGGGGAGCGGGGCTGGGGGCGTGTGTGCGCCTGCTCTCAGAGGGAACAGGGTGACAAATGGGTGTGCGAATTGTCCAGTGGGTATTCCTACGCACAGATGTGCATAGAGATGTCCCCACCCGCGGGGCTGTGCCCGAGCCGGTTTGTACTGGTTCACGGGAGCCGATGGTTAAGTTTTCAGGAGTTCTACCACGTTTTACTATATAATCTGTGCTCATTTTACACCCCCCGTAGCCACAGGGTGGGAAGAGCGTCTAATGCTGTGCTCCTGGACGGCTCTTCCCAGCTCCGTGTTCCCTGACGTCACGCCCGTGGCTTGAAATCAGCCACGGTGGGAGCATTTCCACCCTGGAAATTAGCGAGCACTACGAATCCAGCCCTTTGCCTCGGAGAACCGGTTGTCACACACGTACCAGCCCCCTGCTGTATAGCCCGCAGGCGCACACACACACACACAGAATGAGGAAGACAGACGGACACACAGGCCAGCAGCTGCTTGAACAGATGCCGTTTTTTGTTTCAGGAAAATGCATCAAACTTTTATACATTGGTTGATTTTTTTTTTTTTTTCTTTTTGTCTGTTCCCTTCTCTGCATGCAGGACCCTTCTAGCATCCAGGCAGGGCAATGGTGTGTTTTCTATAGCAGGACTTCTTGGCCCCTTGAGCAGAGGTTTGCTGAGCCTCTCCTGTGTCTGGGCACCGAACCCAGGTAGTCTTTGTAACTAGTCCCTTGCCCCCCATCACCCAGGCTGGGTTGTGTTTTTCCCTAGCCCCTTCTGTGATCTACTCTGTATGTCAGTCCGTATCCTGCAAACTGGGGTTCCCTGCGAGATGAATTCTTAATCGGCATTTTAGAAAGCACTTCTGTAACTATTTTTTGGGCCCCTTTGTTTTGTCGTGTGTTTATGTGCACCTTTGATTTCTGACTGGTGATCCTGGTTTCCTATTTATGGTAGTGACGTAAAGATTGTCAATACATTTCTATAAGTAAAAATAGGAGTTAATTTTAATTCTTTTTTTTTTAATGTTTATTTTTGAGAGAGAGAAAGGGAGACAGAGTGCGAGCAGGGGAGGGCCAGAGAGAGGGAGTCACAGAATCCCAAGCTGACCCTAGGCTCCTAGCTGTCAGCACAGAGCCTGACGCGGGCTCGAACTCACGCACTGCAAGATCATGACCTGAGCCGAAGTCGGATGCTTCACCGACCGAGTCACCCAGGCTCCCCAGAAGTTAATTTTAAAGAGAAAGATTCAGTAACCAAGAGTGCTTTAAAAGCTCAGGAACATGGTTGGAGAGTGGCTGAGGTTTGGGGAGCACTGTTGTGGCCCCTGTGGTGTGCTGTCCCCTGCCTTCCAAAATAACAGGCACAGAATATCAGCGAGTGGTCAAGAGAATGGGCCTTGGAGCTAGACCTGCCGAGGGTGGAACCCTGGCTTCTCCTTGCCTGGCTGCGTGACCTTAAACAAATTGCCTACCCTCTCTGTGTCTCCCTTCCCCGTATAAAAACGTTTAGCAAGCTCTCAAGACGTTATGAGCTGCTTCTGTCCTTGCAGTTGGCATTATTACGATTAATTGTAGCGTTCTCCTGTGATACCAATTTTCCTTAGCGTGGCTTTTTTTTTTTTTGGTGGGGGGGGGGGTGGAATAGACAGGGTTCAACAAATATTTGTTGACTTGAATTGAATTTTAGATTTTTAGAAAGCTGCCAGGCCTGGCACCTTTCGACCAGGAAAAAGCAATTGGGAAACCAGACAGAAAGTAAGCAGCAATTTTATTTCTAGCAAAAGCCCCATCGTTACTCCTGTGTGCGTCAGACAGCCGTCTGTTCCCCCATGCCACCAACCCCCTCCCGGGAATACCTTTCTAGACGCTCACTCAGATTGTGCACGAGAGGGCGGGGAGCCTCCTGGATTGACTTGGGTGTCGTCACCCGATCTATTTCTGAGCGGTTGGATTGCTTGACTTTTTGTTTAGGGCAGTTTCTTTCAGATTCACTTTCAGCACTGGCTCTTCAGAGAAATCATTTTTTGGGGGGAAGACACCTATAAATCAGACATGTGCTCTGATCTGTGGATCTACGGTTTGCACCTTGAGTTTTTGGTTGTTTTTTTAATTGAGGTTCACCTAACACGGTTGTCTTCTTTCCACTGAGGTACAGTCAAGGGGAACATGGAGGCATGGAGAAAATTCCATTATGGTGGTAGAAGGATGGGCCTTTCAGTTAGGCCTAGAGCTGTATCTAACAGAAACCCAAAATCACAGTTCCCTAAGCACTCAAACATTGATTCTCTTGTGTGCAAAGTCTAGAGATGAATGATTCAGAGTGCTGGGAAGCCATCAGGAATCCAGGCTCCTTCTCTCTTCCTGTTCCGCTCAAGGTTGCCTCGTGGTCCAAAATGATTGCGGGAGCCGCCACCATCACATCCATGTTCTGAGCAGAGAAATCCCAAGGAGGAGAGAAGACAGGGCCAAAGGGGCCCGCTCCCCAGTTGGGTTAGCTTCCTCCTGGGAACCTGTTTGCGAGTTCGCACCACACTTCTGTTTGCGTCTCATCGACTCAAACCCAGTAATGTAGCCACATTGATCTGCAAAGGAGGCTGGGAAGTAGAAACTCTTAGCCAGGCTCATTGTCACCGGAGACAATTGGGATCCTGTTACTAAGGAAGGGAAAATGAGTAACGGATAGAGGGCATCTGTTGACCTTGAAGAAGAAAGATACTGTAACACCATTTTTATCATACAAGTTTAACGTTTGGAGAGATGGGGTACTTCGTTTCTTACCTGATTGTCTATTGCCTGTGGTCTCAGGAGGTGAATGTTCAAGCTGGAGACGTGGCAGGGCTTCGGGAGAGGTCCATACAGGATGCCACCAGAGAGGAGGGCAGGAAGGGTCTCCTGTGATGGCTGATGGTCCCTGGGGACATTTGAGATTCTCTCTTGAGGACCTGTGTGCCAAAGTCAAAACCCCCAGCCCTCTCTCCCGCTAGTCCTATCGTTTTCAGTGCTGAGTTTCCGGCATCTAGAACTGTGTGAGGCACATCGGAGGCACTTTGTCTATAGTCCGTAAAAGAATAAGGGAACCTGAGCCTTTTTTGCCTCATCTATAAAACCCGGATGAGTGCCTGCCTCCTTCTGGCCTTTATACATAGAGCATGTCCTAAGGAGCCATGGGGACAGCAGGCGCCATAGTCCTTTAAAAGTCAGTGCTCAAAATTCTGGGCAAGGTGCAGCTCTTAAAGCTCTTTTTTCTTGTAACTAAGGTAATATATGCTCATCGTGCAATGTTTAGAGTATACAGATTACTCATTAATTATTAGGTACCTACTGCATGCCAGGCTCTGAGTCCAGGTGAAACATGAGGTGTTCATTCCATTGAGGAAACAGGCATTGAACAGGTTAAACAATCAATAGGATCATTTCAGGTTGTATTATTTATTTATTTGTTGGTTTATTCTTTAAATGTTTCTTTTATTTTGAGAGAGAGAGAGAGAGAGAGAGAGAGAGAGAGCGCGAGCATGAGTGGGGGAGGGGCAGAGAGAGAGGGAGACCCAGAATCCGAGGCAGGCTCCAGGCTCTGAGCTGTCAGCACAGAGCCCGACGCGGGGCTCGAACTCACGGACTGTGAGATCATGACCTGAGCTGAAGTCGGACGCTTAACCGACTGAGCCACCCAGGCGCCCCTGTGATAAAGAGTTTTAAAGAGAAAAAGTAGGTAATAGGAGAGAATGCCTAGGGAGGAGGTTTACTTTATGTTGGGGTAGTCAGGGGATTCCTCTCCAGGGATGGATTCATTTAAGTTGATTTTTGAATGACAATAAGGAACCAGGCACTTGAGAATCAGTGAACATTCCAGACAGAGGGAACAGCAAGTGCAAAGGCCCTGAGGCAGGACAGCTCAGATATTTGAATGATGAAGAGGCCTGTATGGCTGCCTGCAGTGGCCGAGGGAAGGAACCATAGGAGATAATGCTGGACAGAGAAGAAGGAATCTGATCATGCAGGACCTTTGCAGGGCATGGAATTTGAATTTAATTTTTTATGCACTGGGAAGCCATTGGTGGGTTTCAAGAAGAAGAATGATGTTACCTGATTTACAGAGATCTCTCTGGCTGCCTGTAGAGGCTATTTGGAATGGGGTGAGGCTGAGAGAGAAGCAGGGAGATAATCAAGGGGGTGGGTGCAGTGGTCTAGACCAGAGGTGGCGCCGTGGGACCCCGGGGAGGTTACAGGAGCAGGTGAGAAGTGATGGGCTGGCAGTTCGGCCAGTTTGATGGACAAGGGGTGGGATTTCAGTACAGGATTCCTGCAGAAAAAGCGTAATTGAAGAGCGGTTCTCACGGGGGTGATTTTTGTCTCCCAGGGGATATTTGACGGTGTCCAGAGACGTTTCTGATCATCACGGCTGGGTTGCGGGGGTGGGTGGTGGGGGGAAGCAGGTTACCGGCACCTAGTGGAGAGGCCAGCGATGCTGTTGAATGTCACACGGTGCGCAGGGCGGCCCCTGCAACAGGTAATGAGTGATCCGGCCCCCAGATCAACAGTCGCCTTTGGTCAGTCCGCCAAGGCTGAGAAATCCTGACTCGCTCGTTGTTGTTTTTTAAACCCCGCATCTGAAATAAATGACGGGGGACCCTGATAATCCCAAATGTTCCCATCTATCCAGAGAGGTCCCTGTGCTGTGCGGTAATTGTTCGGTAGGACGCAGCTCTCCGCTTGACGGCCTTACCCCGAGAGGCCCTCTGCTCAGTGAACGAATGAATGAATGAGTGAGTGAGTGAATGAGCGCGGGAGCCGCCTTCATAAAGAGGTGAGTCAGAGCGGATCGGCCCCCAGTCTTCCATCATGTTACGAAAGCCAGGCCCCGTGCGGCCGCACACAAGAACGGGCTCCTTGTTCCTGTATGATGTGATTTGTTCATCTGCCAGCGCGCCCCGCCTCTCCCCAGGTCACCGGCCGCGGCCGGCTTCCCGCCGTCTCGCCCTGCGCAGGGCCCAAGAGCTGTGCGGGGGCCCTCCAAAAACCCACCCTTTGAAATGAAAGAAACTGGATCTTAAAATCCCAAAATAGAGTACGGAAAGGTACACCTCACGTCTGCCTTCCCCTTTTCCCCCTTGTGGCAAAAGTGACTCAGAGCTCTTGGTCTGGATCCAGAGAGACCTGTGCGGCCCTGGGGCTGGGGGCGGGGGTGTGATTGTGTTGGGGACGGTTCTCACCTTTCCGAGGGCCCTCTTGCATTTCTGGAGTCCGCCTTCCCCCACCCCGCCGTCCCGGGGAGCCTGCTCAGCTTTTGGCTGCCGTGAAAAAGGAGGGGCCGGAGTGTATGTTTCGCCCAGATGTCCCTGTCTTTGGTGGAACGTTTATGTAAAGCTGAACCGCGGTTTCTTGGCGGAGTTTTTATCAGTGTTCTCGTGGGGCTGCCGTCAGGGCGGGCAAGGTAGAATTCTTGCCCCAGCATCCTTGGGGTGTCCACATGCTGCCGGGTCGGGTACCGCTAGATCGGTGGGTGCACGGACGGCCCGAGAGGTGCCTTGGGTCCCCAGCTGCCCCCCTGCGGGGCACTCGGTCCTCTCCCCCTTCCCTGCTTCTCCCAGAGCCCAGGCCCCTGGCAGACAGTATATCTCCTGTTCCTCAATATCAGGCCAGAGCCTGGAATGAGACTCTGGGAGAAACGTTTTTGAAGTGTGCTGTCCCTTCTTGTGGGGTCTTTGGGTGAACACACAGGCGGGCTGGGGGGCATTGCCCGGGCCTCGCTTTTCCCTCACCATCTCCGTGAGGCTGCCAAGTCACTGCACTTGCGACTCTGTCGCTGCCTGGAGAAGAGATTGTCAACTTCATTTTTCCAGCCCGGGTTTGTCTCTTCTCTGACTTCCAAGGGACTTGGCTTCGTATAATACGTCTCTTTCACGGTGAGACACATTCCTGCAGACTGGCTCAAATGGTATTGAGTTTAGGCGGACTCCAAATGTGGGGATTCTCTTCCAGACATGAATAAGCCTCCTCTTTCAGGGTCACTGGAGGATGAATCACTCGGCAATATGTTGAGCCACATAGGAGCCTGAGAATCAATCTGTTCATTTATTTACTCAGCAAATATTTATTGAATGTCTACTACATGCCAGGTAGTGCTCAAGGTGCTGGGCCACAGTAATGAACAAATTTTCATTCTAGCGGCAGCAGGAGGTGGGGGGGGCAGACAATAAGCACAAGCATGAGGGGACACTTAGCACCATCAAGAAGGAAATCAACAGGAAGCTATACTGGGGGCGGCAGTCGGTTGAGGGTGGGGGCTCTACTCCAGCCAGGCCGCTCAGAGAAGGCCTTGAATTTAGGCTAAGGTCTGATGAACTGGGAAGAACCGGCCACGGGCAGACGTGGGGGAAGGGTGTTCGAGGCTAAGGGAACAGCCAGTGCAAAGGCCCTGAGGTAGGAGCAAACTCAGCCTGTTGAAGGACCGTCACGGAGGTCCAGGTGGCTGGACCAAAGTTGGAGCGCTGAAGCTGGTGACGTGGGCAAAGACCAGATCATACAGGGTTTTTGTAGGTGGGGATGAGGTGCTTGGATTTTAGTCTAAACATACCTGAGGATCGTTACATTTTAGGGCGGAGGGACCACCTTCAAGATGATCTCTTCCAAGAACCGAAACTAGAGAAGAGGAATTTGCCAAAAGTCACCCAGCCATTGGTGGGAGAATATTAATAAAAGCTGATATTTATTGAATGCTCGCTGCATGCTTTGGACATAACTCACTCAGTCCTTCCAACAGCCCGGTGAGGTGCATCACGTCCTTAGTCCCGTTTACGGATGAAGAAACTGAGGCCCGGCGAACTCCCTAACTTCCCTTCCATGACCGAGGGAGTGCCAGGGCCAGGATGTAACCCCAGACAGTCTGGCTCCAGGGCTTACGGCCCTGTGTCACGGTGACCCCACTCGAGGAATAGCACAGAAAGACGACCTGAAAAGTGCTCGTTTGGCTTAAAACAAAAACAAAAAACAAAACAAAACAAAAACACCAAAAAACCCCCAAACGCTGACTCAAAGAAGGCTTGCATGTTTTAATCCAGGACTTCCAGACTCCTCTCTTGTATGACTCAGTCACTCCTTGGCCAGAGAGAGAGGTGGTCTGGATCGGGGGTGCAGATGGGGAGCCACAGCTGAGCTGACGTTTCTGTCGGGTTGGACCAGAGGCTGGGGGTTCAGGGCGGAGGGGGGCGAGTGAGACCCGAGAAGGGAAAGCTGGTGTCTGTAGCCCCTGACGAGGGGAGGGGGCTTTGTGTCTTTGTTCGAAGACTGGGGGTGGGGGGCGAGGAGGGGAGAGGAGAAGAGGGTGTGGCTCTTGGTCCGGAATCCCGCTTGCTAACGTACCTCGCCTCTGATCTCTCCATGGCTTCCTCGGGGTTCCCGGTGTGGACATGGTAATTGGAGACAAATTTAGCGTGTTTCGGGCCATCAGGCCTCTCTTCGGGCAGCGTGCTTGCTGTGCGGTAGATAGGTCTGTTTTTAATTTCCAGTGATGCGAGAAATACAGAATGACTTGCTTCTTAATTTAGAATCCTGAGAGGCACTGTCTTGTTTTGTTTTCGAGCCTGTGCCACATGTCTAATTCTCCCTCTCTGGGCTCACCATGTGATTCCACAACGTGGCCCCGTCCGTGGGTGTCCGCGGCGTGCCGGGCACAGAAGGTCCCCTGTCCGGCTGGGGGCGCCCCAGCTTGGGTCGGAAAGAGAGACGTGGGGCTCCTTTTTCGTCACACGCTGGAGATGCCGTCCCCTCTGTTTGGGACGGGGCGGTCCCGGTACCGGTGGTCCGACCAGCTGAGCCCTCCCCGCGCGGAGCAGGACGCAACGGTCGCTCCGGGCCAGGAAGGTAATTTGAGCTGGAGCGGAGGCGGTGTGGGCAGCGTAGCAGCTCTCGGTCAGGGGGACGGGGATGGTCTGGAGAAGTTGCAGCCACTCAACCCCCTCCTGGGGGGCTCTCCTCCCTTCTAGTGTCGCTTACCCGTCGAGCAACAGCATGGCATCATCGTAGGCACTATAGGTGGCTCAGTGAACAAGACAGACAGGCTGCTGAGGATGTAGTTGGAGGAGGCAGAAAAAAGCAAATAAATACACCGTGCGAGGTCAGTTAGCGGTAAGAGGCTGACGTAACGTAAAGCGGTGTGGGTGAACGAAGAGTGCGAAGGGTGTGGGGCACCGTATTGGGGTGGGCCGTTGGGATGAGGAGAGGCTGGACCGAAGTGAGGTGCGGGCCCTGTGGGTCTGGGCGAAGAACCTTCCAGACAAAGGCCACAATAAGTGTTGCGACCCTGAGGCAGGAGGGCTCGTTGGAACACAGCAAGGCCAGTGTGGCTGGAGCGGAGGGAATAAGGAGGGTGGGCTGGGGATGGTGAAGAGGGGACCAGATCATCCGGGATCTTCTGAGTCCCGGGAGAGACATCGGCTTGTTGATCTGAGTAAGACGTTTGCTGTCGGTGGGGAGCCGGGGAAAGGGGGGTGGGGGTGGTGTTGAGCCGGGGAACAGGATCTCTAACTTAAGATTTTAAAGATCATTCTGGCTGGTGTGTGGAGATGACACGGGGGGAGGGGGCGGGGAGGGAGGGCGGGGATGGATGGATGGAAGCAGGAAGGAGGCTACTGCACCAGTCCAGGCAGGAGACCGTAGAAGCTGAGACCGGAGCGGTGGTGATAGGGCTGGTGAGAAGCAGTTAGATTTCGGGTGGATTTTGAGCGTTGAGTCACCAAGACTTGTTACTTGCCTGGATGTGGCATGTGGTTTGCTTCTCTCTTGGTTTGTAGGCCCCATACCCCGAACCCCAAGGGAGCCTGCTGGTACTTGGGCCTTCCTCTTCCTTCGCTGAAGGGTCCCACCTTGGACTCCTACCCCCGAGGTTCCCGTGGGTGGGTTCTGGGTCTTTACTTGGCATGCAGGACGGGATGGGGCGTGCCTGTATGCCTTGACGGCTTCAGGGTTTCTTCCTTGTGGCCTTTAAAAGAAAGGTCAAGATTCACAAAGAGAAAAGCGGGGAGGGGGGTTCTTCTTTCTTTGAAAGAATGTTTTGGCCTTATTTAAAAAATTTTTTTTTAACGTTTATTCGTTTTTGAGAGAGACAGAGGGTGAGCAGGGCAGGGGAAGAGAGAGAGGGAGACACAGAATCCGAAGCAGGCTCCAGGCTCCGAGCCGTCAGCACGGAGCCCGACGTGGGGCTCGAACTCACGGACCGCGAGATCATGACCTGGGCCAAAGTCAGACGCCCAACTGACTGAGCCACCCAGGTGCCCTGGCCTTATTTTTTTTTACATTATACATTCAGAAAATAATTTTTCTGTTGAGTTGTAATCATTGTAATAGGTTCAGGGGAGCTACAACCACGGGCTCCTGGGACAATAGAACGTCTCCCTGGGAATGATCAAAATCTAGTGGACATTTTAAAAAATAGCGTCTGATTCTATTTTTATTTTAAATTTTATTTTGGATACACACACACACACACACACACACACAGCCCCCACCCTCACACCTTCATAACAGAAGTAGATATATTCGTTCTTATTATTGATGGTACATTTTGGAGATGATTTTATCTCTGGATATGAAGCGCTTCCTTAGAGTTGCCCAGGTTGTGCACTGTACAATGCCAACGGATGCCCTTCATAGTCACTGTCATGCCGGTTCCTAGGATACTCATTCTTCACCGTGACAGCCTTATACTGCGTAACATATTACTACCAACCTAACCAGCCCTCTTTTGATTGGGCCCAGTCTTTGGCTATTTTAAAGAGTGCTGCGTTGAATAACCTTGTCCTTTGTTTTTATCTGCACGTCTGCCGGGGTATCCTCCGGCCGGCCCACTCACTAGCAGTAGAATTACATTTTTAATTTTGGAAGATAACCGCAAAATCGTCTGCCACGGATTTGTCGGCACCCCATTTCTGCGGGCTCTGTTCTTAGGTTTATGTATTTCAAGCAGGGTCACCACCTGGGCGGTGCCCTTGTTCTGTCTGTGGTGTCAGGGCACATAGAGCAGATGAAGGAGGCCAGACCCGGATCCGAATCCCTGCTCGGCTGCCTGCGTACCGGGGAGGGGGCTGCTCACGTCTCTGAGTTTAGCTTCCTCGTCTGTAAAAGGGCAGCTGCATAGTTCATGGAACTTTACAGGGACGGAAGCGGGGAGACAAGCAGCAATTGATGGGGCAACGAATTCTATCTGGTACTGGTGGTAAACGCAGCAAAGGAGATGGTTGCTGAGGGGCCCCGCCCCACCTGGGGAGCAAGGAAAGACTTCCGTGGGAGTTAAGATTGGAGCCACACTCTGCACTGTGACCAGGAGTCAACTAGGACAGAGGTGGGGGTGGGGGGAGATCATTCCCGACGATCAGACGCAGGGAAGATCCTGTAAGGGGCCGGGGCGCACGGCGGGGAGGGGCCGGGCCACGCGCGGCATCGCGGCCAGTGGGAGCGGGAGAGACTGATGGCCAACTGAAGCGTCTAAAAGGTCATCCTGGCCGCAGGACGGTGGGCGATGGTGGCTGGGGACTGGAGGGGAAGGTGGGAGTTGGGACGAGGGAGGAGGCGATGGAGGGAGAGAGTGCACTTCAGGCAGTGGAATTGACAGGACTTTGAGGTGGAGCCTGTATGAGGGAGAGAGGGATTAGGATTTAGGGTCAGGATTAGAAACCCGGGAATTAGGATTTCTAGCGAAGTTAATGTGTGCTCCCTAGATGGGTATGTAGTGCTTGTTGGGTTGCCTGAGGCGAGAGCAAAACCATGGTCTGGTTTGCCTGGTGTGTGTGTGTGTGTGTGTGTGTGTGTGTAGGTCTGTGGGGGGCGGTCTGTGTCTGGGGGAGGGGGTTGGGGGGCAGGCATGTTCCACACTCTTCGCATCCCAAAATAAAGGCGGAATTTGGGATGCGTGCACATTTGTAAAGATCTTCTCCCCACATGCCTGTGGGGGAATCGCAAGAAAACACCCTTAGGCGCTTTTCTCTTCTTTCAGAGTGAAGTCTTTGAGGACGGTACCAATTTCCTAATATTCCAAATTCAACAACAAAAAAAGCTACTTAACATTGTTAAAGTTTGATTTTGGTAAAATTCAAAACAGTTTCTTTGGCCGGTGGCCATGTTGAAAATCAGTCCCACGTTTTGGACGCGGTGGCAGTCGTCCATCTGAGAGTGTTTAAAAAGCTCTGAGCAGAGTCGATAGAAAAATCGTTTTCAAGGAAATGTCCTCTCCGAGCGCTCGCTGCAGCGTTCATAGCAGGGGAGAGTTAGAGCGAGCTCATTGCCCAGCTGGGGGGGGGGGTGGGGGGTGGGGAGGTCAAAGCTGTGGCCTGGAATGGGACGGAAACGCCAGGGGGAGGCAGGTGGGGCGGGGGTGGGGGCAGAGTTTAAGGCCGCACTCTCTCCCGGGTGCCTGCCTCGCATTTAGACAGTCCTCAGAACCAGGCCTTCCTTAAATCACGTGACCCTGTGCCCAGGCACCTGACCCGGTCCTGCTAGTCTGAGCCCTGGATCCCGTGCGGCCGTTTGAGATCGCCTCATTAGACAAGATTCAGTGACGAGTGACAAGGGGACATGGTCACCCTGTATTGTTAAGTGGAAATGGCATGTAAGATAGAACCCCAGACGTGTGGGCCTAGAAGAAACGTCTGGAAGGAATACATTAAAAGGCTTACTTATTTGGAGGGAGTATTTCCTTTATAACTTACGCAGTTTTCGTATGGTCTGTTTCTCCGACCGTGAATGAGCCGTCACTCACTTTTCCTTTGTCTTGTTGTAAGGTTAATAGCAACAAAGATCGGTGCCCTTTTATCTGTGCACCGGGGCAGTTAAACTGCTGTTGGGAGCGGGAAGAACTTGAATTTGGCGGGGGGTGGGGGTGGGTGGGAGGCGGGGTCTGATGAGCCCTCCCTGTGAACATGTGCGCCTCTGAGGAGTGGACACCGATGTTCCCCTCTGGGTCCTTTTTGCTGAGCTGGGGGGGGGGGATGCCCCTGCCTGTCTTAAACTGCCTCCTCCGGGTTCCGGGAGAGTTGGCCTTTTTCTGAGTTAAGAGGCAGGTGTGACACAGAGGAAGCCGATAAGGCCACATCCCTGGGGTTCCACCCGGTGGCTCTGGGGCTGTAGGGTTTTGAGGAGGTCCCTCAATCCCGCCGAGCCTCAGCTTTCTCGTCCAAAAAAGGAGGAACCCTGCTTTCCTGCTGTGTTGATTCCACCAGCTATGCCATCCCCCACCCGCGCCTCAAACCTCACGATGTGCCCTAGAGACATCCCTTCTTCCTGGAACCCTGTCAGCCGCCTGGGAAATGACAAGAAGCAGAACTTTCGCTCTCCCCTCGGCTGCAGGAAACGGAGCCTCTTGTGCTTTGGAGACCGGCTGACCTTGAGCTTCTAGGTTGCAGCAGGTGTCTGCTAAGGCCGGAAGGTGATTTCTGCTTGCCCGGGCCCCCCGGGAAGACCTTACCTTGGGAGAAGCCTGGAAAGAGGCCTCGTGACCGAGGTCTCCCTAAAATGGGGACCACAGGGTGCAGGGGGCCTTAGGGGCCGATCATGCCATCCCAAGACACGAAGCGCTCTATGCAAGACCCAAATCGCTCAGTTTTTTGGAGAAGCCAGTAAATGGCTACGCGCCCTTCTTACCAAACCTCCAGATTGCTGGCAGGACTGTCCCGAATGAGCACGCGGGGCCCTGGGCACCTGCTAGTCCTTCTCAGGGAGGGGAGGGTGGAGGTCCGAGGGTGGAGGGGAAGTGTTCTTCTCATTTCATGCGAGGTGGCGAGCTTTCTTCCCTGGGCCCTGCCTCCTTCCAGCTCCCACGTCAGAGGGGCTGTTAGCCCGCAGAGAAGACTGGAATTAGTGCCCGGGTTTACCACCCACAAGCATGTTTTGGGTTGTTTTTCACTTTACCGGGCTTTCGCAGACAACCTTTACCTTTCCGTTCAGTTCTGTAATACCACCTTTGTGTTCTGAGTCATCCTCCTCCGGTGACCAGGAAGATTCTCGGTTCACGGGCACCCTACAGAAGTCATCTTACTTTGTCTTTGAAAGAGCCCTGGGGAGTGGGAGGTGGTGTCCCTGTTTTACGGGAGCATTTGAAACTCAGAGGGGCGGAGCCACTGCTCCAAAGTCACACAGCTTTTCAGAAACCGAGGCAGGATTGAAATTCAGCTGTGACTGACCGAGGGTGAAATCCTTTCTTCTTTCTCCCGAGTCCAGAGCCCTCTCCGGTGTCACCTGGGAGAGGGGGCCTCTCAGTGAGGTGGGCGCCCATCTGCTTGGACCACAGTAGCTGGTCCGACCCAACCAGGGGGAGCTCTGGAATGCAGAGACGTCCTTCTTAAAGGAGTGCGTTTCTTCCTCCACAAAGGAGAAACGTTATTTGTGCTGAACTTTCTGATGCCCTTCTTTCTCTCCTTCCATCCCCCTCTTGCTCCCCCAACACCCTTGATCTCACAGTTGAGCCCTTACTTGTGTTTCCTGACGTGCATTTCTGCCCTGTAGTCCTAGACCCCAGAGCAGCTGTAGACCCAGGTGGCAAGGACACGGAGCATGTGTCGGTTAAGAGGGTGGCCTGAGAGCCCTGTGAGAGCCACATCCTAACTCCGTCCTGTGCTAGCTGTGTTAACTGGGACAGATCGCTGGTCTTGCACAAGCCTCGGTGGGTCCAGCCTACACAGAGCTGTGACGCACGTAAGTCATCGAGCTCGGTGCTGGGCTTGTGGGAAGTATGCACTGAGCTGACGCGTCGTTGTTGATGGTGACCACGGATCCAGTATGTTTACTGATCACGCTGAACACGGTAAACAAAGTTCCTGCTACCAAGATGCATGGACCTCGTGTTTCGGTGGGGGACAGAGATACTAAGCAAACACCTAACAAAACAAGAAAATCTCAGGTGGTAATGAAGTCATTGTGCCAGTGGTGTGGTAGCGAACCTTGACCATCCAATTCTCTGGGGGGAGAAAAGAAAAAAGAGCCTCGATTTGCAGCATTTGCCAATTTTGGGGGTATCGGTATCCCTACTGTGGGGGACTTCAAGTTACCAAAGTGGCACCCACTGACTCTTAAAATTTCTAAAAATTTAACGAGTGGGTCTTGTAAGGCCCCCAGACCTGGCTCCAGCATTGGGTATAAGTACATAATGTGGTTCGGGAAGGATCTGAAGAGCTCTGAAAATGAACTGTACCAGCAGAAGGGGGTTCTAGGCAGAGGAGGGCTGTGCAAAAGCCCTGAGGTTGGAGAGAGCTGGGTGTGCTCCAGGAGCAGAAGGTGGTTGGTTTTGGCAGGACTCAGTGGGGTGGAGGGAGAAGTGACAGGCTGGGCCAGCGGAAGCCTCATAGACCACGTTTGGATTTTATTCTAAGGCCACAGGAAGTCTTTGGAGAGTTGTAAGCAGGGGAGTGTCTGTGTCTGATTTGCACTTTTTTTTTTTTTTTTTTTTTTTGAAAAAGGCTCTTGGGCTATTCTGTGAAAGGCCAGCAAGAGACCAGTTAGGGGAAGTGGTTATCATCCCCAGGGAGACGCATGGATGCTGGGACTGGTGTGGCTGGATTCAGGTAGAACTGTAGGGATGTGACACAATTTTTTAAAAGTATATTTACTTTTATTTATTTTGAGAGAGAGAGAGAGCGCGCGCACACACATGCCCAAGAGGGGCAGAGAGAGGATGAGAGAGGGAATCCCAAGCAGGTTTCACACTGCCCGCGCAGAGCCCTATGCGGGGCTGGAACTCACGAACCCGTGAGATCATGACTTGAGCCGAAACCAAGAGTTGGACGCTGAACCGACTGAGCCAGCCAGGTGCCCCCAGGGGTGGGACAGGTTTTATCTTCGGGTGTTTTATCTTCAGGGCTGTTTACCGTGAATACACCCAGGCTGCTGCAATTTCTGCTGTTCTGTCCTGGGGAGGAGGAAGGGACTGAGACCATCGGGGCTCACTCTCTGTCCTACCTACTTTTCCTTCTCCACCCTGCGGGATGCTGTGTTTACCGCCTCCTGATCAGTTCAGGAGAGGAGGTGACGAAATCTGTTTATCTTGGGTCCAAATGTAAAGCAAAACCAACAAAAACAAAATCTCTTCTCAGCTCGGACCTCCTTCCTTTGATTTGTGCAGAACAGGACCCTGTTCTGCAGTTGGCATGGGGGAGAAAGATGAGAGGTTCTGATTTGGATTTCCATCTTTGCCCTTGGGCAACTCTTGGGTGTGTATGACACGTGGAAATGCTGTGGGTGTCGGCCTGGCAGCTTATGAAAAAAGATGTCACCTGGCTCTGCTCCACTCCCAGCCTGTCTCTGTATGGTTTTTAGAAGGACACGAGAGGACTCCCGTCTTTCCGGAACGGTGTCGTCCTGTAGAACTTTTCTTGATGACGGACGTGTTCTGTATCTGTGCCGTCCATCGCCGTGGCCACTAGCCATCTGTGGCCACCGAGCACTGGAAATGGGGCTAGCATGACTGAAAAACTGAATTTTCCATCTTATTTAGTTTTTGTATTTGTTGTGTTGGACACAGCAATTCTGGACCATATGTCGTCCTCCATTGCCTTGGAGACTGTCTTATGGCAGTTGATTGGAGTTTTTTTTTTTTAATTATTTTAAGTTTATTTATGTTAAGAGAGAGACAGAGTGAGCTGGGAAGGGACAGAGCAAGAGAAGGAGAGAGAGAGAATCCCAAGCAGGCTCTGTGCTGTCAGCATAGAGCCCGGTGTGGGGCTCGAACCCATGAACCATGAGATTGTGACCTGAGCTGAAGTCGGACGCTTAACCCACTGAGCCACTCAGGCACCCCTAGCCTGGACGATTTATAGTACTCAGAAGCCTATTGCTGTAATTAATTGTTTATATTTCATTTGTTTTAGTAAACATTTTTGTGCATGACTCCTGACCGCACGATATTTTTTCTAGGGTACGTAGTGAGAAATGGAATTACCAGGTCATAGGGCATATGTAGTTTTAATTTTTTTTTTTTAATGTTTATTTATTTTTGAGACAGAGACAGAGCATGAACGGGGGAGGGGCAGAGAGAGAGGGAGACACAGAATTGGAAACAGGCTCCAGGCTCTGAGCCATCAGCCCAGAGCCTGACGCGGGGCTCGAACTCACGGACCGCGAGATCGTGACCTGAGCTGAAGTCGGACGCTTAACTGACCGAGCCACCCAGGCGCCCCTGTAGTTTTAATTTTTAATTGAAATAGTTATAGCAGGTTATGTTCCTGTCAGCTGCATGAGAGAGTGCCCGTGTGCCGTCTGTAAAACACGTGATTGTATCAAATAGCAACATGCATGCCATTCTAATAGGCAAAAAAATGGTATCCCAAGGTAATTTGCATTTTCCCGTTTACAAGTCACATTGAACGTCTTTTCCAAGCTAATGACCATTTGTTTTTCAGTGAGTTGCCTGTTCAAATTTCTTGCTCATTTTTCTGTTGGATAGTTTTGTCGATTCATTCAGCAATATTCTGGGTGCTAGGGATGTTGTGGCAAGTAAAATAAACAGACACACCTGCCCTCAGAGAGGTGATAGTCCAGTTGTAGGAGAAGGACCTAAGCAAAAGGAATTGAGGAGCTATGTAATAATGTTAGATGGGATAAAGAGAAGGAAAAGCAGATAGAGAAGAAGGAAGGAGATAGTCCTACCCACTGGGGGTAAGACTCGGTTTTAAACAGGATGGCCGGGAATCTTGTCCTTTACTTATTCACTTGTAGGCATTCTTTATGTATTCTGTGTACTAATCCTTTGCCTGTTCTGTGTCGCACACATTTTCCTCCAGTCTTTAATTTTCTTTTGACTCAGATGATGGCACTTTAGCCTTGCTCTTTAGTTTTTTCTAATTAAGAAAAAAAATCTAACTTGTGAATTAGAATATATTCATGTAAAAAGCATAAGTTTTTTCTTCTGATCTTCCCAAGCAACCCGTGTCAAGAGCTCTGGTTTATCTTTCCTGATTATTTTTTTGTCCTCACCACCATGTGACACTCTCCCCACCACCCTGCTGGCAGCTGAGCACTGGCAGTTTCCGGCTGTTTCTCCGTAAATACAGTTCTGATCTCCTACCTTCTCACGGTCGCAAAGGCTCCATTTTGGAGAGGATCTCCGTAATTCATTGTTTGAGCAGCCCTTCTGGCGGGACACCAGGGTTCCTCCTAGTTCTCCTTTCCTCCAGGTGGTGGGGCAGTCCTGCACTCCCTCTGCTGCCCAGGAGCTTCTCAGGTTTTTGAGGGACTGTACCCGCCAGCACCCTGCATGCTAGAGGCGTGTAATATTTTGATTTTGTTTTCTCCCCCGCAGCTCCATGGCTACATGGAAAACAAGCCCCTCGGGCTTCAGATCTTCATTGGGACAGCCGACGAGCGGATCCTTAAGCCCCACGCCTTCTACCAGGTGCACCGCATCACGGGAAAAACCGTCACCACCACCAGCTACGAGAAGATCGTAGGCAACACCAAAGTCCTGGAGATCCCTCTGGAGCCAAAGAACAACATGAGGGCGACGTAAGGGCTCGGGGGCTGAGGGTGGTGGGTCTTTATGGGGAAGTGGGGGGTGGGGGGACCCAGGGGCAGGGATTTGGTAGTGGGGACTCTCTGGAGTTGAGTTGGTGGAAGGAGTCGTGGATGGTGGTTCCCACTCTGCGATGGGCCCATAGAGATTTGTTTGAAAAGTTTCTATTTTAAGAGCTTTATGTCTAAATACTTTTCTTGTGTGCTGGGAGAAAGATTACCTATGCGTCTTTGGATTATGTTACTTGGGATGAGGCTAAATTGATTTACATGTCAGAATGTATTGGGCCTAAAGAAAATTTTTAAAGACGCAGATAGGTTGAAACTCACAAAGGAATAGGCGTGTAGCTCAAATTTGGGAAACATTGCACCCGTGCACTGGAGTTAAAAAAAAAAAAAAATCTCTTTATTAGAAAATAACCTTAACTTCCAAACGGTGAGAACTTTACAGAGGACCCTGTCTGCCGTTCGCTCAGCTTTGCCGATTGTGAACGTTTTCCACGTTTGCTTTGTCACTTCCTTTGCTCCTCGGTTTTTCCTGAACTGTTAGACACGGCGACTCTTTACCTTTACATACTTGAGCGTGAATTTCCTCAGGACTAGAACGCGGTCTTTGGTGACCACGGTGCCTTTGTCAAATTAAAGATGTTTAACGCTGATCCACCCCTCTTACCTACTGAAGAGTCTCCAATCAGTTTTGCCAGTTGCATACTTGAGTTTGTCAGACGCTTTTGAGAGTAGAGAAACTGGAATGAAAAGGTTCCCTAGGGAGGTACTTTCCACCGGGGAATTTCTCTAGTGACTTTGTGAGTGTTTGACCCCCGTCTGGGCAATCCGTTCCTGGCTGAAATCCCGATCGGCGGATTGCAATCCGCTCTCCCCGCCCCCGCCCACCTCCCCGTCGGTGGCTGGCGGTGGAACCATGTTGGTTAACTGACTTAGGTGGTTTTGTGGGTGATCTTGCCTGCTCACCGAGATGGTCAGTTCTAAGTGGGGTTCTCAACCTCCTCGCAGCATTGACTGTGCGGGGATCCTGAAGCTGAGGAATGCGGACATCGAGCTGCGGAAAGGCGAGACGGACATCGGCAGGAAGAACACGCGGGTGCGGCTGGTTTTCCGGGTGCACATTCCAGAGGCCAGCGGGAGGATCATCTCCCTGCAGACTGCATCCAACCCCATCGAATGCTGTAAGTTGGGCGCTGGGCAGCGTCGGCCTTCGCCGCGTATACTGAACGTGACCTTCCGCCCCGGGCCAGGTGCTCAGCAAGAATACGCAGGACCCGCAGGGGTCGACAGGGGGCCCGAGATGACCAGAGGGCCCAGACCCAGAGCACATTGAGCGACTTCCCTCCGCTCTCATTTGCTTGTGGAAGGTTTTGTGGCCTCACAGGAAATGAAAAAATAATACAGCTAACGAGTAGCCTCCGGCTTTGTTTAGAGGATTCGAAAACGTATAAATGTTTGGGTCGTAAAAAAGGTAGATGCAGTTGGAGTGAGTTTACTGTACCCAGTGTCCTCTTTTCCTTTCCCTTGCCTCTCAGTGGCTCTCGCTGACTGAGCGGTGACTCTGCTGGTCAAGATGCTGAACGCCCAGCAGTCAGTAGCTCCTCGAATATTACGGAGGTTCTTGGCCACAGCTGATGCTCGTTTTACAGAAGAGGAGGGGGAGAGATGAGGGGTTGGCTACCCCGGGCCAGCAGGGCTGGGACTGGGACAGGAGCTTTGGCACGCACGACCGTGCCCTGTCCCCCTCCCCCCCAGCCCCTGCTATCACCCTCGGCCCATCTGTGCCTATTCACTGAGAATCTGCCCACTGTGCCCAAACCAAATTGCAGAGGAACTTCAGAATCTCGTGTGCGGTGGCCGAGATCTGCCGTGTGGAAGGGCTCTGAGCAGAAACGCGGCTCAGTTCTCATTGGGCTTTGAAAGAAGAAGGCGCTTTGGGCTCATTCACGGGTACTTGAGGCAAGTTGCATAATTGGTTTTTGCAGTTAGACCTGGCAAAGCTTCTCGTCGGCTCAGTGTTTGAGAGTTTAGAAATCATTCGTCCAAGCACAGAGAAGAAAACAGTAAACGTTGTTGCAGAAACAAAAGCCGTTTATGTTATTTCTGTGTTCTTCGAAGAGTAGTTTTTATGGTGTTACGATCACGTTCCGTATGCAATTATGTTTCGGGATCCTGTTTCCTTTTTACTGGGCATTTTACCATAACTGTGTGCCACAAAACTCAGTTGCCTAGAGAGGCCGGGGAGGTCACACGGATGAGCGGAGGTGCAGCCAGCAGAGAGTGGTGGGGACCAGGGACCAGGAAGGCACCTTCCCCACCTGAAAGCGCCTGCCTTCTACAACTCCAGCCGGCATTTCCATGTGGGCATGGAGACTCGGAGGTGGCCGGATCCTCTGGCTTTTTAAGATAAACCCCAAATCTCCTGATTTTTAAAAAGCAGCAACAAATCCAAAATACCGTGTGGATTAGAGAAAATCTTCATGTGGCTTTGATTAATCAGAGGGAGTCTTAATCAGACACTAATGAGTAAAGGAAAAGCATGAATATCTTAGGCAGAAAGGGTTGGGGAAGACCGGCCCTCAGGATTTCATTTATTGATTAAAATTTTTTTTTTCACGTTTATTTATTTTTGAGAGAGAGAGAGAGAGAGAGAGAGCGCACGCGCAGAGGAGGGGCAGAGAGAGAGGGGGACCCAGAATCTGAAGCAGGCTCCAGGCTCTGAGCTGGCAACACGGAGCCCGATGTGGGGATCGAACTCACGAGCTGTGAGATCCTGACCTGAGCCAAAGTCAGACGGCTAACCGACTGAGCCACCCAGGCGCCCCTGGCCCTCAGGATTAAAAGCCAGTGAGGAGAGACTGTGGGCCCTCTTGGGGGGAGAAGCCAGAAGTTGGTCTTGGTCGGTCTTTGGAAAAAAGATGGAGGGGCCCTAGGATTTCCTCCAGCCACGGGAGTCACCATGTGGATCGGGCCGCACACGGCGGTGAGTCTCTGCTCTGACGTTAGAAGAGAAAGACCCAACAGCACACAACAAGGGAAAACAAGATTTGAAAACTATGTCAGAAACATTGGAGTTCCCCTCCTCTACCCAGCAGACCCCACCCCTGTCCCCTGAGTGCTGGGCACAGTGGCTGCCTCACCACGGTGTTGGTTCTGAACATCTCGAGATGTTTTGGGAAGGAAACCCGGGCTCTTCCTCAGTAATTTGGGGGATTTTGAGAAGATAAGGTCTCCTTTTTCTGGCAGGTGACTCACTCGACAGGATGGGGCTGTGGTTTGTAGCACGGTGGGGAGCAGGCGGCCTCAGGAGGGACCACACGCCAGAGTCCCTGTTCCTCTCTGTCTCTGGGTCCCTCGGGTCAATGTATCTCATGTTGATCTGAGAGTTGAAGGATCAGCGCTGAACCACATGCACCTCCAGCAAGATCTTCAGGGTGTCGTGAAGTCATTTGAACCTTGAACGTGGGCTTTTTTTTTTCTTTATATTTGGCTGATTCAACTACCTCCTTTTGACAGATAAGGAAACAGGCTTTCTTGGTAAAGTGATTCACTCACTTTTTTACTCAGTAGAGCTAGGGTCTCCAGCTTTCTGGTTCTGTGAAATACCTTCTTATGGTTTCTAGAACACCTCCGTTTCTTGCAGGGCCAGACCGAACTACCAGCAGGCCACACGCTCTCTCACCCAGAATCTTCTGTCATTTTTATTGCCACCTCTGTTCTCTTTTCCAAGACTGGTGCCTGATCGTTAATCTAAATATTTATTGACTAATGGGCTTACTATTAGATATTCAGTAAATATTGACCACTAGTCCGTAGCACATAGTGATGATCCTTCGGGAGATATTCAATAAATATTTATTGACTAGTTGACTTTGTATATGCCCCCTGGGGAGGGTGAGCTGGTAAGAAAAACATTCAGTGGACTCATACTTATTGGCAAGGCTACCTTACTTTGGAGGTGCTGATTATATAACGTCTTGGGGAATCAGGGATGAGTTCTCAGATTCTAGCAAAAAAAGGACAAACCCTGGAGGCCGCTCTTGGGAAAGTAGGCCGATTTGCTAGACTTGTAGACTCCTTACGTTGATGCATAGCACGCCGGAGGTCAAACCTCACCTTTGCATAGACGGGTGCTCTGTGTGTTTCTCTTTCCACGAGACGTTCAATATTGCCAAGGAGATGCCTTCAGTCCCCTCCCTGATTGTCAGCAGAGCCGATTTTGAAGCTTCTCCAGTCCGCCTGGCTCTGGGTGCCGTCCCCACCCCTTCCCAGTCCTGACGGATAACCGGGTCTCCCTGGCTTCTCTGGGAACGTGGGAGAGTTCAGGAGGGAACACGCTTGTCTTCCCCGACGACAGACATCTAACTCTGCTCTCAGGGTTCTGGAGGCCAGACCCCAGAATCCAGGTGGCCGTCAGATTGTTCCTAAGGAAGACTCTGAAGGGGGGATGTTCCAGGCCCCTCTCCTAGTGACTGGCAACGGCCGGCACTCTTGACTCTCCTTGGCTTGTGGGTCCGTGACTCCAGTCTCTGCCTCCTGTTCACGTGACCCTGTTGTCTGTGTGTCCTTCTCTGTCTCTTATGAGGACACGGTCACTGGGCTCAGGGCCCCCGCTAATCCTGCACAATCCACCCTCCAGTTTTACCTTATTTGTGCCTTCAGAGATCGTATTTCCAAATACAGCCACGTTTGAGGTTCTGGGTGCCTGGGGCTTTGTTCATCCCATGACCCTTCCTCCTCAGCTACATTTCTTGACTTCTCAGTCGCCTCTGCCCCTCAGTTCCCAAATCCACTGGGCTCTTTCTCTGTCCTCTCTCTTGGCTTTTGCCCACACTGTCACCTCCATCCAGAACGCTGGTTCTCAAACTTGGTCGCACGCTGGCACCACCTGGGGAGTTATTAAAAAACAAAACAAAAAACCCCCAAATGTGTTGCCCGAATCCCACCCCAAAGATGGCAAGTCCCTTGGTCTGCGGTGGGGTCTGTGCGTGGAGAGATTTTGGAGGTCATCTGGTGGTTCTGATGTGCTGGGAAGCATGGGGCCCGCTCACCTTGCCCCCTCCGGTCCCTCGGTTGGCTCCTCCTTATCCAAGGTTGCTGTGTCCATGGCCCCTCAGGGAGGACGCACGCCCCCGACCCCACAAGGTACAGGTCCCCCGCTCTGTGCTGACAACCCAATTTACTCCTTGGTCTCTCTCCTGTAAGGACAGAGACCAGAAGGCATCAGCCAGGGCCTGGCACATAGCACCTATCTCTAAAATGTTTGTTTAAAACAAAAATAGTGAATGCCAGCCTCTCCAGGCTGCCCAGCGCGAGAAGAAGGTGACGAGGAAGCAGAAGGGGGCTGTCGGCAGGTGCGAAGGTCTTGTCCCATGAGCGTCTCTCTGGGAATCTCCTCCCTGCCCCTCTCTGTTCTTCGAGAGAACACCCAAGGCGGTTTTCCACCAAGTCCTGCCCACTCCCGGCACAGAATAGGAATCCACTTTGCTCCTTGTGTAGGCACTGGGGCATGGGTGCATGGTGTAGACCAGAAAGTGGGTTTTCTCACATGCTCTTTTCAGCGCCTCCCTTCTCGTGACATCACTGTGTGTCACCGAGCTCTAATTGAGATACACCAAATGACACAGAGCGTGCGTCTTCAGTTCAGTGATTTTCAACAATTCAAAGGACCTGCGTAACCACCGCTCACAAGGAGACGCGGGACATTTCCTTCCCTCCTGGAAGGGCCCTCACACCCCATCGGCCGGTGCCGCCCCCCCATCCCCACACACAGGCAACCACCGTTCTGATTTCTATCGCCAGCGATTAGCTTTCCCTGTTCCAGAACCTCACGCCATGGCATTGGACAGCGTGTACTTTGTGTCTGGCTGGTTTCGCCCAGCATCAGCTCGGTGCTTTTGAGAGCCATTGCTCTTATCACGTGATTCTGGCTGCTGTGAACCTTCTAATCCAAATGCTTTCACTGCCCTTGGGTGAACACCCGGGAATGGAATGGCCGGTTCACGGGGAAAGGTTATGCTCTAGTTTATGTATTTTCCAAACCATAAAATGATTTTCTCTGTGCCAGAGTGCATGAGAGCTCCACCTGCCCCACGTCCTTACTGGTGTTGGCTTCTGCCCGTCTTTTCTACTGGGAGCCACTCCGGGAGCGGAAAGTGGACCTCCTCGTGTGTGATTTGCATTTGCCCGGTGGCTCACAATGCTGAGTGCCGACGTGTGCACCTGCTGGCTGTCCCGGTGTCTTCTTTGCTGAACTGTCTGTGCACAGCTTTTGCCCTCTTGCGATGGGGTCACTCCTCTTGTTATTATTAATACGCGTCAGTTGTTCATGCGTCCTGGGTGGGAGCCTTTTGTCCGATGTGTGTAGGATGAATATTTTCCCCGGTCCACGCTTGGGCGTCAATATTTTATTTTGACTAAATCCCAATGTATCATTTTCTTTTCTTTCGGGATTAGTGCTCTTTGCATTCCCCCAACAAATTTCTACCGGTCTGAAGGAAGCAAACGTATCCTTTTACGTTTTCTTCTAGAAGCTTTTTGATGCTGGGTTTTAGGTTTAGGGATGCACTCCATCTCAGGCTAATTTTGGTGTCTGGGGTGAGGAGGGTCGGGGTCCATCATTCACCGCCCCCAGATTGGCCCACCTCGGATGCCGTTTCCTGGAAGCAAGCACTTGGACAACCCGACCGTGTTCCCCTCCCTCGCCAGCTTTCCTTCGCTGCCCCACTTGACTCTTGTAGGTCTGGCTTAGGAGACGGGCGATCACACGCCACTGCTTCGTGAAAATCTTAGAAGCAGCGGGAGCAGACTGGCATATTGCCTCCTTTCTCGTGAAGCAGGGCTGCTTACCTCGTTCACCTGCTTCTGCCAGAGGCCGAGAGGACCTCCATAATTCTTGTGGGCGTCTTAACGTGGATTCTTCCACTGAAAACGCATCTGGAGCGCATGATACGCTGTTCTAGGCACTGGGGATAAGATAAAACAGTAGTCAAGACAAAAGTCCCGGTCCTCGTGCAGGCCACATTCTAGCGAGGAAAACCCACCCTAAATAATGAAAACCATCATTTTCAACAGTGAAGTGTGATGACGAAAATATGCGTTGGTGACTTGGGGGGAGGGCTGAGCAGCAGCAGCCTTGGGTGTGCTGAGCAGGGGAGACTTCTTGGAGGAGGTGGCCTATTAATCTGAACCTGAGCGGTGGGGGAGCATGGCCCAGCTGGAGGATACAGTAAGTGCAAGGGCCCTGAGGCAGAGATAAGTTCTACATCTTCAGGGAAAAAAAGGGCAGCTGGGGAGGCTATGTGGAGTGAATACGGATCAGAAGAAGTCTGAGATGAAGCTGGGGACTTGGACTTTGTTCAAAGTGACATGGGAAGGCTTGAGTTCTAAGTAGGGGGCTGACATAATGGGATGCATGTTCCAAAACTTGTTTGGCGCAGTCCCTGGCGCATAGCAGATGCTCATACATGCTTGAAGACCAAATGAAGGAAGGAAGGAGACCACGGGGACCCGGCAGGGAAGAGGTGAAGGAAGAGGAACAGTGGCCACAGTCAGCTGCTGTGCGTCAGGCACCTTCTGTGTTGCCCCCGAATCATCATAAAAACACTGAGCTCAGTGGCCGTTCCCGTTTTACAGTCGGGAAAACGGAAGCACGGAGAAGTTAAATAAGTTGCCCGGGGTCACACAGCTAGTAAGGGACCAAACCAGCCGTGACCTCCACATCGTGCTGGATCTCAGGACGCCCAAGGTTGAGTTAGGTCACGAGTGACAGATTAATTTGGGCTGGAACCGAAAGTTTGGCCTCGTGTCGTGTAAGCCAGAGACCAGCCCGGCGACCCTCCGAGGGCTCCGTGTGCCTTCCCCGCGGCGCTGTAGCAGTAAATCGTGGGCGACATTCGGGCATCGGGCGGAGGGTGGCTAGGCCAGGCCTTTGTCAGCCCCCTGCCCTCCAAGGAGACTTTTAAGCAACAACTGAGAAGCCACGTTTCTGGCAACGTTGAAGCCTGTGTGACGGGGAGAAGCCGGCTAGGGTAGTGCTGAGGTGTGGGCCTGGGTTCAAAGAAATGCCTCTGCCACTTACGGGCTCTTTGGTCCCAGGAAGTCACTTACCGCTCTGTGCCTCGGCTTCCTCATCTGTAAAATGGGGACAGTAACACTAGGTGTCTCTCGGCTCTCGTCGGGGCCAGACGAACGCGTGTACACACGGCAGGTGCCAGCCGAGGTCACCACAGGCCAACCCAGCGCCTGTCTCGTGGGGTGTCTCACACCTGCTGGCTGGGAAGCCAGAGGCCCTTGCCTGGGCCTGGGCCTCTCACGGCCGCTCTGTGCCTGCCAAGGTTAACAAACACCAATTGTTTCAGGCGTGCCGGCCCCAAGCACACGCCCTGCTGCTGAGACGGGACCTGGAAAGTGACCTGGCCGGAGGAGCGTGTGGGCCAGGGGGTGCGTGCAGGAGACCCGGGCACGGGGGTGGGAAGGCAGGAGCCGGGTGGCTTCTCCGCTGATTGAAGACAGAGCGTCCGGCCCTTCACCGAGCCGGTCACACAGGTGCAGGGAAGGCATCACCGCCCCGACCGAAGGCCTGCGGCGCCCCTGACCCTCGCGTGTCGGAACTTGGCTCCACGGTGAGGCTCGCCTCGCGGACTGGCTCGGCTGGTGCACTCAGTAACATTGCTGGATTGGCACCTGCCAGCGAGTGTCGGGGGCCCGGAACGCCCCCCTCGTGGAGCTCCTGTTCTAGGGGGTTGAGGTTCGGAAGAGTTTTGGGGTTTGCTGCGGCCGCGCGGCTGGCAAGGAGAAGGGGAGAGCTGGGGGTGACACCCGTGTCCTTTCCCCCGTCCAGGCCGCCTGGGTCCTTCGGTGACCGGGACACTCGTCCAGCTCACGGAGAGGCCTGCAGCTCTCGGGGGGAGGGTCTTGTATGGAGACACGTGGGAATGTCCCCGCTAGCACATTGGAAAGGGATAGTAATTGAGCAAGAAAGCAGCTCCCGCGATGGCCCACGAGCTTTGTGGGTTCGATGAGCTGAGATACACCAGCCCTTCAGGGCACACGTTACTGTCCCATACTCCAGGTGAGAAAGCTGAGGCCCCCTGAGGTCTGGAGTTAGAAGGTGGTCACATGCACGGCGGACCCCGTGTATTCGTGCCCACGGTACCCCACTCCTGTGGTGTGAGTGGCGACGGGACCCTCACAGAGGTGGACCCCACACGCAGGGAGCATTGGGGTCTGCTGTCCCACCTCCCACTTCCCAGGGAAGACCGGGGAATGTCCGGGGCAGGGGCCGAGGGGCCTGAGGGGCCGGTCTCTGGCCAGGTCTGAGTCAGCACCTTATTCTGAGCCGGGCCAGAATACATCAGCCAACGACGGCGGCCTGATGGAGACACGAGAAGGGTGTGCGGCAGCCGGAGCACCGTGGCCAGGGGTGGTCAGGGCTTCGGCCGGGACGAGGCTTCCGGGAGGCCCCTCCTTGCCTGGGCTGGCTGGCGGCTTTCCCACGGGGAAGCCTTTCCCGAAAAGGGGCCTCTCAGGGTAGTGGAATCCCACCGTCTAGCTTGCATTCGTGTAACTCATTTAATCTGCAAACGGCCCCATGAGGCCGGTACTCTGATTATGCCCATTTTATAGATGAGAAAAGAGAGACACAGAGAGATTACGGGACTTGCCCACGGTCCCAAAGCTCGGAGGTCACCGAGCTGGGCTTTGGACTTAGGCAGCAGCCTTTTACCCACGGCCCCAAATTGCCTCTTCACCTGGGTTATAATACAAACAAAAATGTATACGTGAAGTGCTTGGAAACCGAGACGCTCTCTATGGCAGCTGTAATTATTCGCTATTATGAGCAGAATCCACCTACTTTGCGGCATCAGATTTCTCTGTCCAGCCTCTCCTGCCTGTCTCCTGAGGTTTTTCGGGCAGATCGTAATTCTTGGCCACACACCCCAGTGACGGGGCGGATCCTAGACAGGCAGGCAGAAATGTTCCGTTTCCAGGCTGACTCGGGCAGACCCCGCAGGACCCCACGCCGGTGAGAATTTCCCCTCACCGCTTTGCCGCTCCCCATCAGCCACTGTTGCTGGTAAAAGCAAACACCCAAACTGGTTAAACCAACAGTGCCCTGTTGATTCAGAGCTCGTAAAACACAGGAGCCCCAAGCCCCTTTATGACGTGCCAGAATCTGGGGGCAGGGGGGAGGCCTGGGGAAGTCTCTTGGTGAGGGCCACCTAGAAGCTTAAGCTGGAACAGGGGGCCTAGACTTCACCCACAGGCGAGAGCGGGGCCCTCGGGATGCCTTTAAAATGGCGGCCCCTGGTCTGGGGGGAGAACAGTGCAGGGTAACCGGTTTGGGTGGTTTAGATTCTCTAACGGTGGACAGGCTGAAGGAGAGTCAGGGGGCTGCTGATGGGGGCTGCTGTGGGCCCGGGCTTCCTGAGAGCCCTCCCACAGGTCCTGGGTGGTGTCGGTCCAATTAGCAGCCATAGGTGTGAGAAGTTGCATCAGAGAGAGAGGAAGAAGCGGACCCCAGGAGGGTAATTTTGCTTGCTGTTTGCCTCTCTTCAGTTCCTCTTTCGGAGGCTAATTGGCTTTGTTTGCTTTGCTTCTGGGCTCTCTGAGGATGCAGGGGCATTCCCTGGAGGAGGTCCCCTTGCCCGGATGTGGCCTCTTCAGAGTCAAAGTTGGCTCTTAAACAAATGTGGGCAACAAGTCACCTGGAAAGATTGTTCACATGCAAATTCTAGGAGCTCCGGGTGCAGTGGGTTGAGGGGTGGCCTGCGTAGCTGCATGTTGATGAAGCGCCTCCTCCAACCAGGTGACCTGGGGACCTTACTTGGAGACACTCTGGCAGTGAAGGTTGGGAAATCCTAGCTAGTGTTTCGGGATCCACCAAGGCCAGCAGCGCCCAGAGCACACGGGCCGTGTAAACACACGGGACGTGGTCGGCACACATTTGGCGAAATACTGACTGTAAGGCGGCCACACTCAGCCAGTGCCTGGCGCGTGGGACGTACTCGAGACACCACAGGCTTGAGCGTCGGTGACCTTGCTGGCTGAAATTTACCAAGGCAGAGACGCTTCGTGTGCGTTCTCCCGTGGATGCCTCGGGACGGCCTGGGAGGGGGGTCTGGGAACAGTTGCACTTTACAGGTGGGGACCCAGGTTTGGAGAAGCCCACGCGAGGGTCGCTCGAGCGAGGACCGAGGACCGCCCAACGCTCTAGCCCGCACCCAAGCTGGGGCCGCCCCTGGATGGAGCTGAGTAGCCTAGGATTTGTTTCTCAGTCTCTCGAGTGTCGTGAACAGTGCCTTCCTCGGTGCTCCAGCAGGGCCGTCGTTTAAGGGTCTGTTACGATAACAGATGAGAAAATACTTCGAAAACGGCTGGGCAAGAAAGAGCGGCAGTTTGGAAGTTAACAGCGTTAAAGAATAGTTTCTCGAATGGTTACCGCGCGCTAGGCCCTGGCTGAGTGCTTTTGTTTTACACTCGATTGTTTTGTGTTTGTCCTGTTTTGTCGTGGTAAAATACACCTAACACAGTTTACCGTTTAGCCCGCCGTGAGGACTACAGTTCTGGGGTGTGGAGGACACTCACGAGGTGGTGTTACCACCAGCCGTATGGGTACGGAGCCTGTCCACCACCCCAAAAAGAAACCCCAGACTCCTGGGCACCCCTGTCCGTTTTCCTTCTCAATGGATGCCCTTATTCTGAGCGTTGTGAATATGAAGCACAGAATAGTTGTCCTTTGGTGTCTGGCCCCTTCGTTTAGCATAAGGTTTTCAAGGTTCGTCTGTGGTGTAGCCTGTATTCCTTCTCATGGCTGAATCGTCCTTCCGTATGGGTATACCACACGTCGGCCATCCATTCGTCCGTGGACGGATAGCTGGGTTATGGACATTAGCCATTTTCCCAGGTCTGTCCTGACTGCGTCCATGTTGACATGTGCTATGTTGTCTCGTACTGTTTGTAGCACACCCGTGAGGGCAGGTACTCTTAGGCGGCATCTGTGACCCAGAGAGGTGAAGTCACTTGCCCAGGGACGCACAGAACGGAGGCGACAGGAGGCAAACCCTTGAAACCATGGCTTTCTGACCCCAGAGCCCAAGCAACAGGAAACAGAATTCTCCTTTGGTTCCCAGGGTCCTGCATCATCCTGCCATGATGGTGCTGCGGATCAGACCTTGTGGGGCCCATTGGAAGCCTTAAGGATTCTTTAAAAAAAAAAAAAAAATGTAGGCTGGGGTCCTCCCCTCCGACCATTGGAGTCCGTGGTTCTCATCCAAGGGCGATTTGGGGCCCCTCCTTCCCAGGGGCCATCCAGCTCTATATCTAGGGGTAATTCCGTGTGTCAACTGGGAGGGGTGCAGCTGGCATCCAGTGGAGGCCAGGGATGCCGCTAAACATCCCGCAGGGCACAGGACAGCCCCACAGCAAACGCGGGTCCAGCCCGCAGGTCAGTAGTGCCCAGGCTGAGAACCCCTGCTCTACAATCAGGGCCTGGGTGTCCGTACTTTCTAAACTTCCTGGCTCGTTCTAATGTGGCCCCAGAGCTAAGAGTGCCTCTTGGTCAGTGCGTAACATTCACACGGATCCCTTATTGCACTGAGCCCTTCCTTGGGTTCAGGAGGTCTGGGGTGGGGCCCATAGCCCTGCGTTTCTAACAAGCTCACGGTGACTCTGGCGTTCCCACTTGGGGTTCAGGACTGGAGAGGAGGCAAAAGAAAGTACAGGGAGCTGGGCTGGACTCTCGTCATCCTCTCTCTTTAAACTTCTGTTTAAAAAGAGTGTTTTCCTTCAGATAAGGAGAAGGGGTGGGAAATGCAGATGAGGCAGAGGGAGAAAAAGTTGGTTGGTCAAAACCACAAGGCTTTGCAGGAGAAGCAGTCTGTTGTGTTCACAGCAGTGCTCAGTGATTCACAGAGCAGCCGTCCGGGCCAGCTTCCCACCCAGCGCCGAGAGTCACGGCCACGGCCGGTCTCCGGCCCGGCTGGCTGCGAGCCCTTGGCTGGCTTGCCCAGGAGTGATGACTCAGGCTTTCCACCTGCAGAATGGGAGGGATGGCTCTTGCCCCCCATTCCTGGTGGGGGGGGGCACCCATTCCTGGGGCCCGAAGCCCCCAGCTGCCCCCCCGACTCATCGGAGGCAGATCTTAAAAGTCGGGACCTGCTTTTCCAGGCGAAGCAACTGGTGTCTTCACTGCTCATAAATCTCCATTTGTGGCAGCTCAATTAGGAAGTCCTACAAAACTCCTATACTGAAAGAAGGGATTAATGACCCAGCCCATGTGGGAGAAATTAGCAGCTTCTGCAGAGAGGCCTTTTGAATGTATGCTCTGAACCGGCAGCCCCTGGGCTCGGCACTGGCTGGCTGGTCCCTGGGCTGAGCCAGGGATGGGGTGAAACCGACAGGGGATCATTGTGAGTCATCGGGTTGCACTTTCAAGGTGAAGTGTCTGGGAGCATCTGGCGGGTCCACCGTAGACTCCTGAAATGTTGCCAGTTGCACGGTTGCTCCTGAAGGAGCGGGTTTCGGGATCGAGGGAGGGGCGTGCTCGCCACCTGGAGGTCCAGGCCGGCCAGGAGGGAAGGGTTAGGTTTGGGCCCCCAGGCCTCACGCGGCTGCTGCCCGCCCCAGCTCCCGGATGGGGAGGTCCTCGGGCCCCTGGCACGGAAAGGGCTGGCCCTCCGCCCGGTTCTTGGGCTTGGGAGGAACGCCAGGAGCTCAGGCTGACTCATAAGGGGAGGGCCGGCCTCGTCAGCCCACGCTGCTAAGGCGAGGCCCGGGCAGATGAGTCCCTCTCGCTGACTGGGATGTGTTTCTCACCCTGTGCAGGGAAGGGGGCTGGAGAGGGTCTTCGTTCTTCCCTGCAGCCTGCATTCCAGAACAATCAGTGGCCGGCTGCAGTGACTAAGGACTGGGGCCTCTGGAGCTGGACAAACCATCTTCTGAGGATTCAGACCTAAGCTTAACCACACACCCTGACCTGACTTCTCTTAGCTTTAGTTTTCTCCCCAGGCAAATGTGAATAATTTTAACACTTCCTTCCTCAGAAAGTTGCTGTGAGCATATATCGTTGTGACTCAACACTCAGCATAGACCTGTTCTGTTTCTCCGTCTTTCATTCATTATAGATACAGATGAGGATCTAGATATAGAGAGACTTCCATGTACGTACATATTAAGATATATTGAGATATATCCATATCTGTGTCCATCCATCCATTCATCCATCCTTCCATTTGTCCCTCCATCCATCCATCCATCCACCCACCCATCCATCCATCCACCCACCCATCCATCCATCCATCCATCCATCCATCCATCCATCCACCCGTCCATCCATCCATCCATCCGTCCGTCCATCCATCCATCCATCCATCCATCCTTCCATCTGTCCATTTGTCCATCCATCTATCCATTCATCCATCCATCCATCCATCCATCCATCCATTCATCTGTACATTCATCCATTCATCCTCCCATCTGTCCATTTGTCCGTCCATCTATCCATTCATCTATCTATCCATCTATCCATCCATCTGTCCATCCATCCATCCATCCATCCATCCATCTGTCCATTTGTCCATCCATCTATCCATTCATCCGTCCGTCCATCCATCCATCCATCCTTCCATCTGTCCATTTGTCTGTCCATCTATCCATTCATCTATCCATTCATCTATCCATCCATCCATCCATCCATCCATCCATCCATCCATCCATTCATCCCTAGCACCTCCTACTAAATCCAAGAAGACACTGTTCCTGGCCTTGGGCTTACAGCAGTACAGAGCTCCGTCCTGGGGCTTACATTCTAGTGTGGGGAGATTTGAAAGACAGGTGACCCAATAAAACAGGGTCATGCAAGATAAAGGGGAAGGGGGAGGGGAGAGACACAGACAGACGGGGTGTGTACTGCTGTTTTACCTTCAAGGTGGGAGGATGGAAGGGTAGGGGTAAGGAAGCCTCCCTGAGGAGGGGGCACCTGAGGAGAAACCTGCAAGAAGTGAGGAAGGAAACCACGTAGATCATCAGGAAGAACTTTCCGGAGAGGGAGGGACTAGAAAGTACAAGTGTGCAAAAATAGGAGTTGGGGAGTGTGTTTGAGGGACATTGAGAACATTCTAGAAGCATGGCTAGAACACAGTGAGCAAGGAGGGGGATCCTAGAAAGTCAGGTCAGAGAGGTGATGGGGCAAGATGATGTTGTTTTGAAGACTGAGTTCAGGATTGCCAGGGAATTGCCAAGCGACTATGTCTGAACTCTGCAGGAACCGGGTCCTAGAGTCAGCATGCATGGTCCCTTCAAGCGTTTGCTAACATCAGGGGCACAAGGAGAGGGTACTCTCTGGCAAAGGGGTGCTCTTATGAAAAAGTTGACTTGCCCTCCTTTTATGTAAAATAAAGATCAAATCTCATTCGCCTTTCCTCCCCGTTGGGAGAATAGACACCCGTCCCTTGATTTGTGAAAACAAGATGCGTTGTTGGAAGAAGACTAGCCCCAACAACCTAGGACACTAAGACAGGAACATGTTGTTTCCAAGGTCAGCCGTTGTGGGGGCTGATGGCTCCACATTTGTGATGACAGCAGGTGACAAAGGTGGGCGGGGCGTGCCGTGAAATCAGCCTCTTTTGAGCAGACTTCTTCTGCCATTGCAATGACTTCTTTTCCCCTCGCCCTCAGCCCAGCGATCCGCCCACGAGCTGCCCATGGTGGAAAGACAGGACATCGACAGCTGCCTGGTCTACGGGGGCCAACAGATGATCCTCACGGGACAGAACTTCACAGCCGAGTCCAAAGTCGTGTTTACTGAGAAGACCACAGGTCAGGGGGCTTTTTGAGCTCTTTCCTTGTCCTCCAGCACCATATAAAACTACCGTCTCTTTCTTCCCGACAGCACTGATTTGGGGGATGGGTCCTGTGGGCAGGGTCTTAGTTTCTGTTCTCCTTACTCCCCACGGGAAGCTTCCCAGGCCTCCAGCCCTGGATGTCAACACAGTTCACTGCTGCGTGGATGTGCCACAGTGTTTCGGCTGCTCCCGGGCTCTCTCGTTGGACGATAACCTTATCACTCTTTTTACATTTTTTAAAAAAATGTTTATTTTTTCAGAGACAGAGAAATAGAGTGTGAGTCGGGGAGGGGCAGAGAGGGAGACCCAGAATCCGAAGCAGGCTCCAGGCTCCGAGCTGTCAGCAGGGAGCCCGACACGGAGCTTGAACTCACGAACTGTGAGATCACGACCTGAGCCAAGTCAGATGCTTCACTGGCTGAGCCACCCAGGCACCCTTCTTTTTTTTCTTAAGCTATTTTTTCACACAGAGAGGCAAACCTTCTCAACCTTATGCTATCATCAGAAAAGGAGGCCATTCCACAGGGCGAATAAGTTTGCGTGCTGTGGCCCTGGGTATCCTGGGTTCAGACGCTGACTTTGCTACTTGTTCTGTGATCTCAGGCAAATGATCTCCCCTTCCAGTGCCTTCGTCTCCTTTTATATAGAACGATAATAACAAGGGTTCTTATTGCCACAGGGTTGGCATGAAGGCTAAAGAGGTTAATACATGTCGGGTAATTATAACAGCTCCAGGTTTATTGTAAGCTATAAACATAAGCTACATACATTTTTTTTTATTACGAATAGTGCTGCAATGAATCTTTCAATACTTGTAGGACAGTTAATTGGTCTTTGATACGTGAGTGTTTGTCTGTCTTTGTGCATGTACGGTTTATTCCTAGAGTGGAATTTTGGGTAGTCGTTTTGAGAGCTTTAAATACATATTGCTGAATTAGCTTCCAGAAATGTACAAATTGAAACTTCCATCAATACTATGCCAGTAACGGTTTCACCCCATCCCAGAAGTGCCATTTTTAAAATTGTTTGTTTATTCTTGAGAGATAGAGACAGAGCATGAGCAGGGGAGAGGCGGAGAGAGGGAGACACAGAATCCGAAGCAGGCTCCAGGCTCTGAGCTGTCAGCACGGAGCCCGACGCGGGGCTCGAACCCATAGACTGTGAGATCGTGACCTAAGCTGAAGTTGGACGCCTAATCAACTGAGCCACCCAGGCGCCCCAGAAGTGCTATTTAAAAAAAAAAAAGCTTGAGAGAAAGCAGGGGAGAGAGCATGAGTGGAGGTGGGACAGAGAGAGAGGGAGAGAGAGAATCCCAAGCAGGCTCCACACTGTCAGCACAGAGCCCAATGTGGGGCTTGAACTCACGAAGCATGAGATCATGACCTGAGCCGAAACCAAGGGTCGGATGCTTAACCGACTGAGCCACCCAGGTGTCCCGCCATTTTTTTTTTTTTTTTTTAGTTAAAAAATATTTGCTGAATTGGTACTTCTCTTTACTTCACATTACTTTGCTATGAGAGGTTTAATATTTTTGTTTTTGCTCACGTGTATTTTTTTCCCACATATCATCTGTTCATATCTTTTGCCAATGAGGTCATGGTAAACAGAGAATGATAAATTTCAAGTTATACAATTATTTGAGAGTTATGGATGCTAGATCAATTTTTTTCTCTAATGGACACGATTTCACTAAAAGGGGGTGTATTCGTATTTGTTTACCGCCCTGAGGATGATACAGAGACCATCGTAGGCAGGGTTGTCCAGTCGTGAGGACTGTGCACTGCACAAGGGCACCTCTCCTCTGGGGGCTGCTCTTCAAATGGGATGCATCATCAATCTGTGTATTACTAAGACCACTGCTAGCAGGAGGAAGCAGGGGGTCTTGGAGGAGGGGTGTTTTTTCCCAGCTCACATAAAGCCTCCTCTTGGGGTGGGCTGGCTCTGTGACCAGGCATGACATAAATAAGCCTACGGCAGTGGGGGGCTGGAAAGGGCTGGGTGGGCTTGGAAGTGGTTTAGAGGGTACGTGGTCGGTCATTGTGGGTTCGAGGGGCAGTGGTGGTGCAGTGAGGGATTAGGGACGCAGACATTTCCACGGATGCTTTGCCTTCTGTCCTATGTTTGTCCAGGACTTTATTCAACTGTCTCCTTTTATCGGGCCTGAGGCTGCTTCCCGCTCTGTCCTATTATAAGTGACTCAGCAACGAACATCCTTTATATTCCTTTGGTCAGTTAGGCAAGAGCTCACGCTCCTAAAGCCCAGACCCAGCTCCACCATTTGCTAGCTGTGTGACCTTGGGCAGGTTACTTATCTTCTCTGGGTACCAGTTTCCTCATCTATACGACATGATGACGCTCCTGCCGCGTAGGGTGGTTTAAGGATCAAGGATTTCTACATGGTAAGCACTCATAAAATGCTTGGCACGTAGTAAGTGCTCAATACACATTAACGATCGCTATTTGTTACTGTTCTTTCCTAGGGCTGAGGCCTGTATATGGCATAGTGGATTCACGGAGGCTCACACATTTCTCAGCATCTTGGGGGAGGCTTACTTTTCAGGTGGTGGAAGGGTGTGATACTCTCTCCTGCAGGGATTTGCTAGGCTTTTGTAAATCGGAGAGCAAACCAGCGTGGCTGGAATGTGTTGCCAAACAGGCAGAGGCCAGCACAAGTTTCCCAGTACCGGGTAGAGACACGGCCTTGGTATGGTCTGCACGTGGGGGAGCTGAGAGGGAGTCACGGAGAGTTCTTCAGCAGGAGAGTGGCCTGAGATGTACATGACCAAGCACACGTTAGCTGCTGCGGGTTTGACACACCTTTCGTGCGAGCCGACTCTCCTGCGGGCCTTCTGCTGACTTTCGCAAGAAGCCTGTGGCCTCACAGCACCTTCCTGGCAGAGGGGAAAATGCTGGTAATCTGCAGATGTCTCGTTCTCCATGCCCAGGTCTGCGTGGGGGTGGCTTGGAGGCCGGGTCCTTGCTGGTCCCTTGCAGAGCTGGGAACCGTCAGCCTGCGTTGTCCCGGGAGTTCACATACTTGAGACGCTGCTCAGATGCCCCGGTTAAGTGTTTGTTGAGGGAATGAATCCACGGCATTTATTCTGTAGCTTGCTGTCTCTTGGTTTCAAAAGAAGTTTCACAGTTGACCTCGTGGAGGCAAGAAAACTCGGTCTGTTTCACCTTTGGAAAGTTGTGCATGAATAAGGAGAATAATCAGAGCAGCTTCCTGGGATCTTTGTCCGCGACCGTCCACGTACTGTCTCGTCTGAGCCGCTGCCTGCGGGGGGCGCTCCTCTAAGCGTGCAGTGAGGGGACTCCCCTACAGGTAGTGCCCGGCATGATCCTGATGTCCAGCCTCCCTGGGCCTCTGTTTGCTGTTCTGCAAAATGAGGCACTGATGCTCCCCCGCCCCGCGCAGGAGCCCAGTGCGGACACGGTCAGTGCACGCGTAATGTGCACGGAGCGCTTGCCGAACGTTCGCTGTTGTTTTTGCGGTCACAGTTCTCCTTGCTCAGCCGTAGACGGCATTGACTGGACGGTGACGAGCACAGGGCCTGAGGTCAGAAGGCCTGGGTTCGAATCCCTGACCTGCATTGAGTGGCTTCGGCATCCTGGATAAGTCACGTCACCTCTCCGAGCCGGCGTTTCACCCTTCCGTAAAATACGGACGATTTCCTTCTCTGGAGAGAAGAAAAGCTGAAATGAGATAGGTGGTGGCACACATTAGGCTCTTGGCATAGCTCGTAGCACATGGTGAATGCTCACTGAATATTAGCTTTTATTGTTATCATTATATTTAGGCTGTGGAAAGAACAGAGATGAATAAAATTCTATCTCATGGAACCAAGGGGCATTGAAAGACAACAAAAAGTAGTCATAGTGAGCTAGATGCCAGGCCTCTGAGCACTTTATAGGTATTAATGAATCTCATTCCTCACGACAGCCCTACCAGATAGCTACCATGGTCCTGATTTTCCTAATGAGGAGCTGAGCCCAGAGAGGTTAAGTGACTCAGGGAAGATCACACAGCTAGTAACAGGGCAGGGGTAGGTTCGACCCCAGGCAGCCTGGCTTAAGAGTCTGCCCCCTTGGCCGTTAGCTCTTCTATTTTGAAGAAGCTTAGAACAAGGTTAATTTGCCTGAAGACCCTTCAGCTGCTTTGAACCACTGATTGGAACCATTTTGTGGTGAGATAGACCCTCGGATTCTGCAATGGGTCCCGGGCTCGAAAGAATGCGTGCAGAACGCTTTCACGCCTAGCCTAAAGAATCCCGGGTGAAGGCGGCTTCTGGATCCGTGCCAACAGGCCAGCAGGGGTCTCGGAGACGCCCCTGGGCCCCCAGGACGCCGTGGGCCTTCCCTCGTGGGATGTCGGGCTCCTCGGGGCTCTGACAGACAGGGGGCTTGTCGTGCTCTTTTGACCCTAAGTACTCGCCTCCTAGCCCGGGACTGCCTTCTGCAGGGGGACTCCCTGTTGCTCAACTTCGTTTTTCCAAAACGCATCCCGTTCCCATCTCCATGGACAGCTTGGCCGGCAAGGGCGCAGCGGGGCGGGGCGGAGTGGAACAGCTGAAGTTTTCCAAGGAAGGGGAACCCCAGCTGGTTCTCACATTAAGGAAAGGTGACAGCCTCCTGGGCTAATCTTAGCCCCCGTGTTGGGTCATCGGCACCACTGGCTCCAATGTTCTTTTTATAGCTGTCGACTAAAATGGAATTGGCGGCTTCAACTCCAGCGGGATGACAAATTGGAGACTGTCGGAAAAACAGTAGGAGAGGGGCAGCACGGTGTTTCTTAAGTTAGAAGAGCTTGGTGTTTTGGAAAATGGCATCTTATTTATAGCAGCAGTAATAATAATGATTATGATATTATTTTTATTACTGTTTTTCATTATTTTCATGACTTCCAGGAGCCTGTATGACCTGGCCCTCGCCCATCCCTCTGAATTCAGCTTTTTGGACTCTCTCCTTGTTCACTTGGCTGTAGCTACACCTGTCTTCGGTCTGTCCTCGGACACCCCCTGCTCGTTTCTGCCTCAGGACCTTTGCTTTGGCTGTTCCCTCTTCGAATGTCCTTGCACCGTTTCTTTGTACCAGGCTGGGTCCTCCTCTGCCTTCAAGGCTCAGCACAGAGGGGACTTTCGCCACGAGCCCCTCCTTGACCGTCTGCTCGGAAGTTGTTCAGCGTGCCCCATGACCCTGTCCCCTTCTGTCCCACTGTCCTGCTTTGTTTTCTTGGTGGCCCCAGGTATCGCTGCTGAAATTGTCTTGCCTGTTTGCTTTTTCGTCTGTTATCTGGCCTCCCACATCTTAGCTCCTTGAGGACAGAGACCTGCTGTTTGCTGCTGTATCCACAGCATCTAGAACAGTCCCTAGCACATAGTAGGTGCTCACTCATACTGTGGACTGGGTGTCGTCTCCTTCGGTTGTCACACCAGCCCCAAGGGGCAGGTGACATTGTCCCCATTTATAGTTGAGGGAACTGAGGCTCGTAGGGGTCGAGACACAAGTCCCGGGTCAGCCCACAGCTGGCGACAGAGCCGGAATCCCAAGTGCAGTTGGACGTGACACCCCCCTCCCGCCCCGCCCCTCCCCGGGGAAGCCCTCCTCTCATGTCCGTGAGGACAGAGAGAGAAACCAAACAGGATGATGAGGATCTTTCCTATTTACCGTGCTCGGCAATGGCCCCACAGCCTCCATATATTCTCTGAAATTTAAAAAATGTGTAATAACCCTCCAGGCGAAGTTCACGTGGAGAAGTCCAGGCTGTTCCTGACCTTCAGCTGGTAACCCTGGCCCCCGGCCACCCGGGCCTCAGGCGGAGTTGGGGGTCCCAGCAAAACATTGCAAAACAGGAAAAAATCTAAGGACACAAAAATAAAAGTGATGTGGCAGCAGAAACAGGGTTGCCATGGCTCTGAGCGACTGGCCACTTCTGGGCGGGCTCCAATGTTTTGGAAGGTTCCCCCACATGACACAGGGTTTTGGAATTTTTCAGCTGGTAAATCTTTCTGAATTCAGGCCCCTGGCCCCAGCCAAGGAGCTCCCTGGCTCTCTGTGTCCTGCGGGGGTGTCTCTTGGAACCCTGCCTGCATCGGATTACTCAGCTTTGAGACTTAAATTGTTTGAAGAGAATTTTGTGTTTTGTTTTGCTGGACGATGTTCTTGGAACAGTCTGATGGCAGAGGCTCCCATCACCTGTTGAGAGGGCAAATTGATTTTTTAGCAAGGAGGCGTGGGTGGTGGGGCTCCCTCTTCCCCCACTGAGTCATCACATCCTAATATGAGTCACTTTATTACTTGGAGGTTCCCGAAGGTTGTATTTTGAGCTTTGTTTAATAAATATAAATGCACATGCTTAAAATAAAATTCTTCTGCTAAATTAAGCATCTTTCCACGAATTAGTATCCTAGAAACATTGGAACCACCTTAAAGCAGGCCTCTCCTCCTGCCACCTGTGTTTCTCCACGGGTTTGGTTTTGCCCAGTGTAGCCACTTTCTGAAACAATAGACCTGGTGTGGGAGTCTCTCTAGCTCGGGCTTCCCTCTGGGAAAGGTCAGACTCCAGGCTGGGCTGGGGCATGACTAAGTCTCTGCGGACCTTTGCCCTCGGTGACTCACGTCCACAGTGGCCTCGGCCCCCTGGGCTGGATCCCACCGCTTAGGCACAGCTGGCTGGGACGCAAAACTTGCCTCCAAAGCCAGAGGCCGGGTCGCTGCCCCAAAGCCCCGCTAGAGACCGAGCAAACAGTCTCGCTTTCGGTCCCTTGCATGTCAGGACGGGCTTTGGGGTGAAAGAATCCTGTATCCTGCAGCTCCTTCAGTGGAAGCCTTTGAAAGACGACATAGACAAGGGAGTTTTCTAGCTCACTTGGGTCCAAGCTTTTCCACCGTTAGAAATGATCCTCGATGCCAGTAGACCTGTGTGTGAATTGCAGTCAGCAGGCTGGAGTCTCCCCCTGCACCCCGACCCCTGCCCCCCCTGCAGGAAAGTTCACGGTATCTTGTGGTAATTAACACCCTTTCGTATTTTTTTTTCTACATTTTTGGTTTCATGCTCTTTTTACAAAATAAAAATTGTTTATGTTTAAAGTCTAGGCAGGCCAGATCTTCCAGCGGAGTTGGCCCGAAGCCTGGATAGGCCCCATATTTTGTGCTTGGGACTCAGTTTCCCCATCTTTAAAATGGGGTTTGTGTCCGGTCTTTCAGCAGCGAAAGGAGATCAAGGATCTCCAAGTGCCAGGCACATAGTAGGTGCTCAGAAAGTGTCACCTGACCTTGCACGTGCCCCCTGGGAGCTCAATTGACCGCACGTGGAGCCAGGACGGCAGGGCTGTGTTGGTTTCTTGTCTTGAGAGTAAGAGTCGTTGGGGGGCACAGGTGAGTTTCTCCTCTTGCCCCCCAGGCCATCCGACACCTGCTGTCGTGGCCCCACGGAGGAGCTGGGGGGAGCTTGACTGATGGCCGTCCCCTGCCCCCGTCTGCCAGAGCTCGTGGGTGGGGGGCTGAGTCCCAGACCCCCACTTCCTGGTTCCCAGGGCACGGGGCTGGATACAGCTCATCACTGAGAAGAGGCGCCCTGCAGTCCAGCCTCTGTGGCAAACGACCCAGCAGTGCCCTTTCAGCCTCGCCACTCCCCAGGTGTTTACCGAACACCCTACTGTGCGCAGGTTCTGCGCCAGCCCTGGGGATGCACGACAGATGAGGCCCCTGCTCTCAGGGGGCGGACAGTCCCAAACTTGTTTATGAGGGAGGGAAAGTGCTCTGAGGACAGAGGGCTCAGACGAGGATATGTGGAGGAGGCTCAGTTAAATTCAGATCTCAGTCAACACATTTCTTTAGTATGAGCATGTCCCCTGCAGTGGCACAGGGCTTGGCAATACTTGTAGTAAAAAAGCATCAGCTGTCTGCTGGAAATCGAACTGAACCGGACGTCCTACATTTTTATCTGTTAAATCTGGGAACCCTGGGGGGTGTGATCAGGGAAGGCTTCCCTGAGGAGGTGGCTTTGAGCAGAGGCCTCGAGCAGAAAAGAGGGAGCTGCACCGACCTATTGGAAGAGGGTCTCAGGCAGAAATAGCCGCCCAGTGCCGTAGTCCCAGCCTGGGGATGAGCCTGGGGTGTTTGAGGAAATGAAAGGAGCCTGAGAGCAGGGGGGAGTCTGACACCGACCGAGCCTGGAGAGGTCTCTGGGGCGGGGCGGGTGGGGGGAGACGTGGTTAGATCATGCCAGGGTTTGTAGGCATGGAGGAGGGTTTGGATTTTATTACAAAATAAAAACCGGTAGCTCTTGTCCTAAGCAGGGGAGGGACGTGATCTAATTTAGCTCGTTAAGATGGTTCTGGCAATCTGGAAGAATGAATGGACTGAGGGGTTGGGGGTTGCAAGCAGAAGGTGCTGCGAGCCCCCAGTGAAGTTGTCCGGGGGCGGGGGGGGATGGAGGGGCTGAGCCCGCCGAAAAGGTGGTGGACATCAGGAGAAGCAGGATGCTGGGGATCAACGCATTTCCTCTCCATCCCCCAGCAGATGCATTTGGGCAGCCGCACCATTGCGGGTGGGTGACACCCTAAGCTGTGGGACACTCCTGATCCCCAGCCCCCATCTGCTCGGCTGGTTCAGCCCCCACACCCAGGGAGCACACATTTTTCTGCTCGTTCGCAGTCGTGAAAAGAGCAGACTGGAGTGACTTCAGCCATCTTCATTTAGCTAATTTTTAAAACGCAGGGCCAGGACTGGGAAGCATCACGCGTGGTTTCCTAACACAAACTGACACTTTGATTTCCTCCACATTTGCCTCAAGCCCAGTGGAGTGCTCACGGCCCGAGTGAGGACGGATTCGCTTTTTTCCTTCTGAAAGCTCCCTTCTTTCTCCTTCGAGTGCTGACAGGAGCCCGTGGCTCATCCGGGCTGACTGCTAAGACGCCGGCCCAGACCCGATGCCAGCCGTCCAGCTTCCTGGCACTTTGGGCCCGGGAGCCATCTGCAAAGCGGACATTAAACCCCCCGCAGGGTAGTGGCCGCCGGTCCACGGACGCGCTGGCTACCGGGTCCCGTGCCTCTGGCACAGCGGCCCGCCCACCACGCAGGCTGACCCGTCGATTGAACCAGGCACCCCCTCCACCCCGTGTTTGTTTAGTTCTTGCAGAGTCTTGCTAAGTCTTCTTTAGACCTAACCCCTTTGCCCAAAGAACCTGGCTCGTTTTGCTCTTCCCCTCTGAGTAAGACTTGGAAGGGCCCTTTTCGTGCTGGCTGCCAGTCCCTGTTAACTTAGGACGGGGAAGTTTGCCCAGACATCTGCGCAAGGGACCGAAGTCCTCACTTCGTCTCGGCCCGGAGCAGCAGAAGCGACCTTGGTCATCTCGGGCCTCTTCTGTTCTGGGCAGGGTTTCCCAGGGTCCCAGACCTGGGGTCTGGGTCGAGGGAGTGGATTGGAGAGCATCTGGTGTCTCCTAGGTCTGACTCCGGGGACAAAGAATTGGCCGATCATCTTGACCCGTGTGGTCTGGTTGTGTGGGATTCCGTGTCTGCGCTGTTATTCCGGGTGCCTCCCCCCCCACCACTCAGTTCCCGAAAAGGATTCTTCGCAAAGGGCTTGGCGATCGCTTTGGGGGGTCTTTTCGCTGGAGAGGCCAGCGGTGTGGCTGTGGGCCAAGCCCTAGGGAATCCTGAGGTCGGTCTGTGCATTTATTCCGCTGGTGTTTACCGAGCGCTCATGGCGGGCCAGACGTGGCAGTGCTGGGACGGAGCAGAGAACAAGACAGGTGCGAGGTACGGCTCCCGGAAGCCCACGGCCTAGCAGGGGAGAGAGAGAGAACCAACAGGCTGAGAAAACGAGGTCAGGGGATGGGAGGCGGGAGCAGAAAATGAAAGAGGGTGGGGACAGGTCCAGGGGGAGCTCCTGAGCGGGGCCGGAAAGCTGGGAAGAACTGGTCTGAGTGAGGCCCGCAGGAGAGCGAGTGTGGTTGTTGCGGGGGGCCGGGGGGGGGGGGATGGAGAAGGCCAGTGGGCCTGGAGGGAAGCTGAGGAAGGAGGCAGGGTCCCTGTCCCGGGAGAGGTGAAGAACCATGAGTCCTCCCTTCTGAGCTCTCGTGGGCCTATGGGGAGCAGGGAGGCATGCGTGGCTCATGTCACGGTCCCAGCAACCTGCTCAGGGCCTGCCCCGCGGTAGGAGCTCGCTCATTGTTAGTGGTCCATGCCTGGCTTCCGTCTGAGACGGTGGCCCCAGAGGGCTCCTGGGAGACAGGCTAGTCAACATACAGTTGCCATATACTTCTCCATAAGAGAAAAGCTCTATCTTAAGAAATACTGAAAAATGCACGCAGTGTATTCCCACCCCGTTCTTTGAATGGCGTTCTAGAAGACGTGCGTGTCTCAGCATGTCCATCTGGTCTGGTCTCAGGGGTGTAACCGCGTGGGCAGTGTGGGGCACGCATTCTCTGGTCTCTAGTACTTAACGATTCCTGCTTTTTAACGTAACAGGGGCACGTTTCCAGGACAGAGGATAGGATCATGCTTATTCTGAGTGCCGCCCGGTGTTCCTATACACCGATAATCGGGTAATCTACCCGATACCACCCCCCCCCCCCAGGATGGAGGGGCCATAATTGCTTCAGCCCCCTATCAACGAATACTTTCTGTGGCCATTTTATTTCTTCACAATGAGAGTTGTGATGCAATACCATGACACAACGAACCGGGACACCCACCAGAACCCTTGGGTCAAGATGATCCGCCGATTCTTTCTCCCCAGGGTCAGACCTAGGAGACACCAAATTGTAAAATAATAATGATGGCAATCCTCACTATGGGCTGAGCATTTTGCTAAGGACTTTACATATAATCTGTTTGAATTTTTGCCAAGTCTTTGAAGCTGGTAAATGAGCTTTCCCTTTGCTTAGGAGGAAACTGAGGCACAGAGAGGTCAAGCTACCACTCCAGAGGCCACGCAGCGAGGAGATAGCGATGATTGAACTTGAACCTGGAGAGAGTGAGCTCAGGCTGAGAGAGCCCTGCCAGCATTTACTGTGTGTTCCTCTGCCTCCTGGGAGCTCAATTCAGAGGATGGGATTACTGTGTCCTCTTGGTGAAACCTCAGGACTTGTGTGCTAGGGGACTCGGGGGCGGGGGGAAAGGAAAGATGAGCCCAGGGAAGCGGTCTTGAGGTGTTTTGCAAATCACACCCTTCCCGTAGAGACCAGCTCCCTTGAGCGTGCCTTCTACGTGCTACCTAAAATTGAGGACAGCAGGGTCAGCTTCCAGTTCCTGTTGGGGACACGTCTGTTCAGAGCCCAGGGTAGATCCCACTGGAGATGCACAACCAGGCTGGACTCCCGAAGCTGCCCTCTGATGCCCAAAAGGAAGAGGCCAGGCCCCTGGGTTTGGCTCATGATTCAGGTTTTGGTTTCTCACTTCTGGGAGCTCTCTGCCCTTTTCAAATTTAGGTAATGGTGAAAAGACCCATGTGAGAGGCAAGAAGTCAGCCATCATGCACACCCGCTTTCTGTAACAGGCACTGTCCCTTTGTGAATTCCCTCCACCCACGCCCGCAGGCAAGAATATTTATAATTTATAATGACAAGCCGAGAAATGTGTATTATTTTCTGGTTAAAATACGCTTGTGGTTTTCTCCCCCCCCCCCCAATAATACATTGTGTAGAACATATGCACGCAGTGACAAAACAGTATTTAAATAATACGTTGCCACCGGCCATAATAATCATGCTCACCAATGTCTGTTGAACACTTATTCTGTGCTGTGTGTCTGTCTAGGAACAAACCAATGAGGTATAGGTACTGTGATTGTCCCCATATTTTGGATAAGAGGCAGAGAGAGGTAGAGTGTCTTATGCAAGCCCACATAGCTAATTGGGCCACTGGGCCTGCAGGGTATTAGGTTAAAAAACCTCTAATTAGGTGCTGCCACGTCAAAAGGAGATTTCCCCTAAAAATGCAAGATTTGCTAGCTGGGTCTGTCTGCCCTGGAGTTCAAGGTTTGCAGGAATAAAGGGGACAGCATCGTGGTGCCACAGAGGACTGTGTTTTGGCCACAGAAGGTGCCCGGGATGGCTCGGGTTACAGCGGACGCGTAGCTGAAGGTTTGACAGGAAACACTGGAGTGAGCAGGCTTTTCTCCCGACCTGCCGCCCAGAGCCAGGCTGCATGGGGCCTGCCCAGGCCAGGGGTGAGGACACAGGCCATCTTGCTGCAGAAGCCTCCGAGGGCGAGTGCTGCCTGGTGGGTCCTGTTTGCCCTGGCCGGAGCCCCTGGGAGCACAGGAAGGCGGCTGGAAGGACGGAGGGTTTTTGAGCGAGTGGCCATATAGGGACATCCCTCCGCGGCCCAGCTTGTGGACACACAGGGGCTCTCCTGGACACGTGGTTGTGATTCTGAAGAGAAGAGAAGGTCAAGTCCTTGGAGCAAGGGGCCTGGGGTCCGGGGGGAGGGAAAGCCAGGTGTTTTCCTGTCCTGACAGCCAGGGGGGCCCTCGCTCTGGGTGGGTGAGGGGGTACGGCAGCAGAGAAAGACACTGACCTGTCTTGGGCGATGGTGTTTTCTGGACAAAATGTGCAGTCTTGGGGGAGAACCTCAGATACAGCACAGTGGAGGGGCTTCTGCAGAAAGCTGACCGTCCTCCTCCCCATGGTGTGGGAGGCGGCTCCTGTCCCTCTCAGAGGCCCTCAGGGTGGGGGCATAGAAGGTAAAGGAGAGGTAGGGCGTGGGGAGCCGGGAGGAGGCCCTGTCTGAAGAGGCCACACCCTGCGTGGGTGCTCAGGACGCCCAGGACGGTCAGATCTTCTGAATTTTTTTTTTTTTTTACAAGAGCAAAGTCTGCATTTTTAGGTGAAATCTCATTTTGAATTTTTTCTTAACGTTCGTTTATTTTTGAGAGAGAGAAAGAGACAGGGCGAGCGGGGGAGGGGCAGAGAGAGAGAGAAGAAGACAGAATCGGAAGCAGGCTCCAGGCTCCGAGCTGTCAGCACTGAGCCCGACGCGGGGCTCGAACCCACAAACCGCAAAACTGTGACCTGAGCTGCAGTTGGATGCTCAACCACCTGAGCCCCCCAGGCGCCCCTGAGGTCTCATTTTGAAATGGCAGCGGCTAATTAAAAAAACTCGAAGCCACCAGACAGGTTGCAAAACAGGCCTGGTCTCTAGGGTGAGACCAACGATTCTTTAAAAAAATACAGAAATTGTGGTCAAATATGCGTATCCTAATATTGATGATTGTAGCCATTTGTAAGCATATAATTCAGTGGCATTAAATACGTTCCGTGTATTGTACCATCACCACTCACTGTCACCACTACCAATTTTCAGAACATTCTGGAATTTCGAAACAGAAACTCTGTACCCGTTAAGTAATAACCGCCCCCTCCCCCTGAGCCTCTGGAAACCTGCCTTCTGCTCTCTGTCTCTATGAATCTGCCTATTCTATGTACTTGGTGCAAGTGGGATTATATCATTTGTCCTTCTGGGTTGGGCCTGTGTCACTTAGCATTATGTGTCCGGGGTCTGTCTGCATCATTGCGTGTGCCGGAATTCGCTTCCTTTCCGAGGCTGGGTGCCCTTCCGCTGGACGCATATACCCCATCCCGTTCAGCCAGGTATCTGTCGAGGGACCTCTGCCTTCTCGGAAGAGGCGTTCTGCCCCAGCACATACTGGATAGTGATTGTAATTTATGGCAGCTCTCTTAATTCCGGCTGTGCTGACAGATGGCTGAGCACGGGGGTACGGGATGAGGAGGGCACGACATCTGAGGTTGTCCCGGAGAGAGAATGGGGGAGGCAGGTGCACGGTCTCATGGTGACAGAGAGGGTGAGGGTTGCCTGGGGCGCCATGGGGGCTGTGGCTTGGCTTTCCTGGGAGGGACTGCAGCCGATGCTGGAAACACGAGCCCCCTGGAGTGCCTGCCCAGTGTCCTTCACTGTCCTGGCAGAGAAGTTGCTTGGGCACAGGGATCTGAAACCACACCACGTCGACGGGGTAAGGAGCACTGGTCCTAAGGGTCAGCTGCTTGGGCTCAAATCTGGCTTCCCCAACCGGTAGCCGTGCATCCTTGGGCCACTGCTTTTGCCTCTCTGTGCCTGGTGTCCTCACCTATCAAAACCCCAGACCTGCGGCACGGGGTTGCTGTATGCGTTAGACAAGTCCATACCTGCGAGGTGTTTTGAGGGGGTGCTTTGCATATAGATTGTGCTCGTAACCAATAGCTGCCACTTCTCCTGGGGGCGGGGTGGTCAAAGTGGCGCCTGGAGAGGCCGAAGCAGGTTGTGCAGGACCCTCAAGGCTGCTGCGCTTGTTCAGACCGTATCTGGAGGCCCAGGGGGAGCAGAGGGGGGCAGGGTTTGAGAAGATGGGCCTGAACCTTTGTGGTGGACGTGACCCTAGAAAGATCTTACCTACATAGGACCCTCCGTCGGCCTCCCAGGAAGCTGGTCACCCTGTCTCGCTTGATAACCTGGGGCTTTTCTACTCGACCGCATCTCTCTCGTTGCACTGCCCCTGTTGCTTGAAGACTGTGATTTAGTGACTGCCCACCTCCTGCCTTTGGACAAACCCCCATTCCTTCCCTGGGCCTCACTTTCCCCATCTGATGGTGTGGGGCTGGCTAATTTCTAAGGGTAGTTCCAAGCACCTGCGCCCTGGAGCGGAGCCTGGGTGGCTCAGTCGGCCGAGCGTCCAACTCCGGCTCAGGTGATGATCCCACGGTTTGTGAGTTCGAGCCCCGCGTCGGGCTCTGTGCTGACAGCTTGGAGCCTGGAGGCTGCTTTGGATTCTGTGTCTCCCTCTCTCTGCGCCCCTCCCCTGCTCATGCTCCATCTCTGTCTCTCAAGAATGAATAAATGTTAAGGAAAAAAAAAAAGACTTAAAAAAAAAAAAAACAACCAAGTTACCTGTGCACTGGAATTCTATGGCTGTTAGTTGGTGGAATTTTGCTTATTAGGTATACCCAGCGGAGATGGGGGAAAGGCTCCCTCTTGTTCCTCTTGGGTCCCTGGCCCAGGAGAAGAGACCCTATGAGAACCCCCTGCCTGGTGATGTGCTTTCACTGCACTGCCATTTTGTGCTTTGCCCTTCACTTGCTGGCGTGAGTGGGGAAGAGAGCTGGCTTGCCAGGCCCAGCTTAGTGCATCCTGATCACTTTTCCAACTACTTCTCCCTTTCCTCCCAGTTATGAGACTCCTAAAAATGGTCCTTCCTTTTCAAAGTGGGTCAGAGTCATGCAGGGAAATGAGATTATTGGTGATAGAACTCAACTAAGCCAAGGAGAGGCTAGAGCACCAAAACATTATTGTTCGTTTCCTCCGTTAGTTTATTACTTAATCTTCTGACTTTGAGCTCACATTGCAGTTAGTAAACAAGAACGTTCTTTTTTAAAAAATGTTTATTTATTTTTGAAAGGAGAGAGAGAGAGAGAGAGGGAGAGAGGGGGGGAGAGAATCCCAAGCAGGCTTTGTGCTGTCAGCTCAGAGTCCCACGCAGGGCTCGATCTCACGAACGGTGGGATCGTGACCTGATCCGAAATCAGGAGTCGGGCGCTTAACTGACTGAGCCCCCCGGGCGCCCCAAGAATGCACTTTTGACAAGGACCACGCCCCGTGTATAACCACCGCTGGGAGGGACATAGTTCTCTGGTGGATGATCTTTGACTTGTCTTTGCTAAAGGGATAAGAATTTTTTTCTGTCTAGTCCTCTCCCGGGCTTTTCCCCAGGAAAGTGCCCTGTCTTGATGACCTAACTTCAAATTCCTTGACATCCATCCATCTGTCCTTTCTTGCTTTCTTTTGAGCGGTGGCTGATGCTAGCTGCCGCCACCTTGGAATGCTCAGACATGAGATGTTCATGGGCACTGCGATGTCTCGGGTGTTGGGGAGACGGCAGCAACTCTAACTTGGTCCCTCCCGTCATGGTGGGAGTTGGTACGTTGATTGCCTCTTCCTGTTCCCTTTTTGACATAAACCCGTCTCCCTTAATCATTTCAGGAGTTGCATCTACTAGAACTGTAAGGTCAAGACTCGCAGACTTGATGGTTACAGAAGGTTCCAGCTAGTTCGTTGTCTACATGTTGTTAAGATTATCTACGCTGCGTCGGCTTGGGTAGCAATCACAGGACCTTATTAATTAGTATTTCGGGAAATGTGTTCTATACTAGGAAGTTCAAATAATGCTTAGAAACCACATTTCTAGGGCTCCTGGGTGGCTCAGTCGGTTAAGTGTCCTCCTTCAGCTCAGGTCATGATCTCACGGTCCGTGGGTTCGAGCCCCGCGTCGGGCTCTGTGCTGACAGCTCAGAGCCTGTGGCCTGTTTCAGATTCTGTGTCTCCTTCTCTCTGTGACCCTCCTCCGTTCATGCTCTGTCTCTCTCTGTCTCAAAAATAAATAAACGTTAAAAATTTTTTTTTTTTAAATAAAAAAAAGAAACCACATTTCTTTGGGCAAACCTTGAGAGCCGAGACATTATGGATTCAAATCTAATCTGTCACAGAAGATGTTAACAGTTGTGCTTAAAACAGGGGAGAGGGCTTCCGTGGCCAAATGGGACGTGGTACTTACTCCAGCCCACCTCGGAGAGTCACACTGCACACGAGCAGATTAAAGGCTCTGAGAAGTCCTGCAGTAAAGAAACCCATTTGACATTGACTCAGCATTTTCCAAATGCTTATTAGCTTTAGAATTTGTTTCTGGTCCTCATAAACCCATTTAATATTCTTCAGAGCCAGCGTTCCACAAAACACCCTGGAAACACTTGTGGAAATGATTTGTTTCCGTCGAAAACTGCCCAATGGCCAATGTAGGTGGTCAGAAAAAGAAATCTGTTATTTGCGAATGCAGAGTTTTGTTTGGCCCAAGTTGTTGGCCCCAAACTGGGGAACTAGTCTTCTTCTCCAGGGAAAGAGAGCTCACTCCTGAGAAAGACCTCTCATCGATGATTATAATGAGTCACGTTGAAATGTAGGCTGTTGACTGCAGAGTAGGGGGGGGGTTGGGCTCCTGTCCCCCCTGTCCAAGGTTTCTCAAGCCAGGACATTGTTTGAGACAGAATATGCAAGCCACCTGTGTTCCCAGACGATCAAGAAGGCATGTCTGGGGCAGTCAGTGTTCTGTAATGGGGCCCCTGTGACAGTCTTGGCGTGTGGGACATTTTGGAAACAGCTTGTGGTTGAACAAAGCATACAGTACAGGATAATGTATAACAGCACTATCTCTTTTTTAAAGAAAGATATATAGACATTCAAACACAGGGAAAATAACGGCACTGGGATGATGGGCGCTTTCCGTTCTTTTCCTTGTTTTCTACTGTTGCCCAGTTTTCTACTGTCAGCATGCATTCCATTTGGAAAAAGAAACATACGCACATGTACATGAGCCACGTATGTTCAAATAGACATGCCTACCACAAACACACGGATGTCCCTTGCTGAAATGATATAACACGTAAACCGAGATAAATATAAGGCGTGATGAGTTTTGGTCTTAAATCTTCGGTTTCTAGTAGTTCCTTCAAAGTGTGTCTTTTTGAACTCTTTCCAGATGGGCAGCAAATTTGGGAAATGGAAGCCACGGTGGATAAAGACAAGAGCCAGCCTGTAAGCACATGGACGAGACGACTGAACACCCTGGGTTCCCTCCCGCCTCCCTCGTGCTCTCTTTCCTTCTTTCTCTTCCCCCTCCTTCATCAAAGTCCCAGTGCTTTGGACCTAACGGGCACTCAGTAGGTACTGAATTGAGAAACAAATCGAGCAATTTATCAAGCACCAGACCCCCTGATTTGTAACTGTGACATCATAATGCACTTGGATACAGTAAGTGGCAACCCTTTCTTTGCTGCAGCTAAAGAGTCCAGTTCCCCTTAAATAGTGTTTCGCCTGCAAACGTACAGAGTGTCTTGACTCCTGTAAGATGGGCTGGCTTGATGTGCTTGGGGCCTTGTATAGGAATTTAGACACTGTTGCAGTTAACGGTGGCTCCTTCCTTCCAGAACATGCTTTTTGTTGAGATCCCTGAATATCGAAACAAGCACATCCGTGCATCGGTGAAGGTCAACTTCTACGTCATCAATGGGAAAAGAAAACGGAGTCAACCTCAGCACTTTACTTACCACCCAGGTAAGGAATCTTCTCCGAAGGCCCCATTGGTGGTGAAAGGCAGCACGGGCGTGCGGTAAGGACACACGAGGTCTGCTTTCAGCTGGTTGACCTTGGGCAGGTGGCTCAACCTCTCTGAGCCTCCATTTCCTCATCTGTCAAGTGGCACCTTCCTTATAAGATTTACAGAAGTCAAATGCACGTGAAGCGCTCAGCCCAGCGCACGGTAAGCGGGTATGAATGACCTTAACACATGTTATTGTGAATATTTTTCTTCGGGAGGGCAGAGTAGGAGAGAGGCACGTGGGGACTTGTTCAACAGAAGGGTGCAAAGCTGGCGCCCCCTGTCCGTGGCTTAGAGTTGATCATGATTGGGTAAGCGAACGTGGCCGGAAACCTGAAGAATCTTGACAGTAGGTGGTCACCCGTGGCCACCTAGAGCTCCTGGGTGGACAGCCGGCCAGGACGTCTCATTCCCACAAAGCACCACTGTCAGAAGACGAGTGACAAGGGCCATGTTGCATTCATTCATTTGTCCAGAAAATATCCAAGGGTCCCACACTGTGGTTGGCTTGGAGACACCGTCGTGAACAAAACGTAAAAATCCCCACCCTCGTTGGAGCTCATGTTCAAATGGGGGATTCCGATAAAGGATAATACTGATCACAGGAGATTCAGAGAGTGGGTCATATGGATATTATTGACACGGCAGATTATAACCAGGGCTGCAGAAATGGCCTGCATGCCTCCCAAGGCTGCCCCAGACCTATTAGCCACCTTTCCGGGATTGGGAGCCTGTACTCTGAGACTGTCGCCCAGGGTATAATTTCCATCCTGTGGCAGTTTCACACGGAGCCTCTGGGCTGCTGGAAGCATCAGACCAAGGGGGCTGTCCCAGCAGCCCCGGCTTGGCAGGGCTTGGCTTCGGTGGAGCGTGTCCACCGGTTTCCATGGCCCCTTTGGCCATTGGACCGTCCCAGGACTGACTTGACATATGCAGCCAGTGGCGATGGCCTTCAGGGCCTCCAAACTGGGGGGTAGGATCTCTGGGGAGGTTCTAGACCTCAGTTCAATGATCCTTGTTGGCAGAGAGGTTTTCCGTTGTGTTCTGCGGCCTTCCCACCTCGTGCTTGTGGTCAGGAGGCCTCCCTGGGCCTGGCGTTGGCACCCGCCTGTCCGAGCATGGCCTGAGCGAGAATTCAGTCCCCCAGGTCGGCCAGGGGCTGAAGCGCACGTCTTCGAAGGGCACCTTGGGAGACGATTCCTGGTTTGCTGCCGTTTGCTCTAGCTCCAGAACCTCCTTGCTGCCCTGCTCCCTGACACCTGGCGGGTCCCCCCCCCTTGATGACAGTCCTGTCACCAGTTCATTCGATCCAGGGAGGGGGCTGGTTCCTCAGCTCCTGGGGCTGGCAATGCTTTAGTAAAGGCTTCTGGAGAAGCACAAGTTCCGGTGACCGCCCTAGGGAGGGAGAGGGACAGGAACTGCTACAATACCAATGGTGGTAAGAGGATAATAGCGACAACAGTAAGCCTTGAGCACCTACTGTATACCGGCCACCGTGCTAAGTACTTTCCACACGTCTCAGTTCACCTTCCCCACAACCCCATGGGGTAGGTATGCTGGTTACTGTGACCGATGGGGAAACTGAGGCTCAGGCCAGCAGGTTTCCTTTCCTCCAGAATAGTACAGAACTGACGAGGTGGACCCCACCCCACTGTCCAGTCATTCCTGTTTCCAGAAAACATCTGAGTGTCGGTGGAGTGCAAGGCGTCGTTTTCGGTTCTAGGGACGCAGCATTGAACAGAGCAGACCCAAAAAATCGTCCGTTTGGGGAGCTGACAGGCTGGAGTGGGGGTGGTTCTGCTAACGATGACACGTGAAAGACACAGAGTATTCTAGGTGATACACGTTTCCGAGGACGACAAGCTGCGAGAGAAGGTGGAGGGGGGGGCTGGAGGGGACTGTAACGTTAAGCCTTCGTCCCTGAGCTCTGCCCCGGGGAAGAGCCTGCAGACACCCCGGGGCTGAGACGCACCTGCCAGCCGCCTTGCGACTCTCATCGCTCAGGGTAAAATTTCGGGCTTCTGAGACAGGTACACAGGGAGGCTCTTGTCCGAGGCCAGTAAACGACAGAGCCCAAGGGTCTGCTCCCACCTACGTGGCCGCCCAAGGCCGCGTCCCCAGCCGCAGTCCACCAATCCCCCCGCGCCCCCCTGGGGCTCACTAAGAAGGCCCGCCCCCTGTGCTTCTCTCTCGCCCAGTCCCAGCCATCAAGACGGAACCCACCGACGAATACGACCCCACCTTGATCTGCAGCCCGGCCCACGGGGGCCTGGGGAGCCAGCCTTACTACCCACAGCACCCGATGGTGGCTGAGTCCCCCTCCTGCCTCGTGGCCACCATGGCGCCCTGCCAACAGTTCCGCTCGGGGCTCTCGTCCCCCGACGCCCGCTACCAGCAGCAGAACCCAGCGGCCGTCCTCTACCAGCGGAGCAAGAGCCTGAGCCCCAGCCTGCTGGGCTACCAGCAGCCGGCCCTCATGGCCGCCCCCCTGTCGCTGGCGGACGCCCACCGCTCCGTGCTGGTGCACGCCGGCTCCCAGGGCCAGAGCTCCAGCCTGCTGCACTCCTCTCCGGCCAACCAGCAGGCCTCGCCGGTGATCCACTACTCGCCCACCGGCCAGCAGCTGCGCTGCGGTGGCCACCAGGAATTCCAGCACATCATGTACTGCGAGAATTTCGCGCCCGGCACCGCCAGGCCCGGCCCGCCCCCCGCCAGTCAAGGTCAGAGGCTGAGCCCGGGGTCCTACCCCACGGTCATTCAGCAGCAGAATGCCACCAGCCAAAGAGCCGCCAAAAACGGACCCCCGGTCAGTGACCAAAAGGAAGTATTACCCGCAGGAGTGACAATTAAGCAGGAGCAGAATTTGGACCAGACCTACTTGGACGACGGTAAGATGCTTTGTTTTTCTCGTCGCCCGTAAGGACGGGGCCCCAGAGCATCCCCCCACGCCCAGCAAGTTCTCTGTGTGGTCTGGGTATCTTCCTTCACCCCTTCGGGCCTCCGTGTCCTCCTCTTCCGTTGAAGGGGGTTGAGTAAGATAACCTTTAATGCCTCGCTCACCTGTGTGCAGGAATCCTTTCCCAGCAGGACTTTTGGGGTGGCCGCTTGGCGTTTTAGATGTTTCGCTACAACCACTGCAACAGAAAGAGCAAATGAGGGCAATTCTGGCCGAAGGAGTGTCCCCTGGGTCATGAACTGGGGTAGCTTGACCGCTTCCACTCTCTTTCCATTGCCGAGTTTAGGCCAAGAATAGACAAGCAGAAAGGAAGGAAGGCTAACCTTTTATTCCCGTGGAGGAAAAAAAAAAAGTCCTGCTTTATAGCCCTCTTTTGTGTATTTGGGGGAGGGGAGCGGGGAAAGGGAGGGAGCGAGCTCACTGAAAAGTGGAACATGAATGGGGGGCTTGCAGGCAGGCTCCGGGCACATCTGTGCCATGTGCCAGAGGAACAGAGACGCGCATTGACAGGAGGGAAACAGTGGGCTTCCGTTGTGGTAGCCGGGCTGCTGGGGTGGTTGGGCCAAAGGAAAAGAGGCAGGGAGGCTTTGTGCGAGTCTGTAGGTGCCCAAGTTTGTTGGGGGGGGGGGCGGTGGGCACAGCTCGAGGGTAGTCACGGCAGAGTGGCCAAGTGTGTGTGATGGTGATCTGTGATCTCAGGGACGAGGGGCTGGTTGTGCTAGGGACTCACCTGGGATCAGGACAGAGAGGGCGGGGCTGGCGCACAGCCCCCCCCCCGGGGGGCGGGGCGCCAGAGGAAAGAAGACAGGCGGTGTGAGTTTCTTAGTAGAAAGAAAACCTATACCCCTGGCCGCCATCCACACCCCCTGATACACCCCGAAGCCTCAATTATTTAGGAAAATTTACTCTCAGGAACCCAGCCAAGCTGTAGGAAATAAGGCAGAAAGCTTCAAAATGGCCACAACAGTTATCATAAAAACCAGGTAGTAAGCTCATAAGTAACCAGGTCAGGCTCTTCCTTGGCAGGAATTCTCTGGTGCTTACTCAGAGACTGTTGGCTTTTATTTTATGCAAAGCTTTGACAGTCTGGGGGATCTGGGGGATCTGGTTCTGGGACTTCTCACAGTTTCTACATCCTCTCTCTAGTAACACTATTGATCAAGAACTTCCCCCCCAAACACATCAAGCAACGATGTCCAGGGCCACTTAGTGTAAAGCCACGTGCCTGGCAAGGCTGACCTCAGGGTGTTGCTGTGTTAATAATTGATCTGTCTCATCCTGAATAATCAGACACAGGTTGAGTTAGAGTCACTGTGCTCGGTTTTAAAAAGGGAGACCCATGTGCAATCTCTCCTTGAACATTTTACACCCCAAGTGGTTAAGATAAAATTCGGGTGCTTATTTGAAAGGGGTTTATCACCTAGAAAACCCAGTTCGTGCAGAATGCCTAATGCGAGCGGGTAAGTGAAAGCTGTAACCAGACCTCTCTCCACGCATGCGCTTGGGGTATGCATCAGGGGTGAGGTGCTTTATAAATAAATGATGCCTGAGCAGGCACAGGTAACTTTCCCCAACTGACTCTGTGTCTGGTGTAGGTTTAGTCTCCCAGAGCTAGGAATGTGCCGGCCCCTCCCGTCTGCCCATCATCCCACGTCACAGACGAACCATGAAGATCTCTGTTAGAGACCGTGAGTTAGTCCGTGGCCTGGCTCTTGGGGACCTATCAGTGTCAAGGTGGTCATGATTCCCCTTCAAGGGTCCATCGTGGCCCCAGACCCACACAGATGCTTCCTGCCTTCACAGAAGCCTGTGTTACAGACAAAGCAGATGAGAACAGAGACCCTTTAGGGCCTCCTAAGTGCCTTTCTGAACACAGGCAGGTTCAAAGTCATGGTGAAAGTGAGCTCTTGGCAGGTTAGTAACATGAGTCAGCTTTAAGGATATCTCAGAGAGCTGAGTGTGGTGAAATTGCTTCTCCTGATGGAGACTTTTCTTAAGTACTTTCTGCACAAGCCCAATCCCATAGGATTTTAGGAGATATTCTCTGAAGTGAGGATTCTGAGGCTTAAAAAGTTGAAAAAATTCTGTAAAACCAGGTTTTTTTTGTGTGTAACTTGTTTACTGCAGGACTTCACAGAGCCTTTACTGCACTGATGGACATTGTAAATCTCTAAGGCGAAGGGTAGAGTACTTCCCAGAGTTTCTCACAGATAAGAGAGCGTGCAACCCCAGGGGGTGCTGTTCATATTACATTTTATGATACTCTCTGTGACTGGAATGTCTGGAGTTGTACAACATGGCAGGCCTGGGACCCCCATCCCCCGACATTCTGGGAAAATAACATGAAGGAATTTCAGAGTTCAGAAGCCCAGCACTGCTCCATCCCATATGCCTGCATTCATGCTTCTGAATTCTTTGGCTTGGCGTGGGATCAGAGCATGACAGGGCAATAGAATAATTTCTACCTGGGTGGCTCCCAAAAGGCCGCCAGGTGGCTGCTGGTGACATGTTCAGTGCTTGAGCGGCGTTGTCCCAAAGGCTGTGTGGAACCCACAGCCAGCCCTCCAGGGCGGAGGTCCCCCCGTGTGGCCAGTTGTGCCCAGTGTCAGCCCCAAACAGCCCCACCGCTGTGGCTCCCGGGAAGAACTGCGTGCCGTTTTGTCTCCTAACCAGTTGAGACTTCAGACCCCTCCAGCAGATCATTCCGGGCTCCGCGGTTGGCTATGTGGGTGCGGGACTCAGACTTCTCAGTTGATTTTGCGTTTATTTCTGACAGGCGGACCGGAACCGCTGGGTCATTTCTTTAGTCTGGTTGGGAGACATCCTAGGTTTGGAAGCTCCTTTTCTGTCCTTGTCGCCGATGACTCAAAGGGTCACCTTCCCCCCAAACACATACCTGACTGCACGCACCGTGATGGCGTGTGCTCCCGGGATTTCTCACGTGCCTCTCGTTTGCCTTGGGATTTTGGTGGAGCACACTTGCCTTGGAAACTTGGTGAGAGCTGGAGTTCAGTGCTTTGAGGGTCAAGGCAGGGTTCCTCAAGGTAGAGAAGGACTCGGGTCCAAAGGCAAAGGGGTCGTCTTTGAAGCTGGCCACGCCCCTGGAAGCCCCGGCGTGGGGTTACCTTCGCCTGACCCTCTGTGAATGACCCCGAGCGTCTTGTCTGGGCGTCTCACCTGGCTGTGTCATGTCGTGTCCTCTTTTCATCCCTCCCCTTCTCACGCTGCATTCCTGCGCATAGACAGTCTGTCTGCCCCCCCCCCACTCTTCTTGGAACTCCACAACGCGGCTCCTGCTTTCCCCACTCCGAGCACTTGAGACCTTTTCAAAAAGTCTCATTTTGAACTGGCAAAAGCCAGGGCAACACGCACCCGTGCTCCTCCCTCTCCCTGTGCTCCTCCCCCCGAACCAGGCGCTTTCTCTTAGTTCGTTCTGAAATGGATGCTTTGCACACACCCTCCCTTGTTTTTTCTCTGTCGTCTTGTTGCTTCCGTACCCAGTTCCTTGTTCGGAAGTCCCTGGTTTTACCTGGAAAACCGTAGCAGCGAATGAATTCTTCCCTCCTTCCCTTCCTCCCTCCTCCTATCTCCTCCCAGCCCTCCCTGCCTGTAAGCCTCCCTCCTTCCCAAGGTCCCCGCCATCCTGACCCTCCTTCCCTCCCTGCCCCCCGTGGGTATTGACTAGTCGCCTACTGCGTGCCAGGCTCTGTCCTGGAACTTGGTTACACAGGTAAAGTCCTTGTTCGCGTGGGGTAATTTTTGGGTAAAGGAGATAGACGTTAGCAGGTGAGGGAATAAGCATATCTCAGATGGTGATAAAAGGCCATGGAGGAAATTGCACGAGGTTAGGAGCAGGAATGCGGCTGGATGGGGGTGGTGTTGGCCCTCATACGGAGAGAGCAGAGAGGCTGCTCTGGGGAGGTGGGAACAGCAGGTGGCAGCGGCTGTGAGCTCAGAGGAGTGGGCCAGCATCGGCGGGATTTTGGCAACGTGCCGTGTGATCTGATCTACCTTTTGAAAAGATCACTCTGGCTGCGTTTGAAAACTGGACCGCAGGGAGGCGAGAGGCGGCGAACAAGGGGTTTACTTCATTTCCGACAAAGCCAGATGGGAAGAGCGAGAATCCCACACAGCGGGCGGGTTATGGAGGGGTGGTACATTCGACAAGAGGTCGCCTTCGGTGTCCTTTCGTCATGCGACTCTTTAACATGTACCTGGAATTGTCAAAACGTGATTAGTTCACCAGTAGTCGCTGCCCTGCCGCTGGCTGGAATGAAGGGTGGGCGGCTGCACCTTGTAAGCCGCCAGCAGGTGGGGAGGCTTTGTGCTGGGCGGGCCAGGCGAGGGGAGCTGTGCCACCGACGACACGGTCCCCGCAGAACCGGGGGCTCTCAGGTCATCGGGCCATCTCACCGCAGGCTCCGGGGTGGCGAGCCTGTGCCATCAGCCTTGACATTCAGCCACAGACGAGAGGACTGAGGGACGGGGGGAGGCTCGGGACTCCAAGGGGATCCTCGATCCCATTCTGGAAGGTCTTGGGGAGAAGGGACGTGGTCTCGGTGACCCTGGAGCCCCTGTCCGTGACTTGAGGGAACGACAGCTGGTGTCGCGTTCACGTTTGTGTTTCTCTCCGTAGAAAGAGCACAGAGCAGTCTGGTTTTGAATCTACTTCTCCGTTCTTCACGTGAACTGTTTTCAAAAATCATTTATTGAAATACATTGAATGGATTGGAGTATCTCTCTACATGTTTACCAATTGACATATAGGCATGTGCAGAAATCAGTAGCATACTTTGAACGTCACCAGCTGGGCCACCCACATGACTACCACCCGGACCATGCCTGGCATGGAATCATGTTAGCACCCCAGAAGCCCCCGGGTGTCACCCTCCTGTGTCCCCTCCACCTCCTATGTCCTGTCCTGCCTCCTAACCCCAGAGACTGGTTTTGACTTTCTGTGTAAAAAGAAGTCACACAGGGGTACCCCTTTGTGCCTGGCTTCTTTCCATCAGCCACCGGCCCGTGAGATCCAGAGCTGCTGTTGGGGGTAGTTGGGGCTCATCCGTGTCATTGTCGTGGACTGTTGAGGGGACGTTGGACGTTGAGGGAACGTCCTGTAGTCTCTGCACCCATGTTTCTGCCGATGGACATTTAGGTTGTTTCCGGTCTTAGGGATAAAACTTCTGCGAATTCTTCTGAATTCTTCCCTTGGTGCCCACACATAAGGTGAGGAGTGGAGCCCTTGCCAGACAGTTTTCCTGAGTGGTTGTACCGCTTCACGCGCCCACAACGGGGCGCGGGTGTCTCACGCAGTTGTCTAAGTGTCTGTCTCCTGGGATGCGGCCTCGCTTCTGGCGAAGGTGCCTGGCGATGGCGTGTCCGGGCCGCAGACCCAGGGTGCGGCAAGCTGGCTGGGTGTCAGCCACTGAAGCTCTCCGGACCTCTGTTTTCTCACTCGTGAAAACGATACCCCTTGCTCGGCTACTCCAACTGCCAAAGATGCATCCAGGTCTGAACTTGGAGTTGCCAGCCAAGGTCATAAGGCTCTCGAAAGACGCTCCGCCACGGACAGTCGCTCCGCTGACCGTAGTCCTGATGGGCATCGCGGCTCTGCTTCCCCTCCAGTTTCTGCGGGTGCCTTCTCCAGGCTTGCCTGTATTGTGGCCACTTTGGCCTTTTGTTCTTGTTTGTTTGACAAGAGTAATTTACGTGAAAAAGCAAACAGGAAAAGCGCTAGAGAAGGCACTGACCTGTGACTGGTTTTCAGGCAGCAAAGAAATAGTGTAGACGTTCTGTTCACCCCAGGGCCCAGCTAGTCCCGAATTTCACTTCCCCAACTGGCAGCTCCCTCCCTGCCCAGGGAAGGACGTGGCTGGGGTTGGGCGCTGGGGGGAGGTTGCTGGGCGATTCAGTGGGTCAGGCTTCCGACTTCGGCTCAGGTCACGATCTCGCGGTCCGTGGGTTCGGGCCCCGCGTCGGGCTCTGTGCGGACAGCTCGGAGCCTGGAACCTGCTGCGGATTCTGTGTCTCCCTTTCTCTCTCTGCCCCTCCCCCCCCTCATGCTCTGTCTCTCTCTCTCAAAAATAAATTAAAAAAAAAAAAAAGACAGACATGGTGGGGGAAGTGAGCATTGCTGGTCTCACGGTGGCAGCAGGTACCTTCCCGGCTACCCTGGGCCGAGCCCCTGGGGCACACTGGGAAGAACTGACCACACCACGTGGACTTCTCCGTGGAGGTGGTTGCTTTGGGCCGGCGGGCAGACTTGCAGCCCACTGCATAAACTGTGCGGCGCGGTAGGCGGCCTGCCCTCCTGCCTTCTGTCTTCCGTGTTTGGTCTTATTTTAATCTTCCCCTTTGCCTTGTTCACGGCCGTCGGTATTTGCTCAGCGTGACTCTGTAGGACAGGAGACCCTGGCTCGGAGTGTCTCACTCACTTGCGAACCTTGGGCCGGTGTCTCCGCTTCCCTCTCTGTGGAGTGGAGATGATCCGCACTCCTCCCTCGTGCTCCTCCCTCGCGGGGGGCGCGCAGAGAGAATTGCGCGGGTACGTGTCACGTGCCCAGAACAGGTAGCTTGGTACAGAGTATCTGTTGGTAAATGTTAGCTGCCGTTTCTGTTTGTGAGCTTAGTGGGCTTCTTGGAGAATGTGGTTTACATTTCTTAAAAGTGTATTTGTGGAGGGGAATGAAACGTGGGCCGTTTTCGGTTTTTGGAGAGGAAGACCCTTAAAGCCCTGTCTCCCCACAGGGCGTGGGCTCAGGTCCCACCCAACCCTTAGGTTGGGTGGTGGTCCCAACCCAAGCTTCCTTCTGGGGACCTGGGGATGTTTGTCTGTGTGAGATGGTGCCTCCCACCCGGGGACCGCCCGGGAGGCCAGTGAGCGTGGCCCCTGCTGTGTCCCCCCCCCCCGCCCCTACAGCGGAGCACGGACCAGTGGCCCAAGTTTTGCTGGTTGTTTTATTGGCAGAGGGGCCAAAGGAGTCCTTTTCAAAGGCTCTTTACCCAGAAGCCGGACATGCCAGTGCGTGAGAAACAGGCCAGGGAAGAAAGGACAGAGGGACGCGCAGGAAGGGAGAAAGGAGCCAAGGGTGACTGGCACAGCTTTGTTCAGCAGGTCAGGAATCTTTACTGGGGCTGCCCAGTGCCCACGGCAAGCCTGTGACAAAGCCGCTCCTGTTGGGAGAGGCGTGCAAAGCCTACGGATGGCCTGGTGCTGCCGGGAGCGGCCCGTGTGCCCGGCCGCCACATTGGCCCCGGGAGGGCTGGGTGAGACACAGGCGTCCTCTCTTCTGATGAAAACCAAACAGAGTGGTTGCCTGGCCGGGCGGCCCAGAGGCCAAGGAGGGCCTGGAGAATCTGCTGCTTCCGTCGCAGAGTGGGGCTGTGCCGTTCACCAGAACCGAAGCCAAGTCTGACTCACGCGGCCGCCTTCGGTGGGCACCAACGGAGTCCAGGCCCCGACTTGAGCTCCTCGGTCAGCATTCTCCTTGAAAGTTCATTTAAAGAGATTTATCTTTTATGGAGGGAATGTGTTCACATGCTCGACAAAATAAAAGCCTGGGAAAAAGTGCATCCAGCATACCATGGTCTTGCTCCCGCTTCTTCCCTGCCTCCTCTCCAACCTTCTAGAACAGCCTTTATCAGCCCTGTTTTCATCAGCAGCACCCTCTCCGGCCAGGATCCTTTTACAGTTCCTTCCTATCAGCACCCCCATGAAATGTCAGTCCCACGGAGACGCCGTATATCTGGTTATGCTCGGTGGCCCTTTGCGGTGCCCCCATCATAACATGTAAGACTTTTTCACTAAGAACTGATGTTGGCCCCCTTGGGAATGAACGCTGTAGAGTTTCTTTATGTAACCACAAGCAGGCGCAAGTACATCTTCCCATTTTCCTCCTTTCTTCTACAAAATGTAGCAGATGGACGCCCCCCCCCCCAGGTCTCCCAAGGATTGGGCGGGGAGGGGGGGGCAGGGGGGTTGTGCACCTGTCGTTCGCGGTGCGTAGGGGTGGGTATGTCAGAGGCTGGTTCTCGGGAATGGGAGGTCCGGTCTGAGGGTCCAGCCGTGATTTAGGGGCCTTTCGGCTGGAGCGTTTCTGGGGTTGCCCTGCCTGCCTTTCTTACTGGCCTTACCACTTCACTCTTCTGTGACCTCAGGCAAGTAACTTACGGTAATGGCCCCAACTCTGAGGGTTATTGTAAGAATGGAAAAGGGAGCCTCCTCGTGAGGAAAGCACTTTGGCCGGTGCCTAGTGTGCGTGGTAAATGCTGTGGTTATCAATATACTTTCCCGCCGCCACCACCACCACCGTCATCATCATCAACCCTGGGCAATTGCTATGGTTGGAATGTTTGGGTCCCCACAAAATTCATATGTTGAAGCCTAACCCCCAGGGTGATGCTATGAGGAGGTGTGGCCCTGGGAGGTGCTTAGGTCATGAGGGCAGAGCCTCCTAAATGGGATTGGTGCTCTTTTTTTTGTTTATTTATTTATTTTAGAGACAGTGAGAGAGATCACAAGTGGGTGACGGGCAGAGAGAGTGAGGGGGGTGGGGAGAGAAGCCCAAGGAGGCTCCACGCTGCCAGCACAGAGCCTGATGAGGGGTTAGAGCTCATGAACCGCGAGGCCGTGACCTGAGCCGAAATCAAGAGCCGGATGCTTAACTGACCGAGCCACCCAGGCGTCCCAGGGATCGGTGTTCTTACAAAAGACCTCCCAGAACTCTGCAGTTCCCTTCTGCCACGTGAGCTTATAGAGGAAGGTGCCTGTCTATGAGGAAGTGTGCCGAATCTGGTCGTGCTTGATCTTGAACTTCTCGACCTCCAGAACTGTGAGAAATATTTGTTGTTTGTAAACTACCCACTGGCATTTTTTGTTCTCGCAGCCCCAACAGGCTAGGACAACCAGGCAGGTAGTCACTGCGGTGTTGGCCTTTGAAAAAGAGCCCTCAGGCTGAGTCGGCCTGGGTCCTTACTACCTTGCTAGGCCACTACTTGTTAATTCAGCAAAGGACATTTAGAGTCTTTCTAGAAAATTCTAAAGTCCAGAAAACTGCTTGCCTAGAGACGAGCCTGCAAAATTTGCACGAGCTACTGTTGGAAGATCTCTCGAGAGGAGGAGAGAGAGAGAGGGAGAGCGAGAGGGAGAGTGAACGTAGGTCTATGTACCTCCCCCAGAAGAGGAAGCATCACAGTAGAGGCGTGATGAGGTATCTTTATTTTGCCCCTCTTGATATTTTCTCACCTTCCAAGAACCTCAAATTTCCAGCCGTGCCACTTAGCCATCCTTTTATCCCAAATGATGTGCACTTTGTGTTGCCAGCTTATGTAAATGTAAGGGGCCACCTTCCAGCTGACTCCAGACCCAGAAACGCTCAGCCATCTTTTTGAAATTCTGCAGCGCAGATGTTTCCAAAGGAATGCGCTCTTGCTTTTCGGGGTCAGAAGCTACCAAACCACAAGAAAGTCCGTCCTCAGACTGGCTGTGCACTCGGCCTGCGTTCCAGAGCCGCGTCTGACCCACAGAGAGCAGGCAGGGGCCCGCCAAGAGGACCAGGAGAGCCATCACTTGGTGTGATCCCATGGCCCCGCAGTCCTCTCCCAGAACCCGCGCTTTTGACCGTTCTGAGTCATTCGCACTGGCATCATTTCCACCTCCGCGTGAGGTTACTGTCTTGTGGTAACAAGCAGCTATCCTTGTGCAGGAATAAGGTGATCAGTTAAACAAGATTTGTGGGTAGGTCAGCACCCAAACCCGCTTCGAAACGCTCTTCTCTGCTTTCCTGCTCGCCGGCACAGAGCGCGGAAGTGTTGAGGCTCACTTCCTCCCTAGCCGGTGCGCTGGGCATGCCCAGACTTCGCTTCCTGCAGGATGATGAAGCAACGTGGTGACTGTTGTGAGCACAGGGATGTGGAGGCTCTTCGCTGGTCCCAGGCCCTAAGCTAAGATAGTCCAGGACTTTTGTGTCGAGAAATGCGAGACTTCACAGTATCCGCTCGAGCCCTAATTCGTTCCTCTCCCGAAAAATAGAACTTGAAAAGCGATTCAGTTACTGGAGGCTCTGAGCTAGATGCGTGGGCGTTGAGCAGATGTTCTTTCGACACTACATTTTTCTCTCTCCTCCCTACCTTCTCCTCCATCAGTAAACCCGTTGCAGGTAAATGTAGAGCTTTATTTGCCCCGGGGGCGGGGGGGGGGCGACCCTTTAGGGAAGAACCCTGGTTGTATTCCACGCTGTAGACTTGACACGTGGATGCATCTTGTTTTTGTTGCCTTTCAGCATAGTTCTGGACTCTTGTCTTGCCCGGGGCCTGTCTGAGTTTATTTTAGCCCCAATCTCTTTTACTTTTCACCCTTGTAGGAAAAAAGAGGGGCTTTGTTCTCCGGGAATGATGAAACCATTTCCCTGGCCCTTCTCCACCACATTCTTGACACCTCTTTAATTTGTTATTGACCTGAGGATCTGGTTAAGCTGAGACTGCCTATAAAGGCAGGGTTGGGGCCTGTTTTGCCCATCCAGGATGTCAGGAGTCTTTCGCCGGGCAAAGTCACGAGCAAACGGAGGGCTGCAATTCAGGAAAGGAGTCCGCTCAGGTCCTCAGCAACCAGTCCCGCCACTTTCAGGTTTCAGGATGACATCTGCCTCTCGCGTCATCCCTTTAAACTGCCATGAAATCAGATCTCTGGCCAGGCAACCCAAGCGGAGCACTTCCTGGTCATTTTACCATGAGCGCAAAGCACCCCGACTCGATTTTATGATGGGATCGTCTGTTGCAAGTGGTTTGGACGTAAGTCCCAGGCATTCTGCAAACCAACAAATGGGTTTCATTTGAAGCCTGTTAGTTCCAGCATCCCAGGAAAGTTGAAAGGACACTCCCTGGTCGTTCGTTTCCAAAACTCTGGACAGAGCGGAGGTTCTGTTGCATAAGCTAACTCTGTGGACGACGCCTTTGAAATGTTCTGCAGCCGGTTCTTATAGATTTCTGGAAGTTGATGGTGTCTTTTGAATTCTCCGCTTTAGTGGATGCCTAAAAAAGAATTGACCCAAAGTTGATTAATGCACCCTTTCCATTTCTTACAGATGGATCGAGTTGTGGTCTGCTTCAGTACTTGGAATAGGGACGGCCAACTGGTGTTCCATGGGCTCCATTTAGCCTGCAGATATTTTGCTTGGCCCGCTCAGTATTTGAAAAAATATTTGGATTAGATGCCAACGTTTAAAAACCGGGAGATTGCACATAAAAATACAGATTTCAGGCTTTCCTTGGAAAACCCAAGAACCGGCTGCCCAGGGCCCCACATTCTGCATGGTGGCTACCTGGAATCAAAGTCAAGGCCGACCTTATGTAGAGACCACCTCCTTTAGAGCGCGTACTTGCCCTTGTCCGTAGCCCCCACCCCTCCCTCCTGCCTCCTGAAGATGGATGGAGTGTCTGTTGTTTTTTGCCATCATGGTTGTGTTCTTGTTCCTCTCGCACTTGGCCCACCTCACTCAGTCAGTGTTTCTTCCCGCACCTGTTCAGCATTTGAATTTGTGATCTCTCTTCTGGAAGCGCCACTCCCACCCGCGGCTGCCTAACCCCGCCCTTGATACATAGCGAGGCTTAGGAGGTGTTAGCTCCCTCTGTCCTTCTTCCTTCTCCCTCTCTGTTGTCGGGGTTTAAGATGTTTTTTAAAACAACCTTTTATTATGAAATGTATGCAAATATAGAGTAGCACAATGTACCCACCACTCAGCTTCAACTGTTATCAACTCACAGCTAATCTGCTTTCTTCCATACCTCTTGTCATCTCCCACTCCTATTTCATAGTAGTATTTTAAAAAAAAAATTTATTAGAGAGAACATGTGCGCACACAAACTGGGGAGGAGCTGGGGGAGAGGGGGAGAGGATCTCAAGCCGGCTCCAGGCCTAGCGCAAAGCCCGGAGTGGGGCTCGATCTCACAACCCTGGGAACGTGACCTGAGCCGATATCAGGAGTCAGGCGCGTAACCAACTGAGCCACCCAAGTGGCCCTCGTAGCGTTTTGGAGCAAATCCTAGACATCAAAAATCCTGGACGGCAGAACCATATCATTGCATGTGTAAATACGGACTATGTGTCTCTAAAAGAAAAGGATTCTGAAAATACTCTTAATACTGTTGGCACATATGAAACAGTGAAAATTCCTTAATATCATGAAATATCCAGTCTTTGAAACTTCCTGGTGTCTCATATCTATCATGCAGGGTTTTTTCTTTGTTTTCATTATTTTATAGATTGTCTGAATCAGGATTCAGATCGGGCCCATACATTGTAAGTGGGATTCCTTGGTTTCTCTAAGTCAGCTTTAATCGAGAGGTTCCCCTTTAGGACTGGTCTTTATTATTATTATTATTAATTATTACTATTTTGCTAATTCTTTGTTTAAAAACCAGGTTCTTTATCCTGTGAAATATCTCAGTCTGGCTTTTGGCGATTATATTCCCATGTCCCCTTGTCTTCTCTATTTCCTGTAAGTTGGCAGTTGATTCTAGAGGCTTAATTGGTTCAGGTTCATCTGTTTTGGCCAAGACTGCTTTGTAGGTGGTGGTGGACCCTTTTGTCAGGAAGCACGAGGTCAGGGTGCCTCTCTTTTGGTGATGTTAGTAACTGTCGACAGCCAGCGCCCAGCTCCCTTAATTCACTGGTGTGCCATAATTGCAAAATGGCGATATTCTAGTCTAATTCTGTCTTCCCTTCCTCTTCTGTTAGTTTGGAAAACTTCTATAAAGAGAGACATCCCTTCCTCAACAATGGTATAATTCATATAGGAAAAGAAAGATGAATGCTTGCTTCTTTCCCTTTATTTACCAGTTTTTAAAATAACGGCTTGGTTCCTCACCATCCTCCAGGGGCAGTCAATTAGGGTTTTGTACCATTATGAACTCCCAGATTTAAACATAATTGATGTTTTAAGATTTTAATAGGCTTTTGGGGGGTAGTTCCTTTTGTCCTCATCATTGGATGGGAGCTAAATAATATGACTTCCTCTCCTTTCTTTCTCTGGCTTAGCAGTGTGCTTCTTCTGAGGTGTCAGGGAGGAAAGCCTCCTGCATGTAGACGAAGGGATATGATCCCTACATGCGTGAAAGGGAAATCATAAAACAGCTCTCGCATGCCAGCTGGCTGATGTTCTCCTCGAAGCATTAAGGAGTCTGGATGTGTGACTTCAGAAGAGTTGGGAGTTTGCAGGGCAGGAGAAAGTTACGTATTGATTAGGTGTACAGGACCTCCGTGAGCAGAACACAAAGTAACAGGAGCCTAAACAGGGTAGATGCTTGTTCTCTTACGCAACAGCACAGGTATAAGCAGTCTGGGGCTGGTACACTGGCCACGAGGTGCCAAGACTAGGCTCCCTCCGTCTTATCCTTCTGCCATTCTCAGGGTGGGGCCCCCATCTGCAGCGTCCAGTTTGGCTCCCGGATGAGGGAGAGGGTGGGGCCAAGGAGGAGGAAAGGCATGCCCCTTCCCTTGAAGGGCATAACCTGGAAATCTCACACGTCCCTTCATCTGACACCTCATTGGCTAGAGCCCTGTCATGTGACCGTGCTGAGCTGCAGAGGAGTCTGGGAAATGTAGTTTTAAATATTTACACTTCCCAACCATAAAACCTGTTACTCTGGATGACAGGAGAGCAGATTTGGGGCCTCTGCACATGAAGCACGATGGTAATGGGAAAAGAGCTCCAAAAAGAGGTTGGGTGTTTTGTAATCTTTAACGTTCCTAGGGGTTTCTTCATCTATTCCCCAAGTATTTACCGAATGCTTCCCTCGTGCCAAGTGAGCTTTTTAGATCCTGCGGGCACCGTCGTACGTGAAACGGATGGAGTCCCTGCCTTCGTGGATCTTACCTCCTAGTCGGGGAACCAAACAGTTAAATGAACATATATTATACTGTCCCATGGCCATGGCGCTATGAGGAAAACCTAAAACACAATGGGGAAAGAGGCCTTACACATCCGGCTGCTGGGATCCAGATTCAGGGAACACTTCTCCTCGGGGTCATTCCAGGAACCCCAAGACTTTCCTTTACTGTCTTTTCGCCCGAATCAAGTTTCTCAGCCTCGACACTACGGACGTTTGGGGCAGGATAACTCTCTGTGGTGGGCGCTCCCCTACCCACGGCAGGGTGTGAAGCGTCATCTCTGGCCTCCGCCCACCCGACTCCGGCAGTCCACCTGCCCTGCCCCAGTTGTGACAGCCAAAAACGTTCTCAGGATATTTCCAAAAGATCCCCGGGGGTGGAGAATTGCCACAAGTTAAGAGTCCGAAGGATTTAGCGCCTGATTCTGGCAGAAACAGTGCCTTCATCATGTTGCATGCTGACCAAACTGTGCGGTTTTTTGGCTACACGGGATCCGCTCCAGAAGAAGCCTGTTGTTTGTAGATGGGAGAATTCTTACATCTCCCCGGGTGTGTAAAGCCACCAGGAACTAGTTTCTCACTGTGCACGCTGGCTATCCTGGTGAATGCCCAGGACCGTGGCTTCAGGGTCAGATGTCAATGAGTAGTTGTAGTCAGAGAAGCTTGACTTGGAGCCTGCTTTGCCTCCTCCTTGCTTGTGGTGTTGGGTGAGGCATGTGTGAAAAGCCATTTATAGACTGTCAAGTGCCCCACAAACAACGGGGGAGGGGAGCTGGCAGGGTGGGTGTAGCCTCCTTTAGCAGGGGCTGGTGGGCTGGCTGCTTCAGGAAACTGCCGGGAGACCTCTTAGTTGGGCATTTGCCTTCTTGGTTTGCTTCTAGTCAACTGATTGCCCATTCACTTATTCCTTCTTTGAAAAGACATCTGCTGCCATCCTACTGTGTGCTGGGCTTTGCGCCAGGTGCTGGGACACAGCAGTGATCTGTCGGAAACGGCCCCTCTTCTGACAGTCTCTAGAGAAGAAGATGCTAATCAGAAATGAACCAGTGGGGCGCCTGGGTGGCTCAGTCGGTGGGGCGTCCGACTTCGGCTCAGGTCACGATCTCACGGTCGGTGAGTTCGAGCCCCGCGTCGGGCTCTGTGCTGACAGCTCGGAGCCTGGAGCCTGCTTCCGATTCTGTGTCTCCCTCCCTCTCTCTGTCCCTCCCCCACTTGTGCTCTGTTTGTCTCTCAAAAACAAACAAGCGTTAAAATTTTTTTAAATGAACCAATAAATAATGAGAATTTCAGATGGGGCTAAGTGCTGTGAATAAAGTAAACCAGGTAATGGTAGGGGAGGGAGGAACTTCAGATGGGGCCGTCAGGGACAGTCTGCTTGAGGAAGTGGCCTTGACCTGAGACCCAGAGGAGGAGGAGGTGGTGGAAGAGAATTCCAGGCAGGTAGAACAGCATGTGCAAAGGGCCAGCGCTGGGAGGAAGCCTGATTGTACGGGGGGGGTGCAGAGAGAGGTCTAGTGTAGCTGACAGCCATGGCCAGGAAGGGAGTTGAGAGGGTGGTTTTGAGAGTAAGCCAGACCACACAGGGCCTCAGAGGCCACAGTGAGAGGCTTGGATTTGATTCTGGGAGGGAAGGGAGACTGCTGGCAGGTGGCAGGTTGGGGTGTGTGTGTGTGTGTGAGGCTGGGGCGTACAGGAAATAATTATGGCAACATGCTCTCGCGCGTACTGAGCGCCTTTGGAGGGCAGAGACTAATTATCGTCTCCGAATCACAGCTGGGAGCCCAGGCCGAGGCGTGGGGCGGGGTCTGTCTCAGGTCACAAAACTGGAGGCCCAGAGAAGGAGCTGTGAGACGCGCCTGCATCGGGAGGACACGAGAGGGTCCTCCAGATCCAGTTCTTACACAGCGTGGAGCATTTATCGTGGGTTTTTCACCCCTCCTGTCTGATGAGACCCCAGAAAATTGGCTTTCACTGCAGAGCCGCCAATCTGACCGCCTCCTGGACGTCCCCACGTGGCCGCCCCTCGGGATCAGGTGCCCGCCCCACCCGGTCCCTCCCTCCCTTATCGTACAGCTGCCTACGGAATGTGGGGACGTGGCCTCAGGCAAGTGACTGAACACCTGCGAGCTCACCGTCCGCTCAGTAGTGACAGTGCTTCGGGTTTCAACGATTGACGCGTGGCCGGTTTCAGTGACCCACATAACAGGGTCAGCCACGTGGTGGGCGCTTGGCAGGGAGTATCCGTCCGCTCGTCATCTTGCCTGCGATCATCTTCATCCGTGCCAGGCTGAGGAGTGGCCCGTCCCCGCATCCTCCCCGCCAGCCCTTCTTCAGTACCCTCTCCCCGGTTCCGGGTTGAAGCCGTCTGCTCAGACACCACAGGGAGCCTCGTCTCGGGGCCCCTGGCCCGTCTGCTGGACGCCCCCTGAGCGAGGGGTGCGGGTGTGGGTAGCTGTCCTGTGGGTACTGGCAGACGCCCGGAGGCAACCCAAATGCCTGTCAACCAGGAACGGTCACATAGGAGGTCCTGAGCAGCTTGGGGCAGGTATGGAGGGGAGACCTCTTCCCGCTTGCGTTTTTGTACTTAGGGATTTTTTTCTTCGTCTTTGCTCTAGGCAGATATTACTTAAGAAAATTGCAAAGAGGAAAAAAAAAAAAAAAAAGGGAACACAATCAGGTCTTAGAAACGATCCTCCAGGCTTGTGTAAAAAACGGGGTTTTAGAAGTAGAAGGCTTTCAGTTCTTTTTTCTTTAAAAAAAGTTTTTTTTAATGTTTACTATTTTGAGAGAGAGAGAGAGAGAGCATGAGCAGGGGAGGGCAAGAGGGAGACACAGAATCCGAAATAGGCTCCAGGCTCTGAGCTGTCAGCACCGAGCCCGACGCGGGGCTCCAGCCCTCGAACTGCGAGATCATGACCCGAGCCGAAGTCGGACGCTTAACCGACTGAGCCACCCAGGCGCCCCCAAAGCTTTCAGTTCTGCTTAGGGGTACGTCTCACCATCTGGATGCACAGTTGTCCCTCTCGGCTTTGAGTGGAGGATGACACAAAGCTCTGCGGAGACTTTCTTGCCTCTAAACTCATGCCCACACTGTAACCTCCGCCTGGAACGCCGTCCCCTCCCTCTTGTGCCTTTTGGAGTCTGACCAGTATTTCAAGGCTCTGACGAGCTGTCTTCTCTCTGCAGCTGCTGAAGGGGGCGGCGGGGGGCACGCTTCTCTTTCTCTGAGTCCCGGAGACACACAGGGTCCCTGGCAGGCGTTTTCACCACATACACCTCTCAGGTGTTTCTGTGCATTTTTTCTCCCTCAAGTCCAAGTCTCTGGGTGGGAAGTACTAACATCTCGACTTGTCTGTACCCACAACTGCGCCTGGGATGGCTTCGCACACGGTAGGTCCCTGACAACGTTTGCTCATGTCCCCGTTTGCTCAGAGCCTCACCCAGCCCCCTGCACGTAAGATGTGTGGAATTGAGCGAGTATCCGAGAGCAAAATGGGCAGCAAAAAGTGCCCCTACAGCAGTATTTCAACCAGACCTAGGATGAGCGAGGGGACGTTTTAGTCGTCTGGCCTGATACGGCCCGGAGTTTCCCCAAGCACAAGTGCCTCGGCCTTGAACGTCCCGCTGGGACCGCGCAGCACGGAGAGGCTCCGGCGGGTCCCTGAGTTCCCTCTCAACGCCCCGCTCTCTAGGCCTCCGACGGCCCAGCGGACTTGACGGAGGCAGGGCCTGGAGGCCAGGCTGGGGCAGGCCTTCAAAAATGCGCTGGCCGCGGGGCCCGCTAGAAAATCGATTTCTCGCCTGCAGCCAGCCGCGCTGCCCAGCGCCGGGCCATCCTGCAGCTGTTGTGACAGCAAAAGCAAGTGCCATGGAAACGATTGTGCAAAAAGCCCGGAGCAGGCTGCCCGGGGAGAGTGTGTTCAGTAGCTTCAGCGCGGCCCTCCGGCTCCCCTGTTATTCTGTTGTCCTTGGCGTGGGCTCGCGCTGGGCTCCAGATCGCTCCTTCTGCAGGGAGACCCGCGACGCGGCTCCCTTCCCACGCCAAGAGGCCGGCCCAGCTGGCACACGTGCCCCTCTTCCCTCTGCGGGGCCGCCTGCCAGCTCCCCGCTCCTCCCTAAGATAGCGTCCCCGGGCCCGGCCGGCCGGGAGCGAGGTGGCCGGGGATGCCCGCGATGGGCATCCGAGCTGGCCCGGGCTTCCCTCTGTAAACAGCCCAGTGTTTGCGTCCCGGGGCCTGCCAGGGCTCTCCCGGCCCGGCCAGCAGGGCCTCCCTCCCGCTGTGGTTCCAGGCGTTTCTGGGGGCGGAAAACAGAAACCAGCCCTGTGTTCTCCAGACTGCCAGGCTTCTGAGAAATGCAAGCCTCGGCCCAGGGACTGGGGCTCCCTTCTCCTGCTGACCCCTGGCCCCGATCAGAGATGGGGACCAGCTTCCCCCCCCGCCGGTGTCCTGTTCTGATCAGAGAGAAGATTCTAGGGCCTGCAGCTGCACTCCTGTACCCACTGGGCCCTCCCCTGACCCCGCTCTGGCTGCTGGGTGCACGGGGCCTGGGGCTCACCTCAGGGTGGCCTCTTGGCCCTTGACTGTGGCCAGAACCACCCTGGAAAAAGCTTCCTAAATTCCAACTCGAGATCACTGCCCTGGGGCACTTGCTGCTCTGAGGCAGTTTTCTGCCTTTCAGGGTCCCTCCCCGCCAACCCCTTGTGGCTGGTGTTGGCAGAGGGACAGAAGTAAGAGCGACCTGTTTAAAGTCCTCCTTGCTGAGGTGGGAATGACCGCCAAGATCGGTGGGTGATGGAATTTCCCCCGGTGGGTGCTTCAGATTTCCAGGAGGGGCTTTTCATGCCAGTGGGTCTCTTAAGGAGTGCTGGGATGGGGCGTCTTCGCGCGGACATTGGCACCTCTGGTTTGTGTCTTGGGAAGTTCGGCATCCTGGCCCGAGCCGTTGGCCCTTGAATCTGTTTGCACTCAACACATCTGCTGAGCGCCTACTGTGTACCAAGCTGAAAACAAGTCACAGGGTATCGGCTCAGCAGATTCACTTGTGGTTTGTGATAAGGTGAGTGTAGTTTGTGTGTGCACAGGGGGGAGTGTGTGCCCGGGAGCTAGTGGGGGCAAGAGAAAGAAGTTGGCCCAATCAGGTCCTCCTCGGACTTTAGGGTTAACTCTGATCATTTTAGGCCCGAACAAAAAGCTCTGTCTTTGCCATTAAACTAACGTTTCTGGGCGACGCGGAGGTACAGGGTAGAGTGGTTTCGAGTTTGTGCCCTGGCGTCACCCACCTGCATTTAAATCCTGGCTCGGCCACCTGCCGTCTCTTTGGCTCTGAGTAAGTCCTCCAGCAGCCCCCCCCCCCACTCCCCGGGCTCTCAGTGAACTACCAAAGGGGAATAATAATTGCCACCTATTCGTGGGGACTCGTGAACACTGATTGGTCAGCGTGCGTAGATGTCTTAGGACAGGATGTGGCAGTCACCAGCCTTATGCATCGACACCTGGGGCCAGACAGGTAAATGGGCAGGTGCTGGGTGGATGAGGGGGGTCCCTGTGCTGTGGATCTTGCAGCCTAAGGGAGAGTAGGGGTGATAAGTGCACAGAATTGTGTTTCACATGGTGAGACCGGCTGTGAAGGTGTTTCGGAGGAAACGACATTCTCCTGCCCTTGGTGTGCTGGAGGCCAGTCCCCTGAAGGGTCACTGCTGACTGCTGCTCCTTGCTAGTTCTTACGTGGTAGACACGCAGGGAACCGGGCTCCGCTGTCTTCCTTCTTCCTCGTCTCCATTCCCTTTCCCCCTGCCCCCCTTCCTTCCTCCCCTGCCCCCCCTTCCTCCCCTCTCCTTTCTTCCTTTCTTCCGTTCTCTCTCTCCCTCTCTTCCTTCCTTCCTTCCTTCCTTCCTTCCTTCCTTCCTTCCTCTACCAAATTGCTTTTATTACATATATGGAAGATCTAAAAATAACAATACAAATATCGTGTCCCCACCTCGAGTTTAAAGAAAAAGAACATAAGCACTGCCTTTTAGCTCTTCTGTTTTTAAAATCGTTTTCATCTGCCAGTCTTTCCGTTAGGTTTCTCGACAAGATGGCTCTTTAAAAAACTTTGCTCTGATTTTCACTATGACGGCTAAAAATTTCTAATTCTTCAGTATCAAACCCCATGCTCAAATTTTCACTTGCCTCGTAAGTGCCCAATTTTTTTTTCCTTTTTCTTTCTTTTTTCTTTCTAGCTCGTTTGACTCTGGATCCAGGGCAGGGCCCGCACGCTGTGGTGATTTGACATGTGTTTTTGTTTCTTTCCTCCGCCCACGTCCCTGTCCTCTTTCTCCCCTTTGCTCTCTCTCTGCGTTCCAGAAGCGACACGGTTTGCACACGAGCCGGTTTTGCCGATCGAAGCCCTGATGTGCCTCTGACGGGCTGTTCCATCCGTAGCTGTAATCCTTTCCTTTTCTCTGCTGTGCAGTCTTCTGTCACAGAGTTCATGCGTCCATCCCAACAATGGACATTTGGTCGTTTCTAGGTTTCTCCGCTTTGCTTGGTATAGACGACGCCTTCTGGAACATTCTTGCTCTGTCTCCTGGCGCACATACAGGAGTTCCCGTAGGGTTATCCCTCCGGGGGGGATTGCTAGGCCACTGGGCGTGCACATCTGCCACTTTAGGAGACAAACAATGCCAGATTGTCTCCCAAAGGGGTTGAACCAGTTGACAGCCCCATCGGCATCAGGCCCCACATGCTCCCAACATTTGACACTGGGAGACTCGTAAGTGGTTTTGCATGGCTTGTACGTGTGAAACGATACCTTTTGACGAACAGAAACTTTTCATGTAAATTTATTTTCCGAGAGGTTTGAACTGTGCGCGTGGAGCCTCGGGTGGTTCTACCCAAAATGTGTCATGGGGACTGGCGGCCTAGGTGTCACTTGGGAGCTTATTAGAAATGCAAATTCCAGAAACACCAGGGTGGGGCCCAGAAATCTGCCCTTGACAAGGCCCCCAGGTGATTCAGATGCTCCTCGAGTCTGAAGTGTTGGCTTAGGAAACCTTCTTCTACCCATCAGTCTCTTAAAGAGCTTCTCCTGTATCATTTCCCAATATGTCACAGTCTTACCTTTCACACTGAAGTTTGCAATCCACCTGGAGTTGACTGTCCAGCATCAGGTAAGGTTCTAATTTCGTTGTTTTCCGTCGGGATGACTGGTGGGCGCAGACCATCTGTGGAGGGGTCGACCCCCTCCCCACCGGCCTGTAATCCAGCAGTGTCGTAAATATCATGTCCACGGAAGCGTGGGCTTCTTCCTGGCCTCTTGGCTTTGTTCCACAGAAGAGTTATAGCAGCTTTTCGTACACAGTCTTGGTTTCTGGTGGGGTCAGTCACCGGCCTGTCGTTCTCCATGAGTGTCTGGGCTTCTATTGGCTGCTTCTTGGCTCTTTGGGGATTTTTGTTTGTCTGTGGACACGTTAGGGTCCGCTTGTCAGACTCCACAAGATCGCACTGAATCTCTCCATCAACTTGAGACCACTGAGTCTCGAGCGCCAATGGGGACAAATGGACATTGTACAGTCTTGAATTTTTGTGGGTTTTTTTTTTTTTTCTAAAACCCGCTCAAGACCATCCTTCGTAACAGAAGTGGAGACAGAACTGCCTCACACGGGGATTCGCTGTCATTCCCAGCCAGTGACACTGCCACACGGGCTAGGATGTGCCTCGCAAGCTCACGATGGCCCTGAAGGCTGCCCGCCCCCTCAACGCTCAGCTGCCTCAGTGGATGCTCCCGGTCAGGAAGATGGAGGGCATTAGTTGGAAAGCCCTTTCTAAGTGTCTCTGGTTTCCTGCAGATGTGCTGTGCTTAGAACCTGCCTCCTGCAAAGGTCTTTGCATGGGCGCTTTCTAGCCACGTTCCAGTCGGCAGAAGAGATGGGCTCAGGATAGAGATGTTCACAGGTGGAGACCCAGCTTCTCACTCTTTAAGTTGCACTCAGTGGAAAGCAGAGGTTTGGGGTTCCAGATCCCCCAGTGCTCGTCTCGACCCCGTTTGCGTCATGGTTTTTTTAGGCTTGCTCTGTGCAACGCTTGGTACTTGGGGAGGGGCGTGGGCCTCGTGAACCTCTTGAGCCGGCATTCGCTAGTCACAGGGAGCTGGGTGGGTGACGGCATGACCAAAGCTCAGAGGCCCTGGCTTCTCCCTGAGGACGGCAAAGCGTGATTTCTCACCGCTTCTCTCGGGACCTGCTCTGAGGCAAGCATGACGATACGCCATGTTTTGCCACAGTGAAGTCAGCGCTGGGTCGCCAATACTCAGAGCCGTGGCTTACGCGTTCATTTATTCCTTTTTTCACTTAATGGCTCGTTCATCCAGCGGCTACGTATCGTCACTGCTGGGGACACTGTTTGCACAGAAAGGCTCCAAGTCCCTGCCCTCATCGAGCTCACGGTCCAAACACAAACGCAAGAACCAAGTAGCACCAAATGCTGTGAGAAAAGGTGATACGAGAGAGGGGGTAGCACGGAGGCCTGCTCCTCTAGCAAAGGAAGGATCCCAGAGGAGGAGACATTTGGCAGAGAGCTCAAGGAGAGAGAGCCTTTCTTTTTAATTTATTTTTTAAATTTATGGCCAAGTTAGTTAGCGTCTAGTGCGACAGTGATTTCAGGAGTAGATTCCTTAGTGCCCCTCCCCCATTGAGCCCATCCCCCCTCCCGCAACCCCTCCAGTAACCCTCTGTCGGTCCTCCATATTTAAGAGTCTCTTCTGTGTTGTCCCCCTCCCTGTTCTGATATTATTTTTGCTTCCCTTCCCTTACATTCATCTGTTCTGTGTCTTAAAGTCCTCGTATGAGTGAAGTCATATGGTATTTGTCTTTCTCTGACCAATTTCGCTTAGCACAGTACCCTCTAGTTCCATCTACATAGTGGCAGACGGCAAGATTTCATTCTTTTTGATTGCCGAGCAATACTCAATGAGAGACCCTTGCAAATATCTAATGAAAGAGCATCCCAGGTAGCAAGAGTAGGAAGTGCAAAGGCCCTGGGGTGTAAGCCTGCTTGCCGTGGTTGAAGCGTAGGAAGGAAGGTGGAGGCGACTAGAGGATGAGGCAGAGAAGTGTATTTTCTTTGATTTTAAAGGTGTGGACTTTCCCGGGGCTGAGGGGGAGCCCCTAGGTCCCAGGAGTGTGTGAGTGTTGGCGGGAGAGAGTCCATCGGAGTGGAATCCGGTGGGTGTCCACAGCATCCAGGCACCTACTGTGCATGGTGTGGTCCGGCAGCCACTCACCCGTCACCCTCTGGGATCCCCTGGAGTTCCCATCGGACGGGCCCCTGACTGTGGAGGCTGAGCTGGTTATACTTGATTTGGAGAGGAAGGTGCCTTTTGTGCTCTGCCACCCAGATGGCCACCCAAAGCCGGGATCAGATCGACAGCACGAGAAGGCTTGAGTTCCTTTAGGTCTAGAAACAGGTTGCTGGTGGTTTTGTGGGATGTGAGCTTACGCTTTTCTCTTTTGCGGGATCAGACGGTCACCAGGAGCAAGCTGGGAGGCCTCCTGTCCTGCCCGGGGAAGCCACCAGCGCCGTCTGAGCCCCGGGCCTCAGCTCTGTTTTAAGGCTTGTGATGTGCTGATACCGTGTCGCTTTTTAGACATGCGCCCTGGGCTTGGCCTTGCGGTCCTACAAGGGAGCCAGGCTACTCTCGGCTTCTTACATCTCCTCCCCCCAGCTTAACTAGAGTGAGCAGCATTGTTAGCTCAAGCCGTTTTCCCTCAAAAAGTACATGGGTGATTTTTACTGTGTAACCCTAAAAGCTAGGGTATCCCAGGGTCCAGTCTTTGTCCCGATCTGCATCCCGAGAAGCAGGTTCTGGCTGCCCGAGGAGAACCGTGAAAGAATTCCCATCTTGGCGGCACGCCGGCCTGCCCTCCCCACCCGCCAACGACACCCTCCGCCCCGTTAGCACCTTGGCTTCTGACTCGGAACCAGAGCCCCAGAACTGCCGTGTTTACTCATCCTGAGAGCTGGGGACAGTTCGGTGCAGCGTGGCACTTTTTCTCGTAAGCTCCGAGGTCTTGCTGGTAAGATGTCTGGGCGGCTGGGTGCCGTGCGGGACCTGATTGATGCTGGGGCTGGCTTCCGGAGGCCTCTGGCTTGCAGAGCGTGGGTGACTCAGAGGGCTCTTATGCATCTGCACGCTGCTGGCCCAGGGCAGCCAGCACTCTGTGCAGGGTGGCCTGGGAGGGGCCCCTCTCGGCAGGATGTGAGAAGGCATCTCTGAGAGCACGGCTGACCTCAGACCCGCCCACTCTGAAAATGCAGAAATAGCTGCGGAGGTGAAAGTGCTCTGGGGAAAGAGGGTGGCCGTCCAATCAGTTCAGCCTGTTAACCAAATGTTCTCCACGTGGCCGGTGAAAACACATGTTAACGACGGGGATAGGAACGGCGCGAGCACACTTTTTTGTGGGCTTGACCCGGAGCCGGTTGTATTCACGCACGACCCCTTGCTAGGTTACACGTTGTCATTCCCACGCTGCGGACGAAGGAACTGAGGCTCGAGAAGTGGATTGGCCTATGTTCCCTCCGTGAATACAGAGTGCTCGTGATGGGCCACACGCTGTCGGAAGCACCTGTCACGTGGTGACTCATTGATTCCCAGAGATTCGCAGAATGTGCCAGGGCCTGCCTCCAGCCCATGGCAGGACGTGGCAGGCTGAGATTCGGACCCACGCCGTCTGGCCCCCAGCACGGTTTCCCCGCGAGTCTGCCCTGAGGGCGTGCGCCCCTCACCACTGTGCTCAGCCCCTGCACTGAGAGGTCTGTGGCCCCTGCCCTCAGAGACTCCTCCAACCTTACCAGACGCGGGAAGGCTGCCTTTGTGAGGTCAGTGGAGGGCGGAGCAGGGAGAAGGGGCTCGGGGCTGGAAGAAACCAGGCAGCAGTTGAGGCTGGGTGTGGACAGAGAAGTGGGTTCTGATGCATACAGCAAGGAGAGGGGGCCTCCCGGCCCCAGACCCAGACCGCATAAAGGTGTGGTGGTAGTGGGAACGTTGGGGCCATAGCATCAGCGTCTGCTCCTTGTTCAGATCCTGCTGCGGACCAGCCGTGTGGCCTTGGAAAAGTCCTTTGACCTCGGGCAAGTCCCTTAACCTTGGCCGCTTCGCTGGCATGCCGTGTGAGCGTAAATGGAGACATCAGAGAGGCAGGTGCTCTGGCAGAACAGGGCTTGTGGGCGCATCTGAGCTCGGCTGCCGTTAATTTTCTCACCGTTTAGAGTCTGGAAGTCCGCGATCGGGGAGCCAGCGAGGTGGGGTTCTGGTGAGAGCCCTCTTGGGACGGGCACCTTCTCACTGGGCCGGCACAGGGCGGAGGGCGAGCGCACGAATTCTCTGGCGTCTCCTCTGATGAGGGCGCTAATCCCATCATGGGGGCCCCACCCTGATCACCTCATCGACTCTGGTCACCCCCAAAGGCCCCATCTCCGGATACCATCATGTCGAGGGTTAGCGCCACAACATAGCCATTTTGGGGACACAACTGAGTTCATGGCTGGGCCTGGAGGTGACAGGTTTGATAAGGGGATGAGTCAGGAGTTGGAGTTCTGTCCACATGTGTCTTAGGGACACCTGGAATAATGACACCCACACACGCAGTCCTTTCTGGTCCCTCGGACAGCCTTTGTGTCGAGAGCAGCAAGTTCCCCTGGCCAGGCCTGTGAATCTCACCCGGAGACATTCAGGACTGGGTTTGGGCCGACCTGGTGAAATTTCTTTCCAAAAGCTAGTAGTTTTTTTGATTCTGGAAGGAGTAGACTGAATGGTCCGGGGGGCGGGGGGCGTCCCTGATTTTTCTTGCCGCTCCTCGCCCCACAGGCCCTTGGCTGAACCAGGAAGGTGGAGGGTTCTTGGCCCTGCACTTGCCCTCTCCCTCTCCAAGGCAGGTGGGCTTGCCCAGGGCTGGGTCCCATGGTGAGGGCTTGCCCATGAACCTGGGCCAGGCCTACACCCCCAGGTGGTCGGTCTGTAGGTCAGTCAAATCTTACGTTAACCCAGGCTGCGGGCTAGAGGGAGGCAGATGTGGTGGAAATCTTTTGGGGGTGGATGTAAAGACACAACGTGCCAAATGATGGGCAGGTATCGTGGAGGGGGGGAGTGTGAAGGGGGAGGGTGCCTCCTTACGGGACACGGGCTTCTGCTGGGCTTTGGAAATGTGTGGATGGGTGTAGGGGTGTCCCCCCTGGGGGCTGGGTTAGGCCATTGTGTGTCGTGAGGAAAGTGGCCCAGGACGGAGGGGCTTCCTGCCTCTCCGGGATTCCACCTGCTAACCCGTCTCCCCGGCCTCCATCCCAACTCTCACACATCAGCAAGGAGAAATGCACTCAAACGTCTTGACATAAGTGTTTGGTTAATTCCTTCAACCCCCAGAGAGAAAAATGGCTTCCCGAACAATTAAGTATTTATTTTATCATCTCATTGGCGGTCACAGGCTCATTTGTGGGTTTGAAGCGCCCTTTCTTTCCCGAATCTCCACTGGATGTAGCAACCAGCGCCTTTCTTTTTGCTTCTGTTTTGGCAACAACGTATTTTGCAACGCTTGCTTTGTGGCTGATGCCTCTCAGCAGAGGTTTGGGGTCCAGGCATGATGAAATGGCAGGACGACAAGGAAGCAAGCCGTGGTTTGTTTAGAATGCTTTCTTGCCTGTGGTTGCTACCTTAGAAGCCGTGTGGTTGCTCGCCGGGAGAGGTGCAATGTAGCTGCATGAAATCAGAAGACAATTCTGCTGAATTGGAGAAAAGGACTGGGCAGAAGGGGCAAACCCAGCTCAGGCTTGAGTTCCTACAGTTGGTGAGTCCTTTCTCCTAGGGCAGCGTAGCTTAGAGAAAGGCCCAAATCGTCGTTCCCTAGACTGGAAGCGGATGCGTAATCACGGGAAACGTGGGAAAGGGGATAAGGTGGTAGCAGTTTCGACTGTGGTTGGGAGGGACATCAGTGTTTTCATCGTAGAGCCAGCAGACTGCACGCACCTTGGGCCGTTCTCGGAGTCCCGTCAGCTGCATGACACAGGTGCACGTGGGTCTTCCCATCTACTTCCATCCCCCTTAGAGACGCGTGCCTGAGCTTTCAGGAGGCTGGACGTTAGCTGTATGATTTGGCGAGAGGACACATTCTCCCGTCTGTGTTTTTGCACTTCATCCGTCGATACCATGTGCTTGCACGTTAATTTCCAGTGTTGATTAATAAGGGAAGCACTTCCAATCCCTGTCTTCAATGATCATCTAATCCACAGCACCAGTGGAAGGATTTTACCGCTTTATGCCTAGTGTTGTAAAAATGCAACATCGCCGTGTAGGTTTTCAGCTGTAGCCTCATAAAAGATCACACAATGGGGCAATGATTCTAGGACCAGAGGCTGCTCTCCTTGGCTTGGCGGGGGGGGGGGGGGGGCGGGGGTGTAGGTGTCACCCAGGTAACTCTAAACATGGCTGCCTCTCTTGCCATCCACCTCCATATTACTAACAACTGGCCAGAGCAGCCATGCCGATCGAGGGAACCTACTTCCTCGTGAACCGCGGAGGGAAACAGGATCCCGTTCTTGGTTATTAGAGAGGATGCTTTGGCCTGGCCTCTGTCCCCTTTCTCACCCTTCCCTCTTACTCTTCCATGGGTCTTCTTTGGGGGCCATATCGCAGAGCTTATCAATACCTGCCAACAGACCAGGTAGAACATCTTATTCAGTCCTCACAGAATCCTTGCCAAGAAGGTGTTGTTATTCCCATTCTGTGGCTCAGCAAGGGGCCAGGAGACTTGCATGGCTGTCACCGGCAGAGTGCTTTTTTTTCCAAGGGCTTCTGACACCAGTCTGCATTTTCACCCAGCTCCCAAGACAGCCTGATCATCTCCCTACAGGGAGCCCGGGCCTAAGGCCCATGAAGCCGGGGCTTTATTGAGCTCTGCCCGGTGCAGGGGCCCGGTCCTGGACAAACCTCTCCATCTTTCTGTGCCTCGCTAACCTGACCTGAGCAATGAGCGTTCTACCACCACTCCCCAGAGACGGCTGGCGGGGAAGTGGGTGGCTGGGTCTTGAGCTGAGGTTGGGGTCTTAGTTGAATGGAAATAGGCCCTTCCTCTCCCCTTGTCGCCTCTGCCTTGCACCAAGAAACAGGCCGTGAAGGAGGGAAACTTCATGACTAAACAGGAAGCTGTACCTCAAAAGGCTGCAAACCAGTTAGATGAATGCTCTATAAATTCTCTGAACACTCTTAATGAGGGCTGGGGAGCAGAGTCAGAGCAGGGCTTGCTTCTCGGGTACTGGCTGGCTGGACTTAAGGGCATGGTCCCCGGGGCTCCCCCCTAGACTGGGCTCGCTGCTCCAAGCATGTGACCTTGGACCTGTGCGTGGCACTTGACGTCTACTGAGTGTAGATGGATAGAGTGGAACCTGTTGGCCCTTAGAGCACCTAAGGTTTTTCTGGGAGTAACGACTGACCAAGTGCTCTGCCTTCAGTGCCACCAGTTCTTGGGCAGAGACCAGGGATCCCAGCACCGGGTCAGGGACACAGGGGAGCAGCCGATGTAGTGATCAAGACAGGAGGTGGTAGGGGCTGCTGGTTCCCAGATATAGTTTGAAGGTAAACCCAGAAGCATTTGCATATGGAGGGATGTGAACGGTGACCAAGATTGGTCTGAACAACCGGAAGAAGAGAGTGAGGTTTCTTATGATGGGAACAAGTGGTGGGGGGGGGCGGGGGGCGGGTGTGAGAATCAGGAAATCGGCTTTGGCCATATTCAGTTTGGGATGCCCAGTGGGTAGTTAGATGGCAAAGTCTGAAGGTCAAGGGTGAGGTCTGGGCTGAAGACATTAATTGGGCCACTCTTGGGGTACAGATGGTATTTTAAGGCCTCGAATGAGTGGTCTGACGATGCCTTTTGCTCTTGGGGTGAACAAGCCACCGTGCACTGGTGAGGAAACTGCTGGTGGGGCCACGGCCACCCGGAATTTTGGGGAGTGGATGGTTTTGCTTCGGGAGGTGGCCTGAAATGCAGGGTCCAAACTGCCCGGGAGGAGCTGGTTCTTTTCTGCTGTGCCTACGAGCCCCAACCCAGCCAACCCGAATGGAGCCCAGCCTGGGGGAGTTCAGGCCCGTTAACTACAGACCTGCCGGAAAGCTCTCATTATTTGAGGGTTCTCCACCTTGAAGGGGAGATTTCCGGGAGTCCGTGCCTCGCCTCTGAAAGAGCATCCTGGTTTGCCCAACGATGCTGATAAAGCTACAGCTGGTAAAAGTTGGATCGCTCCCTGTAAGAAATTCATCCCAGAAAACATTTCTAAGTGCAGGCAAAACGGACCCTGGCCTTTCACTCTGGCACTTTTTAAAGGGGATTAAGAGAACAAGGGATTGGAAACTGCTGTAGAGGGGGAGTTTATTGCTTGTAATGTACACTCATCACCACCCCCTTTTAAGGGCCCTCCGTGTGCTGACTGGGCAGGAGCTATAAAAATAGGAACTTTTTTTCACTGTCAACCAAAAAAAAAAAACAGGAAGAAAATGTGCAGTCTTATGAATTTGCATGCGCACTGAGGTTCTATCACTTGTAAGGAGCAAACGGGTCAAATTTAGCACGGAGAAAAGCCTGAAGGAGGGTTACGTTTGAATCGATTCCTCGTGTAATTCTGACGTTCTCTGCTGCAGAAGCTAGCGTGTACGTTTTTCTCTCTTCAGTCGGCCCTGATTCGCAGCTCCGTGGCCTGCAGGAGGCAGGGCTGTTTTGTCTAGCTTAGAAAAAACAAAACAAAACACCATCACCTCGCTGGTGCCCTTTGATCTCAGGGACCCTCATTTCTTGGCACTAAGTCCCTCCTCTCAGTGACTACTACACTGGTTTGGGGTTAATTCCGGCACAGTGGTTTTAAGAGGATACAGAATGTGGGCTTAAACTACAGTCGGAGGGTTCAATTCTGTCCTGGGTTCTGAGTTGGCCCTAGGTGAAGAGCTACCCATTAAACGGATGATATTAACGTGAGTTCGGAGTGTAATAGAGGTCAAAGGTGATTTTTTTTTTTTCTTCTCAAAAATGATTTTGCCAATCTTTTTCAGAGCTGATAGACACACACCTTAGCTGGATACAAAACATATTATGAAACAGAATGACTGTGATCTTTGATCCGAGAAATCAAAGTCAAAGGTAATTGACCTCTTCTGCTTCTCCTTTTGTTTTCCAGCTGTGTGTTTCCTTAACCTGAATTACTTTTAGTAGAAGAAATCTTTTCCAACCGTCCTCACAGACGCCACTTCCTGCAGGCTAGCCCCCATCGCTCTGTAAGGGGACACCCCTGGGGTCCATCCCTGAGCTGGTCTGGGAGGCTGGAGCTCACGGATGGGGCGGGGAGGAGAGAGAGGAGAGGAGGCCCTGGGAATTTGCATGTTCTCCCAGGGGCCCCATCACCCCCTCCCAGGAAGAGTATAGCAAGGCCCCCTTCCCACCTCTGAGAGTTCTGCTCCTGCACTGGACCAGCTCCTTTTTGGTTTTGTACATGTTGCTTGGTGTATCCAGTTAAGTAAGACTCTCTGCCTTGGGGAACAAGACAGGGAAGGTAGATCAGAAGCCCCGGGAAGCTGCTCTCGGAGGGTACTGTGCTTGGTCCAGGATAGAGCTGTGGTTTTCCCACTGAACTCAGCAGAGCCCCTGATGTAGCTTCAAGCACTGGATCTATACCTCAGTCGACTTTGGATTCTGGGCCTGCGTAGAAGAGTCTGGGAACTCACGCAGACTTGACAGCACAGGGGGCAGGACGCTCTGTGAATGTAGAGTCCCCCTGGGACGGTGAGGCTGTTGCTTTACCTTTCTGTGCCTCGGCTGTTTAGATGCTGTTGCTGTGACCGAATGCTGTGCACATGCCGATTCGATTCAGCACACGAAGTACACTCACCAGAAGTCAGCCGGCCGTGTTGTTGGTTACGTGCCTCCTGACATCTCCCTGGCTCATCGGGCTGTGGCTTTTGAAGGGTCCCCTGGTCAGATAAAGTAGGTTCGTTCCATCAAGGCCAGGCCCAGAAGCTCATGGCGGCATCACACGGGCTTTGAAATTACACCTACGGTGTATGTCCATGTGGTTTTCTGTATGTACCTCTGAGCAGCTGTTCTGCCAGCTGTTCTGAAAACGCACCCAAATTCACTGCCAGCTGCCACGCCCATCAGCACACACAGTGGCCTGGACATTCTGGAGGGATGGGCTCTGCTGATAAGACATGCTGACACTTCCCAGGGGTATTGGGTGGGGGCGTGTTTCTCTGGCACGTTCTCCAACAGCAACTATCAAACCCTGTCCACAAAGGCAACAATGCCATCAGGGAACATTTGCTGAATACCAGGTGCCAGACTCCCTCCCGAGGGCTTCGGATCCGGGACTCAGGGTGACAAAAATGCAGCTAAAATGTCAGTGTGGACAGTGTAAACCACTTCTCAGAGTCCTGAAGGGGCCTTTTTAAAGCGTGTTTCTTCCCTCCCTGGTATTAGCACTTGGCAATGCTTCTGACCTTACAGGGGCCTGGGAACTTCGGCAAGCTGGCTGTGATGTCCAGGGCCCCTGGGGGATTTACTATCCTGTACCTCTCAGACCCCACCCAAGGCTTTGGGCTTCAGGCCTGTCGAGGGTTTTTTTTGTCTTTTTCGCTGAGTCTAAAGTCTGGCCTGGCCCATCTGGAAAGCTCTTCACTGTTCCCCCAGAGCACACAGAGGTGGCTGGAAAGTTCCTGAGCCAGCAAAAAGCAGAGCGAAAAAGAGTTTTGTTCTTAGAGGACAGATCATTTCAGTTTTGAGATCGGCGTCCCAGGAGAAGGGCCAAGGGCCACCTTGCCTGCTCAGCCCTTTTCCACATGCTAATGGGGAAGAGGCCGGGTGCTCACCCTCAGCTGTCCCAGCAGCTTTACCTCACGGCAGTTGGGACAGAATCACCCAGAGCGCACGTCCCAGGCTTCCTGGTCCAGCCTCCTTGCCCCAAGCATGGGTCTCGAGAGGAGATTCGGCAAAGCCCAGCGGGATGAAGAAGGGTAGTGAGTGGACCCTGCCCCTATCCTGGCTCTTAGACTCTCTGGCCTAGAGAATGCAGCCTCCCCCCTTCCTGTCCAAGCTCGAGGAGTGTCTTTCTGGCTGTGGCCTTTGTGGCTGGCCCCCAGACTCTTGTGGGCACTCACACGATCTAGCCAGATTTGAGAAAACATGCTTGAGGCTTCGGGGAGAGAAACAGGAGGGGGGTCTCTCCACTCCTTCCTGTTGTTGCTTTTTCGGGGAATTAAGTTCCAAAGTCAGCAATTAAGGGGAAAAGGCCCAGAGTCAAAGTTACCCTTGACGGGCTTTTAAATTACACCTACCGTGTATATCCATGTGGTTTTCTACGTCCACCTCTGAGCAGCAGTGCTGCAAGGTAAAGTTTGAGAACCTCTGAGCTCAGCTGAATGAAAGTCAGTATTGCAGGTGTCTGGCCCTTCAAGTGAATCGTAGCATTCCTAGGGCAGAGTGGGATGCTAAGAGAAATCCAAGTTTGGGTTGTTTGAGGAACAGCACAAGTGAGAGGCATTGGCTTTATTCCCCTCCCCCCCTAGAAAAAAAGTAGGTGAAAAAACACTGCTCTAAGTCTCACACCAGTTGGCAATTGGCCTGTTCAGATCTGGCCCCCGGTCTGTTGTGGCGAATAAAGTTTTATTGGCACACAGCCATGTCCGTTTGCTCACATACTGTCTATGGCTGCTTTCACACCACAGGGCAGAGCTGGGTAGTTGAGTAGGGGGCCCAGAGCACTGCAAATATTTTTGTCTGGCCCTTTACAGAAGAAGTTTGATGATCCCTCATATTCTTTTTATGCCAACAGCCCTTTATTAGAAGGGTTTTATTTTTATTCTCTCTGCCTGATTTTTCCAGAGTTTTAAAGAGAAAAATATATAATTATAATATACTTACATCTGTCGATCTTTTCCTTTCTGGTTTCAGCCTTAGGTGTCAGGCTTAGAAATCACCCTGAGGTTGTACACGTTCATCAATGTTTTCATCGCGGCGCCTCGCGCTCGGGGTGATAAAAGGTCAGGGCTGCCTGTGGTAGAGGCGACACCATTAGCCTCAACTCTGTTCTGTGAAAGTGATACTCAATGACCGCCTTAACCACTCAGCATATGGCCTTCTCTGCTGTTAACTTCGCAGAGGCTGCCCTCACCTTTTCCTGACACACACACACACACACACACACACGACACTGAGGACGCCAGGACCATGGAAAAAACATGATGACTTCTGCACTTAATAGCACGGTCTCATCAATTGTGTAGCCATCTAGGGTTCAGGCTAATACATGGGCCTTGAGTTCAAATCGCAATTCCATCACCTGGTATGGCAGGGGACTGCCTATCTCCAACTATGAGGCGAGGCTTGTATTGCTAGGTTTGGCGTAAGAAAAACTTTGCATTTATTACAGTGCGTGGCACACAGTCAGCCTTCAATAAATGCGAATGGCTTATATTCTTTTGTAGAGAAAAGGTTCCAGACAAGTAACACATTGGCAACCCATTTGTCAATTGGAGGGCAGAGGAAAGACAGCTTCCCCAAACCAAGCGACCTAGGCTGTGGTGTGGGATATCTGTGGGGGGCTGAGATGCATACATTAGGTACCTGCTGTATGCATGGCACCCTGAGGACACAGGAGACTCAGATAACCTGGCCTAGGAGGTTGCAAGCAAAGCATTGTGAGAACTCGCTATTTGCTTCTGGAGGAAGTGAGGGCCCGAGGGTAGGAGTGGGAGACAGCTTCCGTGCAAAGGTGGCGTTGGGACGAGGAGAGGGGCTGTTGGAGAAAATGCGTGTGGCCCAGTTTGGGAAGAGGTGGGAGGAAAGATACAAAAGTTGGCCTAGGATAGATGCTCAAAGCATTTACTGACTGGATGGAACGCAGAAGGCTGATACAGAACCGTGTTTCAGCACCCAGAGTGGGGACGAAGCCCAGAGCTGTCCGTGGGACCTGAGGCTACCTACCACTTGAGGAGAAAAAGGAAGCTCAGAAGGGCGTCACTGAGCACTTCCCGAAGCCCTGTTTAAAAGCTGAGGATTCCGTGGGGGAGCAAGAACATAAAGCAGTAGCTGGTAAACTGCCTGGAACCGATACCTGGAGGAGACTGGGCAGGACTGGGGGGATGCAGTGCAGAGCAGGAGAGGGAGCAGAGCCTTGAATGGAGGAGTGAGGAGAAAGGGGATGCTGGGCTACTCTACCAGCAGAGTGCAGGTAGAGGCCTGCGTGGCCGGCAAGGGAAGCAGGGGGCACCCAGAGCGGGGTTTTTGCGTAAGGGAGACCTTAAGCAGGTAGAGCTGCAGAGGGAGACGAGAGCTGGAGAAGGAGGTGCGGCAGGGCTGAGGCAGGAGCCCCCCCGCCTCCCCGTCCCATCCAGCACAGAAGCCGGGGGAGGACCCAGGGAGAGGTTGCATGGTGGGCATCAGGGAACCGGTTTGAATACTTGTGGCTGCAGAGGGGAGACCTCCCTGCAGACAGGAGACCCGGCTCTGGAGCAGAGACCCTCCAGGTCTTGGGCTCGAGGTCCCCCAAGTGGGGGGGGGGGGCCGGCGCTGCCCCTGCCAACACCCAGCTGGCACTCCTGCTCTAGAACTCTCTCCTTGCTCCCAGCCAGGGGAGCCAGCCCTGAGGTTTCAGCAAGAGAAAGTTCCTCTAGCCAGAGAGGTTTCTGCGGGGTTTGAGTGGGCCTCACTTCGGGGCCTGGGCCCACAGCCGCCCCCTCGCCACCCCCAACCACATGAAGGTCTAAGTGCACGCTGTCCGGAGTTTTCCAGACGCGACTATTAGCATCTACCTGACTCTAGCTTCCAGGAAGCGGGCAGAGCGTCTCTGTGCTTGAACACGGCGCCTACCTTCCATCCCCTGCCCCGGCCCCAGCCCCTGCCTTCTGAGGAGGGGGAGCGACCCTTTAGTGAGGGCCGTGGTGCCAACATGGCTGCCTACCAGATATTTTTAGAAAGCCGAGGCTGTGGAAAGTTTCCATTAAGGATCGACTCTTCTGGTTTCCTAGATTGAGAAAACAGGAAGCCCTTCAGAATCCGGGCTTTGAAAAGCTTCCCATGAAGCTGCACTGACCCCACCTCCCTCCCCCTGGCATTCTGCTCCCCCTGTGGCTCCCTGCCTGCCTCACAAAGGGCTCTCAGCTTACCAGGCCCAGGCAGGGTTCACAGAAGGGTGGGCTGGGTTCCTGCTTTAGGGCCCCTGGGAGTCAGCTCAGCCAGTACCTGGTATACAGTAAGTGCCCGGTCAACAACGTTGGTTTGCTGAATGTGAATTCATCCTCTGAGCTATTAATGGATCCGCGGCCACGCTTTGCTGTGCTAATACTATGCACGTGTACCTCCGTAGGTATAACATCTCATACCTAATGTGCCCCATGCTGTGAACACCTGCCAGACACGGGGCACTGTGATAAGTCCATCGCTTGCAGGATCTTATCCAAGCTCCTCTAGGACCCTAGAAGGGAGGTGACATTTTTAGACCCGATTTACAGATGGGGAGACTGAGGCAAATTCAAGTAAGGAGGCAGCAGGGAAGGGATGCTAACCCGAACTCCCACCTCGCACGTGCTTTCAGCACATACCTGAAGAACAGGGAGCGGTGCCTCAATAGTTTCTAGCACAAAACGAAGCCCACTGAGGCGAAGCACTCATTCAGAGTCTGACCCCGAGCCTGGGGGTGTGGGGAGTGGAGCCAGCCGCTACGGAACACCATTTGCCAGGCGGGCGCCAGGAGCAGGCATGGGCCTCAGTGCCTACCGGGGACTAAGCCGTACACGTCGTGGGTTCCGCTTACCAGAGGGGAAAACCGAGGCACAGAGAGGTAGAGTCACGCCGCTACCAGTGGAGTGAGGGAGCCCAAGGCCAAGCGTGCCTTTTCCAGCTCAAGGGCAGTTGGCTTTTTTGGGAAAGTTTTGCGCTTTCCCTGGGGCTTGCAGACTCGTCCACGCAGGGGTCTTCTGGGAAGAGCATGCTGGACCTAGGAGGGCTCCGCTTGAGCGTGGGGTGGGGGGGCTTGGAGCAAATCTCAACAGAAACAGAAAATAAGCAGGGAGGATTACAGTAAGGTAATCAAAGACGAAACCCACGAAGAGGACTGCGGGAGGAGGCGGGGGAGGGGAGATTAAGTACCTTCGAAGGCACCCAACAGGGGTCTCCCTCCTCTCCCCTCTCCTCCTGCCCCTGGGACCAGTCGACCCATCCCACTGCACAGGCGAGGGTGCACACAGCCCTTGGGTTTGTGCACACCCCCTGCCTCGGATCTGGGCTGCTGCAGAGAGCAACTTTTTACCAAGAAAGTTTTTTTTTTTCTTTTTTGCCAGATCCCCATTCTAAGACCTTCCTGCCTTGCTTACAGAGACAGGGGCCCTGGATAAGGAGGCCGAGATGGGAGAAGAGAACCAGCTTCTTGATGTCAGGGGCCAGCATTACATTCCTGGTTCCCTTCTGGGGGAGGGGGTGACCGAATTTTCCAGAGCCCCTCGGACGGAGGACACTTCCCTAGCATGGGTGGCAGGGGCAGGGGGAGGGGTAAGGCCAGAATTTCTGGTTGTGCTGAGAGAGATGTCGTCTACACTGATGGCTACTCTCAGTGGTATCTCCATCTACTCTCTTTTGAAAAGTCTCTTTTGAGAACTGAATGCTTTGTGGGTCAACTATGGTTTAGTCTCGTAGTAGGTATTTTCCAGATGCTGTAATAACAGAAGGAGTGTGGTAGTCAGCAGAGAGCCTGAACATACTTAGATCCTGCCCTAGGGCCCAGCTCAATTTCTGCCACGATTTTTTAAAGTTCCCTTCACAAACACATCCGTAGCACAAAATATTACTGTCCAGGAGAACAGAAAAAGCACAGGAAGGCATTTCTTACGTTACAAATTGTCCAACGTATTATCGGAGAGAACAAAAGCGTGGTTTGTTTGTTTAAAGGTTCTAGAAAGCTAATCCGACCCGTGTTGTTGGTGCCCTCTCACTCGCCCCTCCTCTCTCTCTCTCCCTCTTTCTCTTTTCTTTTGTAGTTAATGAAATTATCAGGAAGGAGTTTTCAGGACCTCCCGCCAGAAACCAGACGTAGAAGATGCCATTAGCAAGCCACCTTCCGTATCTGACCCCTCGGAGCCTTCCGCTGCCTCTCACCTTCTGTTCTCTTTCCTGTACATCTCCTGGCCCGGAGGCCACACGCGGGACCATGTTCTGGCAAAAAGCTGACCCTCGATTGAGGAGCTCGCCACCTCTCTGTGTAAACACCAGGGAGAACGCTCTGCCTTTTTGATTTTTGTTTTAAATCCCAAAGAGCATCTCGGTTGACTTTCATGGTGTCCTTAAGTGCCTGCTGACCAAAAAAACCACATTCTGCACAAGACAGCACGCCGCGACGGCCCCGAGAACCGACTGACCGGGGCTCAGGGCGTGGGCTGGGGTGGGGGGTGGAAGATGTGGGCCGTGTCATTAAACCCCAGCCCTGCGTTCATTTTTCCAGGAAAAGGAGTTTTCAAACAGCAACCAAGGGAACGTGACCCAAGAGTCTGGCTTATGGGCTGAAGAAAAACGGAAGCCGGACCGTCATCCTTAGGGATCGCCTGTTCCTGGCCACGGTTGGGCCACAGCGAAAGCCTTAGAGTTTTCTCATTCTGAAGCACAAGTGGCCCCTAACAAGATGGCCTGTTAAAACTCGGCGTTAAGTTATGACACGTGTACACGTTATTTTTTTTTCCTCTGCTTCAAAAAGCTGGCTGGAGGGTGGGGCTCGCTCCAGGCCAGCAGTTCCTCACCCCTGCAGCGGGCGGTCGGACTCGAGCAGGGACCGCAGGCTGCAGTGTTAACACCTCCGCACCCCTGCAACCTAATGGCTTTCTGCTGGTCTCGCTTGCTTTCTTCCTAACGGCCAGAGTGCTTTTTTTCCCCGTAAACTAGCGAGGAACAACAATCTCAGGCATGTGCATTGAATTTTGAGAAGGAATTGAAGAGGAACTAAAACCACCAAAAAAAAAAAAAAAAAAAAAAAAAAAAAAAGTGAAGGTATTTTGGTTAAATTGTGAGAAATGGCAATGAGCAGGCCTAAGCATTTCTTTTTCTAAGTGGGTTCCCCCGTGAGAAGGGCAGAGTTCCCTCTGGCCTCGACTCCACATGGGACGCCATCGCAGGCTGTGGCCCCCAAAGTTCATTGGTGATCTTTAACTGAAGCCCTTTCAAGCGTCCCTCGGTCCCCAAGACCTGTCTGCATTAGCCGCCTGCATCCGCATCGAAGAGAACCAGCCCACGTGCAGTCCGCAGTTGGACAGAGCTCTGCCCGGACCGCTTGTATGGTGATTGGCCCCCAAATTCTGTCTCCACTGCGCACATCGAGCCCTCACGAGCCTGCCTCCTCTGGTGCAGTTTCTGCAAACACAGAAAACTCTTGAGTCCTCCGCAGGGGTGGGTTCTCATCACCCAGATGCGTTCCTGTTTGCATTTACCGTGGACACCCCGGGACGAGCCAGGGATTCGTTTTCGGCCATTCGGTTTCTTCCCCCGTAATCAAAAAACAGAATGCAGAGGTCCCGGTGCTCTTCGAAAGGCTCTGCTTCGTGATTTCTCAGATCTGCTAGGGAGAAGCGTAGGAAGAGAATCCTGGCCGTTGAGGTCTCCCTGTGGCATTTACAAGTCCTGGCTTCCTAGTCAAGGTCATCCGGAGGTTAAACCTTCCCAACAGCTCTGCCAGGAGCGTGAGGCTTGGTGACCACAGCCCGGTGGGTCTGGTGCTCCAGAGAGTGGACAGAACGCCCAGGGTGTGACCTTTTAATCGAGGCCTAGCATTTGTTTTCCCCCTAACAACCGGGGACCTCTCTTGCACCCACCCCAAGCACAAAGTTTAGCAAAACCCTCTTTTACGCAAATTGCCGCGGGGCTCCTGGGCTGTGAAATTCTTCCTAATTCACGAAAAGTTTCCTTACACCAGCAGCTTTACCCAAAGCATCTCTCCAGCAATATTGGACTTCGCTGGGACAGAGTTAGTGTTTGGTGAGAGATCTGTTCTCACTTGACCTGGCTAGGAACCATTTCCCTTTTTTTTTTCCTTTGCACGTGAGGGATATTGGCCTTCCTCAGTTATCTGAATGTTTTACCCAAGTGCCTTCCTGCTATTATAGCAAAGTCGCTCTGCTTCATTGTGCCTGGATGGGGCGAACAAGGGCTAACGCGTTTTCCATCAATCTTCTAGGTTAGTGAAAAGGGCCTCCTGCTAGTTCCAACTCTTGCACGAACCTGTGCACGTACGTGTGTGTGTATAACGCACGCACAAGCTTTTTCTGAGACCACCTAGGCTGGCTATTAGAGGAAGCCCTTTCATAAACAACTCTACCAAATAGCGAAGGAAAGAGAAGCAAAAAGCATTAGTTTTGAGACATAAACAGGCGAGAGAATGTGTATTAGGAACCGACAGCTAGCGAGAAAGTTTGGTCAGTAACAAATGCCAGGAGGAGATTTTGCCAAGAGGAATTGCTCACAAAATATTTTCAGTCTGGGAAGAGGCAATAGGATCCTCTACAGAGAAGGAGAAAGTAAGGATGTCTAAGTGGGAAAGGTGTGTGTGTTGCACGTGTGAGAAGGATCTCAGGTGGAGGTTTGCACTTGCTACATCCAAGGTAATGTAAATATGTAGCATTGCTAACAGGAATCTACAGTGTTGCTGAATGTAGTATATTTCCGGAGTTTGCAAGTCTTCCTGTATGTACAAAAATACTGCTGCCTGATAATATATAATAGCAACCCAAAGTAGTAGGTTATTAAATTTTATTTTCTTACCTGTATTTTTATGCTTTTTATCTGTCCCGAAAATATCACACACCCCTGTTGGAATTAGAAAATATTTATAAATGGTTGAAATCTCTTGCAAGTGTCTCTTTTTACATATGCTGAGGATTTCCGCCTCCCCCCCCCCGACCCCGAGAAAGGATGTATCCTTGAAAATTTGTGAATCGTGCTAGCAAAAACACAAAACAAAAATACAAACCCCCCCCACAACCCCACCCCCCAAAAAAAGCCCTACGAAACTACCCACCTCAGAGTTTATCAGTCACCTGAGTCTTAGAAGAAAGCATCTTTGGAGAAAGAAGGGGGATGGCTTTGTGGAAAAAGGAACCATCTGTTGCCAGAGAGGACACGGACTTCACCTCTGAGCCTGCGTCTGGTCACGGAGGAGAACGGTCTTGTAAAGTGTTTAGATCCCCCAAAGAAGTGGCCTAGTAGGTGACCGTGAGTTAAAAACAAAACCGCCTGTGTGGGAACGGGATTCTGAAAGACTTCGCAAAGTTCACAGAACCCTGGGTGCAGGCTACCGTTTACAGAGCTGACCAAATCCCGCTAGGTAACCCCTGTACGCATTATCCAAAGGACATGCAGAGTTTTCCAGCATAGACACACCCTAGATGAATCCGGATGGTTCCTTCGAAAAACTGGAAAGGACTGACGGGGCCTTTCTCGTTTACATCCAGTAGCCAAGACGTCGGTCTCAGGAAGTCCGTCTTGGCCAGCGTGGGAGCTGCAGCATTTAGATTGGAAGCGGATATGTTCTGGTTGTCACAACAGACTAAAGGGAGGCTGAACGTGTTTGTTTTCATGTCAAAAAACGCTTCCCAAGTGCTTTCTTTTCACAATTGAAAGACCGTCAGAGGTCCGGCTAACAATTTTGTTCACGTTTACAGGAGGCATGGGGGTTGGGACATTCCTGACAAGGTCCGGCATCCATTTTTTTTTTTTTTTTTTTTTTTTTTTTTTTTTGGAGGGATGACCCTTTAGCAGGTACCCAACACATCCTAACCACCAGTCTTCCAAGCCCAGGGCTTAGGCCTTAAACCTCATGGAGCCAAACCAGCCAATGCACGGGTTTTCCTGCATTCCAGCTAAATGCTTAAGTGTCACAAAGGATTGTGATTGCAAACATCAGTTTCCCTCCGCTGTCGGGAGTACCTTCGGTTATAGCCAACGTCACCATGTTAACTCAGTTTGTTTAAAAACAAACGTTTCTGTGATTGGTGAGCTGGAGATGGTCCCTAAGCGAGCCCCTCTGAAAAGGAGACGGGATGTTGGGTGTTGGAAAAAACGTTTAACACCCTGCCTTCATGCAGCTGTCGGCAGCCCAAACACCTGCCCCGTCCCGGGTCGGACGCATCGGAAGCAAAGGATACATTTTCCATTAGGGCCCGGGCTTTCAGCACTGCCCTTGGGACAAGTTTAGACCCTGAGCACCTTGTCAAAGAACCTCCCTTACCCCCATTGCCTCTACAGCCCTCAGAGGGGAGAAAATGTTGACCATGCCTTAAGTAGTTCTCCAACAAACAATTCTCTCCAACAGGGTGGTGCTGGAAGGCTTAGGTTTTAAAAATCCTGACTGTTAAGGAAGTTTGAATACATCACATTCCTATGCAAAATGTTTTTAATCTCCAGTTTAATGTAGTTTATTTTTGCTATATGTAAAGTATTTTTATACGGCTTATATCGTGATAGTTTAGCAATAAAACAGCTGAAAGCAGTGAGTGCTTTGGTGTATCTTTTCTTCTCTAGAGATGCTGCTCAAATTTGCCTTTTACATTTTGAGTTCATACAGGGACCTTTTCTGTGGGTACAGATACCCCGTATAGGTTTAATCCTGGTCTCAGCCCCAGGGGCTCAGAACCCACTTGCCCAAAGCGGCAGCGTCAGGAAGTCAGCCTGGCTTTGTCCACTTCTCTCCCTGCTCCCATCATGGTAGCTCTGCCATAATCGGTCTTTAAACCTGTTTAGAAGGGCATCTAGGTAAAGAGGAGGTCTAATGTCCACCCTGGGCCAGCTCACAGAGGGTTTCAGAGCATTCACAGACAGCTGGGCTGAGCTGGCCACTTGAAAGGAAAAGCAATTCTTTGTTTGAACATTTTACACAATTTAAAAGCGAAAAGTGTCTTTTACCAAACCCACAAAGAGAATAAATACTAGAACTTTCCAGCTGGCTTCCTCCTGACAACAGCTTTCCATCCCCCACCCCCACCCCCCTTATAGCTAAAGCACCTAAGAGTTTGGAAGTGATTGCTGTTTAGTCTTAATGTTGCTCAAACTTCACCCACTGGTCAGCTCTACCCTGGTCAGGATCCCTGCCCCGGGCCCTGTGCTTCAGGACCCCTCTCCCAACACCACCACTTTGCCTTTGGAATGCCTTCTTGGGGACTTTCCAAGCCCCACTTCCAGTGCCTGGAACCAACAGTACCATATGGGTGGGGTGTCCCAAGCACATACAGGGTCCCGCATGGGTTCTGGCTACTGGAAGTGCCTCCCCGTGGTCCCCTCTGGTGGCCGGGACCAGCTGGTTCCCATTTCTCCCCTTTAGAGCATAAGGTTGGCCAGATGCCCCAAAGAGCTCCAGAACCCACACCTATAGGATCCGAGCTGGCTTCTAGAAGAGCTTCCTGGTGAACGGTTTGTTCCTGAGGACCAGCACAGTAGTTTAGTTTTAATTTTTTTGTGGGATCATGTGAAATTGGGTCACCAGAATGGTGCTGGAATATTGATTTGAGGCAGTCTGAAATTGCTTGTGTACGCAGGATCCCCACGGAAATAATTTGCCCAGGCCCACACACTCTACGGGCAGTCCTGCCCCTTACAGTTTTGGCTGTAGCTGTTGTAAAACCGGTTTTGTTTCAATGAACATTCTGAAAATTTGATGCTGCTTTTCCTGGCTAGAAACCCAGAATCCTCTCAAGCAGAGGAGAAGGAGAAAACTATACAGCCATTTAAAAAATAAGTCTGTGTTCTAGGTTTATAGCTGAGCCACACTGGGTAAACCAAGTCAACCTGTGCCTCAGTTTCCCCAGATGTAAAAGGTGCAGAAGAATAGTCCCTGCCTCATAGGCATTGTGTACTTAACAATAATTATTAGCTATTGATACAACGTCCCATCAACTGGCAAATTTAAGAATCACCCAAAGGTGGACCCCATCTTCCCATTATCAGGAACGAAGCGTTCCGAGCTCCGACAACAGGTCTTGGACTTTTCACACTAAGTTGTTAAAGCCAAAAACTTGAGCTCATCCAGTTCCCAAAGCCTGAAACAAAAGGAAAACACAAGGGGCATCTCGTTTCTCTGCACTGGGGCGACTTGGCCAGTCTGTGAACATCTCTTACCACATGCAACAGCATGGTGTAGTTTTGTACTAAGGAGTAAAAATACAACACTGGTTTAGTAACAAGTGGGAATTGAAGAAATAAGATTTACAAGAACAAGTGAAATGCTGACTATAACATTTCCAGGTTCACAGATTGGAAGGAAACGGATGTCTTGGCAGGAGCAGGCTGAATATGAAATAATCCTGAGAAGGAGGCATAACCACAGGGACCATTAAGAAATGAAAGCCAGACTTCCAGGGAAGGTGGAGGAGTAGGAGGACCCTAAGCTCACATTGCCCCACAGATACAACTAGGTAACAGACACATCAGTGTAAATAACCCAGAAAATGACACAAAGGCTGGAAGAACAGTCTTTCCACAGCTAAAGGTAGACAAGAGGCCACAAAGAGTGTAGGAAGGGCAGAGACACAGTTGGGAGCTAAACAGACCTGTGGGACTGCCCACTGGAAGGACACTGCAGGTTGCAGAGAGGGGAGAGAAATACACTCTTACACTGGGAAGCCCACATGCGAAAGACAAATCCCCATAACAGTTGGCCGTGAAAACCAAAGGGGCCAAATTTCAGTTCTTACAATCAGTGGGGCTTAAAACCAGAACTTTAAAAATCAACTTGCTCTGGGGGGTGCCTGGGTGGCTCAGCCGGTGAAGTATCTGACTTCGGCTCAGGTCACGATCTTGTGGTTCGTGAGTTTGAGCCCCGTGTCGGGCTCTATGCTGACCTTTCGGAGCCTGGAGCCTGCTTCGGATTCTGTGTCTCCCTCTCTCTCTGCCCCTCCCCAGCTCATTCTCGCATACTCTCTCTCTCAAAAATAAACAAATTTTTTTAAATTAACATGCTCTGAGAGAGCTGGGAGGGAGAGAGGAAACTGCACCTCTGCTCTTAAAGAAACAGCACAATAAAAAACCTGGGAAATAAATATAGAAGCAGCAGTTTGAAACTCCTCTGTGGCCTACGGGAGGAAGATTTGTTTACTAATCTATCTCAGAGCTGGTGCTGGAGGGGCAGGGATCGACGGGACACTTCTCTAGGAGCAAAGGAGGTGTCAGGTGCCACTTCCCTTCCTGTGCCCCCCTCCCAGCCTAGACACCCATGGGAAACAGCAAGGCCGCAACGATCGCTACCTAACTTGCTAACAGTGTGCTCTGCCCCTGTGTTCTCCTGTGGACACGACCCCTCCACCAGGCCTCTGCCCCAGGTCTCCTCCCATAGCAGACTCCTGCAAACCTTGCTAATATCAGGCTTCCTGCCCCCCCCCCACGTCTGTGGGTCTGCCCCCTCCAACTCAGCCTGCTGCTGTTGGGGGCTACAGGTCCCCTCCCACTGGTGGGGACCTTGCTGGCACTGCGTGTGCATTGCTCCCACCTTCTCTTGCAATTTGCTGCTACTACGTCTCCAGCAAACACCTGGCCTAATTCAACTCCAGCCCAAGGTGGCCTCAGACCGGCCCACTAACAACGTAGGTACCAAATTCAGCCCACAACAGGCAAAAAGGGCTAGTTCGGATGACTGGACTGAAGGCAAAGTGGCTCTGTGACAATAGGGCACATGCAACACACACAGGAGACACTGCTCAGGCACCAAGCTCAGGCGAACAGGGAGCACTGTGCTTCGGGACCTCTTCTTCATAAGGCCACTACTTTCAAGAGCAGGAGACATAGCTGACTTTCCTGACACACAGAAATAGACACAGAGAGTTAGACAAAAAGAGGGGACAGAGGAATAGGTCCCGAATGAAAGAACAAGACAATCACAGCAAGAAAGCTAAACACAATGGAGATAAGTAATATGCCTGATAGAGAATTTAAAGTAATGGTCAAAAAGATACTGACTGGACTTGAGAAAAGAGTGGAGGACCTCAGTGAGAATCTTAACTGGGAGACAGAAAACAAAGAACCAGAGACAAAGAACTCAATAGCTGAAATGAAAAAGACCCTAGAAGGAATAAATAATAGACTAGAGGAAGCAGAGGAATGGATCAGTGACCTGAAAGAGTCATGGAAGGCAATCAAGCTGAACAGGAGAGAGAAAAATAATAATAAATGAGAATAGGTTTAGGGAACTCAGGAACACCATCAAGTGTCATAACATTTGCATTACAGGAATCCCAGAAGAAGGAAAGAGAGGAAAGGGGGCAGAATTTGAAGAAGTAATAGCTGAAAACTTCCCAAATCTGAGGAAGGAAACAGAAATCCAAAACATAGTAGAAACAGAGAGCCCCCAACAAAATCAACTCAAAGAGATCCACACCAAGACATATAGCAATTCAAATGGCAAAAAGTAGTGATAGAGAATTTTCAAAGCAGCAAAAAACAGTTATATACAAGGGAAACCTCATAAGGCTATCAGCAGATTTTTCAGCAGAAACCTTGCAAGCCAGAAGGGAGTGGCATGATATATTCAAAGTGCTGAAAGGGAAAAAATCACCAGCCACGAATACTCTATCCAGCAAGGCTATCATTCACAATTGAAGGAGACGTAAAGAGTTTCCCAGGCCAACAAAAGTTAGAGGAATTCATGACCCCTAAAGCAACCCTACAAGAAATGTTAAAGGGGACTCTGAGTAGAAAAGAAAAACCGTAAGTATGAGTAAGAAAAGTAGGAAACACAGAAGCAGTAAAATTAAGTAGATCTCTAAAAACCAGGGGATTCATGAAATAAAAGGACATAATGTATGACACCATATACCTAAAATGTGTGAGAGAGGAATATAGGTAAATAAAGAGTTCACACTTAAGTGACTGTCAACTTAATATAGACTGCTCTATAAGAAAATGTAAAATACAAACCTAATGGTAACCACAAGTCAAAAATTAGTAATAGAAATGCAAAAAACAAAAAGAATCCAACTATATCACTAAAGAAAATCAGCAAACTATCAGAGAAGAGAGCAAAAGAAGGAATAGAGAAGAACTACAAAAAACAACCATAAAGCAAGGAATAAAAGGGCAATAAATACATACCTATTAATAACTACTTTGAATGTAAATGGACTAAATGTTCCAAAAGACACAGTGCGACAGAGTGGATAAGAAAGAAAGACCCATCTATATGCTGCCCAGAAGAGACTCCTGTCAGACCTAAAAACATGCAGATTGAAAGTGATGGGATGGAAAAGCATTCATCATGCAAATGGAAGTGAAAAGCTGAGGTAGCCACACTTATATCAGACAAAAGAGACTTTAAAACAATGACTTTAATAAGAAACAAAGGACACTATATAATCATAAAAGGAGTAAGCCAACAAGATATAACAATTTTAAATATGTATCTGACATGGGAGTGCCCAAAGACAATAAAGCAGCTAATAACAACCATAAAGTAATTAAAAGTAATACACTAATAATAGGGGACTTTAACACCCCGTTTACAACCATGGATAGATTATCCAAACAGAAAGTCAACAAGGAAATAGTTTTGAATGACACATTGGACAGGTGGATCTAACAGGTCTATTCAGAACATTCCATTCTAAACAGCAGAATACACATTCTTTTCAAGTGCATATGGAACATTCTCCAGAATAGATAACATATTAGGCCACAAAACAAGTCTCAACAAATTTGAAAAGATCAAAGTCATACCAGACATCTTTTCTGACCACAATGCTATGAAACTGGAAATCAACCGCAAGAAAAAATCTGGAAAAAGCCCACAAATACATGGAGGTTAAGTTCATGCTGCTAAACAATGAATGGGTCAACCAAGGAATCAAGGAGGAAATCAAAGAATGCACGGAGACAAATGAAAAGGAAACCACGTGGACCAGTATCTTTGGGATGCAGCGAAGGCTGTTCTAGGAGGGAAGTTTATAGCAATATTGGGCTACCTCAAGAAGCAAGAAAAATCTCAAATAAACAACTTAACCTTAGACTTAAAGGAGCTAGAAAAAGAACAGGGGCACCTGGGTGGCTCAGTGGGTTGAGCCTCTGACTTGATTTTGGCTCTCATGACCCGAGGGTCATGGGATCAAGCGCTGTGTCAGGCTCTGTGCTGAAAGTGGAGCCTAGGATTCTTTCTCCCTCCCTCTCCCTCTCCCTCCCTCCCTCTGCCTCTGCCTCTCCCTCCCTCCCTCTGCCTCTGCCTCTCCCTCCCTCCCTCTGCCTCTCCCTCTCCCTCCCTCCCTCTCCCTCTCCCTCTCCCTCCCTCCCTCCCTCCGCCTCTCCCTCCCTCCCTCTGCCTCTCCCCCTTTCTCTCTCTCCCTCTCCCCCTTTCTCCCTCTCCCCCTTTCTCCCCCTCCCCCTCTCCCCCCCTCCCCCTCTCTCCCCCTCCCCCTCTCTCCCCCTCTCTCCCTCTCCCTCTCTCTCCCCCTCTCTCCCTCTCTCTCCCCCTCTCTCCCTCTCCCTCTCTCTCCCCCTCTCTCTCTCCCTCTTTCTCTCTCTCTGCCCCGTCCCTTGCTTATGCTCTCTCTCTTTCAAAAAAAAAAAAAAACATTAGAAGAAAGAAAATAATAAAGAATAGAGCAGAAATAAATGAAATAGAAACTAAAAAAAACACAATAGAGCAGATCAATGAAACCAGGAGCTGGTTCTTTGAAAAGATCAACAAAATAGAACCTTGAGCCAGACTCTTTTAAAACAAGAGAGAGAGAGAGAGAGAGAGAGAGAGAACTCAAAAGCAGAAATGACGGAGAAAGAACCAACACCACAGAAATGCAAAAAAATTATAAGAGAAAATTATGAAAACTTATATGCCTACAAACTGGATAACCTAAAAGAAATGGATAAATTCCTAGAAACGTATCACCTCCCAAAACCAAATTGGGAAGAAACAGAAAATTTGAACATATAGCTACCAACAATGAAATTAAGTCTGTAATCAAAAAATTCCCGAGAAACAGAAGTCCAAGACCAAATGGTTGCATAGGCAAATTCCACCAAACTTCAAAGAAGAATACCTATTCTTGTCAAACCATTCCAAAAAAACAGAACAGAAAGGAAAGCTTCCAAATTCATCCTGAAGCCAGAATTACCCTGATACTGAAACCAGATAGACCCTCCAGAAAAAGAGAACCTTCTCTGATGAACCAGATGCAAAAACCCTCAACAAAACACTGGCAAAGCAAACCCAACAACACATTAAAAAAATCACTCACCATGATCAAGTGGTATTTGTTCCCGGGACAAAAGGGTGGGTTCAATATCTGCAAATCACTCAACATTTACATTGCATCAACAAGAGAAAGGATAAAAACCATATGACCATCGCAATCGATGCAGAAAAAGCACTTGACAAAATACAACATCCATTCATGATCAAAACCCTCAACAAAGCAGCTGTAGAGGGAACACACCTCAACATCATAAAGCCCTGGTATGAAAAACCCACGGCAAACATCATACTGAAGGGTGAAAAACCGAGTTTTTCCTCTCAGGTCAGCAACAAGACAAGGACGTCCACTCTCGCCACTTTTATTCAACACAGTGCTGGAGGTCCTAGCCACAGCAGTTGGACAAAAAGAAATAAAAGGCATCCAAATCACTAAGAAAAAAGCAAAAACTTTCATTATTTGCAGATGACATGATGCACGTATAGAAAACCCTAGAGTCCACCAAAAAACTACTAAAACTGAAACGGATTCAGTAAGGTCACAGAATACAAAATCAATATACAGATATCCACTGCATTTCTGCACACTAATAATGAGACAGCAGAAAGAGAAATTAAGAGAACAATCCTACTTACAATTGTACCAAAAATAAACTATTTAGGATTAAACTTAACCAAGGAGGTAAGAGACCTGTCCTCTGACAATAAAACGCTGATGAAAGAAACTGAAGAGGACGCAAATGAAAAGACATTCCATGGTCACGGACTGAAAGAACAAATTGTTAAAATGTCCATACTACCCAAAGCAATCTACACGCTTAATGTAATCTCTGTTAAAAACCAACAGTTTTCGTAGAACTAGAACAAATAATCCTAATACTCGTATGGACCACAGAAGACCCCAAATAGCCAAGGCAATCTTGAATAAGAAGATCAAAACTGGAGGCATCACAATCCCACCCTTCAAGATATGCTACAAAGCTGTAGTACTCAAAACAGTATGGCGCTGGCACAGAAACAGACGCATAGATCAATGGAACAGAATAGAGAGCTTGAGAATTAACCCGTGATTACACACGGTCAATCACTCTTCGACAAAGGAGGCAAGAATACGCAGTGGGGAAACGACCATCTCCTAAACAAACGGTGTTGGGAAAACCGAACGGCTACATGCAAAAGAAGGAAACTGGACCACTTTCTTATGCCATAGAGAAGTGGATCAACGACCAGAATGTGAGACCATAAAAATCCTAGAAGAAAGCACAGGCAGTAATTTCTCGGACATTGGCCACAAAAATGTCTCCTCAGAAATAAACATTAAGAAAAAAAAAAAAAAAAAAAAAAAAAAAAAAGGTGGGGAGAGTGCCTGGGTGGCTGAGTCCATGAAGCAACTGACTTGGACTCAGGTCATGATCTGGCGGTTCGTGAGTTCGAGCCCCACATGGGGCTCTGTGCCCACAGCTCAGAGCCTGGAGCCCGCTTGGGATTCTGTCTCTCTCTCTGTCCCCTCCCCAACTCACACACTCTCGCTCTCAAAAAAAAAACATTAAAAAAAATTTAAAAAGGTGTCCTCAGGCAAGGGAAACAAAAGGAAGAATAACCTATCGGGACTACGTCAAAATAAAAAGCTTCTGAGGGAGGGGACAACATGGGGGTGAAGTAGGGGGATCCCTACTTCCCGTCTCTCAAACCAAGAAGGGCTGAAGCCAGAGGACTTGGAACCCCAAGAGTCTGGGAGGCAAAGAGGCGGAGTCTACCAGGGAGACACGGGGACAACCTGAGGGGCCACAGGTGGGCAATCGCCAACTGGGGGAGATAAAACGCACAGGCATGGAGGGGAGGGACCCCTTCTGCGGGGAGACAAAGGGGAGAAAGGGCGGCCGGGGAAGCGGAGGGCTGTATCTGGACAAGATACAACAAGGGCTGTATCCCGGACCGGGAGGGAGAGGGATCCCATCTCTAGCTGCAGGGCTTTCTTTGGACTGGGGTCCACTGCCCTGTTCGCACACCTGGGGAGGAGGGGAGCCAGCCCGGGGTCCGGTGGTAGGTCAAGGGCGCGGTTTGCAGCAGGAGAAACCAGTCCCTTCCGCTCAAGTGCTGCGGGACAGGACCACACATCGGGCCGCACAGAGAGGGGCTTCCCCGGTGCGGGGGCGCACGGAGCGGGAGTTTAGGTCCCAGCCAAGCGCCGGGGCACAGGAGTCCGTGGGGCGAGACCAGCCGCCCCGTCTGCACCCGCCGCACCGTGAGGACGCGCCAACGGAGTCCACCAGGTGCGCGGAGAAGAGCCTGGAGGTTGCCATCTTTCTCCCCGCCCCCACCCAGGCGGGGCCCACAGCGGAGGCGGGACCAGCCACGCCAAGCCACGCCCCTCCGCGCGGGGACACGCGTGTCTACTGGAGCGGGATAGACGCTGAGGAACCAGAGGGCCCCCTCCTCCAGACCAGCGCTGCTGCGTCCCTTGCCTGGGTTAATTCTAGGACGATTCTTATTTAGATATATTCTCCCTTCCTTTTCTCCTTCTCTCTTCCCTCCTCGAGGCTGGTTACTCTGGGTGTTGGCTTGTTTACGCAGACATATTTAATCCATTTTCTTGCTACTTGTTCTACACCTCCTTCTTTCCTTTCCCTCTCTCTCTGGAATGATCAAGCCGTATAGTTTTTTTGTCTGGGTAACGTTATCTTCGTTTCTTCCCCCCCCCCCCCGCCCCCCCTTCCTTCTTTATTGTCCTTTCTCGCTCTCTGGATGAAGCCATTTAGTCTCTCTGCCTGGTCCATGTTTATTTTTTTCTTTTTCCCCCCACCCCCGTCCTTGCTCTCTTTGTATGTGCACCGCCTCCACCCTGTTGTTTACTTGGAGCTGGTGTTTCTGGTGTTTTGCCTTTGCATTGTTTTTTGGTTTTGCTTACTTGTTTGATTTGTCTATGTGTTTGCGTGTTTTTGTTTCCTATTTATCTGTTTTTTGTTTTTTTTTTTCCTTTCCAGGGCTACTTCAAGGAACAAATCAAAGCACACCTGGTGGAGGGTCCAAAACAACACTATGAGTAGGGAGATAAAATAACCAAAGTCGGGGGCACCTGCGTGGCTCAGTTAGTTAAGCGTCGGACTTCAGCTCAGGTCATGATCTCACAGTTTGTGGGTTCGAGCCCCACATTGGGCTCTGTGCTGACAGCTCAGAGCCTGGAGCCTGCTTCGGATTCTGTGTCTCCCTCTCTCTCTGACCCTCCCCCACTCATGCTCTGTCTCTCTCTGTCTCAAAGTCTCAAAAATAAATAAATGTTTTAAAAAAATTAAAAAAAATAAATAAAACTCAGAAGGGATAGAAAACTAGCCAAAATAACAAAATGGAAGAATTCTCCTCAAAAGAAATTCCAGGAAGAAGTGACAGCTAAAGAATTGATCAAAACAGATATAAGCAACATAACTGAACAAGAATTTAGAAGAATAGTTTTAATAGCTGGGCTTGAAAAAAGCATAGAAGACAGTAGAGAATCTACTGCTGCAGAGATCAAGGAACTAAAAAGTAGTCATGATGAATTTAAAAATGCTATAAACAAGGTGCAAAATAACATGGAGGTGGCCACAGCGCAGACTGAAGAGGCAAAGGGGGAGAATAGGTGAATTCGAAGATAAAATTATGGAAAAAGAGGAAGCTGAGAAAAAGCTTTAAAAGAATCCAGGACCACGAGGGGAGAATTAGAGAACTAAGCGAGTCAATCAAACAGCACAGTATCTGTATCACAGGAATTCCAGAAGAAGAAGGGAGAGAGAAAGGGGCTGAAGGCGTACTTGAACAAATCATAGCTACAAATTCCCCAATCTGGGGAAGGAAACAGACATTGACATCCAGGAGGCACAGAAAACTCCCTTCAGATGTAACTTGAATTGATCTTCTGCACGACATATAGTGAAACTGGAAAATACAAGGGTAAAGAGAGGATTCTGAAAGAAGCTAGGGATAAACGGGCCTTAACACACAAGGGTAGACATAGAAGGGTAGTAGGAGACCTGTCTACTGAAACTTGGCAGGCCAGAAAGGAATGGAGGAAATCTGCAATGTAATGACCAGGAAAAATATGCAGCCAAGAATCCTTTATCCAGCAAGCCTGTCATTCAGAATAGGAGGAGAGATAAAGGTTTTCCCAAGCAAAAACTGAAGGGATTCATCACCACAAAGCCAGCCCTACAAGATATCCTAAGGGGTACCCTGTGAGTGAAATGTTGCAAGGACCACAAAGTACCAGAGACATCACTACAAGCATGAAACCTACAGACATCACAATGACTCTAAACCCGTATCTTTCAATAATAACACTGAATGTAAATGGACTAAATGCTCCAACCAAAAGACATAGGGTATGAGAATGGATAAAAAAAACAAGACCCATCTATTTGCTGTCTACAAGAGATTCATTTTAGACCTGAGGACACCTTCAGATTGAAAGTGAGGGGATGGAGAACTGTCTATCATGCTACCGGAAGTCAAAAGAAAGCTGGAGTAGCCATACTTACATCAGACAAACTAGACTTTAAATTAAAGGCTGTAACAAGAGAGGAAGAAGGGCATTATATAATAATTACAGGGTCTATCCATCAGGGAGAGCTAACAATTTTAAATGTCTATGCACCGAATTCGAAAGCACCCAAATGTATAAAACAATTAATCACAAACATAAGCAATCTTATTGGTAAGAATGTGGTAATTACAGGGGACTTTAATACTCTACTTTCAACAATGGACAGATCATCTAGACAGAAAATCGGTAAAGAAACAATGGCCCTGAATGATATGCTGGACCAGATGGACTTGACAGATATTTAGAACTCTACATCCTGAAGCAGCAAAATATACTTTCTTCTCCAGTGCACGTGGAACATTCTCCAAGATAGATCACAACTGGGTCACAAAATAGCCCTCAATAAATATAAACAAACTGAGATCATACCATGCACATTTTCAGATCACAATGCTATGAAACTTGAAATCAACCACAGGAAAAAGTCTGAAAAACCTCCAAAAGCATGGAGATTAAAGAACATCCTACTAGAGAACGAATGGGTCAACCAGGCAATTAGAGAAGAAGTTAAAAAATATATGGAAACAAATTAAAACAAAAACACAACAATCCAAACCCTTTGGGATACAGGAAAGGCAGTCCTAAGAGGAAAATACATTGCAATCCAGGCCTATCTCAAGAAAAAAGAAAAATCCCAAATACAAAATCTAACAGCACACCTAGAGGAATGAGAAGCAGAACAGCAAAGACACCCCAAACCCAGCAGAAGAAGAGAAATAATAGAGATCAGAGCAGAAATAAACAATATAGAATAAAAAAAAATAGTAGAGCAGATCAATGAAACCAAGAGTTGGTTTTTTGAAAAAATAAACAAAACTGATAAACCTCTAGCCAGGCTTCTCAAAAAGAGAGAGGACCCAAATAGATAAAACCATGCATGGAAATGGATTTATTACAACCAATCCCTCAGAAATACAAGCAATTATCAGGGAATACTATGAAAAACTATATGCCAACAAACTGGACAGCCTGGAAGAAATGGACAAATTCCTAAACACCCACACACTTCCAAAACTCAGGAGGAAATAGAAAGCTTGAACAGACCCATAACCAGTGAAGAAATTGAATCAGTTATCAAAAATCTCCCAATAAATAAGAATCCTGGACCAGATGGCTTCCCTGGGGAATTCTACCAGACATTTAAAGCAGAGTTAATACCTATCCTTCTCAAGCTGTCCTAAAAAACAGAAATGGAAGGAAAACTTCTGGACTCATTCTATGAAGCCAGCATTACTTTGGTTCCCAAGCCAGACAGAGACCCAGCAAAAAAAGAGAACTACAGGCCAATATCCCTGATGAGTATGGATGCAAAAATTCTCAACAAGATACTAACAAATCGAATTCAACAGCATATAAAAAGAATTATTTGCCATGATCATGTGGGATTCATTCCTGGGCTGCAGGACTGGTTCAACATTCACAAAATCAATGTGACACATCACATTAATAAAAAAAAGGACAAGAACCATATGACCCTGTCAATAGATGCAGAAAAAGCATTTTACAAAATACAGCATTGTTTAATAAAAATCCTCAAGAAAGTCAGGATAGAAGGAACATACTTAAACATCATAAAAGCCATTTCTGAAAAGCCCACACAGCTAATACCATCCTCCATGGGGAAAAACTGAGAGCTTTCCCCCTGAGATCAGGAACACGACAGGGATGTCCACTCTGACCGCTGTTGTTCAACATAGTGTTGGAAGTCCTAGCATCAGCAGTCAGACAACAAAATGAAATAAAAAGCATCAAAATTGGCAAAGAAGTCATGTCGCAGATGACATGATACTCTACATGGAAAAACGCAATAGACTCCACCAAAAGTCTGCTAGACTTTTACATGAATTTAGCAAAGTCTCAGGGTACAAAATCAATGTACAGAAATTGGTTGCATTTTTATACACCAATAATGAAGCAACAGAAAGAGAAATAAAGAAACTTATCCCACTTACAATTGCACCAAGAACCATAAAATACCTAGGAATAAACCTAACCAAAGATGAAAATGATCTGTATGCTGAAAACTATAGAAAGCTTATGAAGGAAATTGAAGAAGACACAAAGAAATGAAAAACTTTCTGTGGAAGAAAAAACATTCCGTGGAAGAATAAATATTGTCAAAATGTCAATACTACCCAAAGCAATCTACACATTCAATGCAATCCCGATCAAAATTGCACCAGCATTCTTCTCGAAGCTAGAACAAGCAATCCTAAAATTTGTATGGACCCACAAAAGACCCCGAATAGCCAAAGTAATATTGAAGAAGAAAACCAAAGCGGGAGGCATCACAATCCCAGACTTTAGCCTCTACTACAAAGCTGTAATCATCAAGACAGTATGGTATTGGCACAAAAACAGACACATAGACCAATGGAATAGAAGAGAGAACCCAGAATTGGACCCACAAATGGATGGCCAACTAATATTTGACAGAACAGGAAAGAGCATCCAATGGAAAAAAGACCGTCTCTTTAACAAATGGTGCTGAGAGAACCGGACAGCGACACGCAGAAGAATGAAACTAGACCACTTTCTCACACCATTCACAAAAATAAACCCAAAATGGAGAAAGACCTGAATGTGAGACAGGAAACCATCAAAACCCTAGAGGAGAAAGCAGGCAACAACCTCTTTGACCTCCCTCCGCCACAGCACTATCTTGCCCCACACATCTCCAAAGGCAAGGGAATTAAAAGCAAAAATGAACTATTGGAACTATTGGAACAGTATACAGGTTCCTCAAAAAATTAAAAATACAACTACCATATGATCCAGTAATTGCACTGCTGGGTATTTACCCAAGGAATGCGAAAACACTAGTTCAAAAAGGTATATGTGCCCGTATGTTCACTGCAGCATTATTTACAAGAGCCAAGTTATGGAAGCAGCCCCAGTGTCCATCCGTTGATGAATGGATAAAGATGTGGTCTATGTGTATAATGGAATATCATTCAGCCATAAAAAAGGAGGAAATCCTGCCATTTCCAACAGCGTGGATGGATCTAGAAGGTATTACGCTAAATGAAGTAAGTCAGAGAAAGACAAATACCATATGATTTCACTCATACGTGGAATCTAAAAACAAAAAACAAAAAGACCCAAAGGAACAAAGAAAAAAAGGGACAAACCAACAACCAGACTCTTACCTATAGAGAACAAACAGATGGTTACCAGAGGGGAGGGTGGGGCACGGGTGAAATAAGTGAAGGGGGTTAAAGGGTACACTTGTGATGATGAGCAACTGAGTAGTATATCAAACCGTTGAATATCTGTTTTATATACCTGAAACCGATATAACACTGTGGGTTTACTATACTGGAATTAAAATTTTAAAAAGGAAGAAAACAAAAACAAAAACAAAGTCATTTGCGTTTGAGGAGCCCGGGTAGTTGAGTGAGCTATGTGAATCACGTTTTCTGAACCAGGTTGGACCAAACTTTCTCCGAAAAGGGCTACCCACTCCAAACTTCTCAACAGTCCCTGCCTTCGCCCTCTCGGTAAGATTCAGAAGTCGAGCATGGTAAATGGCCCAACACGGAGTCATCACCAAGGAGATGGAAACCACGGCCCTATTCCAGGATTTCTTGGTTTGCTAGAAATTTCCATCCCTGAAACTCTGCACACAAAGTACCATGAGCTTCAGACACAAAGTACAAGGACATCCCGATCTTGACCGTTGTTGGGCGGCTGGGTGATGGTAGCTGAAACTTCCAGGGAACACCCCGCAGCCATTGCTGCTGGTCCTCAAAGTGTCAGGGGGTGGCTGTGATCTGATCGAGAGCCCTCTGCACTTAATGGCATCAGGAGAGCTCTTGAGGAAGGGGCATTCACAGGACAACCTTGGCACCGGGTTTACACTCACATGTACACTCCCCAGACTCATATGCAATAGCCACGGTGACTTCTCCACTCAGCCATAAGCCATTTCTAGTTCAATGTGCATCCAATCTTCCCGAGTCCCAGTCTCCTCTGTCCCCAACCCCGGGCCATCCACAGACACCCAGTCTTCCCCGTTAGTGACAACCGCCTAACCATCCCGAAGTCGAACCCCCAGGAGTGACCCTGGATCCCTCACTGTCCCCAGGGCCCACACCTCTGCAAACCCTGGTGGGTCTGTCTCTGAAGTTACCTCTTGGCTTCATGCCCACTGAACCACTTCCATTCTGCCTCGCTGAGAAAGCAGCCCCCTCCCTGCCCTCACTGACCAGATTGAGCCTAAAGAAAATGCAGGGGCTTCCTTTTGCAATTATTTTGTTCCAGCTGTGAGGTGTGACTGACAAGAAAGAAGTCTATGTATTTCAGGTATACACAATGCGCACACACACACACACACACAAAGATACACGGTATCTTGATCTATGCAAACACCGTGTGGTGATTGCCAAAAATCAAAATATTTAACATGTCATCTCATAGTTATCTTTTTGGGTGTGTGGTGAGGACACGTGAGATCTACTCTCTTCGCAAGCTTCAAATATAATTATTAACTCTAGTTACCATGATCTACCTTAGCTTTCTAGAACTTACTGATCTCATAACTGAAAGTCTGCGCCCTCTCACATCCCCCTATTTCCCTTACCCCCAGCCCTGGTAACCAACATTCTACTCTGTCACTAGGAGTTTGACTTTTTTTTAGGTTCCACATATACGTGGCATCATACGCTATTTGTCTTTGACTTACTTCACTTACATAATGTCCTCCAGTTTCATCCATACAGTCTCTAATGGTAGGGCATCCTAAATAATATTCCATATGCCACATTTTCCATATCCATTCATCCATCGACGGACACTCAGGGTTTACTTTGAACCTGTATAGATCGCTTTACCTAGTATGGAGAATTTAACAATTCTTCCAATTCATGGGCATGGGGGTATCTTTCCATTTATTTGCGTCTTCCTCAGTTTCCTTCAATGTTGTATAGTTTCCAGTGTACAGATCTTTAACCTCCTTGATTAAATTTATTCTGAAATATTTTATTCTTTTCGATACTATTGTAAACAGGATCTTTTTAATTTTTTAGATAGTTCGTTGTTAGTGTAGAGAAATGCAGCCGATTTTTGTTAATGTTGTATCCTGCCACTTTACTGAACTCATTTGTTCTTGAAGTCTGTTTAGTGGAGTCTTTAGAGCTTTTTATACAGAAGAGCAGTTCATCTGCAAGCAGACAATTTTGCGTCTTCCTTTCCAATTTGGATGCCTTTTATATGTCTTTCTTGCTTAATAGCTCTGGCTAGGAATTCTAGTGCTATGGTGAATAGAAGACCTTGTTCCTCATTTAAGAGGAAAAGCTTTTAGCTTTTCATTGTTGAGCAGATTAGCTGTAGGCTTGTCCCATACAAACTTTAACAAGTCGAGGTACATTCCTTCCGTACCTAATTTGTTGAGAGTTTTTATCATTAAGGATGAATTTTGCCAAATGCTCTTTGTGCAGCTATGGAAATGATTATCTAATTTTTATTCTTCATTTTGTTCAAGTGGTATATCGTACTTACTGATGTGTGTATCCTGAAACATCCATGCAAACCAGAGATAAATTCCACTTGATTATGGTATAGAAACCTTTCGATGTGCTGTTGAATTTGGTTTGCTAGTATTCTGCTGAGGGTTTTTGCATCTGTGTTCATCAGAGATATTAGCCTATCATTTCCTTTTCTTGTAGTGTCCTTGGTCTGGCTTTTGTAGTAGGGTAATGTGGACCTCATAAAATAAGTTTGGAAATACTCCCTGCTCTGCAATTTTTTGGAAGGGTTCAGAAGGACTGGCATTCGTTTTTCTTTAAATGTTTGATATAATTCACCAGTAATGCCATCTGGTACTGGGTTTTTCTTTGTTGGGAGATATTTGATTACTAGTAAGGAGATTGAATCAGTAATCTTTTCATATTTCCTTTTTCTTCATGATTCAGTCTCGGTAGGTTGTCTGTTTCTAGAAATTTGTTCATTTCTTCTAGATTATCCAATATATTGATAGATGTATTTGTTCACAGTAGTCCCTTATGATCTTTATATTTCTTTGTTATCAGAGGTAATTTGCACATGATATATACAGGCAACTTTATAGATTCCACCAAAAAACTGTTAGAACAAATTTGGTGACATTATAGGATACAAAAATCATTATACAAACATCAGTTACATTTCTATACACTAACAAACCATCAGGCAGAAAAATCAATCCTAAAAGAATAAAATACCTAGGAATGAATTTAACCAAGGAGGTGAAAGATCTGTGTATTGAAAACTGTAAGTTACAGGTGAAGGAAATTATAGAGGATGGAAAGATACCCCAAGCCCATTCTACCTAAAGCAATCTACAGATTTAAACCCTCTCAAAACTCCAATGGTAGTTTTTACAGAAGTAAAAAGAATCCTAAGATTTGTATGGGGCCACAAAAGACCCCAGATAGCCACAGCATCCGTGAGAAAGACAGACAAAGCTGTAGGTATCACATGTCCTGACTTTAAATTCCATCACAAAGCTATTGTAATCAAAACAGTATGGTACTGGCATAAAAACAGACACACAGATCAATGGGACAGAATAGAGAGTCCAGCAATAAACCCACGCATATATGGCCGGTTAATTTACAACAAAGGAGCCAAGAATAAACATGGGGAAAGAACAGTCTCTTTAATAACTGGTGCTGGAAAAGCTGGATGGTCACATGAAGAAGAATGAAACTGGACCCCTACCTTATGCACAAAAACCAATGTAAAAATGGACTCAAGACTTAACAGAAGATCCGCAACCATGAAACTCCTAGGAGAAAACACAGTAAGCTCCTGGACATCAGTCTTGGCAATGATGTTTTGAAGTTTTCACATCAAAAGCACAGAGACTAAATGCAAAAACAAACCAGCCAAAAAAACCCACCCCAAACCAAGTCTAAACAAAAAACCGAAAACAAAATGAAAAATTCAAAAGAAACGACACTGCATCAAGCTAAAAAATCCCTACACAGTTTTTTAAAGAAGGAATCCATCAACAAAACGAAAAGCCAGCTTACAAAATGGGAGAAAACATTTGCAAATCTAGTAAGGGGATAATATTCGAAATATACAAAGAACTCATGACTCAACGGCAAAACAAGCAAACAATCCAGTTTAAAACATGGGCAGAGGAACTAAATAGACATTTTTCCAAAGAAGAATGCAAATGGCCGACAGGTGCCGTGAAAAGATGCTCACTCACCATCAGAGACGTGCGAATCATAACCCCAGCGAGAGGTCACTTCATGCCTGTTAGGATGGCAGTTATCAAAAAGAGATTAAGTGTGGGTGAGGATGTGAAGGGAGCCCTTTTACACTGTGGGTGGGAATGTAATTTGGTGCCTCCACGATGGAAAACAGAATGGGGGTTCCTCAAAAAACTACCAGAGGATCCAGCAATCCGACTTCTGGGTGTAGATGCAAAGGAAATGAAAAGCCCAAGAGAGATCTGCACTCCCAGATTCACTGCAGCTGCTGTCCCAGTAGCTAAGACACAGAAACCACCCGAGTATCTGTCAGTCACGCGGCTGCGGGAAGGAAAGATACCCTGCTTGTTTGCGGCTGGCATTGTGCTAAGTGAAATCTGCCAGACACAGAAAGACAACTACTGCATGGTTTCACTTTTCCGTGGAGTCTAATTTAAAAAATAATAAAACATCCAACTCAAAGAAACGGAGAGTAGACAAGTGGTGACCAGGGGAAGCAGGGAGAGGTTGGGAAAATCGTACAGATGCTCAGCTAGAAGACGAGCGTGTTCTCAGGATCTAACGCACGGCATGGTGATAATGGTTGAGAACACATCGTGTAACTGACATTTGTTAAGAGAAGACAATCTAAATGTTCTGTCTCACACACACACAAAGATCACTATGTGAAGTGATGAATGTGGCAATTAACTAGATGGAGGAAACCCTACTACGAGGTATATGCCCCAGATTAACGCATCGGATGCACACTGGAAGCAGATTACAATTCTGTCAGTGTTATTCTTCAATAAAGCCGAAAACAATCAAAGTTCTGTAGGAGAAGGAGGGTAAACAGCTCCTGGTTGCCTATTTTTCTATTTTGCTGATTTTTTTTTTTTTTAATTTCAAACCTGGAGCAGGCAGCTTGGCCACTCGGATCAGAGGCTCGGTCAGAGCTTCTGTGTCCTGCCGGTCACAGGACCAAGCTCTTCCTTTGGCATTTAGAATGATCTAGATTGCAGGCGAGACTTCCAGGGATCTTCCCTGACAGCCACGTCTCCAGACTCGCCTCTGGCTAAAGCCTCCGTCTCTCTTCTGATCCCTGCACAGATGAAACCTTTTCTCCCGCCTCGGTCTCTGCTCTCCCAGGATCTCAAATGCTCTGACCCCAGAGACTCATGGACCTGGCTCTCCCTCATTCTTCAGGTCTCCGATCAAACATCTCATCCTCAGAGGACTTGCCCGACTACCCGGTGATGTGGGATTGACACATAACGTGTGTCACAACCCATGCATGCTCCGGTTTGGATAACAACTTGCTCGTTTGCGGTCTAGCTCTTACACCTGTCGATTCCGTGAGCACAGGACAGGATTGGTCTTTGTTCAATGCCACACACCCAGACCCTGCACACCCCAGGTCCTCCGGAACGGCGTGCAGAATGAATAAATGTGTCGAAGTTTCACATATGCAAGTGACATGGAGAACACTGAGCTTGTCTGGAATGCACGGAAGATTAATCACTTCCTAATATTTAATACATTTTTAAAAATTTAACGTTTTTTCATTTTTGAGAGATAGAGAGGGACAGGGCATGAGCAGGGAAGGGGCAGAGAGAGGGAGACACAGAATCCGCAGCAGGCTCCAGGCTCCGAGCTGTCAGCACAGCCGGACGCGGGGCTTGAACTCACGAATTGCGAGATCATGACCTGAGCTGAAGTCGGACGCTCAACTGACTGAGCCACCCAGGTGCCCCATTTAATACATTTTTAAAAGCCAAACATCTGAGTCAGGAGAGACCTTTCTTCTGCCCACACGGCTCTGTTTGTTTACTTCCAATTACGCATCAGTATGTATTCCAGCCTGTCTTCTAGAAAGAGCCAGTTCTGGCAGAAGCCAATAAAGACCATTCCCTAGAATCCTGAAGCTGCCAGGCTATTATCTGCCTTCTGGCATCCTGCAGTCACCTGTGGCCCCTCTTGCCTGTAAAATGCTTGCTGCTGTGGCTCAACAGCTCCTCGGGGACAGGTAAGAGCAGGGCGGTCGGCCAACTGCCTTTTACAAGCCAAATGTGAAACTCGACGTCTCTGGGGAGTGTGTCTGAGCAGGTGAGTGATGGAAATGTCCAAAGCGAGCGAGGCGCAGCCTCAGCGTCCTGCTTGCCGCCTTATATCGTGTGAACACGCTGGGCTGTGGCTCCTCTCTCCTTGGTCCTCCCCAGATACACCCGCACCGTGCTGTGCCTGACCCGATGGTCTCATCCATCCTCCAAAAGGTGTGAGAAAACAGGGCTCCCTCTGGGCGCTCCTGCTGACCCTCCCCCCACCCGACTCAGGCCTTGCAGAAAGTCCTTCTGAGACCTACCCCCTGGACACCTGCCCTGGGGCTCCAACAGGGACCAGCACTGCCCTGAGTGGGTCCAGGCCCCCTCTGAGCATTGTAAAGCGGGGTCCCAGACTCCCCGTTCCCATCTCCACTTCCTACGGCCCCATCCCTGTGGCTGATCACTTTTGCCCTTCATCCCTGTTCACATCAGGTACAAGTTAGCCCCCACCTGTCTCCTACTCACTTGCCCCCAGGAGGCTCTGTACACCCCACGTTTTGCACCCCTCACCCCCCGGCTCCCGGAACGCGGCTGCCGCTTTGCCCTGTCATCTCGTGGACCACCACAAACAAAATCCCCCCCATTCTCAGTCTTTCCACCCACACGCGCCTGTGTTTCTGCTGTAACTGAAGGCACCACACTGCTGAGGCCTCCCCTCCCCTCGGAGACCGGTGACAAGTGATCACAAACCCAGTAGCTTGGTGCAACACAAATCCATTACCTTATGGTTCTTGGAGGTCAGAAATCCAAGGTGTCCAGGGAGCCTCGTCCCTTCTGGAGGCGCTAGGGAAGAATCCATCCCCACCCCACCCCCGGCCTGGGGTCTGCCCCATCTTCTAAGCCAACAATCACATCCCCGGCCCCTGCTTCCCGCTTCACTTCTCCTCAGACTCTCGGCCTCCCTCCTTAAGGACCCTTGTGATTACACCGGGCTCACCTGGAAACCGTAAGCAACTCTTCCCATCTGGGAGTGGCACGCACACCTGCAGAGTGTAAGGTGACCTGCCGTGCACGGTGACAGCCACAAGCGCTGGGGACTGCGAGGTGGACATCAGCGGGGACTACTGTCCTGCCCTCCGTGTTCCCCACAGCCCTTCTATCACCGGGCTCTGCGTGGAGGCGCCTGTCTTACTTCTCTTTGCCACATCCAGGCTGTTCTAGGCTGTTCTCCACCCCCCAGCCCCTGTTCTCATTTCTTGGTGACTTGAGCTCCTGGGTTACAGCACTGTCTTCAGCTCTGCTCTTGGCTTAGTTTTTTTGGCAATTCTGCCATCCATCAAAGGATCCTTTCCTCATCCCAGTTTCTGGGTGTCTTAAACCCTTCTCGTCCTGTGATTTGCGCTCCCTTCCTTCAGCCATCATACCCTAGAGCAGTGGTTCTCAACATTCCATGTACCTCAGAAAGCCTGGGGGGCCTGTTCCAACACAGATCGCCGGTCCCATCCCCAGAGCCTGATGCAGCGGGTCCGGGGTGGGGCCGGAGAATCTGCATCTCTAACGAGGTCCTGGGACAGCGCACAGAGCCATGGCCCTGACCCTGAAATCACTGGCAACTTCAGCCCCTCCATCGAATCAATTTCAAGCAGTCCCACCCCCCTCCATCGAATCAATTTCAAGCAGCCCCCGCCCCCAATCGAATCAATTTCAAGCAGCCCCACCCTGACCGCGTCTTTTGCCTCTTTGGTGCCTGACGCCTACACCTGTTCCTTGTTGCCTTTCTCTTGATCTGCTTCCTCCTCCCCTTTTCCAGCTTTTTTTTTTTTTAATTTTTTTTTCAACGTTTTTTATTTATTTTTGGGACAGAGAGAGACAGAGCATGAACGGGGGAGGGGCAGAGAGAGAGGGAGACACAGAATCGGAAACAGGCTCCAGGCTCCAAGCCATCAGCCCAGAGCCTGACGCGGGGCTCGAACTCACGGACCGCGAGATCGTGACCTGGCTGAAGTTGGACGCTTAACCGACTGCGCCACCCAGGCGCCCCGACCCCTTTTCTAGCTTTAATGCCATGGCCAAGCCTTCCGGTCTCGTCCATGCTGGCTGAATCCAGCGCTGTTTCCTCTGCGGGTGCACCCGTGCGTGAGCCGCAGCAAAGCACAGACGCACTGTGCCTGCGTGACCGCCAGTGACACGCGGGCTTCTATCACGCCCGGGACACCTGAGTCCCTTTCTCCTCGTCCGCCGCTCTCAGCTCTGCAGGATGAGTCCTTCACAAAGCCTTCTCCTCTCTCTTCAACCCCCAGCGCTTCCCCACTCCCCCTCTTTCCCGAGAGCCCGCTTCCTATTCCGTGAGGGAAATGGGGGCCGCTGGCTGCGTGATGCCCCCAGGAACCGTCATGCTCCTGTCCCTTTTAGGCCAGGCCTCCACTCCCCCCCACCTCCTCAAGACATCACCCAGCACTCACTCCTTCTGCCCCAACTGTTTCCTTTCACCCCAGATAATTCTGATCAGAATACACACGCAATCATTTCTCCTCCCTTAAGAATAAGGGACACCTGGTGGCTCAGTCGGTTAAGCATCCGACTCTTCAGCTCAGGTCATGATCTGACTGTTTGTGAGTTCGAGCCACGCATCGGGTTCCATGCTGGCAGCGTGGAGCCTGCTTGCGATTCTCCCTCTGTCTCCCTCTCTCTCTCAAAACAAATAAATAAACAGAAAAATAATAATGGTTGGTTCTAACAATCCTGTCTAGCTCTTGCCTTATTTCTCTTGTTTGCCTTCACAGCAAAACCCCTCAAAGCACCGTGCACATCCACTTTCTCCCATGCCCCTCCCTACCATTCTCTCTCCAGCTCACTCCCATCAGCTTCGACACCCCCAACAGCACCCGGTCAAAGCCACCAGTGACTCCTGAGTCACCGTCAAACTCAGCGGCCACCTGCCCAACACCATCTCCCTGGATGGGTCAGCCTCGCCAGACAGCTGAGTACTCCCCTGTCTTTCCTTCTTAAAAAAATTTTTTTTAACGTTTATTTATTTTTGAGACAGAGAGAGACAGAGCATGAACGGGGGAAGGGCAGAGAGAGAGGGAGACACAGAATCGGAAGCAGGCTCCAGGCTCTGAGCTGTCAGCACAGAGCCCGACGTGGGGCTCGAACTCACGGACCGTGAGATCGTGACCTGAGCCGAAGTCGGCCGCTTAACCGACTGAGCCACCCAGGCGCCCTCCCCTGTCTTTCCTTTATGTGGCTTCCACTGGGCACCCCCACTCCCGCCAACACTGGAATACCCCCAGCCTCAGCCCTCAGACCCCTTTTCTATCTGCACTCATTTCCTTGGTGATCGCATCCAATTTCATGGTTTTAAATACCACTCACGTGCATTGGACTACCTGGATCCTGCCCCTGATCCAGACTCAACTACCTACCTGCCTGCTTGACAAACCCCATTTGGTGGGGCTTCTGGCCTCAGACGGTGAGAAACTGAGGCCCTCGGTCAACAGCCGCACGGAGAACTGAATCCTGCCAACAGCTGCTGGTTGTGCCTCACAAGACATTGAGGGGACTCTGGCCATGGCAGACACCTTGATCCCAGCCCCATGAGAGACTCTGAGCAGGGGATCCAGCTGAGCTGTTAAGTTTCGAGTCAATTTCCTATACAGTGATGGATAATTCACACACACACACACACACACACACACACACACACACACAGGGCTAGTCACCAGCCCGAGGTCACACAGCTTGTTGGAAGGGAGTCAGGGTCCAAGCCTAGTTCATCCCCTAGACCTTATGTTTTGTTTTGTTTTGTTTTTAGAGAGAGAGCGCATGAGTGGGGTAGAGGAGTAGAGGGAGAGAGAGCAAATTTTAGGCAGGCACCACACTCCGCACTGAGTGTGGGGCTCGATCCCACGACCCTGGGATCATGACCTGAGCGGAAAGCAAGAGTCAGATGCTCAACTGACTGAGCCACCCAGGCGCCCCAGAACTTGTGCCTTTTAATCTTGAAACATACCACCTCTCGATATTCTGTGTCTTGTGTTACGAGGGACATTTCCACCAGCACCTCCGACGAAGCACATGGGTGCTGGTGAACCGCGCTCCTAACAGGCTGCTGGGTACATCTGCCTCCTGACTGATCCCCATGCCTCCTCTGCCCACTCCTTCAGCTGCCAGCTATTGGCTCTGGAGCTCAAATCAGACCCAGCTGCTCTTGGACCTGAAGCCCCGCGATGACTCCTTTGTGAGCTTCTTGGGACCTGCCGTGACTAGGTCCCGCCCACACCTGCACCAGCTGTGGTAGGTGCCCATGTGTTTGCTGCACGCGGGCCCCACCCAAGGATTCCTCACCTGTTGCAAGGCCACGGGCTTCCCCGCGCCTCCCTGGGTCCCTCCTGCCGGGAGGGCCGACCTGTCCCCCGTTGCACCCCCAATGCTTGGGGCCAACCCCTCCCCCTCCTCTTCACTCTCTGTCTTCTGGCTCCCAGCAATCGGCATGTCAACATGCTAGGTGTCCCCTGTCAAGCCAGAAGCAAAAATAGAAAAACCCACTGACCCCCATGCTGCCCCCAGCCACTGGCTCGGCTCTCCCCCCCCCCACCCCGCTCTCAGCCAACGGTCTAGAAGGAATTGTTGATGTGACTTCGTCTAGTTTCCTCTCCCTCTGCCCACTCGTCAGCTGCTGCCCCCACCGCGCTGCCGAAACCGGGGCCACCGGCGCCCTTATCAGGCTGAATCAAATGGATTCTTCTCTGCAGCGTTTGGCACGGAGTTCTCTCCACCACGTGAACCCGGCTCCTCCCCCTGGGTTTTCAGGACACCCACGCCACCTGTTTCCCCTGCTCCCCAACCCCCCCCCCCAACTGGCTTCTCTTCCTCTACAGCTAAAATGGAGGCTCCAGCCCCAGGTCCTCCTCTTGTCACCCATGGGGACCCCACGGCTTTGGTGCCCATCCTAAGACCAATAATGCCTGTGTCTGTTTGCTCCAGCTCGGATCTTCCCTTACCACTGATGTCCCATGTGGATGTAACTTAGGCGCTTCACGCTGTCATTCTGTCATACCCCACAATGGAACTCGCCATCTCCCCCATGCCTGCAAAATGTTCCCTCTAAACCCCCTCCCCCAGAGAATGACATCACCACCTGTCCTGTTGCCGAACCTAGAACCCCAGGATTCAACTTCAGTGCTGCCCTCCCCAGCCCAGTATGGCTACCGGCCACCCCCTGCCACCATCCACCTCCATGCCCGCCATCTTGTTTCTGTCTAGTGCCTCTTACGTGGTCTCCCTGTCTTTCTTCCCCATCAGGAGGTCAGTCCTTGAGAGCAGGGCCCGTCTGCCCAGTCTACAACTGTGCCCACAAGGAACTAGATAAGCCAGGCACGTGGCAGACACTCCAATATCTGACAAGTGAGTGGGTACATTTTGCTCTCAGTTTTGTCTGGAATTCTTGGCTATAGCCCGCCTTCTGAGAAGTCCCTCCACAGCAACCTATGCGGTCTGGGGGGAGATAAGGAGTATTGGGGAGACCTTTCTTCTCCAAACAACTTTCTTCTCCACTTGACCTAACTACAACCCTAAATTAGAACTAAATCCCTCCTTTGGTGTCTAGGCTGGAGCGGAAGAGAGAGAACCCACTGCAGCAGGAAAAATGGAGGGCCAGGGAAAGAGGCATCAGAAGAATAGTGTGGGCAGCTGAATAATGGCCTCTAAACATGTCCACAGCCTCACCCCTGGAACCTGTGACTATGTCCCTTTACCTGGTAAAAGGGACTCCGCAGCTGTACTGAAGAACCAGGAGATCTGGAGACTCTCCTGGATTACCCAGGTGGACCCACCGTCATCACAAGGCTCCTTAAAGCAGGGAGGCGGGGCGGGGGTTGGTCAGAGTTCGAGAAGCCACGGGGACGTGAGCCAAGGAGCCTGGGCAGCCTCTAGACCTGGAAAAGGCAAGGAACAGACTCTCCTCAGAAGCCTCCAGAAGGAATCAACCCTACCGACATCTTGATTTGGGGACTACCGACCTCCAGAAAGGCAAGGTCACAAGTTTGTGTTTTAAGCCGTGAAGCTGGTGGTGATTTGTTATGGCAACAATAGGAAACTCATACAAATAGTAACACTGACTCTTGCCTGGCTACCCTGTGCGTGCCAGCCACTGCGTGGGATCCTTGTATGGAACGAAAACTCCAGTGTTGAAATCCTAACCCCCCAGGGCCACGGTGTTAGGAGGTAGGGTCTTCGGGAGGTGATCAGGCCCTGAGGGTAGAGGCTAGTCCTCAAGAAGGGACCAGGGCCTTTATAAAAGCCCGCTCTCGGTCCGCCACGAGAGGGTACAACCCAGAGGCGGGCCTCGCAGAACCTGATTCTACTGCCACCCTGGTCTCCACCTGCAGCCTCCACGACTGTGAGCGATCGAGTTCTGTTGTTTGGAAACCACCCGACTGTGGGAGCTTGTCGACGGCAGTCCAGACTAAGACAGCCGCTCACGGTATTCTGCGAAGCAGGCACTGTTATCCCCGTCGTACCCACTAGGAAAGGAGGCCTCTGAGAGGCGACGTGACCTCCCCAGGTCACACAGCTGGTTTCCACAGAGCCTGGCTGCAAACCCCGCTCTCCCTGATTCCAACGCCTACATTGTTCCCACCAAGCCCCGTCGCCTCTCAGCTGCTCCGCCAGGGCTCTGGTTTTCTCCATTTGTCACACAAATCGATTTGATTAGGTCAGCGCTTTGTTGCTCTGTGCCTCGTTGATAGGTGTTCTGGGCGAGCTGGGGTGGGGGGGGCGCAGTCAGAGGTACCACGCCTTCGGAAGGGCTGAGTTAAAGCCCAAACTCCTTTTCTGCTTTTTGCTGTTGACCTGATCAGGGCCTCGGAGAGCTGAGGAACCCCTGTGACTGTTCAGAGGGTGGACGTCAGGGGCTCCCCGGGGGCTCGTCGGTCATGCGCCCAACTCTTGGTCTCGGCTCAGGTCACGATCCCACGGTTGGTGAGTTTGAGCCTCGTGTTGGGCTCTGTGCGGACCGTGCAGAGCCTGCTTGGGATTCTCTCTCTCTCCCTCCCTCTCTGCCCTTCCCCCCTCCTCTCTCTCTCTCTCAAAATAAATAAACTCAAAAAAAGCTAAAATGTGGACTGCATGTGCAGCATTTCCTAACTGACCCCTGAGACCATTTGGAGTAGACCACTGCTCTGGACTAATTCTGGGGATATCTCACTCTGAAATGCTGAACGACACGATCTTGAAGTTCTCTCTTTCATTTATAAAGGACCAGGATTCTAGGAGTGTCAACTCACTGTGAGCAGGTCTGAGACCGGTCCCCCCCCCCCCAGTCCCCACGTTGTCAAATCCTCCTGAGAGGGGGGCCCTCCGCGTGACATTCCTGCGGCCACTGTAACAGATGGCCACAAACGTGCAGCTTAAAGCCAACCGTTATCGCCTTACGGCCTGGGGAGGTAGGAAGCCTCTCTGGGCTAAAAGCAAGGTGTGGCCAGGGCTCTGTTCCTTCTGGAGGCTCTAGGATCTCCCTGTGCTTTCCAGCTTCTGGAGGCCGCCCGCGTTCCTTGGCTCGTGACCCCTTTCTCATTTTCAAAGTTGGCAGTAGCAGGGGTGGGGCCATTCTCGCCGTGTCCCCTGGACGCTGGCCACCCTGCCTCCCTTTTCCACTGCTAAGGGTCCTGTGGTTACATGGGATCTACTCCAGGCCAGGCTCCCTGTCGTAAGGTCAGCTGATTAGCAACCTTAATCCCGCCCCCACCCCCCCTCCACTTGCCACATAATACACCTGCACAAGTTCTGGGGACTGGGATGGGCACACCTTTCGGGGCCTCAACTCCTGTCTCAACACTGATCTCAGCACAGTAATGACTCTCGTTTACGGTGCTGGTTATCTTCTCACTGTGGCTCTTGGGGGGGGGGCTAGCATCACCCCCACTTTACAAGAAACTGAGGCTCGAAGGTGTGGATCCACCTGCCAGGGGCCACTGGGTGGGAAAGGTGCCCAGCTGGGACTCGAGCCTCAGGAGTCCTTACTCTTGGCCGCCACGGGAGGTCGGGCGCCCACCGCGGGCCACCTCCCCACCAGAGACTCACAGCTTCAGGCTGTTTCACACAGAGCGACAGCCGGGACTGTCCCGGGGGCTCGATGCTGCCACTTGCACAGGAAGTCCGGGCCTCCTCCGCCTGGCACCCGGAAGGATCCCACGCGAGAGCACCTGGTGCAGGGAACCAATTCAGGCCTCACCGGCCGGGTCTGTAGAAAGGGGTGGCCGGTGGCCCATAGGGCAGAGCTGCACCCGGCGGCTGCGGGTGGGCTGGTGGGAACGCCTAGGGCCACACCCGAAATCAGAACCCGGCAGCAAACTTGCATCTGCGGAGTGCCTGGGATGGGCACTCCCACACGGCTTTGCTCCCATAATCCCCCAAAGCAACCTCTGAGACCGATAACCCCGTCATTCTTGTTGCACGGCTGGGGAAACTGAGGCCCAGGTACGAAGAGCGCCCATTGTTCATTCGTGCACTTTGAGGCTGACTATGTGCCCCGAGCAGGGTGTTGGGGACACAGCAGTGGGGAGGCAGGTTGTAAACAGCACGCAGACAAGATACTGAGATAAGTGACAAGTGTCACGGGGGAGAGAAGTAGGTCAAGGCAGGAGGAGTCTCGCAGGCAGGGTGGCTGGCAGTGTTGTGGGGCATGGCTACCATATGCTTGGCACCGTCCAGGCCCGTTCCAGGAATCCTGTCACCAGAATGGCGTCCGGGAACCACAGCCCCCCCGCAAGGCAGGTCTCCCTTGTTTCTCAGGCGAGGTGGGCGGGTCGGGGAGGATCCTTACTGAGGACCACATGGCGTGCAGTGGCCAAGGTAGGATCAGAACCCAGGGCTGCGAGCGCCCAAGGCAGATGTGCTCATAACCCCCACACTTGCCCCCGGGGAGTGGGGCCACGGGGCTACAAGGGGCAGATCTGTGGTCTCAGTGCTACACCAAAGACACCCCGGGGGCTTCCCTTGTTTGCCGAGCAAGAGGCAGGGGGAGCAGGTGCTCCCCAGGACGGGCAGAGAAGAGCCAGCCAAGGAGGTTTGTTTTTAGTCTAAAAACCTGAGTTTGGCCATAAACGTGCACATGGAATTTTTTACTTATTTAAAAAAAAATTTTAATGTTTTTGTTTTTGAGAGAGAGAGAGAGACAGACAGAGAGCAAGCGGGGAAGGGGCAGAGAGAGGGGGAGACACAGAATCCAAAGCAGCTCCAGGCTCTGAGCTGTCAGCACAGAGCCCGACGCGGGGCTCGAACTCATGGCCTGAGCCGAAGTCGAACACTTGATCCACTGAGCCACCCAGGTGCCCCGTGAATATATATTTTTTTAAGTTTATTTATTTATTTTGAGAGACAGAGTGGATGGGAGGGGCAGAGAGAGAGGGAGAGAGAGGGAGAGAGAGGGAATCCCAAGCGGGCTCCACGCGGTCAGCACACAGCCCAACAAGGGGCTCGAACTCACACGCCGTGAGATCATGACCTGAGTGGGAGTAGGACGCTTACCCGACTGAGCCTCCCGGGCGCCCGTCCACGTGCACACGTTTAGCCTTAGAAATCCGCCTACCTTCCCCGGCCACAGGAGGTGGCCTTCCTATGCTGGCCTGGAACCCCAACGTGTCCCCCACGTGCATGCAGCTGTTGGACTGCTGATTTTTAGAAAGATTCGTGTTACAGTGACACGAACTTCCTAAGGAGCATCCCACCCCCTCCCCTGGCCTCACAACACCCAGGCGTGAAAAGATACAACCTCTGGGCCCAGCCAAGGCGAAGTCTGTGCAGAAATTCCCCTTCGTGCGGAACACAGAGGCCAGAGGCGGGTCCTAAGGCAGGAGCATTTCCTGGCCTCTGGGAGACGGAGATGGGGACACTCAGTGGAGCCCTACTGCCCCCTAGAGGGACAGATTCTGGAGGCCCAGCTGGGGATCCACAGGCCTGGAGCCTGGGCTCAGGGCTCTCCCCGCGTGCGCCCCCCGCCAGAGCAGCTCCCCCGGGCTTCTTTGTCCCTTCTCTGGGTCTCGCCTCAGGACAAGGTTAGCCTGACCTCGGTCCACAATCTGCTGAGGCGACAAGGTGTAGGAGCCCGGAGCCTTGCTGGCCGAGTCCGTCCCTGGATCGTGGGCTGAATCACAAGGACTCAGCCTGCTCTGCCCAAAGTAGTGACTGCAGTCACAGGCACTTCGGCCAGCCTCTCCAAAGGTTTTATAACCCCAAGCCCTGAATAGAATATGACATCTCATGCCTCCTAGTCTCATTCAGACAAAACCCAAAGTGAAGCTGTTATAAGAGTAAGGAAGCCCAAGGCGTTTCAGAGTGTTACACGATCCCTACTTTGGTGTCTTTTTCACTCTTAAAAATAAATATCCCTCAAATGATCGACAAAATGTGGGTGCATCCCTCTGCTCATGTGCTAATAATGTTAACATTTAAGTACTGGGTTATGAGGATTAGCTATCGCTCACCGGGCAGGTTCTAGGAACCCTGAAGTTCTTTCTGAGGGCTCTTCCTGGGCTCCCTCACCCGGTCCTCAGGACGGCTCACCAAGGACGTGTTGTCACCGTCAACATTTTACATAAGAGGAAACTGAGGCACAGAGAGATTAGGCAACTCGGCCAAGATCGCACAGTTAAGGAGAGAGGGGGAGGTTCCAACCAGGTCCTTATCAGCATCCAGCGCCCAGCTTACGGGTCCCATCTTCTGAGAAGCCTTCCCTGCCCTCCCTGGTTAGAGCTGGCCCACCCCACCCCACCCTTACTGGCCTTGCCTCTCCCTTGTTCCCTTGGCAGCTCTCCCTGCAACGTGCAGTTGTGTTTCTGGTTTTGCTGGGTCTGCCTCCCCCACTGCAAGGTCAGCTCCGTGAGGGCGGGCACTGAATCTGCTGGGATGGTTTCAGCTCCCCGTCACTGGCCCTGGAACGTGCTGGGCGCTCCCTCCGTATTTGTGGAATGAATGAATGAGTGAACAAAGATGTACAGTTTCTATTCTCAAGAAGCTGCCACCGAATGGGGGAAAATTGACCTTATTGACTGTAGTAGGTTGAAGGGCGCCCCCCACCTCAAAACGCCCACCGGGAACCTGTGAACACTACATTATTTGAAAAAAGGGCCTCTGGGGATATAATTAGGTCAGTGATCTCAAGACGAGATCATCTTGGATAATTTTTGGGGGGGGGGGCGAAATCCAATGACAAGAATCCTCACCAGAAGAGGGAAAGACTCAGAGAAGGCTGTGGAGATATAGGCAGAGAGCGGAGTTCCACGGCCACCAGCAGCTGGAGAAAGTACTGGATTCCTCCCTGGAGCCTTGGGAGGAAGGTTGGCCCTCCTGACACCTTGACTGTGGACTTCTGCCTCCAGATCTGTGAGGGAGTAAATTTTGTTTAAAAAAAAAAAAAATTGTTTTTAACGTTAAATTATTATTGAGAGACGGAGAGAGACAGACCATGAACGTGGGAGGGGCAGAGAGAGGGGGGGACCCAGAATCCGAAGCAGGCTCCAGGCTCTGAGCCGTCCACACAGAGCCCGACGCGGGGCTCGAACTCGCAAACCGTGAGATCACGACCTGAGCCGAAGTCGGACGCGTAACCGACTGAGCCCCCCAGACGCCCCTAAATTTTGTTTCATAAAACACAGATTGTTGTTTCGAGCCACTCAGTTTGTGGCACTTTGTTACGGCGTAGCCCTGGGAAGCTAACACACTGACCCACCCCGGATGGTTTATCACTTGGCAAACATCCCGCACAAAAGCTCCCCAAAATGGGCACCAGGAGGCGCCATTCCAGAAGCTGCTCCCTCTGCCTTCCAGGCACCTGCTGTTCACCCGGAGATTGAGATGCCAGGCCTCCCTCCAGCATCCTCGTTGCTACTCTCATTAGACCGTCACTGTCTGTTCTGACCTAGGCTTCGGATTTTCTAGAATTCCCTTTCCCTCCGCTCCAACCCCTGCCAATGGAGCAGCGCCCTCCCCCACAGGTGCACAGGTGCTCTCTTGGCTCCCGCACGGGTCCTTCCCTTCCACCCTGTGACTCCAAAGCTGCCTCCCACCGGGAGCTTTCCTTAACCCCCCCCCCACTTGGAGTCGATTTCTACCCCCCCGGGTCTCCCCTAGGCTGTGAACTCCTGGGAAATCAAGAACCATAGAGCAGAGGCATGGCAAGAAATGAAAGCAGAGACCCTCGCCCTTGGTCAACCACCCCTCTCTGCTGCCCCCCACCCTCGTGCACCCAACGGGCCCGCCTCCCGCTTCCCTCCTGTCAACACTGCCTCTGACCCCACTTAGGCCCTGCTCTTGGCCTGTGACCTCCCTCTGCCACACCCACCCTGGGTTCACATTTTCTGCCTCGTGGCTCCGTGCTCCTGACTCCATCCACATAACCATTCTGACCAAGTGGATCAAGCGCACTGACCTTCCCCCTTGACCTGCCCGGCTCCCGAGCCATGCCCGACAATGCCACTCAGACCTGGAGCTTCCAGAAGATCCCCCTGATCGGAGGTGTGAGTACCAAGTGCGGTCACCCACGCCCCTCCCACCCAAACCACGTGGCCCGTGATTTTAGTCACTAATACTGGCCGGTGTCCTGTGTGATGCCGGCAATGACAATCGTCATCATCGCTCCCAGCCGGGCCAGGCCAATACGCTTCCGGGGGCACGACCGGGATGCACCCCCACTTCCCTTCGGGCCCGCGCGCCCCCCGAGAGCCCCGGGAAGGCCCCGGGCCCGAGCACACACCCAGTCCTGGCCCCCGTCCACTCAGTGTCCTTTCTCATTCTGAGTCGGTTTCTGTGGTGCTGGAAGATGTTTTCAAAATGATGCGAGCATATTTCTGAGGTCAGCTCCTAATCAAAAACGACTCCCAGACGGTGCCCTGGTTTAAAAAGAAAGAAAGAAGAAATGAAGTGAGTCATCATCCAAACCATCTGAATGAAACAAAGACACAACAAACTCCGCTTTCCTCCTGCGCCAGAAGAGATGAGCTCAGCCTTGCAGAGAGGCAGCTGGAGGGAATTAACGGGGATCTCCGGCTCCCCGAGATAGCGGGGACCGCACGGCCGACCGGGCCGTGACTCACGGCCAGAACCACGGGGATACGGCCACCCCGGGCGGCCTGGACCCCTCGGAGGGGCCTGCGGCAGGGGCCGCGGCTCCCAAGGGGGCCCTGGGGACCCACGCCGATGGGGAGACCCAGGAGTGACCATGGAGAGACCCCCAAAGCTGGGGAGATTCCATTCTGCTAGACCGGGTTTCACAAAGTCCCAGACGCCCCCAGTGGTGATTCTCTTTGCAATGTCGGTGACCCCTCCTCCCGATTCTCCCTGGGCCCCTCTTCCCACACCCCTCCCTCTGGGGGAGAACAGCCACTTCCCCGGGGAATCCCGGGGCTCCCACTGAAATGATGAGTCTGCCAAGATTCTGAACTCAGAGGACTCCGCCAGACGGACGTTCCCCCAGATTTGGGAGGGAGGCGTGACTGGACAGAACTGAGGGGTCAGGCCAAGCTGGCTGCTAGCAGCGGGTCCCAGATCCGCCGTAACGGTCATTGCAAAATGTGTGACTTCCAATCAGGACGGTCAAGACGGCCCACCGCCCTTAGAGCAGTAGGTTTTTTGAAAATGGAAGTGATTTCTTGAATGATAGCAGTAACAGATGCACATGTACACGTGATAACACTTCTTTTCAATAATGAAAGTATTAGGCGCGAACATGAAGACGTTAGTATCTCAGGATGTTACGATCAAGGGGGAGAAAAGTGTAACACGGCGTCTCGTTCTACCAGAGGACTCGCCAGCCCCTTCCCCAGGGCTCATAGTTCTTGGTTTGGCTTTTCTAGGTTTTCTGATGGTAAAGTTTACCTTGAACGCTCCGTTTGCTTCTACTTCTTGATCTACCAGCGTTAGATGGCAGTGAATGATTCCTCCCATTGAAAGGTGAGGGAATCGGGGCATCTGGGTGGCTCAATCGGTTAAGCGTCTGATTCTTGGTTTCCGCTCAGGTCACGATCTCATGGGTTGTGAGATCGAGCCGCGCATCCGGCTCTGGACTGACAGCGCGGAGTCTGCTCGGAATGTTCTCTCTCCCTCTCTCTCTCTCTTGCTCTCTCTCTCTCCCTTTCTCTCTCTCTCTCTCTCTCTCCCTTTCTCTCTCCCCTTCTCTCTCTCTCCCTTTCTCTCTCCCTTTCTCTCTCTCCCTCTCCCTTTCTCTCTCTTTCTCTCTCTCTCTCTCTTGCTCTCTTTCTTTCTCTCTCTCTCAGAAGGTTGACATAGATCCTTGAGCAGTTGTTTTCGTAAAGAGTACAAGGATTGTAAACGTTTGAATTCTGGAATGTCTAAGAATATCTTAATTTTGTTTAGCCATATGCAAGGAACTCTAGATTGAGAATCTTTAGCCCTCGGATCATGGTAGGCCTAGCTTCATCTTCTGGCATCCACGCAGGCGACAGATCTGGCGTTCATCTGATTCTTCGTCTTTTGTGGTTTGACACTTTATTTCCCACAGCTTGGTTGGTAGCCTCTTTACTCTTAAAGTTTTGTTTTTTTTTTTAACGTTTTTTATTTATTTTTGAGACAGGGAGAGACAGAGCATGAACGGGGGAGGGTCAGAGAGAGAGGGAGACACAGAATCTGAAACAGGCTCCAGGCTCCGAGCCGTCAGCCCAGAGCCCGACGCGGGGCCCGAACTCACGGACCACGAGATCGTGACCTGAGCTGAAGTCGGACGCCCAACCGACTGAGCCACCCAGGCGCCCCTACTCTTAAAGTTTTAAAACTTCCCCTGATGTCGGTAGGTATGCATTGTAAACGGAACCTGGTGGAACACGTAACCTGCAGACCTTAAGTCTTTCCTGGAGTGCGGCGAAATACTCCTCTCGTTTCTTTTATTATTTCCTCCCCACCATTCTCTCCCTTCTTTGGAAATTCCCATTTCACAGGGGTTGGAAATCCTGGATTTATCCCCTCTGTCTCAACTTTTCTCATATCTTCTAGTGTTCTCCCTTTACATTCTAGGCCATTTCTTTGATCCTGGACTCCAGATACTAACTTGGTCATCGGCTAGATCTTAGTTTTCAGCCCGCTCATTGAAATTTTTGAGCACGATCAGATTCCTCTCATTTTCTTCCCCTCTGACTACTCCATTTTCACACCAACCTACTCCTGTTGAGGCAAACGTCTCTCAAATCCTCTTAAAGACACAAACTAGAATGAAATCTTTGTTCTCCCCTTCCCTGAATTATCTCCGCTTGCTCAGAGTGAAGTATTCCGTTCATCCACTGTGATCCTTCCCTTTTGTGATACTTGTTTTCCCCACGTGCCTTGAGATTCCCCTGAATGTTGGTTTCCATTTACAGATAAAGGATCAAGTTGGTTAATGTCCGTAAGAGGCCTGGTTTTCCTCTGCAGCCCCAATTGGTTTCCTTTCCCAGTGGGTCTCTCCTGGGAAGGGTGGGACAAGCCATGGGCTGTGCCTACGTGGGCAGGGCACGACCTCCCTCAAGCCTCCCTCTAAGGTACAAGGGCAGAAAGCCAACAGGCAGGCAAAGGAGATTCCAGCTTGTCAGAGCAAAGAGGATTAAACGAACAGGAGTTCGTTTTTCTCCAGCAGAAGGAGGCCTGAGGGCAGGCAGTCGGCAGATGTCAGGGTGGCTCAGTGATACTGATCGAGATGCCCACTTTTCGTGTTTGCCAGATGGATGGCTGTCACACCTTGAGCTTCTGGTAGGAAAAGGAAGACCAAGGAAGCCGGAAGGAAGGGCATTTATATCAGGAAACTGAAAGCCACTCCAGAAATCCCCAACAGATTCCTGTGCACATTCGTGGTCTCAAGGGAGCCTGGGAGATCAAACTTTTTAGCCAAGTACTTTGCGATCTTGAACAAACCAGGGCTCCTCTTAGGAACAAAGAACGAGGGTCATCTGGGTGGCTCAGTCGGTGAAGCGTCCGACTTTTGACTCCCACTCCAGTCATGATCTCACAGTTCGCGGGATTGAGCCCCGTTTTGGGCTCTGCACTGACAGGGCAGAGCCTGCTTGGGATTCTCTCTCTGCCCCTCCCCTGCTCACGCTCACCTCCTCTCTCTCTCTCTCAAAATAAATAAGTAAGCATTAAACAAAAGTGTAAAACTTAAAAAAAAAAAAAAAGGAAGAAGGAAATCAGATGCTGGGTAGGCTACCAACCGTGTGTACGAGGGGTGTTTCCACATCCTTCCCCCTGGGGGCGCTGCTTAGTGTTTCCACCAGCCCCATGCCCATGACAGAGACCTCAATTTTCTCTCCTCTCTCAGCCCTGTAGCAGAGATTGCTATCTGTCCCCTACTGTTGATTCCCTCCCTCCCTTTTAGTATCAGAACTCCTACTTTTACTGGACAACTGGCCACCTAAAACAGCCACCCTTCTCAACCTTCTGTTGCAACTGCCTGTGCCTGGGGGGCCAGGTCCCAGACGATGGAATTGTGGCGGAAGTGAAGGATTCAACTTTTGGGTGTGCTCGTAGAGGGAAAAGAGGGGTGGACTCTCCCCTTCGCTCCTTCCCATTGGCTAGGCTGCAGATGTGGTGGAGAATTTTCCAGAACACCCCCGAGGATGGTGAAGCATCAGCGCGGAGAGGGTGAGGACCCGAGGTAATGGACCCCTCCTTAGTTCTGGCAACAGATTCATGTTGTTTTAGCCACTGCTGTTGGGCCTTTGCTGCAAATGTTCAGTCCAAACAGCCACCTTAAAGATACCTTCTCAGTCCCATTAAAAAAAAAAAAAATCACCATCACCAGTTGTGGACAGAGTAGTAGTCCCCGAGATGTCCACATTCGAATCCCCGGAAACTATGAATAGGATGTAAGCCTGAGATGGCAAAAGGGGCTTCAGGGATGTGATGCAGGATTTTGCGATGGAAAATTCCCCTGAGTGACCTGGGGCAGCCCAGTGTCATCTCAAGGGTCCGCAGAAAGGGGGCGACCAGAGGGTCAGAGTCAGAGGAGGAGATGCGGTGACAGCGGCAGAGGTCAGAGACCGAGATTTCAAGATGCTGCCGGCTTTGAAGATGGAGGAGGGAGCCACAACCCAAGAACGCAGCTTCTGGAAGCTGGACAAAGCAAGGGAATGGAGTCCCTCTGGGAACATGTAGGAGGAACTCGGTCTTTCTGACACCTTGACTTTAGAATTTCTGAACTCCAGAACCGTAAGATACTGAATCGGTGCCGTTTTAAGCCATTGCGTGTGTGGTTATTCGTTACCGCAGCAAGAAGAAACTAATACACTAGTGAGAGACGCCGTCCAGGAGAACGTAAGAGGCGCCATTCGTGGAGCGTTTCATCCGGCCCTCATCACGCAGACGCGTAGGGCGAATGACTCCACTCAATCTTCACAACCCTCCCATCACGCCCATCTTACAGAAGACGCGGAGATTCAGAGAGGTGACGTAAGCCGTCCGAGGTCACACAGCCAGTTAAGTGGCAGAGCCCGGTGCTCGTCTGCCATCATCCCACCGAAACGTCAAGAAGGGTCAGAAACGTGGCTCGAAACCCGTGCCCTGCCCGCCAACCTGGGAAGTAATGCCTTATTTTTTTCCAACTTGTCAGGATATCCTGCTCATCCCCTAAACCTCTCTCTTCTGGTTTAAAATAGCCTTTGCTCTGCTGCAGTTCGGAGGCTCAGAGACCCCTCATTTGTGGCTGCCCATAAGCACACCACGGGCCTCCTCCCTTTGTCTGGAGGAACAGTTCTCCTGTGACGACACAAGCATGAGTCAGGGTGCTGGCGGGGACCTGGGGCGAGGGTCCTCCCAAGGGCAGCCAGGCTCAGGAAACCACAGCCAAGCCTGAGGGCGGGGGGGGGGGGGTCCACACCCTATCTCAACACCCTCTCAGGACCCTCTAGGCACCTCTCCCGTCCAGGCCACTTCCGAAGGGGTCGGAGGGAGTTCCGACACTCAGCCGTGAGTGACGGAATCCCTCGTTCTCTCCCACGTTTGCTCTCTTTGCTTCTCTGCTGCAGGGGCACCTCTCCTGAGGCCCAAGGCTACCACTGCCTGGTCGTCTGTGGAGGGGAAGGGCCCCTCCCCTCTCTGTCCCAGCCACAGTCGCGGCTCTGCCACGGTGGGTGTGTGACTAGAATGCATCATGTCCACGGTCTCTGGGGCTTCCTGCTGGCCCGAAGGCTCTCACTGACCACATGTACAGTGGGTGTTGGTCCACGTGTACTGTCATAAACCCTCGGACCCTCGTCTGTAAAAGAACCTACCTTATAGGATTGTTTGAGGATTCAACTAGATAATGCAGGAAAAGGACTGAGTGCAGTCTTGGCACAGACAGCTCATAATAATTCTTGGGCTTTTAATTATTACCACCCTTCTACTTTGGTTCTAACAAAACTCATTTCTTTCCTGTCTTATTCCCCAGGTTTAGGTTTCCAAATCTAAGGCAGAGGTTGCAAACTAGTGGTCCCACAAGTTGTGCCGAGCCTGGGATGTGTCCTCTTTGGCACACCAGGTTGTCAGCCCACACGGTGGTTTTAAAACTTGAGATAGTTGCCAAAGGAATTAGTTAGGGTACAGGTTCAGCTGCTGACCTGGAGACCCCAAATAATAGCAGCTTAAGGAAGAGAGAATTTTCTCTTTCTCTCTCTCCCAGAATTGTTTGACGACGAGCAGGTGGCTATGAACGCTCCATGGGGCTGGGGACTCAGGCTCCCTCCTTCTTGTTCCATTTCCTTTCCAGAGTGCTACCCTCCAGAGTGGCCACGGTGGCTCACCATCATGTCGTCTGGGTCTGCATTCAGCCAGCAGCAGAAGGGCAGGGAAGGGTGTGCCCTTCCTCTGGGGGGTCAAGGCCTTGCAGTTCTTCCAAAGCCCACATCACTTCTGCTAATGGCCCATTGGCCTGAACTTGGTCATTTGGCCACACGTAGCAGCTGCTGGAGGTGAATCGTATTTGGGACGGCCACGGGCCTGACAAGAATTAAGAGGAGCTGTTATCAAAGAAAAAGGAGAGCATCAACTTGGGTGACATTTAAAAATTGGGGAGTTTTAGATTCTGGGGCACGCCGATTACAAGTAGAACTCACGTGCACTGGGCATCTCTCTTGTGCTCTCCTTGCACTGGCCATGTGAGTGGCATGCATCCGAGACTGTGAGCTCGCCCCCCCCATGAAGCAAAGCCCAGCTCCTTCCTACGCTGCCCAGTGCTGCTTGCATGCTAGAGACAGCTTTGGAATGGCCCAGCGAGCACATTCCACAAACCACCGTACCCCCAGCCCCCACCCGAGGGTGACCTCATCCCACCATCTGGGCAGGCAGTGTCCCCTCTCTCTGTTCCTTCCCTCCTGATCGCTGAGGGCCCAAGGCACATGCTTCTTCCCATCCGGTCCTCAGGTTGGGGACCACAGAAGGTGCCCAAACATACTGCTGAGACTACCTCTCACTCAGACCCTGGGAAAGGCCACCGGCCACCCGTCCCCCTGGCTCTCCACTCCCACCAGCCCCAGAAGCAGAAGAGCCTTTCAGAGAAACTGGGCTGGTGACAGCAAGGGGAGGGTGCCGGGCCACACCCGGGCCATCCAGTGGCAGGGTCCACTCCCCTGCCCCCCCCATGCCACGGCCCCCCAGCTGCTGCGACAGGAAGACCAGTGGTGTGTGCCTTCCACCTCCCAGCGGGTCGTAAATATCGCTCCTGGAGGTTACTGGGCCCCACGCTCCGTCCTCAGCCTCTCCAAGGGACACGAGGAGGAAGGACTGAGTCACGGCCCCCGGCCCTTTCTAAATTGGACTTAAAACGAAAAAATAAATAAAAGAGGGAAAGGGCCTGATTGTTTTTCAGAGCAGAAGAACGAGCTTACTCTGTGCTCACAAGCCTCTAACAGGACCCGAGGGAGTGAGCTCACGGCAGCCGTTCCCCTCACCGAACTTCACCTTCAAGGTGAACCCAGGAGCCAAAGAAAATATTGTGATAAAGTCTAAGGTACTGCTGATGCCTGCCCGGCCACTCGATTAACTGAACTGAATGCAAACGAGTCTCCTCGCTTCTTCCTCTCTGCAAATTTGGGTTGGGGGAGGCAAGCACTGGGCCCCCAGCCCAGTGCTGCTCACCATACACTACTCGAGGCCCTTGCTCACTTCTTCCCTTTGTCCTTTCTACACAGATCTCGGGGTCGCTGCACAAGCCACAGGGTCAGGGACAAAATGAAAATGCAGGGCCCTTGTTCAAAAAGCAGGAAGAAAAGTGCCAATAAAGATACCCAAGGTACTGAAATAGAAAGTATTTTCCTTTCTTGACTTGTCATGGGTGTTTCTTTGCTATTTGCTATTGTTCTCCGTGCAGAAAAAACTTAGAATGATTAGCATGGAATTTTGTTGCCCGGCTGTATATTGCAAAACTCCAATTCTAAATTCAAAGAGAAGGGCATTGAGCCCGCCAGCAGAATCACCCGGATTACATGACTTGTATTTTGTCGCTCATGCACACACACACACACACACACACACGTTCCATCCTTGCCAGTGCAGGGGAAACACCACACAGAAACTTCTCTTCTGGACACGCGAACATTCTACCGGCCCCCCTCTGCCTTCTGCTCGCCGCAGAGAGAGGATGGGCAGAAAGGAGAAGGAATCACGGGTTGCGCAATCCTTCCTTTCCTTCCAAGGCTCGTTTCCAGGATCAATGACTGACCAAAACAGAAGTTCCATGGGTAAGACAGGGTTCCTTGGTTGGTCGGGTCTCTTTCCGCATTTGCCTTTTTTTCTACATTCCAAGCAGGTTCTGGTTCTGACAGAAAGCCTGGCCTCTCAGGGCTGTCAGTGCCCCTCCCCCCACCCCCCAGTTACCACTCGGCCGGCCGTGAGTCTAACACGCATCCCTTGGACATCCCCTGAGTCTCGATGAACTCCCATGGTGGTGGGCGTCTCAGATTCCGGATCCTGGGAACAGCCGAGGTCGCCTTGGCTCTCACACATTCCGCCTCCGCCCCCATCCCATCGGACTCCACTTACCAAATACCCGTTCGAAGATAAATTGGGAATTTTTAGAGGACAGAAGTGCCAGATGTGGGGCTGATCTGAGCACGAGGCCTCGGTGCCCAGCCATGACGCGGATCCTCACGTCATGTTTATCTTTCTGACTCGCAACGTATCTGCTTCGCACAGCAAAGCGGGTCTGATATGTGACAATTACCGCCCGGCCATGACACTGGCCGTGAAACTTGCTGGATGTTTCTCTAGGTCTAGGTCACCAGAGAACTCATCAAAACCCTCCGGCGGGTTCTCGAATGGGTCCCCATCCTACCTACACCATAGCACATTCTCCCTACTGGCAGCTGACCCCCACCGGCCCCCCTCCGCCTCCTTTCTCTGCTGCTCGCTCACCCTGCCCCAGGCCTCTTTCCTCGAACAAAGCCTTTCCAGTTTTGCACCCGCCGTTCCCTGTCCACAGCTCCTCTGTGACGGCCTGTGCAGCCTTGAGGTGCCGGGTGCAACGTCACCTCCTCCAAGAGCCCTGCTCTGACAATAAAGTACCTCCCAGTCCTTCTTCATCAGGCACGTGACTGATTGCCCAGCGACTCCCACCAGGGCTACGCTCGGTGCTGGTGGGTTTCAGATTGGGTTTCCGAACCAATCACTGGTTGGGGGTTAGATGATCATGACTGGCTTAGGCCAGGGGTGGGCAAGTCTGGCCCACTGCTTGGGTTTGTTAATAAAGTTTTACTGGAACACAACCACGCTCACTTGTTCATGTATCATTTTTCGGTTGCTTTCTGGCCACCACAGCAGAGTTGATTAGTTACGACAAACACTGTGGCTTGGGGGCGCCTGGGTGGCTCAGTCGGTTGAGCGTCCGACTTCGGCTCAGGTCACGATCTCGTGGTTCGTGGGTTCGAGCCCCGTGTCGGGATCTGTGCGGACAGCTCAGAGCCTGGAACCTGCTGCGGATTCTGGGTGTCTCCTTCTCTCTCTGCCCCTCCCCCACTTGTGCTCTGTCTCTCTCTCTCAAAAATAAATGTAACAAAACCAAACCGAACACTGTGTGGCTTGCAAAGCCTTAAATATTTAATCTCGGGCCCTTATAGAATATGTTCGCCATCCCCTGGGTTAGACCGAGTTTACTCCCGGGTCTGGAGATGGGGTCAGCCTCTCTGGAGTCTCATGGCTGCGTCAGAAAGAGGTCGATGCCTAAGCAGGGTGAGGATGCCGAGAGGCAGGAGGAAGGGGAGGAATGAGAGTGATCAACCAGCAGGGGCAGAAAATACTTCTGAGGACACAGATTTTCTGTAGGTTTCTTTTGGGACACGTGCCTTTGAAGCCCTGGGCCGCCATGTAAAGAAACCCGGCCACCCTAAAGCCACCACACTAGACACGCCCTGAAAAGAGATCGGCCAGAGAGAGCGCTTCCCGGGAGCCCCCCGTGTCTGAGCCGACGGCCGGCTTCAGCATCAGCTTCTGCTGGCATTTTCACTGGCATTCGTAGCCGCTGCGAGCCAGCGAGCCTTCAGGGGTTCCAGATGCCACGTTTCTCGTGAGCCTCCCCAGCTGACACCACATAGAGCAGAGAAGGGCTGTTCTCACCGAGCCCTGCCCGGTTTTCAGGTTGGCGAGATGAATAAATACTGGCTATTTTATACGCCCCCAAAGGTTAAGCGACATGCTCAAGGTCGCCAGCTCGTAGGTGGCAGGATTTCACCTCCGTTTACCTCTCTCTGGAGCTCCTACCATTCACCGTGTGCGGATGAAAGGAGACGAGACGTGAAAAGGGCTTAGCCCAGCCTCGGGCACACACGAAGCGCTCAAGGACGGGGCCACGGTCACTGGCGTTGTTATCTTTGCCCTAAGTTGCCCAAGACCCCCCAGTAACTTAGAAATAACTGGGTCCTCCGCTGCTTCTTAGCCTGCTGCTTTCCACTCTCACTCCCATTTCTGAAGAGAGAGGACATGAGATGTTTGCAGAGCACTTAGGGAGGCGTGTGTGAAATGCTACAAAATATATGTATCAGTCTCCGCCCTGGTTCCCGAGCCAGAGCTCCTAAAACCCGTGTAAATAGGGATGCCAGGAGCATCTTCTGTTGGGCTGTTTGGTCTCTGACCCCAGTTCCCAGAGTTCCTAAATCCCTTGGGATTTCCCGGGTGACAGCGGAAGTTTTTGTTCTAGTGGTGGTCAGCTCCCGGACGGGGGCTGGTCACTAGAAAGAGCCGACCAGGATTAGAAGCTTGGAAATTTTAGCCCCCACCCCCACCTCCCGAAAGAGGACAGGGGCGAGAAAACGAGTGAATCGTGACTGTGTGACGAACACTCCATAAAAAGTCCCGAAAGTATGGGATTCAGAAAGCTTCAGGCTTCGTGGACATATCCAGGTGCCAGGAGGATGGCATGTCCCAACCCCACGGGGACGGAGTCCCCTGTCCTCTTCCGGACCTTGCCCCGTGAACCTCTTCATCTGGCTCTTCACGGATACCCTGAAAAGTATCCTTTGTAATCAATCGGCGGTAGTAAGTGAAGTGCTTTCTTGGGCTCTAGCAAATTATCGGACCCGAGGAGGGGGCTGTGGGACCCCCCCCTGAGCCGCTGGTGGGCTAGAAGCACAGGCTCACCTGACCGGCAGCTGGTGTCAAAGTCGCCAGGGGAGGGGGAGGCAGCCTCGCGGGGCTGACCCCGCGGCCTGGGGAGTCTGTGCCGATTCCGGTTAGTGTCAGAATCGGATTGAGTTGTAGAGTCGCAGCTGGTGTTGCGGAATTGCTGATGGGGGAAAACCCACACACCTACTGTCAGAGTGCTGTGAGCAGCGTGTGAGAAAGCAAACAGAGAACAGGGTTTTTTCCCTTTTCAGTCTGGCATGTGAGCCTGTGCCGTCAGCCCCAGCTGCCACGACCGATCGGTACGGGTTGAAGCGAAGAAGACAGCCCGCCGAGCGCCCGCCCCTCTGGTCTCTGCCTCTCCCCGGCCCCATCTCCTCGTGCCGCCAAGATTTATCCTCACGTATGGATCCAGGGCCGACGGGTCACCCCAAACCAGGGACCAGCTGAGACTCATCTGAGATACTAAGCCCTCATCGGCCCTGGGGCCGCCCCCCAGAAGCTGACCTCTCTCCCCAGAGAGGCTGGCTCACGGGGCAAGATGCCTCGCTGCATCTGGGCAGAAGCAGTTGACATCGGCTGTCAGGACAGAAATGTCCCAGGGCTCGCAGAGGTCGGAAGCTCTGCCGTCAGGAAGCAGACACTAGACTAGCCTTGTGACTCACTGCTTTCCCAAGGTCAGGTATCATTTTGAAGGTCAGCTACGCCTGAGGCTCTGGGAGCCATGCCCTTATTTGGTGAAGCTTACAAGTGGACCTCTTGGCGACCACCCCTTGCCCCCATCCCTCGAGCCCTGGCCTTTATCTGAATTTTCCCTGAGTGCACTCGACTCCTTAAGAAATCACCTTGAAGTGTTTGGTTCTAAACTCTGTAGATGCCAGACCTCATCCCTTCCCCACCCAGGGATGCCCTTGGGGCCGTGGCTGAGTCACAAGGCATCTGGAGTGACATTATCCCGGGGCTGGCATCAAAGTGGCTGTCCTGCTGGGAGGCTCCCTCCTGACTCCATCCAGGTCCTGTGAGTCAGATACAGACTTGTGCAGAAACACCCTGCGTGTGTATGTGAAGCACCACCCCAAAGAGCAGGGCTTAGGAGAAGGGCTTAAAGCTCTGTGTGAGTCCAAGCTCCTGCCCATCACAAAAATGTCCAGTCCCTGGAGGCAGGAGCCTCCCAGGCAGGCAGCGTTTTGCAGCAAGCCTGTGCTCTGTACCATTTCTGGAGCAGCCTGGACGGTGGTGTTTGACGAAGCGTGTGCCCCTCTAGGCCGCTTGCACTGGAATCACGTGGGGATCTTGTTACAAGCGCGGATTTCCGAGCCCTAAGCCAGACCCAGGGACTCAGAATCTCAGGCCTGTGCAAAGGAGCCTTCACGGGACTCGGGGCCACCAGGCCAGGAGGCTGGAGGCTGTCCTCGCCAAGCACCTGCTAAGCACTCATCAGGGGCCTGCTCGGGGCCAGGCACAGTCCTCACCCCTGGGGACTCATAAAAGAAAATGACACATAAAATGTAAAACAAAGGGACAGAACACAAAATGAAAATAAACACAGAGAAAGCCCCCGCCCACATGCAAATTTCGGTTGAGAGCATGTGTGTGTCTTGCTGTTGCCTTAACGGGGAGGCAGAAAGCAGACAAAAAAAAGAATGAGATTACTCCAGAAAGTCCTAAGTGCTGCTCGGGAAAAGAGATGGGATGATAGGGCACAGCGGGAGGCGGAGGGCTGTTTTCGGTAGCAAGACCTTTCTTGGTGGGTGGCGGTCACAGGGAGGGTGGAGGGGGGGAAGACCTGAGTCGTGAAGCCAGGCATGGGAAGTGGGGGGAGAAGGCCCAGGTCAGGCGTGCTGGGCACTTTGCGTATACTGCCTCATTTGACCCTTGAGGCATCCCTGGGGAGGGTTACTAGGGACCCTCCCCCTCCCCCTCCCCTTATGCAAACCTCCCCTAGGGACCCTCCCCCTCCCCCTATGCAAACCTCCCCTAGGGACCCTCCCCCTCCCCCTCCTCTTGTGCAAACCTCCCCCTAGGGACCCTCCCCCTCCCCCTCCCCTTATGCAAACCTCCCCTAGGGACCCTCCCCCTCCCCTTATGCAAACCTCCCCTAGGGACCCTCCCCCTCCCCCTCCCCCTCTGCAAACCTCCCCTAGGGACCCCCCCCTCCTCTTGTGCAAACCTCCCCCTAGGGACCCTCCCCCTCCCCCTCCCCTTATGCAAACCTCCCCGAGGGACCCTCCCCCTGCCCTTATGCAAACCTCCCCTAGGGACCCTCCCCCTCCCCTTATGCAAACCTCCCCTAGGGACCCTCCCCCTCCCCCTCCTCTTGTGCAAACCTCCCCCTAGGGACCCTCTCCCTCCCCCTCCCCTTATGCAAACCTCCCCCTAGGGACCCTCCCCCTCCCCCTCCTCTTGTGCAAACCTCCCCCTAGGGACCCTCCCCCTCCCCCTCCCCTTATGCAAACCTCCCCTAGGAACCCTCCCCCTCCCCTTATGCAAACCTCCCCTAGGGACCCTCCCCCTCCCCCTATGCAAACCTCCCCTAGGGACCCTCCCCCTCCCTCTCCCCCTCTGCAAACCTCCCCTAGGGACCCCCCCCTCCTCTTGTGCAAACCTCCCCCTAGGGACCCTCCCCCTCCCCCTCCTCTTATGCAAACCTTCCCCTAGGGACCCTCTCCCTCCCCCTCCTCTTATGCAAACCTCCCCCTAGGGACCCTCCCCCTCCCCTTATGCAAACCTCCCCCTAGGGACCCTCCCCCTCTCCCTCCTCTTATGCAAACCTCCCCCAGTCTCAGTGCCAGCCCCATCCTTCCAGTTTGCTGGAATGCGGCACCCCAGAGGGCTCAGACAATAGAAATTCATCTACTCCCAAAGTCTGGAGAATGGAGGACCCATATCAAGGCACAGGTCCTGTTCCTCCTGGGGCCTCTTGGGGGGCGTCGATCCCGTACCGCCCCCCACCCCCAGCTTCTGGTGGATGCGTTAGCCACTGGTGCTCCTTGACGGCAGCCCGCTGTCGGTCAACTCCACTGTCCAGCCCTCCCGACCACGGCCATCCCACGGGGCTCCTGTGGAAGGAGGCCCCACTTCTCCTGAGGCTCCCCCCACCCCAGGGCTACCTCCAATGTTCCAGCAAGCCGATGGGAGATCAGGGATGAGATGAGAGCAAAGTGATGGTGGAAGGGCCCACATGGCGGTATCGCCACCTTGAGGGAGACAACGGAACCGGATCGCAGCCCTGGAATGCTTTTCTACTGGGACAGGAGGGTCGTAGAGGTCAGCAGACTGCGAACGAGGGGGACAGGCTCTCGGTGACGGTGACGGAGCTGCCCCAGGGGCCGTGCTGCCTCCGGAGTGGAGCCTGGAGATACACCCCCGAGATCCCAAAGGAAGACTGCTCCTTCGGTTTTGCTGAGCCCAATTTATTAAAGCCAGTAAGTCACCTCTGACCCCAGATCACAGTCCCTCTGGAAGAGGAGAGTCTGCCCCAGGAAATGAAGCCTCGGGGTCAGTGAAGGAGGCTGGAAGCACCAGCGGACTCCTTGGTCCCCAACGCCGTGCCGGGTGGTCAGAACTCCAGTTCTTCTGGGCTGCTGTAGTCACACTGCATCCCCGATGGTGACAGAGACCTCACTGTCAGCCAGTGTCCAAGACTACACGTCTCAGCATCCACTGAAGCTAGATAAGACCGCAGGACTATGATTTGGCCCAGGAGATATAAAAGGAGATTTGGTGGGTTATTGCCAAGACAGCTCTGTAAAGGGGAAGGTGTGAGGGCCCTTGGCTCCTCAGTTTCTTCTGGCAGCTGGCCTAGAAGGTCGATGTGATGGCTGGAGCTACAGCAGCCATTTAGAATCACGAGGTGACCTTGAGGATAGAGGCCACATGCTGAGGACGGTGGAGAAAAAGACAGTCTGGGTCCCTAATTTTTTATGAAGGAATAATAGACTTTGATCTTTTTTTAAGGCATAACATATTTGGGTTTTTCTTCTGTTATGTTTAGTGAAACCTAATCCTAACAGATATAATTGGTTTAAATGGAAATCTGAAGTGAGACTCTTCGTCTGAATTTTTTTTTTTTTTTTTTTTTACAAATGCAGCCCTCCGCATTTGGGAGGTTTAGATTTTAGAAAACCTCAAAGCTCTCTGTGTTAATGGCACAAACTTGGGGTGGGGAGAAAGAAAGGAAATAGGTCTGGTACTGCCCTATTGCCCAGTAGACAATGCTAATGACAGCAGCTGTAGGGACAGAGAAAAGCGGTTTCTTGGCTGGGGACAGGGGTGGGGGCGGGGATGGGGGGCTGAGAGGTGGGGACAGCTGGAAATGTATTCTGAGGGTGGGGATAAAACTCCTGTCTATGTGATTAGCAGAATTAGATGTGGGTCAGTGGCCACAGCTGGAGTTTGTAAACAGTCTTTTGAGTATTTGCACATTTTTTCTGGCTTCATCAAAATGAAACATCATTAAAAACAGCTCCATCACCAATTGCCATCTCTGTCAGGGCCTTGGGAGGCGCCCTCCAGTCACGTCAGGCCGGTTGTAATTGGCTTTGAAGTTTGTATATGGCAAGTGCCTTTGATTGCAGCCCAAGAGAACTCGGGCGGGGGAAGCGACTTTGAGAGAACCCATCGGCCGATACGGCGTCTCAGCTTGACTACAAAAACATCCAGCAGTCACATAACACAGCCTTTGCTGAATGAACCTGAAAACAGGTTCAGGGGGGTGGCCTTCCTTGCAGCCATCTAGAAAGAACGACGTCGTCTTACGACGCCACGGCCGGGACCCAAACTATCCGAGGCCCGTGGGCCAGTCCCTGGGGACCCAGGCTCTGCAGCTGGGTTAATCGGCCTCAAATTCCTGTTCTCTCGTTTACTGGCCACGTTGCCCCACCCGACTCACTTCACCGCTCTGTGCCTCAACGTCCCCATCTATAAAGTGGGGACAGCGTTCGCATGTAGCTCATACGATAAAGCACTTAGGAGGGGGCAATACGGATGAGGGGCTGTTACGACCACCTGCTACTGCTGCATAGTTTCTACTTGAAGTGAATCCTCCTGGAAAGTGGTGTCTTTCTTTTTACGGCACGATGTTTAATTTGCATGGTATTATCATTATTCCATTATAAACTGAACAAGGAACAAGTTCAGAGAGTCTTTTCTGCCTCCTGTTCTTGTTTTCGAAGAACAGATGCCACATCGGAAAAAGTTAAAAAACCAAATACCATCAATTTAAAGTTTTAAAACGACTCAACGAGATATTTGCAGGCATATCCAAACCTCTCACTTCCACAAGGTCGATAGGTTTTTTGGTCAGGTTTCACCTTGAATTTGCTTTATAAATCAACTGGTTTCTTGAGTTTGCCTCCCAATTTTAGGTGAGTTTTTTGGTCAAGAAAGGAAATCCAGCGGGACTTTTGCTCTATGGGAAGGCCACAGGGTCTCTCCAGGGAGGAGCTGAAGAAGTCGGGTAGCGTCCGTGGAGTCTGGGGGGTGCTTTCTTTCCTCTTACTTGTGACCAGAAGGCTCCTGGCTCACCCAAGGAGACAGAGTTCTCAGACGCTAGCCCCTCAGGAACTGGCCGCAGACAGGAAGAACTCCCCAGGGGTCAGAAGCCAACTGAGGCCCTGTGCGAGCCACTAAGGTACCTGCGCAAGAAACGTGCTGACCACTTGGGCTCATGGGGACCCTGAAGGGCCATTTGGGGACACAGGGCTACAGCATACCCTTCCCAGAGTAGCAGGGACTGCTCTCCACCATGGCCATCCCCTGACGAGTCCTTGTGCTACCCGTCTCCTCATACCTTCTGGAAGGTCTATTACCCTGTGCTGGGCACTCATTACCCACCACAACTGGCAAAGGTCAAGGGAAGCGATGGAACCGAGGAGTCGGGGCAAAGACTTTCTGTTGACCCATGAGGAGAGGGCAGGGAGGAATGAATGAATGAATGAATGAATGAATGAATGACACTAACATTTATGGAGCAATAAATGTTGCTGACAGGCCAGGTATGTTCCAGGGGCTCTAAACATATCCCCTCCCTCGATCCCCACAATTCTACCAGGTGGGTCCTAGGACAACTCCCATTTTACAGATGAAGAAACTGAGGCACAGAGAGACGACTTTGCCCAAGGGCACAAGAGCTGAGTACTCGGAACCACTGCCAGCTCAGCAAAGACTCTGCTGAGCACTGTGCCCGGTACAAGGGAAATGACTTTGCGCAGAAACACACGTGGGCCGGTCGTCACGGCATTTTTCAGCATCTGAACTCATCTTAGGAAACACACTTCATTGTCTACCTGTTTCTATCTGTCTTCTCCACCAGAACGGTAGCTGGCTCCATGAGGGGAGCCTCAGGGGTCTCCTTCACAGTCTTACCGCTGGGCTACCCAGGACCTGGCACACAGAGGGCACTCAGAATTCACTCAACGAGTGAGTTAACCTAGAGCTGAGTTTCTTGTGCTCAGCACTATTGACGACTGGGGCTGGTCACTCTCTGCAGGGAGGGGGGGAGGGGGAGCACTGCCCCCTGCATCGCAGGGGGGTCAGCAGCACCCTGGGTTTCCTTCCACCCACGAGGTTCAAGCAGCACCCGGCCTCACTCCAACCCCACGGTCGTGACAACCAAGAATGTTCTCGAACACTGCCAAATGTTCCCCGGGGGGGGGGGGGGGGCAAAACGATTCCCAGCTGAGAACCACTGATCCAGAGCGTTGGAATGACCCCGCGGATACCCTACATGATCCCCCGAGAGGCAGAAACACAACACCCGAGCCCCCTGACGCATCTGACATTCAGGATGATCCCTTTGTCAAGACCCTGAAATACCCGTGATGTGAACAGGCACGACCGGGCCCCGAAGCTAAGACATGACTCGAGCCCACAAGTATGCTGCAGATCCCTGTCAGCACTCGAAACCCTGAAATCTATACATCTGTCGTGGTGAGCCAGAACACGGAGACCCTGAGTGATGTCAAGAGGCAAGGGCCTGCGCTTGGTCGGTCCAAGAAGTGTCCTATTTCAGAGGTTCTGCTGGTCGGGGGAGAGGCCCTTTCTCGGGAGGGTGCCATTTGCAGATGGCAGTGAAAACATGATGCAATCTGCCTCTGCCACAATTGGCGAAAGTGAGCTTTCGTGCAGAGGGTTCTCATTTCCTCTGAGTGGCTTGTTTCTTCCCAGGGACAGAGCTGGAGGAAGGCGTTCCGGAAGCGCACGCCTCTCCCGGTGCCCCTCCAACAACCCAGGCTGCCCCTTCTCCGGTGCTCTGATAGTACGTAGACGGAACGTAAACCTCCCACACGTAAAAAGCACGTAATATATAAATCATGCATTACACATAAATCGCGTGTAAATCTCATTTTTTTCTTATCCCCGGGTCTTTATTCATGACTGTCAGGTAGGATTTACTAACCCCACTTTCCTGATGACTAAGACTGAGGCATGGAGAGGCTAAGTGACTTGCCCCAGGTCATGGCTCGGATATTTTCTATCACAAGAAAACGGCACGACTGTCCCCCCCTCCACCCCCCCCCCCACCCCAGTCACTCTGACTATAGCAGTAGGTGTCCTTATGCCCCCACTCCCCTCTGCCCACACATCCTACCGACGGGCAGGTCCACGGGCCCTCCTTCCAGCAATGCTCCAGGCCTGGTCGCGGTCACGCGTCTCCCCTGTCCGAGGGCCAGGGTGGTCCTAAGGACCCATCCAGGTTCCGTGAGAAGGCCAGCAGACCTCGGCTACCTGCTCTGGGCCCTCCTCCCAAGATTCCCCTCGGCCATTCCTCTCTCTTGATCACGCCTCCCACCCACATTTATGGAGCACCTACTGTGTGCCCAGCCTTCACGCGTGGGCGCTGGGGATATGGTGGCCAGTCAATGAGGCGGAGCTCCTGGGGCGCCTGGGTGGCTCAGTCGGCGAAGCACCCGACGCTTCATTTCAGCTCGGGTCGTGATCTCGCGGTCCGTGAGTTTGAGCCCCGCGTCGGGCTCTGTGCTGACGGTACGGAGCCTGCTTGGGATTCCCTCTCTTTCCCTCTCTCTGCCCCTCACGCTTTCTCTCTCTCTCTCTCAAAATAAATAAACTTAAAAACAATGAGGTGAAGTTCCTGCCCCCACGGGGTGGACGTCTGCAGCCTGCGCTCTGCCCCGACCAGACCGTCGCGGTTTCTGCCACAGCAGCACGTGTTCTTCCTTCTGGGCCCCTGCTCAGTGGGTCCCCGTGCCCACCACGGCCTCCCCGTTCCCCTTCGCTTCCCTCCCAACACAGGGCTAATTCCCGCTCTTCTATGTTGGTTATCTGCTGCCGTGTAACAAAGCTCCCCCAGAACCAAGTGGCTTGAGACGGCATTTTTTTGTCCCGGGGTTTCCACGGGTCAGGAATCCAGACACCGTTACCTGCGTCCCCTGGCTCTGGGTCTCCCGAGGGCCGCCATCACCTCAAAGCTCGGCTGACAAGGCCTCTGGCTCACCCACGGGGCTGCTGGCACATTCAGTTCCTCCGGCGTCGTTGGGCCAAGGACCACGGTTCCTCGCAAGCTGTCGGCTGGAAGCACCCCGCCCCCACCCCCTGCCCGTCCCCGCCGCCTTAGTTCCGCACCATGGGGGCCTCTCCGCAGCACACGTAACGACATGGCAGCTGGCAGACGGAGTGAGCAGGAGGGCAGGAGGGAGTGCCAGGGAGATGGAGGTCACGGTGTTGTGCACCTAATTCTGGAAGTGATAGCCCATCACGCTGCCACATTTTATTCGCTGGAAGCAGGCCACTAGGCCCAGCAGTGCCCACACAAGGGGAAATCTGACACGAGGCTGTGAATACACGAGGCAGGCAGGGATCACTAGGGGCTGTGGCAAGAGTAGCCTGCCATAGCTTCTTTCGGCATTAAATGCCCATGTCTCCTCCTCCAGGAAGCCCTCCTTGCCTCTTGGGTTAGGAGCCCCTTCTTTGAGCTCACACAACCCAGGAGCCCCCTTACAACACTTACTATATTACTGTGTATATTACATGGATGAGCCCCCCCCCCCACCTCACCAGACTGGGGGTTCCTCAAGGACAGTAGGTCTGTCTTTACCAGTTTATTCTTCACTGTGTTCCTGGCCCCCTGCCGCTCCTGGGCACACAGTTGGGCTTGGTGTCTTTGTTTAAACTGTTTCTTTACTAGTTAAAAAGTAGTGACATATGTAAAAAAAAATTTTTTTTTAATGTTTTAATTTCTTTTTGAGAGAGAGAGAGACAGAGCATGGATGGGGGGGAGGGGCAGAGAGAGAGAAGGAGACACAGAATCCGAAGCGGGCTCCAGGCTCCGAGCTGTCAGCACAAAGCCCGACGCGGGGCTCGACCTCGTGAACCGCGAGATCACGACCTGAGCTGAAGTCGGACCCTCAGTCGACTGAGCCACCCACCCAGGCGCCCCACATGACATCTTTTAGTTCCACATTCGTTATCATAGATACATATAACAATAGATTACACAGAATTCATAACAAGATTAATCTTTACCGATCATCTAAGAGGGAGTAGCTAATTTATTTTATTTTAGTAACAGAATCCTGCCTGACTTCAAATTCCTGCCCCTTCCCTACGCTGCTTGTGGAACCCTGGACCCCTCCACTCAAATGTCCTCATCTGTACAACAGGGATAAGGGCAGGTCTTTACTAAGCACCTACTACGTGCCACACAGCCTCATTTAATCCTCCGAACGACCTGATGGGTGGACCCCACTGCTGCTGTTCCCCTTTAAGGAAGAAGGAAAACGGGGCACAAGGAGATGGAGTTACTTGCCTAAGTTGAAAGAGGCAAGAATTGGGGCGCCTGAGTGGCTCAGTCGGTTGAGCGTCCGACTTCGGCTCAGGTCATGATCTCACACTCCGTGAGTTCGAGCCCCGCGTCGGGCTCTGGGCTGACGGCTCAGAGCCTGGAGCCTGTTTCAGATTCTGTGTCTCCCTCTCTCTCTGACCCTCCCCCGTTCCTGCTCTGTCTCTCTCTGTCTCAAAAATAAATAAACATTAAAAAAAAAATTAAAAAAAAAAAAACAACAAAATAAGCATAAATTTATAAAAAAAAAAAAAAAAAGAAAGAAAGAAAGAGGCAAGAATTCGAGTCCAGACTACCCGGCTCCGGAACCCACCTAATTCATCGGGTTACCGTAAGGGTTAAGTGTGTACCCTAGCATATGGCAAGAGTTCAACAAACATTGCCGTGTAAGTTTAACTCCAGCTGAATATAATGGGAAGCCAAGTATAGTTTTTAAAACATGCAGGGCTCCTTTTCTTTTCACGTAGGAGGCAGCACGCCCCAGCCTCCCGCTTAACCATCCTCAGCACAGAACTTCCGTGTTCAGTGATGAGCCATGGTCCAAGGTGGCTGCCAGGGCTCCGGCCGTTACTTTGAAGATCCGAGCAGCAAAAAGGAGGCAAAGAGAAGGAGGGCCAAAAGGACTCACCTTCTAGTGAGTGAGTAAACTCTACGAAGAGCCTTTTGAGCCCCAGCTGGTGACCCCAGCTTTACATCTTACTGGCTGCCTCTAGCTGTAAGCAGGGGAGGGGTTGGGGCCATTTCACTGGACACGATGCCCCATTCAGTAAAACTGGAGTGAAGGAGGGAACAATGGATCTTGAGAAGGCAACGAAGGGCCCCTGCCTTGCATACTTTATATTGTCAGCGTAAATAAAACAAGAAAACTAGTTTGATATTAAGCTAATACTATTCACCTCGAGCCCCACACATGAGAACGGAGAGCGGAGCTGGGAATAGGGAGAAGTGGGTGCCCTCAGTGCCCTCCGTGCTCCTTAGTGTGACCTCGAAATTACCCGGGAGGGGCCCAGGGTACCACAGCACAACAGTGTGAAAACCCCCTCTTCACCCTGGTCAAGTGATTTAACCTCTCGGTGCCTTGGTTTCGTCACCCGGAAAATGGGGCTAACAAAGGCATCCCGCCGTAAGACTCTGAGAAGGCCCACGAGGGACAGAACGACGTACACATTAGCACAGCGCCTGGCACTCAGTCCACACGAAGTAAGTGTCGTGACCTCGTGGCTGTTGTTAATAACCTGGACAGAAACCTAACGTCTGGGCCTCTGACTTCTCAAAAAGTGCTCTACTGGCTTTTTTTTTTTTTTTTTTTTTCAACCAACGTACCGAATCCCACTGGGCTGGCAGGAGGCCACCGGGGAATCTGGGGCAGCACAGAACACAGCAGAGTGCCAGGGTGTACCCCACCGCAGCATTTTTCCACAGACTCTGCCGGCCTGGCCCCAGCTCACAGTGGGAGCCGTGCTCCCCGCAGAACGGCGCGTCCTGGGCAGACCGTGTGGTGCTGCCCGTGGTGATTCATGCACGTCTGTGGGGAGCCAGGAGCAAGGCCGACACACTCCACTGCCAACTGGGCCTCGGCTGGTCCCGCTTTCCCCCGGGGCCGGAGATCCCCAAGCTACTTTGCGAATCATCAGAGCCTTGGACCCGGCCCGAAGCCCGCCCCCCTGGGTCACTTACGGCCTGCACGCTCTCTCTCTCCCGGGGCCCGAAGTACGCGTGCAACGCAGGTTCAACAGGTCCCAATTTGGACAAAGCATCCCAGAGGGTGATGGCTCCTCAGGGGAACAGGCGAAGCGCCCCCCTCCCCCTTCTTCCCTTCCCACCCGAATTCCGACTGGTTATTAAGACCATAGGTTTGAGGACCTCAGACCTGGGTTTGATCTGTGGCCTCAGGTTAGTTACATAAGCTCTGTGGGCCTCAGTTTCCTTATCTGTCAAGTGGGGACAGTAACAGTGTCTACCCCATCTGGTGAGGATTGAAGGAGGCAATGCAGGGGAAGGGCCAGGCCTGGCACTGAGCCACGCCCGGGATCACTAGCCACTATGATCATCTCATCATGGGGCTTTCCGTGCCTCTGGTTAGGCCCCTTGTCATCTCTCTGACCTCACCGTCTACCGTCTTCCCCTCCTCACCTGCTCCAGCCACGTCAGGCTCTGTGTCGAGGGCACACTCAAGCTCCTGCCTCAGGACCTTTGCACTTGCTGATCTCATTGCCCGAGAGACTCTTCCACATAGTTCATTCCCTAACTGCTTTCAGGCTTTAGCCAATTGTCACCTTCTTAGTGAGGCCTTAGTGACTATCTTCTTTAAGACTGCAATTCCCTCCCCACCAGTCCCTTTCCTGCTTTATTTTTCTCCACAGCACTTAGCCTTCACCTGGCATTGTGTGGGGCACTATTCGTTTCTCCCCATGTGTGACTTATTTATTGCTGCATAATGAATTACTACAAAACTAAATGGCTTAAAAGAACACACATCGGTTCTCTTACTGTGTTTGTGAGTCAGATATTTGGGGGCAGCTCACCTGGGTGGTTCTGGCTCAGGGTCCCCCATGAGGTTGCAGTCAAAATGTCAGCTGGTGCTACAGTCTCATCCGAAGGCTTGACTGGGGCTGGAGGGTCTGTTTCCAAGATGGCGCCCGCACACGGCTGTTGGCAGGAGGCCTCAGTTCCTCACTGTGCGGACCCTGTCACAAGGCTGCTCGATGTGCTCGGATTCCCTCAGAGTGACGGATTCAAGACAGAGTGTCACAGAAGGCACAGTGTCTTTACAACCTGACCTCAGGAGTCACCTCCATCATTCCTGTGAATGTGTGTGTGCCTGTGTGTGAGGGAGAGAGAGGAGGAGAGAGAGAGAGAGAGAGATAAGTTACCCCTGTTTCACTGTTCACTGCATGTGAATACAAGGAGGCGAGGAGGCCATCCTAGAGGCTGGCTACCACCGAAACATGAATACGAAGACAGCAGGACCTGCTGCTGTCCTTGGCACATAACAGATTCTTAATCCATCTTGTCGGAAAACCGACCGACTTAACGAACAGCACAGGTGGAACTCAGTCGGCCAAAGCAAAACAAACACACCTCTCCGAGGACGGGCGGAGCATGGCCTCTCCAACGAGACTTTCTCCCAGGCAGCCTGCGAAGGACTCCAACCACGTGGTGGCACAACCGCAGGATGACGGGGAAACAAAAGAAAGAGCAACATCTCCGAATGTGGAGCCGCTTCTCCGTACTTCCAGAATGTTCTGATGTGAAGGACAGACGTGAGGATGTGGGGTGAAGGGCAGAAGGTCCAGCCGCTTCACTGCTCGACGACTAGAGTTCCGGTTGTTATCTTTAAAGGGGAGTGGCCCCGCCCATCCCGCCTAGCACCCAGGGGCATAGCTCATTTATCCATCGGTATTGGTCATTTAGTCATAATCCCTGATGTCATGGATCCACAGTTTAGTGAGAGACTCGGCAGGACTGGTACCCTCTGAAAACAGCACCGTACGATACGACACTGTGGTTAAGTGCCTTGGTGAACTCCCTTTTCATCTGATGGACAGCCACTGTGCTATGTCTTGTGTGTATTATCTACAGGAGTTGGTAGTTTTAATTCCCATTTTACAGGTGAAGCAATGGAAGTCTCAGAGAGGTTAAGCCACTTGTCCTACGTCACACAGTTAGTAATGTGAATCTAAGTTTTCTGACCCCCAAGCCTTTCCTACTATATCGAAGTTTTTCTTATGTGTGTTTTAAATGTCCATTTATACTGACAGTCGGGAGTGACTTAAAAATATTTTTTTAATGTTTATTTAATTTTGAGAGAGAGAGAACAGAGTAGGGGCAGAGTGTGAATAGAGTAGGGGCAGAGAGAGAGAGAGGAAGACACAGAATCTGAGGCAGGCTCCAGGCTCCAAGCTGTCAGCACAGAGCCCGACGTGGGGCTTGAACCCATGAACCGTGAGACCGTGACCTGAGACTAAGTTGGACACTCAGCACAGACTGAGCCCTCCAGGTGCCCCTGGGAGTGACATTTCTTTCTTTCTTCAAATGTTTTTTTAATGTTTGTTTATTTTTAAAGGAGAGACAGACAGAGTGTGAGCAGGGGAGGGGCAGAGAGAGAGAGGGAGACACAGAATCCGAAGCAGGCTCCAGGCTCTGAGCCGTCAGCACAGAGCCCGACGCAGGGCTTGAACTCACAAACTGCGAGATCATGACCTGAGCCGAAGTCGGAGGCTTAACCGACTGAGCCACCCGGGCGCCCCGAGTGACATTTCTAACAAACGCCCAAATCAATTCGTTTACTGCTATCTACTTTTTAATGTAATAACTGTGGCGGGGTTGGATTGTGTCAACTCCCCCAAGTTAGAATTCCCAGAATTCCTTTCCCTGTACAGTTTCTGGCATGGGCCTCAGGAGACATTTTGGGTAAGACTGGGAAGGTAGAAGTGAAGAAGCATAGATGCTGTTTTTTTAAAAGTTTCGTTATTTTGAGAGAGAGAGAGAGAGAGAGAGAGAGAGAGAGAGAGAGAGAATCCCAAGCAGCCTCTGCACTGTCAGCATGGAGCCCAGTGAGGGACTCGAACCCACAAACCGCGAGATCACGAGCTCAGCCGAAATCAAGAGTCCGATGCTTAACCGACGGAGACACGCAGGTGCCCCGCAGATGTGCTGTTTTTATTCTTGAAGGGTGGGGTGTGGGGGCCTGGCTGTGGCTCGCCCACCCCAGCGCTCATCTCTGGCTCTCCTGGCCGGCCCGGGGCCCCAGGAAGCCCCCTCCCAGCTCCCGCAGGTGTTTTTTTCAGTCCTCCGAATCCCGGGCAGGTGCCTGTTTAGTTGCGTGATGAAGGATGCCACCTTCTCCAGACGATCCCTTGGGTGGGGCTTCTGGCCTGTCCTTGTGGCTCCGGGGTGTCCTCGAGCCTGCGTCTCTCACTCGCCCTGTCTTCTTGGCAGCGGCCCTGCTGACGTGAGGCCCCAGCATCGAAGAAACAGGCTCACACAGGCTGTCGAACCACCTCCCGTGTTTGCATAAGGTCAAATCCCTACGCTAAATCCTTCCGGCTGATTCTCTGATCAAACCCTTCTGCAGTCATCGAAGGCTAATTCTCATGGGATGTCCTTTAAAACAGAATAACCCAAGACTATTCTCGCGGCGCCACTGTTTTCAAATAATGACATCGAATGCCAAGGAGCATGTAAGGAGTGAGGAACACCTACAGGCGTGTCACACATCATGGTTAGAAGTTCTGCTTGAGGTTTTGGAAAAAAACAAAAACAAAAACACGCTCGAGACGAACGGCAGGTCCGTCTGTCCGGAGAGGCGCGGCGGGACTGAGGTGGAAGGAAATCCCTATGCCCTTGACCCAGACCCTTTGCTTCTCCCAGATCACTTGGTGGTTTTTCCCCAGACCTGCCCCCGAGGCCGTGGACATGGCTGCGGCTTTGAGGGCAGGAGCACCTCCAAACTGGCTGCTGGCGAGTGTGGACCGTCTAGTGGAAAATCCTGATGCCAATTTCAGCTGTGTTGCAAGCACGCGGCCAGACAGGGGAGAAAGTGCCCGCACACGAGGAAGTGATGTGTCTCCTTGGACGACACGCCAGCGGACAGTGTTCGAGATTCATAAGCTTTTCCAGACTCGTGGAGCAGAAGATGAACAGCCTCACTTTTACAACCGCAAGTCGTACATTCTTGAGCTTGTACGTGTGTGTGTAAGTAGATGCTTTCAAATGACCGAATCAAGCACAACCCACAAACAATGAAAAGAACAGTAAGCAACCCTATGATTGAGCTTACATTCGCCTAAAGGAGAAAATACTAAGCAACTTTCCACCTAGCCAAAGAAGGGAACGGGAATGAGAAAATCCATTGAAGAGCCTCCATTTACTCAAAGGAGGGGAAAAATGAGTAAATCCATAAATAAAATAGTAAAACGTACTTATTGAAGGGAGAAAAGGACAATTAGCAAATCCATGGATGAGACTTCATTTACCCAAGAGAGGAAAGAACACTTTACAGAAACGTACACGATCTTCTGTTTTTTAAAGACGGAAAAACTGACCTCAACTATTTACTCCAGGGGTCGGCAAACGAGGGCCCGCAGCTGGCTGCCCGTTTTTGTAAATAAACTTTTATTGGAACACAACTGTGCTCATTCTTTTAGTTATTGCCTGTGGCCGCTTTCATGTTACAAGGACAGAGTTCATTAGTTGGGACAGAGGCATATGGCCTGCAAGCCTGAAGTCTTTATTATGTAATCCTTTGATAAAAGATGGCCGACCTCCGGTTTATTCTATAACCTCTGCGACCTGTGAAGCAGTCAACTCCTTCCCGATTGCTTTCATGTTTCCAATAAATAAATGACGCCTCATTGAGAAGTCCGACATCACCTCTTCCTCCCTGACCACGCCTACTGTTCAAGAACCCTGGGATTTACCTGGTCCAAAGGAGGGCCAGTCGAGCATCCCAACAACAGAGTTGGGCGGCTGGACCATGAACGACATCCATGGGGCCTCGTCGCCACTAGGGGTCACTGTTGAACACAGGCTGCACACATTCTCCCCAGCTCTCTCGTTCACGATCAGCACTGATCACAGACCCAACTGTACGAGGACTTCTGGGGCCTGAAGGAGCCCACCCCGTCCACCTGCCCTGTCGGAAGCAGCTCTCCCCAAAGTTCATTTGGGTTCTCAGTCTCTGGCCAGAGGCTCCCACCCTCCTGGGGATTTCCCACCTGGGTTTCTTATCCTCCTCTTCCCGTGGGTGTTAGGTGAGAGTTTCAGAGTCACTCTGATGGGTTTTCCTGACTTCAGACCTTGAGGAGCGGTGGTTGGATGCCTGAGCCCCTTCCTTCTCTGGAGATCCAGCCTCCCTCAGCCCCAACCCCAGCCGCTGAGCCTTTACGGCGAGAGAATGGCCTTTGCCAGGTCACACAAATTCTTTACAACCTCTCTCAAGCAACATGCTACGTGTCCCTGTCACATGAACTGAGAGAGACCAGTTGCCTTCTGATCAAAGGCTTACTGTGAGATGACTTGAGAAGGGGTGTGGGCAGGTTCAGGGACCTCATTACAGCCTGAAGGAGGGGACAACCCTGAGCCCACCGAGCTAAGCCTTTGCGTACATCTCACAGGTTCTTCCCTAGTGTCAGCGGTCTCTGAGATGCCTCCGATGGTCTCCACTGGGTGGCCATCGCATCCCGGATAATCCCGTCCCCCTGAGCAGTCTGTCTAACCAACACAATACCTCAGAGTCGGCGGGACATCACACTGTGCTTAGATTACAGAAGGGTCTGATTTCCATCTTGCTGGCAGACTCTCTCCCCTGTTGGTTGTGACGAAGCAGCCGTACCAGCCAACAGCTGGCTGCCATGGTCACGTGGTCAGCTCCACCCCGGGGAGGCCGCTACAGCGAGGAACCAAGAGAGGGGCTCCCCAACGGCCCACAAATCTCAACAACCAGGTGAGTGCACTTGGAAGCAGCTCCACCCCCGGCCAAGCCTTCGGATGAGACCCCAGCTCTGGCGGCCGCCTTGGTTGCAGCCTTGTGACATGCTGAGGCAGTGGACCAGCCAAGCCATGCTGGATTCCTGACCCAAAGAAGCTGTGAGGCTGTTTTCATCGTGCTGTCTTAGGCCACTGGGTTTGTGCTCAGTTCTTAATGCAGCAATAATGAAGATACCTGCCTCTAGCCCACACAGGTGCCAAACATCTGAAAAGCTGTGAGGTATTATGACTGTGTCTACCTTTTAAGAGTTCTGCATTTTTCAATAGCAAACAGCATGCAAATAAAACTCCTTCGTAGAAAACTAAAAAGTATGACCTAAACAGTTTAGTATTTAGAGACTGACTGTGAAGGCCCAAGCGGAGTGACCAGGTATTGGGCGGTATTATGGACTGAATGCTTGTGTCCCCTCAAAATTCTTATGTTGAAACCCCAACACCCAATGTGACGGTATGTGGAGGCAGGTCCTCTAGGAGGTGATTAAGGCAAGAGGGTGGAGTCCTCATGAATGGGATTAGTGCCCTCATAAAAGAGACCCCAGAGAGTTCTCTTGCCCCTTCTGCCACAGTAGGAAGATGGCCTTCTATGAACAAAAACATGGGGAGCGCCTGGGTGTTTCAGTCGGTTAAGTGTCCAACTTCGGCTCAGGTCATGATCTCGTGGTGTGTGAGTTCCAGCCCCGCATCAGGCTCTGCACTGATGGCTTGGAGCCTGGAGCCTGCTCTGGATTCTGTGTCTCCCTCTCTCTCTGCCCCTCCCCTGCTCGTGTTCTCTCTCTCTCTCTCAAAAATAAATAACATATTGGGGCATTTGTGTGGCTCACTCGGTTAAGCGTCCGACTTCAGCTCAGGTCATGGTCTCATGGTTCATGAATCTGAGCCCCGCGTCGGGCTCTGTACTGATGGCTCGGAGCCTGGAGCCTGCTTCAGAATCTGTCTCCCTCTCTCTCTGTCCCTCCCCCAACTGCACTCTGTCACTCTCTCTCCAAAACAAACATTAAAATTTTTTTAAATAAACAAAACATTAAAAAACATTTAAAAAAAAAAAAAAAAGAACAAAGGCTGTCACCCCAAACCTGCTGGTGGCTTAATCTTGGACTTCTCAGCTTCTAGAACGCTGAGAAATGAATTTCTGTTGCTTGTAAGCCACCCAGTCTGAGTACGCTGTTACAGGAGCCCAGATGGACAAAGACAGTGTCTCATGCAACCAAATCTTTTTAAGGCTAATATTTATTGCAGGCACACCATGTGCTGGGCATGGGGCTGAATTTGCTAGCTGTATTATTTCATTGGACCCCCCCCAAATCTCTTGTATTATTATTAGCTCCAGTTTTTAGATACAAAACAGACTTAGTGAGCAAGACAGGCAAAGATCCCCACCTTCAAGGAGCTGACGTTTTAGTGAAGGAGAGACAATCAGTAAATAATCGAATATGTGGGATCATGCGAGCTAATTATAAAGGCTGTAGGGGAAAAAACCCTCTAAGAGTGATAGAATAAAGTTATGGGGGGTGCTGGGTGGCTCCGTCAGTTTAGCATCCAACTCTTGATTTCGGCTCAGGTCATGATCTCAGGGTTTGTGAGTTCAAGCCCCACATCAGGCTTTACGCTGACAGTGCAGAGCCTGCTTGGGATTCTCTCTCTCTCTCCCTCTTCCTCTCTCCCTGCCCCTCCCCTACTCACTTCTCTCTCAAAAATAAATAAACTTACAAAAAAGAATAAAGTTATGGGGATAGTATCTTAGAGCTATCACGGAGGGCTTCCTCGAGGCGGTGACAGGTGAGTGGAAACCCAAGATCCAACACTGTAGGCAGAGGGCACAGCCGCTGCAAACACCCTGAGGTCAGATCGCGGGCAGGAGCCAAACAGCAGGGTGGGTTTTGAGGCTGAATCATCCAGAAGGTGGGCGGAGTGGGGGCTGGTGCTAGACAGGGCCAACATTATGCAGAGCCTGGCGGGAATGAGGGTTTTATTCTCTTTGTGAAGGGAGGCCCGTTCGCACGCAGCGATGGCGCGTCGTTGGGGGAGTGCCACCGCCCTGCTCGAACCTGGCCAGGGAGAAGGACACGGCCCCCTCGCCCCGGGCTCCGGATCTCCCCTTTCCAGGCTCTGCTCCCCCCTCCGCAGAACAGCCGCAGCGTGAGACGGCACACGTGGAAAGGGGCTGGTGGAAAAAGTGACTCACTGCCGGGCCTGGCAGAGGACCCTCCCACTGCCGTATCTGCTTTCTGTGGGAGTGGGGAAAAGCCACGTTCCACAAGGGCCCCAGGCCCGCTCCGGGTCGCACACGCCCATCTCCCCCTTCCTGGTGAGCTGCAGGTCAGGTCAGGGTCCTCGGCCCCCCCGGGTCTCCTCACGCCGCGCTGTGTCCCGGCCGCGGAGCCCTGGGCTTTGGGAGCGCACACCTGCGGTGCCCAGGACCCCCTCCCGCCGGCCGGCCCGCCAGAGCCCCGTGTGCCCCAGGCTCCAGAAACGTTTCTTTTGCAGTTGCCAGCTGGCAAGGCAGTTGTCGGTAACCGAATCCCCAGCCCAGGAAATGTGACTTCACCAGGACACCGAAGCCCAGGAAGGGAGACACTTCTGGGCCCTGGGCTGACCACAGACACCGCGGAGGGCAGTTCCGCACCGTGGCATCGGGTGACATCACTGCGGCTTGTGTCCGAGACGTGACACGAGGCCAACCCCTGAGGTGGCCGGACCCGGGGCGTCTGCGGGAGGTTTCCCCTCCGTCTGCCCACCAAAACCCCAGGCGCTTCTATTTCCGGCACCTCGCAAAGATGGATGTGGTGGCTGGGGAAGGGAATTAGCTGTTAACGGACTTGCCAAAAACACACATCAATTTCCAGCTCTATGGACCTTTGCGTGGAGGGGGGTTTGACGTTAAAGATTTATAAATTTATAAAATACTACCGCTAAAACGACTTGTTGGAGCCTTCTCCGGCACCCTAGAAAAACACGTAACCAAGGAAACGCCGGAAAAATTTCCACACCCCTCTGAGCAAACAGTGTTTCAACCCTGTTCTTTAAACGTACACACGGCCAGTTTCTCTACAGCCGTCGAGCTTTCCGCACAAAAGTCGCGTCACCGATGAAAGCGGATTTCCTGGGGGTACTTCCATTTCCTAAGATCCGAAGGGAATGAGCCAGGGCCTCTGGGTCCTGCTGGGCCCCGACTTGTGACAACGGGGGCTAGAAGCAGTGGGGGAACTGCGGGCAGTCTTGGGTGGCCGGTGAAGCGTCCGGGTATAGGATCGGAGACCTGAGTTCAAATCCCTCCTCCGCATCCCTCTGTTCAGGTAACACTGGGTGGGTTTCATTTCGTCTCCTTCTGGAAAATGGAGATAACGACATTTAGCCTTTCACTACGTGCTGCTGGGAGGACTGGAGGGTGCCATACGTGTAAAGGATCCGGTTTCGGCAGGGTGTGGCGATTATCAGCCGACCCAGGACATCTCCGCTCTGCGGCTGTACGTCCTCCAGCGGCCTGGGTGCCCTGAGCGCACTGTCCGCACGTCCAGCCCTGGAGGGGTGGCATCTGCCCAGGTGGCTCTGAGCTCCAGGCTCTCGGGCCCGAGTTCAAGTGTGTCACGAGCGGCGGGTCTGCACCACTGGCCTGTCTCTCTGAGCCCGGTCTCCTCTTCTGTCTCATGGCCGCAGGTAGCGCTCACCCAGCTGGGGCTGCTGGGCGGATCAGGGCGGCAAAGCCTGGGAACCTCTCTGGTGACTACGAGGTCCTAGATCAAAGTGAGCAGACGACCTTTTCCTGGTCCTTTTCTCCCTTTAAACGGAGTCTTCCTCCCTCACCTGTTCTCGGATGTGTAGCCAAACGGGTAAGAAAGCCAGTGCTGGAATGTGTCCAAATGTGCCCCTGTAAGAGCTCCAGACGAGGCCCCGAGACCAGCTCTAACCCCACGGCAGCCAGTCCAGGCAGAGGGAGAGGGCCCCCCCCCAAGTGTCACACGGACGGCAGGCCCGGGAAACAACATCAGGTCCTACGTCTGTGTTTGTCACGGACTCGCCCTCATACAGCAACCCTCCAGCCAGGCGGTCACAGAGAGAACACTTTTGTGATCTCAATTTGTAGGGTCACCGCCAAGCATTTACGGGCTCGCGGAATTTTATCATTAAGGATTTCAAGCCTACGACAAAGGACAGAGAGTCACCCGCCGCCCGGCTTGGCTCACATCTGCTTCATGACTTACGTTTTTTAATTTTTACTGAAAAATCACAGCTGTGCAGAAAAGTGCGCATCGACTGTGCACTGTGATCGGCTTGATGAATTTTCACAAAGCGAAGCCAGCATCCTGATTAAGAAACCTGTTACCGGTCTCCCGGGAACCCCCTCACGTGCCCAGGGTTTGTTTTCAAGAAACAAAGCTCATCGTTGTGACAGATCAAGTTAAGTCCTCAAGGGTAACTCCCCCCACCCTGCCTGCTTCTCTCTCGCGCCCGGTACCAATGTCCCGAATATGCCGCTCGTCATGCCCAGATCTGCCTTTACCTCGACAGGACTCAGGCACGCACACGTAAACAATGCGTGCTGTTACTCGTCGGGCTTAATGCTTTGCATAAGTAAAACACTACGCTTTCCTCGGTGTTTTGAGATTTGTCCGCACTAATAAATGTAGCCGTAGCTCATTCTCGCTGCAAATGTATCACAAAGCATGGCTCCATCGGCCTGTTGACGGACACTTGGACGGCTTCTGACATCGCTCTGTTACACATGCTCACACACGATGCTGGGATGCACACCCTTCCGCGTGGCCCCTGCAGGTGGGAGTGAGAGTTCTTCCAGGGCATCTAAGCGGAGGGTGGGCCCAGGGTGTCGCAGGGTATGTGTGTGTTCAATTTTGCCCTCCCCGGGGTGTGTGGGTGGGGGAGGGGGGTGTCAGAGTCACAGAAATTTTAAACTGGAGAGAGTATCGTTGACTTTCTGTCCAAAAGTCACAAGCTGTCAGCCAATGGAGCCTGAAGAGTCTGCATCGTATTTGAATAATGAATGTCAATCCCCGCAAATGGGCAGACTGCACACCAAATCTAGCCTCGAAGCTTGTTGCAAAAAACTGAAAAAGCTTGACAATTCTGGGCCCAGATGGCTGCAGAGGTGCTTCTTGGGGGGAGGACCTTGGAAGTCAGGCCAGGCAGAGAGACCCCCCGAGGTGCTCCGCACCAAAGCAAAGAGATCTGGAAGGCAGGGAAAGGTGCAGGGAGAGGGAGGGAGGAGCAGGGGGAAGCGAGGTGGGCACGCGGCTGGGGATGGGCCGGAAGCGTGGAAATGCCTGGAACCTTGTAAGATGGAGGATGTCCAGCATGAAACCGTGAGTTGTGTTTGGTTAGGGAGACGTAAGTAACGTCCTCCAGCGGCCGAAAGCTTCTCGGCTCCCAGACGCCTTCCTGGAGTGTGAGAGTCAGCCTCTCTGTGCTCCTTGCGTGAGATATGTCACCTGGAGTGGTGGCCCCCCGGGCCGGAGACCAGCTCTCATCGCAGCAATTTCAGGGGGAGCGAGAGTGAGGGCTGAGAGGTGCCCTGGGGAGCAGAGCCCTGACAGGCCACCGTCATGCTGAAGCAGCCCAGGGCCTCCCCACGCGCCGGGCGGTGGGGTTAGAAAAATGGGCTTTCTAGAGCCTGTTAAGAGTGGAATTAAACTGTATAAACCAAGGGGCGCCTGGGTGGCTCAGTCGGTTAAGCATCCGACTTTGGCTCAGGTCATGACCTCGCGTTCCGTGAGTTCGAGCCCCGCGTCGGGCTCTGGGCTGATGGCTCAGAGCCTGGAGCCTGCTTCCGATTCTGTGTCTCCCTCTCTCTCTGACCCTCCCCCGTTCATGCTGTCTCCCCCGTCTCAAAAATAAAATAAACGTTAAAAAAAAATTTTTTTTAAATAAAAATAAATAAATAAACTGTATAAACCGGATCAAAACTTACCCTTGTCTGTGACCACTGCTTCCCCTCCACTCCCTAAAAAGGACTTTCAGGATCGCCCACTGTTTTCTAGCATACTGTCTCTGGCCAGTCACACCGTCCATGGGCTACTGTTCGGACACCTCCCGTGTCACACCCTGCCCCAGCACGAGCTCTTTTCCCCACTCTAACAGTCAGTTCTGAGGTCTGTGGGGTCAGGCATGAGACCCCACCTTGCCGCTGGCTGTTAATAGGGCCTCCGGCATGATCCAAGCTGGCGTGTGCCTCGGTTTCCTGCTGATTGGGGCTACGGCACCTCAGTCACAGGGTTGTTGCAAAGACAAAATGGTGAACAGTACCCGCTCCCCAGGTGTTGGTCTGCCCTGCTGTTAGCACTGTACTGGTGGCTCCCAGGACCCCTCTCTCTGAGCCACGGGCAGTGGGACCAGCAGCCTGCCCTGGGTTCCCCAACCCCTGCACCGATCTCTCTAGAAATCCCAATGCCTTATCCTGCACACACCACACCACGACCCTGAGGTCAGGACTGGCACCCTCAAGTCCCCACACCCCAAGTGTCGGGCAGACAGACCCCCGGTACTCAGGCGCCCACCCTCAGTGTCGGCCGAATGGACCCCACTTTCTCCTATGGCTGCCTGGGAAGAGGTAATTTTCAAACCAACCTGAAAGGTAAAGAACCAGAAGTTCAAAGAGGTTAGCCCAAAGCCACACAGCCCCACGGGGGTAGAAATAGAAACCAAATCCAAAGTCCTAACTCTTCTCATCGTTACCCAAAGGCTGGGAACTCCATAATTTTCACGTTCCCCTTTGGCTTTTAAAGACGAAATTTTCATTTCAAATAGGGAGCGGGCTGTGGCCTTCCTCAACCCCTGAGGGGCCCTGATTAGGTGTCCAGGTCAAGATGTTTCCTGAGCCACACAAAAGCTGGTTTATGCAAAATCTAAGATCCTCACAAGTCACTTAGGGCTCAGACAAGCCTTTGTGACAAACGTCTCTCATCAGTTCCATCCCGACCCGCCTCCAGAAGTCTACGGAAGAAATAAGCTTGGCCTCCAAATCGTAAGGCACAGAGGCTCTTTGACTTCTTCCGGCCCCAGCCCCTTGGCCCATCTGATGGCTGCTCTGGGCCTCCGTCCAGGGAAGTGTGCGGACTGGCCTATAGCACTTAGCATCGGGCCCCGGGCTTTCCACGGACCCCTTAAGTCCCCAGTCATGGTTTTTTAAGTAAGCAAGTTACAACAACAGAGGGATGTAATCCATGATCAACGCGACTGTCCCCCGTGCACGTTACAGTCCCCGAATCTGCCGGCTGGAAGCACGGTGTCTGTGTGAGACAGACGCAGGTCTGATTCCCGTCCCTACGGTCGGGCAAAGGCCCCCGTCACTAAAATTTTGAAACATGAATGGGACTGACCGTGCAGAGCTGCCCAGAGGATCGAGCTAATATTTGTAAGTTGCACGGAAGGGTCCCTGGCACACAGCAAGTGCCCAGGAAGTGTTCACTCGTACCAGCATCACTGGGCCCTTCTCCTTCCGGGCTCCGGGATGGACGGATCAAGCCCTCTGCCCGCGTAGACCTCGGGCTCCCTGGAGCCTGCAGGACTCACCTCTGTGCAGCCACTAGAGGGAGCACTTGCCTAACACAGAGGCCTCGCCTCTGCAGGGCCTTCCACCAGGGACGCTGGAGGTGGCCACCTTCCCCGCAACATCCGCTGGCGTGGGGTGGGTGGGGGCGCGGACGGCCCCGCACCTTGGACGGGCCTCTAATTTACAATTTTTAATTTACTTGGCCTGAGAGTTCCCCTTCTCCGCTACCTCCCAGGGCGGGCCTTCTCCTTGCTGGTCTGAGAACCTTGGTTTGTGTGGCAGGTTCAGGGTGATCAACGATGACGGTCGGGCCATTTCCCTTGGGGGAACGCTCCATATCCCGGCCTTCCTCACAGCGGCCTCCGGGACCCAGTTCTGGCCGAGGGCTTGCAAGCGGAAGCTCACCGGGGCTTCTGGAAAAGGCTCTATTCCTGTTTGCGTCACAGACGCAACAGGCATCCTCCTAACCCTGTCTTCCCGCCTTGGATGCTGGTGGCTCCGGTGGCCGTCCTGACACTGTGAGGTGACGAACCACAGACAGATGGAGGGCAGAAAGACAGCCTGGGCCCACCCCTGAACTTCCTGTCCTTCCCGGGAACGTGCTAACACTCCTGCCCCTTCTGAGCCTCCAATGGCTACCCCATTGCTCTAAGGATAAGATCCCAGCTGAGGCTGCTAGGCCCCTACTATAGCCTGGTCTCCTGACCCTCCCTCCCTCCCTCCCATCCGTCCATCTGTCCATCCTGACACACCAGGCTTCTTCTCTGCTGCTCTACTATGCAAAGTCCACTCCTGCCCCAGGGCCTTTGCACTTGCTACTCCCTGTGTCTGCAATGTTCTGTACCCAAATTCCCAACCCAGGCTCTCATCATTCAGGTCTCAGCCCAGACGTTCTCTCCTCAGAGGTGCTCTACCCCACGACCTCCTGCTCCACCCGAGCACCGATCTGCACTATGTACCCAGCACTATCTGCAATGCTGGGTACATTTATTCGGTGCCTGGTTTAGTGACCTCCCTCTCGAGGAGAACTGAAGTTTCCAAGGGCACGGTGTGTGGCACGGGGTAGATACGCGGGGAACACCTGCCCAGTGAGCAACTACATTTACCTCTTTTGCTGGACCTCCTTTGAGTAGGTACCTGTTATTTGCAGTTACAAAAATTCTTGGCCAAGATAACGGAACGGAAAAATCACCCCCAAACCAAGCAACACAACATGTTCTGCTCTGGCTGCGGCGAGGTGAGCTCTCGTTCTGTCTTCTCGGCCTCCTGCCCTCCCTCCGACGCACACACCCTCCCCGCCTCACCCCGAGACACGGCTCGTTCATCTCACACTCGCATGTCATTCCTGGCGTTAACACTCACCTCCTGGGCCAGGGCCTTCTACTGGATTACGCAGTTATGGCAGCACGTCCCCCGTGGACGTTCATCAACAAAGTGGATGCAGGCAGTGGCTGCCTCTGGTGCCCCCTTAGCTCACAGGTGAACCGCGACTTCCCCAGCAGAGGGTTCCTGGAAAAGTATACAAACAGCCAACTTGGGCAGAGCCGCGTGCCGAAATGCATCCAAGGGCGTGCTGCTGAGAGGAAGGTTTGCGAAGGAAATATGAATCACGGCCCCCCTTACGCGGCTTTGTGCATTCAGAATTTGTTCATTAGGGTTTCTGTGAAAACTCAGGCTAGCCACGGCGTTCACAAGCACCCTGAGCCATCCAGTACAATCTCTCCAACCTGCACGGTGGCCGAGAGGTCTGGCCCTGCGGTCACACGAACCACCCATCAGCTGTGTGATATCCGGCCAATCACTGAACTGCTCTGTGCCTCGGTTTCCCCATCTGTAAGTGGACATACAACATAGAGCCGCTTGATGGAGAATGTAGTCCAGGCTTTTTGGAGTGTGATTTGGCCGTATCAGTTTAGATGAAATACGCAAAAGCCCTTTTACTCCAAAACGTCCCTACTAGGGCGCCTGCTGGCTCAGCTGGTGAAGCATCTGGCTCTTGATCTCGGCTCAGGTCATGAGCTCGTGGTTGGTGAGATCAAGTCCCACACCAGGCTCTGTGCTGTCAGGGCAGAGTCTACTTGGGATTCCCCCTCTCTCCCTCTCTCTCCCTTTCTCTCTCTCGCAAAATAAATAAATAAACTTAAAAAAAAAAATGTCCCTACTAGGAATCTAGCTCGAGTGAGATTTATGTTCTACACAGCAACCACCTAAATGTCCCTCGACAAACGTGGGGATTGAATAAATTCTGGCACCAGCAGAAAACTGAAAAAGTATAAAGCCGTTAAATTAACGAGGTAGAACTTACTGAAAGGCTCAGGATGGGGAGAAAAGCAAATTTTAGGACAATGTTATGACAAGATTCCTTTTAATTCTTTTGGAAAACTGTATTCAGCACGAGTATAAACTGTTGCTCACTTAAACCCATGGTCTCCAGGCTCCATGCCCTTCACTGTGGGGAGCGGAGGTGGCTTTGTCACTGCACAGAGCAGCCTGGCTGCCGGCCACGGGGCCGGACACGCACTTGGCTGTCCCGTCTCCACCGGCATCTGCCCCTGCCCGCAAGCGGGCGGGCACAGAGCTCCAACAAATACATACACGAACCCTTGAAATAATGCTCGTTTGGTTCTCTACCTCAGAGTCAGATGACAGAATCCAAATCTCGCCGCGTCCACCAGGGGAATGGGGACTCGGGCGCTGCTCTCCAACGTGGGGGGGATCCATTTGCTGGCGTGAGGCTTGGGATTCTAGGGTCTCAGGGGCCCACAGGACCACTCCGTGGACTCTCTGCCCCGTGTCCCTTTTCTGTCTCAGTGGTTTTTTTTTTTATATATATTTTTCTGAGATACACACACACACACACACACACACACACACACACAGCACGAGTGGGGGAGGGGCAGAGAGAGAGGGAGGAAGAGAATCCCAAGCAGGCTCCGCACTGTCAGCACAGAGCCGGGCGCGGGGCTTGAACTCACCAACAGCGAGATCATGACCTGAGCTGAAATCAAGAGCTGGACGCTTAACCGACTGAGCCCCCACCGGGCGCCCCTCTTCCTCAGTGATCTGAATGCTTCTCCTTTACCCCCTGCCCTGGGCTCCACCCTCTCTTTTCCTGGGGGTGGTTGGCTCTCTGCTTTCTGTCCCGGGGAGGGGACGGACGGCAGGGGGCAGCTGCAAATTCTGAAGGCGGAGAAAAGAAAGGAAGGAGGAGCCCCATGTGGGGATCAAGACTAAGGATGGAAAACCCGAGAAGCAGCCGGTTCTCTGTCAGCAAGTAATGACGCCCAAAGTGCCCCTTCTGCCTTGAGCGGCTTCCCAAAGACTGCTCCCTCCGTTCCTTCTGCCATGGGGACTGCAACCTCCAGGAGAGGGGGGAGGCGAGTGGGAAGAAGCCCACAACACAGGCTGAGTCGGGAGGACACTCCGGGGGGGGGGGGGACCTGGATCTGGGGGGGCAGGGCTGGGGTGGGGGCCGGCAGAGGGGCAACCCTCCAAGGCTGCACCAGCCCAGCATCGGACAGCGCGTTTTCTGAACCACACTTCTCATCTTCTTTTGACAGTTGTGTGTGTAAAACCCCTCCAGTTGTATATTTTTAAGTTTATTTATTTTGAGAGAGAGAGCAAGAACAGGGGAGGGGCAGAGAGGATGGAGGGGGAGGAAGGGAGAGAGAGAGAGAGAGAGAGAGAGAGAGAGAGAGAGAGAGAGAGAGAGAGAGAGGATCCCAAGCAGGCTCCGCACTGTCAGCACAGAGCCCGACGCGGGGCTTGAACTCACCAATGGTGAGATCATGACCTGAGCTGAAATCAAGAGTCAGACGCTTAACTGACTGAGCCACCCAGGCGCCCCAGAACTGCTACAGATATTAAGGAAAGAGTGGAACCAAGAATCCTGTTGGGGCCAGCAGGCAGTTTTGATTCTGAGATCTGCAACCAGTTCGTTCGTGGACTCTCCCGCAGGAGAGGGAGCCAAGGGGTTAGGGAGACAGCTCCCCAGAGGGCAGACCAGAAATACCAAACTTTTTTTTACCCCGGGCCAGAGAATCAAAATTTTAGATTATGGGTCAAGAGGCAGAACTGAATTATGTATGGTATTAACAAGATTTAAAAAAAAAAATCTCCACACATTTTTTTATTGATGAAATTCAAAATACAGTAACTAAGTGCAGTTTTAAAGAATAATACAAGTTTGGGGCATCTGGGTGGCTCAGCCGGTTGGAGTGTCTGACTCTTGATTTCGGCTCGGGTCAAGATCCCAGGGTTGTGAGATCGAGCCCTGCGTCAGACTCTGTGCTGACAGCACAGAGCCTGCTTGGGATTCATTCTCTCTCTCTCTCTCTCTCTCTCAAAAATGAAAATTAAAAAAAAACATTAAAAATGAGAATACAAGTCTACTAATGAGAAGAATGGAACGTGGATGAGAGTATTTTGCTTAACTGGGTTCCGAAGTTAGTGTTCCCTATCACTGAAATCAACCGCACAGTTTGACTTTTTCCAACAGTGTAAAAAGGTAAAAACTTTTCTTAGCTTTTGGGGCATACAAAACCCAGCAGGCACCCGGACCACTGCTGATTCCGGGGCAAACCGCCCCGGGGCCCTCAAGGCCCGCCCCGGAAACCTGGCCACTTCTCTAAACCTCCCAGGCTGGGGTACACAGCCAACACCACACGGGCACCCAGAGAAGTGCAACTTCCCCACGCGCTTTCTGTCGACAAAAACCAAAAGGCTAACAGTGGGTGGTTCTGATTTGCCTCGAAGACAGCGCCTCAAACTTGAATCTCGAATGGACTCTGTGCCACTCAGCCAAAGTCATGAGATCACCACCGGGGAGGAGCCCGGGTCAGCGGTGGGGAGACAGTTGAAATGCAAGTTCCAGGACCCAGAGAGGTTCCGTCCTCAGGTTCCGTCCACAGAGTCTGATTCAATGGGCCCGGGAGTCTGAATTCTAACGAGTACCACCTCCGACCGGCCAGGTGATTTTACGGTAGGTGGCCCACGGGTCCTACTTAGAGCAACGCTGGCAGAGAGGAAGGGTGAGGAGGTGGGACAGGAATGCTGAAGTCCTGCATCATGAACAACAGTGGCCGTGCCCGCAGGTTGCTATTACGGGGTGCCACCTTCCTGCCCTCCTGACCCGCTCCTGTCTCAGAGAACCCTTCCCTTCCTGCAGCCCGGAGCTAGGAAATGCCGTTCAACCCATTTAACTGCTGAGATGCCGGGAGATTAGGTAGCTCACCCCAAGTCACCCGGCTAGTAAGGGGTGCAGCCAGAACTGGAGCGAGCCAGCATCACTCCAGGGCCTGGATCTTTACCTCTACAGCTTCTATCAAGTGGCTTCTGGTGACACAGGGGCTCACAAAGCCATTCTCGAAACCTAACAGTTTGGCAACACTTGGAAAGGAAGGGGAGTGGGGATGACAGCAAGGCACGGGGGACCCACTACGTTTCCAGTTCTTCAGACACAATCTGTGTCATTCTCACAACAGCCCTTCGCAGTAGAGGTGACCATCCATGTTTATCACACAGGGACATTCCTCAAAGGCCGGGGTGCAGCAGCATGCCTCAGCTCACAGGTGATAAGAACAAGAGCCTACCAGGGTCAAACCGAGGTTGATCTGGCCCCAAGTCCGCGCCACTGATGCTCACTGCTATCAGTTTTCTCGAACCTCAGAAAGCCCTCGGCTCTGTATCTGTCAGCTCTTGCCGCATAACAAGCCATGCCAGAACTCAGCAGCACACAGTGAGAATTTATCATCATCTCACAGGTATGTGGGAAAGCGGAGTCGGGTTTTCGCTACATGTGTTTATTCTGATGGAAAGACAGCAACTACCCAGGAGTTTATTATTCTCGTGGGTACAGTCTGGAGCTACCAGAAAGGCAGGTGGAAGTGTGAGATCCTCCTTATGGTCTAGGCTCAAAACTGGCACACTGCCACTTTTACCCTCATTCTATTGATCAAAACAAATCACAAGGTCAAGGGCAACCTCAGTGCGACAGGGCATATGTTTCTTAAGCAGAGGCTGAAGGGAGTAGGAAGAAAGCGAATATTTGCTGAGCAATAATCTAAAGGCTGGAACTCCTCTGCTGTCGTGTGTCCAGATGTTCTGATACTAGGACGCCAAGTGCTTAGTCTCAACGCGGGAGAAGCCAGACGTTAATTCCGCGACAGCAAGGCAGGCGACAGACATGAGGAAACCAGACAGGGTGGAGGGGCCCCTGTCTTGACTTCGGCTCAGGTCATGATCTCACGGTTCACGGGTGCAAGCCCCACATCAGGCTCTGCGCCGGCAATGTGGAGCCTGCCTGGGATTCTCTCTCCCTCTCTCTCTGGCCCTCCCCAACCCATGCTCTCTTGCTTCCAAAATAAGTAAATAAACTTAAAAAAAAAAAAAAAAGGAAGAAAGCAGATGAGTGTAAAACAACAGGGGGTGGTGGGGACTATGACTCTGCCCAGCCACTCCCTGGCTCCTGCAGACGACCGCGGATATGCAACCTTTCCACTGACCCTTGCCACCCTGGCCCTGCCTCCTGAGCGCCTGACCTGCCATCACAGGAAAGGTGACCCTCCGAGAAGCAACATTCTAGAAGAAACTTGCTTCTGTTCTTGCCGTATGGCGTAAAGAGACGTTCTCAGTACTGCTGGAGGTCTACCCGAGCCCTTCATTACGCCTTGCTGGGCTCCTTCCCCGGGAAATCGGGGATTTGTTCATCCTGCTGTTTTCCTCCCCCAGAACTCCTTACCGTGGGGCGGGATGGAGGCACAACCCGGTGATTAGTAGTGTAAAAACAGACAGGTTTGGTCAAAAGAGATTAGGATGATAACTAAGTGGCCTAAACGTTCTGCAAGACTGCCGTGTAGGAGGAACGAGAGTGAAGTGTAAGCACAGGTTGAGCAGCCGTGAGCAGAAGGATGTGACTCTGGAGAATCAGGGCTGGGCAGGGACCCGGGCACCAGCTGTCCCCCCAACACCTGCACCGACCTGCAGGCATCAGGAAGGACGTCCGGCCAAAGTCTGGCTCTGCCCCAAGCCCGATCTCCCACCACTGCAGTCACGGTCCTGTGTGTTAGGTACTGTCCCCTTGTAGTAGAATCTGCCATTTGTGTGTATTTCACATCCAGTCCTCTTTTTAGAACTGAAACAGCGCCCCAACATTTTTGAGGGCCATCCCCCCCAACTGTCACCGTACGTGATAGGGTGGGGCTGTTACTTCTAGTGCTGGATGCCAGCAGGAGTCGAAGACACCCCAGGCCACAGCTTCCGTGTACATCTTGTGAAGTAGGATGCACGGCCGAGGCTGTGGGGGCCACCTCGGCCACCGGCAGCCAGCACACGGTCAGCCCCAGCCGTGCCAAGCCCTACTGGAGCCTGAGCCAAAGAAAACATCAGTCAGGCTGATCCTGTCTTTGTTTAAAAGTTTGATATTCTGAGGTGGTTCAGAGAGTTGAGCATCCGACTTCGGCTCAGGTCATGATCTCACAGTTCGTGAGTTCGAGCCCCGTATCGGGTTCTCTGTTGTCACCCTGGAGCCTGCTTTGGATCCTCTGTCCCTGTCTCTCTCGGCCCCTCCCCTGCTTACTCTTTCTCTCTCAAAAATAAATGAAAACATTTAAAAAACTTTTAATATTTTGCCTTGTGGATATTTGCCATGGATCCTTTTTGTATAGATTTTGATTTGTAAAGTATTGCACCCCAACGTAATTTATCTCGATTTCTCAGCTTTTTGGCAGCCCCTGACATTTTGCACCTGACCTCAGTGCCTCACCCTGTTCATGGCCCTGGTATTTGCAGGAGGAAGGCCTGGGCTCTGGTCCCGGCTCTGCCTCTTACAGATCTATGTGACCTTGGGCGAGATGCTCAGCCCTCCTGAGCCCTGGTTAATGCATCTGTAAAACAGGGGTGCCGATACCCACTGGGCTAGATTAAATAAGATGATGTATGTAAATATTCCTTGTAAACGGCGATTACCTGAATATAAGCGATCTTCTGGCTGAACACAACTCCTCCTCCAACAGTGAATAGGAAAATTCATTTAGGGTCTGGCACTGGGCCAAGGGATGAGACTGACTATCCTACCAAATGCTCACCACTGCCCCCTGAGATTCGGACCACAGGATATAAATCCTGTAGTTAGAGGTCCCCCAGCTCTCCCAGATCCCGTGACAGGCACAGACAGGGGCCACCCAGTGGTGACTGTCAGATCTGGGCAGAAGATACCCGCTGCATAGATTCGTCAGAGCGAGGGAGGGAGCAGTGAGGGTCAGGCTCGAGACCCAGACTCCAGAACTGAGCCAGGCTGATCAACATTGCTCATCACCACATTTTGAGGCTGGTGAATTTTTGTCACTTTGTGTGGCTCTGGATCAGCTTTTACAACTGAAAACGACGATAAAATTCTGCACTCGGTGCCTGCCTTAGTCACTACAGCGAGAGACCTGTGTGGCTCAGGCTGCTCCCGGAGCGGACCGCTGATGTCGGCTGCTGTTGGCATTCGGTGCGAATGGCAGGTGGAAGCTTGGTGCCATCCTGGCCAAACCCAGAGCAGAGGAAGCAACCAAACAAAGCTTCTGTCTACAAACGGGTGAAGCCCCGTGTGTGTCTGTCAGCCGCTCCCGGAAAGCTGAATGACCTCTTGTCTACAGGAGCCCTCTCGTGACCATGAGACAAGAGCAGTCAAAATGTGAAGGAAAGCAAAGTAGAAAGACGTAAAAAAGAGCGAGCTCAGGTTCAAGATGTCACTTCTGAGCAGCTAAATCCATGCCAGCAACTCCCTACCTCTGGGCATCTGGTGTGAAAAAACAAATCTCCAACCCCCCCCACCCCCCCCACCCCCCCCCCCCGGCGCTCCCTGCCCACCATACATCTACTCGTTTAAGCCATTGTTGGTCAGGTTCTTGCTGTGTGCGGCCAACCCAGTTCTACGTGATACAGCTAGGGATCAGCCTCTTGCGCTGTGTATAATTCGGCTGCTCTTGAGCAAAGTGTTGCCTGCGGTGAGAGTTTCTGGTCGTTGGTCAATGAAAACGTGTCTGCATATGCATTTAATGTGCAGATGGACTTCCGAAACAAATATCTTACGCCATGAGGCTGCACAAATCTCCCGTAGTCTGTCCAACAAACAGCCACGAACATGTGTTAACGTCACAGAAGCTTAATATTAAAACAGAGCAAACTGCCTGAAGGCAAAAGCAGATCTTATGTGCATGCAACTGACTGGCCAGGCCTAAGTAACATCTAGAACACCAGCAGCAAGGGACTCTGGGAAACGGAATCGGGCGCTTTCTTGCCTCTGCGTATGGGAAACAGAAGGACAGAATCAGAAATGGACGCTAAACACCAGTCCGTGCCACCTACCACCTGTGGCAAAAGAGGGGCATCCTTGTATTTCAAACATCTCTTAAGATGTAATTTCAGGGGCGCCTGGGAGACTCATTCGGTTGAGCGTCTGACTTCGGCTCAGGTCATGATCCTACGGTTCGTGGGTTCAAGCCCTGTATCAGGCTCTGCACTGACAGCTCAGAGCCTGGAGCCTGCGTTCTATTTTGTCTCCCTCTCTCTGTGCCCCTCCCCTCTCATGCTCTGTCTCTCAAAAATAAATAACACCTTTTAAAAAATTAAAATGCAATTTCACGCTTAAGGATTAGCACAGAAAACAAATACATACCCATAAAACAGAAATAAAAATCTGGTAGCTCTAACAGGTACTTAGGCCAGTTAGTTAGGTTCCCAGCTCCTCTGTTCTTTTATGTCTGAAACGGACACCAGGATCTCCATCCCAGTTACTACGTGGGGCGTCTGTGAAAACAAAGTGGGATAAGGCACAGGCGAGTATTTGGCAAGTGGTCCAGGGCTACGGCGTATAAAGAGCTTCGAGAATCTGACCTACAGCTACGAGTCCGGATCGGTATTTGGGATGGAAAAAAATTAAAAAGACGACAATGGTTGATCAAGGCAAAATATACCCAGCTATGGCAGATGGGCTGAAAAAATATGAGGTTCACTTGGGGAGAGATGACGTCAGCTTTTAGAGATCTCGGTAAGCAACCCATCATTCTATAAGGCACACGTGATGTGTTTTCAAATCACAGTCAAGGGAACCGAGGATCAGATGGAAACTGGCTGTATTCAGTGTTCCGTCCAGCTGAGTTCTGTCCCTCTCACCTGTCTTGGCCCTGCCCCTCCCTCCAGACCATCCCCTCTGTCTGTGGACCGCATTAGCTTCATCTAGATGCCCCCAACAACTTTCCCCCTAAGGAGACTTGTCCCTCTAATCTCCCTTCACAGCAGATGGGGGAAACACCTAAAACTCAAATCTGACCATTCCACTCCCTCATCAGTAAGCTCTCCAAGGCTCCCTGCTGCTCCCAGGATCTGCCCCGAATTCTTGCTATCGTCTTTCCACTTTCTTCTTATCCTCTGACTCTCTGGTTCCATCACATCCCACTGGGGCAGTTACTCAAATCAGGCACAACTTCCTGCTCGTATTATGCCCCTAAGCATCTGCCCCTGCTATTCTCTGGTCCAACTCCTATTCAATCCTCAAGTCCCAGCTCAGTGGTCACCTCCTCCAAGAAGCCTTCTCCGAATCCCACCTACTGTCAGATCGCTCTCCTTCTGGGCTCCCAGAGCTGCCTGTACAAGTGGCTTGTGTCCGTCTTATCATCAACTACACAACATAGAAATAATCCATTTATATAACTCTCTAAAACCTGAGCCACTTTCATCATCCCCCCCCCCCCCCCCGCAACACACACACAGGGACTAGGATATCATCGTCTCTGGAACGGTAACCTTGGCACATGCTTAGCAGTGGCTCCCTATGTGCCAGACCCAGGGCCAAACATGAAGTCCTCCTAACCACCCTCTGAAGCAGGTCATGCGGTTATTCCTGATCTACAGACAAGGAGCAGGAAGCCCTGGGAGGTTTAGGGACCCTGCTCGACAGCATGTGGTTACTAAGGGAGACAAGAATGCAAGAATCCAAACCCAAGTCTTTCAATCCCTGGGACTTGGCATGCTCCCTGGTAACTATTTGCTGAGTCTAAGTGCAATTCTGGGAGTGAATAAACACGGCAAAAGTACTCGTGAGAGCCCCTGGCTGACTGCAGCCTGGAGGACCGAGGCCCTTGTGTTAAAGCAAGAAGGGGGCCAGGGGAGGCCTTCAGTCTGTGACCCTGCATTTCCTCTCCGATTGCCAACCTTGTCCCAGCAAGTAGCCCTGCCCTTTATACTTTGAACATCTTTCTGGGGGATCCCCAGAGAGCAGCTGAGCCTTCAACAGATGCCCCACATGTCCATGTAGGTAAGAAGTGGGGTCTATGCCTTGCCCCTATCTTTCTTCCTTCTTGCTATGAGCCGTATCTTTGCAGTAACATGTGAGGGTGGGAAACTCAGAGACCAAGTTGCTTTATGCGGCCAGGATCACACCAATAGCTATTAGTCAGTACTCTTGCCATCAAACTGAATTTATGAATGCATATACCTATCGACTCCAAACTTAATTAGCTTCAGGAATGGCTGGATCCAGATGTTCAAGTGATCTCATTAGAACTCCATCTTTCCCTCCCTGTCACCCAAGTTCTAGCTCTTCTCTTCTGTGTTGTCCTCACTATCAAAGACACTTTCTCCCAGCACTCTGGCTGCCAGCAGCTTCCGGTCTCCATCTCACCCATTCAGCCAGTTCCTAGCAGGACAACTTCTCTTTGCCAATAGTTCCCATATAAGTCCCCAAACCAAATCTTGCTGGTCTGGCATGGGTTTCCTGTTTGTGTCTGAGTCACCAAGGTAGATCAGGGAGAAAAACACATTCACTGGCCAAGCCTCAATCATGTGACCACCTCTAAAAATGGTGGTGGGGTAGGGGGTAACAGGTGGAATTCACCCCTACCCAAAATGCATGAACTAAGGGTAGAGGCAGCAGTCATGCCCAAAGAGAATTGAGGTCCCATTTCCAGAAGTGACTGCACAGGAAAAATCAAGACGGGCACGACCAAAGGTCTAGGTGAAACAGGAACTCTTTCTTCTGCAGTAAATTTCTGAAGCCTGAACCTGTGTCAGGGGCCCTGTGTCTCATCCCAGAATTAGGGATTCCAAGGAAGGTCCCTGAAAGTCCCCATAATGCAGGACATATGGGTTGTTGATGGTGGCAACCTTCCACTTCCTCTCTCACGTGTCTGGGGAAGATGGCATCAGGATTCAAAGACGGGGAAGAGCACAAGCTGTAAAAATAATCTGCTATTAAGCTCTGTGCCGGCACCAACTGTGGTGGCATTTGGAAGATGAACCAAAACCGTTCCTTTGGAGATAGCAGGCACTTTCCAAGTGAGCTGATAAAAAAGGAAGGCTTGAAGTAAAGTGACATTTACGTGCTAGGAGAAGCAGATCTTCTTTCTTACTCCAAAACCATTTCAGGAGCTGGGCAAGGGGGGCGTTGGCACGCGCTGTGGGGAGCATCTGGCGGGGGGGGGGGCGGGGGAGTGGGGGGGTTGTTGCTCGGCGGCCAGGTGGGGCTCAGCCTCCCATCCCTTGTGCTCTGAGGGGCCAACGCTGCCCCCACCCCCATCTGCTACTCTGCTACTGGCAAATTTAAATACCAGCCTGTTTCAGCTCAGAGATGTGGAAATTAAGAAAGGAAACGAGAGGCGGCGGGAAGGAAAGAAAAGCGATAAATCACTTTGGACTGCTGCCGCATTTGAATGTGCGTGGCGAGAGAGGCAGATCCATGTAGGAGGCAGAGTCTGGGAGGTGAAAAGACCCAAGTTCAAATTATAGCTTCACAAAGTATGCCAAGAGGCCTGGGGCCACTCGCCTCACTGAGCCTCATATTCCTCATCTGTAAAATGGGAGCACACCTTTCACAGGATGTTTCTGAAGGTTCAGGGCCATGGATAGATGGCAGCTGGTACAGAACTGGTGCTGAAGGACAGTGATCCTTCTTGCTTCTCTTTCTTCTCCTAGGAGGCTGGGTCCGAGCCACAACACGGCTCCATCATCCCCCCACCTACACCAGGAGGCAGCAGTGCTCATTTCCCTTCCAATACATCTCCCCTGGCCTTCTGCTCCTGCCTAGCCCTACTCTGACCTCCAGCACTTTCTCCATCCTCAGGCTCCACCCACATGGGCTGTTGCCTATTTTTCAAGTACCCAGGGCTTTTTGCCACCTCAAGGCCACCATGCTCACTGTCCCTTCCTCTCCCACCCCTATCCTTCCTAGGGTCAGCTCCCTCTCATCATTTGGTCTCTGCCTAAATGTCACCTCCTCCAAGAAGCCCTCCTTGACCACCCTGGTGAAAGCAGCTGTCCACACTTCAGTCACACTCTCTGGCTCATCTCTTGAAAATGATCTCATTTATCTATTAGTTCTTATTCCCGAAGGAGACTATAAGCCCTAATAGCTAGGAAACACTTCCATCTTGTTCATCTGTGTGTCCCCTAGCGCTGGATGTGTGCCTGGCACAGAACAGGAACTCACATATTTGAGGAAGGAGGGAAGAAAAAAGAAAGGAAGGTGAGAGTAGAGAGGGCAAGAGGGAGAAAGTTGGAGGCACATCCTCCACCCCATTCTGGAGCTTCTATCCCCCATCCCAATCCCAGGTGCTGGCTCCCTTCACACCTACACCCAGCCCTCTCACCACCCCCCACCCCCAACACACCATACTGGACTCCAACGCCTGGCTTAACCCTGTGTAGACAGCTGCCCTCATATACAACATTCCACCATTAGAACTTCCTTCCGTCTCGAGGGCCAGTCCGGCTCACAGACCACCTTTCCACATCACCGTACTCAGGGGTCAAGCATAATAGTCATCCATTACTTCCCTCTGTCCCCTGTACTGCCCCTTCAGGGCACAGAACCTCCACTCAGCCACACTCAGTCCCTGGAGCTTGGATTGGAGCCCACCCCACCCCCTCCTCCAGGAGCTGAACACGTGACCCAAACCCGGCCAGTGAGAACACAGCATTGTCCTGGCCCCACCCCCACCCCCACCCCGCGATCGGCTAGGAATGGTCCTAAGACTCCAGCTGGGCGGCCCTGGACGTTGAATTCCAGGACCCTTACCACGTGTTGACCCGCAAAGTGGTGCTGTTCCTCTGCCAAGCTCCTGTAGGTGTAAGCCTGGAGCTGACGGCCATCTTGCCACAGCGTGGGACCAGCCTGCCTGAGAATAAAGCCAGCACGGAGGGTGGCAGAGCTCAGAGGCAGGCAGTTCAGATGGCATCATTCGAGCACCTGGATGCCTATTTACCCGAAAGTAAACGCCCCTCCTGAAATCTCCAGTGACCCCAGCCAGTGAACTCCCTTTGGGGCTTAAGGCGGCTGGACTTGAATTTGTCACTTGCCACTAAAACTGTGATTTGTAAAGCGACCATTAGTTAGTGGCTAGTGACTGAGACGTGGGGAGGCGGCCAGGGGGCAGAGACTACCAGTCACGGAAAGAGGGCCACCCTTCCCCACACTGGTCTGTGGCACACGGGGGGCGACGGTCCCCTCTAGAAGGGGGAAGAGGCAGACAAAACTCCAAAGGCCGACTGGAGCAGAAGTCAGCCGGGGCGTTGACCGGGGAGAACCAGCGTCTTCCCAGAGGGAGGGATTCCTGAGCGCCTCTGCTGGCAGGCCCAGCCGCTTGGAGAGCCCTGCTTCCCTCCAGCCCTCTCAGGGTTTCAGGCAGCCTAGAAATCTTTCAAGGCAAAAATAAATCCGAGGCACTAGTCGTATCTTTAGAGGAAAAAGACTTCCTCAGCCTTCTTTAGGGCGCACAGCATTTTCAGCACGCAGGATGCCTCCCACGTGCCATCCGCTCCCAGGCCCATATAAGGCACGCCTTCTGGATGCTCTATACACTCAAAATGGTACCTGAGGGCCAGCTGGGGCGCGTTCCAGCTCTCTCCGCCAGGCAAGTACTCACCTGAGCCCACAGAAGGAAACTATTCCAGAAAAATGGCCCCACGAGTGCGGGGGAAGGTGGGGGACGTACGGCCCAGCTCCCCAGAGCCACGCTTGGGAGCAGAAACACAGCTGGGGGCGTGAGGCACCAGCAAAGGCCTTGTCTGTGTGCCAGGTGTCCACTTCTCAGGAAGAGTGACGGCCTCTGGCGCTCCTGGGATCTCTGACTCTAGGGAGAACGTTCTTTCCCAGCTTCTGAGGCCCGGAGGAGGTCCTGGCCGTTTGGAGGCTGGGCTGGGATTTGCGGGGTCCCGGACTCGCCTCACTGGCTGCGGCTGCTCCTGAGGCTCAAGAAATGGCCTCGGGAGGACATGAGGAGAAGCCCCGTGCTGGAGCTGCAAGAATGTGGGCTTTCAAGAACCCAGCCCCGGGTCTGAACCACACCCTGCTGTTGGCCTCACTCTTCATGCTGCGGATTGGAGGCTCGGAAACCACCACCTTCTGGGGCGCACCTGTCCCTCCCTCTGAGCTCCAGACCCATAATACCAACCTCCAGCTGGACATCTTGGCTGAGACATCCAACAGGAGTCTCAAACTCCACACCTCCTAAACTGAACTCCCAGCTCTGGCTCCCCCTCCTCCCCCTCCCCCTCGCTCAGTGAATGAGGCCTCTGATCCCCCCACCAAATTATGGTATTTCCCTGATTCCTCCTTTCTCCGTCTTGCCACCCGCAGAAAATTAGTTACCAACTCCCGGTGATTCTCCCTCCTAAAGCGCTCACCCAGCTGGCACTTTCCAGCCCAGCCTCCTCTTGCCTGGATTATCTCAACAGACTCCTAACAGGTTTCGCTGCCCGCACTCTGGTTTGTTACTGACAGTTCACTCAGCAGCCAGACTGGCTGTCCCGAAACACGAAACACGAAGGCAGTCCTGTCCCTCCCCTTTCAACCCCCTGCAGTGGTAATCCTCTGCCAGCCCAGCAAGTCTCATTTCCTTGCCAAGCCTTTCCTGATCTGACTTCCGGCCTAGCAAAAATAAAGTATTCGAACGTTTTCTCTAAACCAGGCAAACTTTTTCAGTAAAGGGCCAGATAGTAAATATTTTAGACTTTGTGGGCCATATGGTCCCTGTCACAACTACTCAACTTGCTGTTGTAGTGCGAGAGCAGCTGAAGACATTATGTAAATGAATGGCTGCGGTCATGTGCCAATAAAACTTTATTTACAGAAACAGGTGGTGGGTGAGCGTTGACCCATGGACCATGGTTTGCTCTAAAGGAATGACCTAATTACCCACCATTTCCACATCTCGGGGGCCACATCTAGGAAAAGGGGATAATGCCCATATTGAAGGGTTAGTGGAGGATTTGAAAGAACTTGTCAAGTTCTCACATAGTAGGTGCTCAAGTGGTGATCGTTATCATTAAGTCTATTATATAAGTCTCTTTTTCTGCATGGTTAAGAATCAGTCAGCCCTGACTCCATAGCAAGGTTTACAAGGATAGAGACCCTTCTTTTTCTGAGGCCTGATGATGCACCATGCATTTATGGAGGTGACAGGAAACCAAACAGCTGAGCACCTACTATGTGCCAGGCACTGGGCTTCACACTGTAAAGTGGTCAGAATAAATCAAGGCAATATTCACCCCCTGAGGCCAAGTCTAAAGAAGTGGGGAGAGAGGGGAGAGCTACAAGAAATTCTTTGTTCATCCCGACTGCATGCCTGCTATGTGCCAGGCTTCACGCAGGCTCTAGGGTTGCCCAGAAGTATAAGGGACAAGCTCTGCCTTTAAAAAAAAAAAAAGGCACCGCCTAGAGAAATTGTTTCCTCCCGTTTTTAAGTTTATGTATTTATTTTGGGAGAGAGAGACGGACAGAGAGAGATTCGCAAGCAGGCTCTGCACTGTCAGTGTGACAGCATATGCAGGGCTCAAATTCACAAACCACGAGATCACGACCTGAGCCAAAGTCAGACGCTTAACCGACTGAGCCACCGAGGCGCCCCGGAACTATTTTCTCTTAAATGCTAAGCTTCTCCCTATCCTTGAAGCCACATTTCCTCCCCAAACGGAGACACAGATTCAATCCACCTTGGGTCCCTCCATGGCTCTCTAGGCAGGCCTACCTCCCCTCTATCTTCTGGATGGGACCTGGGGTTCTCACACTGAATGGAAATACAAGGGGTATGGGGCTGCGGGACCCCAGAGGTCCTGCCCCACTCTACGCCTCCTCCTTATCCTAAGCCACATGGGCATAAAACTCCCGCAAGTTCTCTGGGCTGTGAGCTCCTCAAAGCCAGGCCCTGTGGGGCACCTGGGTGGCTCAATCAGTTAAGCATCGTACTTCGGCTCAGGTCATGATCTCATGGTTTGTGAGATCCAGCCCCGAGTTGGGCTCTGTGCTGACAGCTTGGAACCTGGGGCCTGCTGTGGATCCTGTCTTCTTTCTCTCTCCCCCACTCTTTCTCTCTCAAAAAAAAAAAAAAAAAAAAAAAGAAGCCAGTCCCCATCTCTCATGTAGCCCTGTAGTCCCAGCACAGGGTCTGATGAGGGGCAGGCCTTCCACAGCGTGAGCTGGAAGAATGTGCACCCTCTTTGTTTCCACTTTTCCTATCCATCGCTGTGTGCGGCCCACAGCTCTTGTTTTTGTTCTCAGCATCCCTGGCCCTTCCGGCAATAGTGCCCTAGTCTCGGGGATGGGCAATGGGACGCCACCAAAACGCCGAAACATGCAATCGAAGCCTAAACTAATCAAAGCGTGACACCTCCTAGCCATGCCCACTACTTCCCGGACAGGCGCTTGGGCCAATGAGGGAGGAGACCCCCCCCCACTCTTTCCCACTTACTGTGAGCCCATGAGGAGTACTGTTGGCAGTTGCTGTCACCGTCTTGCTCCCGGGCAGAGCAGGAGGCAGAACCCAACAAGGAGGAAAAGCAGAGCTCAGTGATGGGCAGAAGCTAGGGTCCTGCTCACATTCACATTCCTGAGGATCAGTCTGCCCCGGATTTTTCTTTCACACGAATCAATAAATTCCCTCACCCTCTCTCTCTTTTCACTCAAGCCATCTGGCAACCAATTTTCTGTCCCATTTGAACCAAAAGTGTTCTAACAGACACCTCATTTGGGGCCCGTCTCCTTCTTTCAATGAGAATTCCAACGTACCTTTTAAGGAGACACCCTCCCCTCCTCTCCGTGAATCTTTCCCGGAGGCCCAGCTGGTTCATACGGGGTGGTCATTCACAACAGCATTCTACGGTCACTTCAAGGAGGATTAAGGATGACAACCTTGACGGCTTGTAGGACTAGCGCTGGGACTTGGTCTCAGCTTGTCTCAACATCCTATTTAGATTCAAAACCACGTGTCTCCTCATTTCTCGCAGAGACCGCCAAGCTCCACGGGGTAAGTCATGTCCGATGGATTCAACAAGCAACGATTAAGTGCCTGAGGTGTCCTACACGCTGGTGAGAAGCCGTGAACGCAGACATGAAAGCAGACGATTGCTTCTTATAAAAGCTCTGTGCGACGGGATGTTTCCAGTTACGAGTCATGGAGAAAGGCCACTTGAACTGGCTGGCGCAATGGAGGGGATCGGTATCACGCACGCAGAAAGCGCCGGTAAGCTCAAGCCTCCGCGTGGATGATCCAGAAGCTTCGCAACGCCACCGGTGCGCAAGTGTTTGCGGTTTCTCAGCTCTGCGGGCTCAGCGACACCTCTGCCAGGCCGGCCGCACCCCAGCGGGTCCACCCTTCCGCACGTAGGCTCTTTCCCCAGAAGGCAAGCACAGGACAAAACAAGATGCGCCCTGATTGGCCCCCCCCGGGTCACATGCTCGCCTGCGAACCAATGACTGGCTCGTGTGGAAACCGCTGCTCCCTGTAAGCCAATCAGGGCCTCCCCCTGGAGCAAGGGGGTGGAGTCAACTGTCCCCCAAGCGTGGGCCGCGTGGAGGTGGGGTGCGAGCCTAGGAGGGAATTCTGGAAGCTTGAGGAAGGCTGAAGGGGAAGGAACGGTGGTGGCGGACGCCCACTGACGGTTCTCAGAGGTGGGAGTCGCTTCAGGGTACCCGGAGCCGATGCGCAAGCCCTTCTTGCTGCCTCTATCCCTGGGCTGCCCTCGCTACACATGCACAGGGTGGCTTCATGGTCCCGGTGGCTTTAGCAGCCGCTCCCAGTGTATGTGAAGCGCCTCGTAGCGCCAGATGCTACAGTGCCCCACATTGGCCATCCATGGGCTCACCTAACAGCATCGGAAAGCGTGGTTATTTCCCTTTTGCAGGTTAGGCCACTGAGGCCTGGAGAGCCAAAGCGACCTGCCCGATGTTGTCGGCCTGAACGTACAAGAGTCAAGGGCGCACCCAGTTGTCCTCAGATTCCTAGTGTTGGGAAGGCACTAGTCACATCCTTGGGCTGGGCTCACTGGGTGGGGTTGCAAGGTAGGAAACAGAAGCCACTTCTCTGCTGAGCTGTTACCTTTGCCCTTGAAACAGTCCCACGTGTTTGGAAGGATTTCCCCCAGAGTCCTTGGTAAATGCCCGAATTGGCCATCTCTGCTGATGAATTTAACTTACCTTAAAAAAAAAAAAAAAAAAAAAAAAAAAAAGGTTTATTTATTTAGAGGGAGAAAGAGAGAATCCCAAGCAGGCTCCACACTGTCAGCACCAAGCCCAACTTGCGGGGCTCAGACTCACCAAGGGGAGATCCTGAGCTGAGCCGAAATCAAGAGTTGGATGTTTAATGGACTGAGCGACCCACGTGCCCCTAATTTCCCGTTACACTCTAGGAAAATGTAAGAGAAGTGTCCCCTTCAGACCATATGATGCTCTAAAATCCGTGTGAATTCTGCCTAAAAATAAGCTCAACGTCCCATTACGTTGTATTATTGGATAACAGCGACCATCACTTTTTAGAATCAGCAGAATCAACACGAGTTGTTGACTTTGTCCAGAGGGTTGGCAGGGGCCTTGTTTCACAAATCGTATCACTTCGGGACGGGTGTGGGGCGGGCAGGCAGGCAGAGAAGCAGGGCCAGACAACGGTTGGCCACTTCCAGCTGCAGCCGCCTGTCCGCTAGAGGCACGGGTCTGCCTCTCTGGGCTTGGATAAACTCTCAGCTTCTCTCTTCAGCTGGGTCTACACCCTCTCCTCTGGGAGTGAGGATTCCAAGAAACCCTATTCCCCCCACCAGGGTGGGGCGTATGTGCGGGAGAGAATGAGCTAGAAGCTGCACGGCCGTCTCCACCTAACAGAACAGGGCACTCTGCATTGAACACTCATCGAGGCCCCAGCGCTGGAAGTTTCCACTTGCTTTCCTCTTTCTTGACTCCGGAAATGAGCTGCTTTTGCTTCTGCGGGAAGCAATCTGCTCCAGTTTGGTGGAACTTGTCTCCTGGAACTTTTGATTTCCTCCTCGTGTTCGCTTTACTCCATTAAGCTTCACCTCCAATTCAGCTCCGCTCTACAGGGGTCCCCGGCGAGAAAGCGCTCAGCAAAGCTGATAGAGACACACAGGAGGAACATGCCTTGGGACACTGGAATCAGGGGTTCCCCCCGCCCCCCCCCCCCAGGAGCTGTGTGGCGTTAATCACGTTACTTGATAACTCCTGAGGTTCGGGGCACCTGCTTGAGCGTCCGACTTCGGCTCAGGTCATGATCTCCTGGGTCATGAGTCCAAGCCCCGTATCAGGCTCTCTGCTGTCAGCACAATCCTCTGTCCCTCCCTCTCTGCCCCTCCCCTGCTTGCGCCCTCTCAAAATAAGTAAAATATTTAAAAGAGATACTCCTGAGCCTCATCCGTAAACTGGGAACAAAAGTGGCACTTACTCCTCTGGAGGTGCCTCCTCCTTTTCTCTGGTGGACCACCAGCTCTCCTCCATCTTAGGTAAAGGGCTAGAAAACCTCAAACCTCCTTCCGATCAGACTGCCATTCCTCACTCCCGTCCACCCTCGAATTCTGGAGCTGCCGCAGGCCTATTTTATATAGATGTTGTGAAGTTTTAATGAGCACATAAAATGCCTACCGCAGTGTCTGGGCCTAAAAAGCACCCATCGCAGGGTCCTGATTATTATGACCTGATGTTCAGTCTTCAGGATCTCTGTGCCTCAGTTTCCCCATCTGTGAAATGAAGATAAGAGGAACAGAAGGTCTCATGAAGTGAGGTATAAATGAGCTGTTACCACAGTGCCTGGCTCATAGAAAAGACTCAGTAAATGTTGGCTATTAATTAAAAATTGAAATAAATACTTGAGAGACAGCAGGGCATGGTCTGTGGTTTCACATGGTCTCCTTCTAGCATTTACCACTTACTATCGCTTAGTAGAAAAGTTCTCCACCCTCGCTGAGCCTCCGTTTCTTCTCCTCCCAATGGCGAAAATGATTATATGGCTTCATAGAGTTTGCTGGGAGGGTTCATTCATTTTAAATGTCTCACTGTGCAAACCCAGTGACCGTAGCAGACCTGGCTGGTCTCCTTTGAAAGACTTGCTCACAAGGCTGGCCCCTGGGTGGCATCTGAGAAGGTGGGCTGCGGGAGGATTCCCACCATTCCAGGACAAGTGTAGCTCACCGGGCCTGAACAGAATGCAGAGTGTGCTTCCTCCTGGGAGATTCGGTACGTGTCAGCCAGACTGCCTATGTGGCCAGCCCAAATAATGACCTTGGGCTCTCGGTACCTGTGCCATGATTAGTCCTCAGAAGTTGAAGCCTCAAATACGGGTTCCTATCATGGTCATGGCTCAATGTCCTTACTTGCAAGAATCAAATCAAAGAGACCAGTTTTCCCTAAAAGTAAATTTTTTTTTTTTCAAGTTTCAAACGATATCCAAGAATCTAAGGCTGGCAAGGACACAAATATGAACTCATGAGAGTATTCGTGGCCTCTTTTACCTTCAACCCTAAAGAAAATTCTATCAGCTTTGTTTTTGCTCTCTTCCTCCCCAATCCAGGATGGAGTCTTGTCTGATTGGTGACTGAGCCTTTTCTCAATTGAACGCAAGAATCCGTAAGGGAGATAAATTAAGGAAGGGCTAGTGGGGGTTACCATGGGAACTTCGAGGACTTCAGCTGGGGACTTCCAACAGATTGGGGAAATAAGGGAGAGGGATCAAAATCAAAGAGCCCAAGAGGGTTGAGTTAGAGTTTTTTTGGTTTATGTCATTTTGTTTAAGTGGGAGATAAAAAGAGGAACAAATAACCTCATGGCAGCCGTTGTATATTGTAGAAAGAAGGATTGTAAAAGGAAGTTTGGATATGTATTATCCGTGGGTCCCTTCTTTGGCACACTATTCAAAAGGCTCCAATATATATTCAAATGACTCTTGGTGAATTTGGGGCTGCTAAACTGTTTTTGTTTTTACACAGATGCCTTGTCATACTGGACCTCCGTGCAACTGGGCTTTACGTGGGTTATATAAGCCATAGTTATTCCGCAGCCATCGGTCATATTCCTTGTGTGTGTGTCTCTCTCTCTCACACACATGCAAAGTATTCTATTTCAGAATCTGCCAAATGATACGCACTATCGCTAACCTTCCCTCCTCAGGCAGATTTACTTCTCAAGAAGACCGGGGCAGATACAGACATCGGGTACCGCTCACACCTAGACTCAGAAACCTGGGTTGGTTCAGTGATGAACCCCAGTGTGCACCATCATGGCTCCCAGCCTGAGCCCAGCAAGGGCCCCGCTGTCTGAATTCTTTTAGGTCCCAATCTCTGACAGTTTAGGCTTCTTAGTATTCTGAATTTCAGAATCGTCATTATACATGCAAGACACAAGATCAAAATTCCTTAAGGGAAGAGGACCTCAACAAACTCCTAGAGGGCTAACAGCTCACAGATTCTGGAATTAAAGACAAATTAGTAACATCAGCAGAACACGGGCCCCTGAAGACTCCTGAGTTTAGAGAAGAAAGGAAAACCAAATTCTTCAAAGGAGGCTTCCAGATGTATCATCCGGGCAGAGTGTGATCGATGCAAATTTAAAAGGTACAAATGTGGGGCGCCTGGGTGGCTCAGTTGGTTGAGGGTCTGACTCTTGATTTCGACTCTGGTCATGACCTCACGGTTTGGGGGACTGAGCCCCACGTCGGGCTCTGTGCTGGCAGCATGGAGCCTGCTTGGGACTCTCTCTCTGCCCCTTCCCCGCTTGCACGCATGCTCTCTCTCTCTCTCTCTCTCTCTCTCTCTCTCTCTCTGTCTCTCTCTCAAAAATAAAATAAATAAACATTTAAAAATTAAAGAAATAAATAAAAGGTACAAATGTTATTGGAAGGGGCACCTCACAAAGAAGACACCCGAAATGGCTGTAAGCGTACAAAAAGGTGCTGCTGAGCTTTAACACGTCTCAAACACCAAGTGTTGGCAGACAAATAGAGCACCTGGAAAGCCTCAGCACCGCTGGTTGTGGACAGGTGAAAAATCGGGGCCAACCACTTTGCCAAAGCTATTGCGTTGAATAAATGTGTAACTTTCGACCCGGCGGTCCCGCTCCTTGGAACTATCCCCAACAGAAATGCAAACGTATGTTCCCCAAACACACGTACAAGGATGTTCACGGCAGTATTATTCACAGATAGTCTCAAACCACAACCTACCCCCAAAAGCTCGACAAAAGAACAGATGAATCAGATGTGGTATATCCACACCATGGAGTGTTCCACGGTAGGGACTGGAAAATACGGCTTTGTGTTTGTCACCCAGACTGCTGTCTTTCGTGAATAAAGTTTCATCAGAACATAGCCGTCCATTGGTTTGAAGACTGTCTCTGGCTGCTTTCGCCCAATGGCAGTGGTGCCGAACGGCTGTGATAGAGATCAAATGGCCGGAGAAGTCTCCTGTATTTAGTGTCCGGCCCTTTACAGAAAAAGTTTGCTGAGCCCTGCCCTACACTGAGGGGAAAACAACGTATAACTACCTACAATAATAAGGATGTATCTCCCGATGAGGAATTAAAGAAGAGTTGGTTCTATTTTTATAAAGTTGAAAGCAGGCAACACTACCCCATGACGTGGATGTGAGAAGTCAGGACAACTTACCCTTGGGACACATGGTGACGGGAGGGGATGTAAAGCTTTATGGGTACTGACCGTGCTCCGCTCCTGGGTCTGTATGCAGGTGACACGGATGCGTCCTCTCGGTGAAAATCCAACCCGCGGTGCACATATGTGCACGCTTTTCTCTCTCCAATGGCTAGTTCAGTGGATCGTCTTTTACAAACATCACCGGGGCTCCCTGTGTCCCAATAGAAAACTCCAAGCCCCCTGCTTTGCTCTCTCATGTGTTTTTGCCTTCACACAGGTGGAGAGTTCCCCCGGCAGGCACTCCTCCCGTTCTCTTTGATAGAATAACACAAACTCACTCTTCAAAACCCAGTTCAGTCGCCCCTCATCCAGGATGCTTTCCTACCACGTCCCAGCACTCACAGACAATCCAGGGAGAGAGAGAGAGAGAGAGCGCGCACACCTAGAGGGTGACACTGGATTTCTGGGTAATTTGTTACGTGGCATCTGAAGGCAAACTTAAGTTATTTTTGGAGAATAAAAGAAGTGTGACTGGCTGAATCTTGAGTGTTTGTCACATGACAGGCCAGGTGGGCATCCCTAGAGAAGCTCAGTAGTTTGTAGTCTAGACCAGTCTCAGTTTAACCCATCTAGAGTTGAGGGGAGAGTAGCTTGGTGTGGTGGAGAGAAGGTGGGACATACTTGGAAAAAAGATCTGGTTGGCAGTCAGGAGACAGGGAAGTTCAAGCAACCACGAGGCCAACCCTAACCGCCTTGAGCAAAGGGCAGAATTTGTCTCGCATCACAGAGAAACCCAGGATGGGAAGTGATGAGTTCAGTTAGGGCTCGATCCAGCCTTGGAAGTGACACCCGTCGTCAAGAATCTGCCTCCTCTCTTTTGGCTCCTTTCCGTCCACCCCACCTCCTGGGTTTCACACTCTGACGGGGGGTCTCCCTGCAACCCCAGAAGCTCCATGCACATGTCTTTAAGCCCAACAGAAAGAACGAGTTTTTCTTTCACAACAATTCATGAGTGGTGGCAGGGCCACATCTCCTTTGCCTTGCTTGGCTCACGTGCCAACTAGCCCCTGGCTGAATCCGCGTAATCTGGGGATGGAACGTGGAAGTCAAGAATTGCCCCGGCAGCAGGGGAGGAGGAGGAGTGGGTGCCATCCAAACCTTGCACGGCCTGAGGGTGAAGGAGGGATAGGCCCCCACAAAGGAAAATCGAGGTGCCGTGACCAGTGGGGGAGGATGGGAGGCTGAGCAGGTCAGAACTACAGCCGTACCAGCAACTGCTTAATTACTGTGACCTGAAAGAATGATGTTTCCTGGGGCGCCCGGGGTCGCTCAGTCGGTTAAGCGTCCGACTTCGGCTCAGGTCATGATCTCACGGTCCGTGGGTTCGAGCCCCGCATCGGGCTCTGTGCTGGCAGCTCAGGGCCTGGATGGAGCCTGCTTCAGATTCTGCGTCTCCCTCCCTCTCTGCCCCTCCCCCACTCATAACTCTGTCTCTCTCGAAAATAAATAAACATTAAAAAAATTAAAAAAAAAAAAGACTGATGTTTCCTGATCTGTACAAGGGTGTGGCTGTCCTCACTGCACAGGGACAAGGATCGCGTGTGCCACCTGGAGCCAAGCACCTGGCGCTCAGTGGGTGTCTGATAAAAGGTGGACCCTTCTCTACCGTCTTGTCTTTGTGTCATTCCCCAGGGCTGGCGATGAGGGTCAGGTGCACAGGCCGCCCACCCTGCAGCCACTGTGGAGCCCCTGGCTGTGTAAGGGTCCCTGTCAATCACAGCCGCTTGACCTCGAGGAGAATCATTATGCTTTTTTAAAATCATACAATGGAAACAAACAAGAATCAAGCCTCAGATTAATTCAAGCGTAAGAGTGGAACACATTTTGTGATCTGCAAGTTAAATGTGGATTCAGACCACATCCTCACTCCAGTTTAATTTTTTTTTTAACGTTTACTTAGTTTTGAGAGAGAGGGAGAGAGACAGGGCGCGAGCCAGGGAGGAGCAGAGAGACAGGGAGACAGAATCCGAAGCAGGCTCAGGCCCTGAGCTGTCAGCACAGAGCCCAACGCGGGGCTCAAACCCACGGACTGTGAGATCACCATCTGAGCCGAAGTCGGACGCTCAACCGACTGAGCCCCCCAGGAGCCCCGACCCTCACTCCAGTTTAAAAGTCACATCCTCCTGGGCTGAGGTGGGAAGGGACAGAGGGAGGGGGCAGGAGACTTGGCTTCGTATTGTGGCTCTGACACTGACGCTGACTAATCAGTGTGACCTTGGGCAGTCTGCTGACCTACCACAGGCCTCAGCTTTCTCATCTGTAAGATGGAATCATTGTCACGAAGATTGCAGGCGTGACTGAAGTAGGCAGAGTTCAGCGGCAGAAACAGAAGAGCCGTCCTACCTGTTTCGAAGAGAAATCGGGAGAGGGTACTAGGTGCCTACAGAAACCACGGGGAGTTCACGACGAGCGGTCCTGGGTTGGGTCTCCACCAGAAACACGGCAGAACCGGCCCACCAGGGGCCTCGTGTGTCCACCTCCGTCAGGAAAGTGGACACCCAGGGGCTGCCTCCGGAACCGCACGCTTCGGGAACACACAACAAAGGCCGGGGTCCTGGGAGCGAGAGGCCTTCACCGAAGGATCCTGACGCACCTGGCCCGCCTCTCGGGCCAGTCCTGACCGACACCATCTAAACTCTCCCTAAAGCCCTCCTGGTTCCCGGCATCAGGCAGGGAAAGAAGGAGGCTGTCAGACGTGTGATGATTAAGGATTGTCCCTGAGCCCCAACCTGCCCTCTGTGCTCCTCCCGCGACACTGGGCTGGGACTCTGGAAGCCACCCGTCTTCTCTGCCGGCTGGGAGGGGCTGGAGGACGGGGAAGCACGGTCTCTCCCGTCTGCATGCCCGTCCAGGACCGGTCAGCATCCAGCCGGGACACGGTGGCCCCAGCAGGGTCACGGTGCCACTCTGCGGCCGGCCGGAGCCCCGCTTCGGGCCCTTCGAAGTCTCGGCAGGTCTGGCCTTCCCTGGGACCCCCAGCCCTGGCGCGGCAGACGCTCCCCAAACTCACGCCCTCAGCGGCGGCTTTGTGTTCTCCCTTCGCCTCCGCAGTTCTTTAATACTTAGGTCACCGTCCTTTAGATTAAGTGTATGAAGGCAGCTGGTGTGATTTGTCCCCTGACGGGCCTCTCGGCCACATGCAGGGCCTTTGGCGCCCAGCTCCTCCTTCAGGGGCCGTGGGACCCGCCGGCAAGTGGCTTAATCTTAATCAGCCACAATTTCTTCATCTCTGTAAGAGGGAGGAAAACAGTCTCCCTCCACAGAGGTGGGGTGACAGTTCATCGCGTCAATGGGTATAAAGCAGTTAATACGGCACCCGACAAACGCTGAGCTCCCAACAAGCGTCCGTGGTGGCCCTGCACGCCAGGCCGTCCCTGCTAGAGAGTCCTTACCAAGTGTGTAAAGACTTCTGGAAAGATCCCTGGACGCCCCCGTGAAGACCCCTCAGGCAGACGCTGCTGGGCGCACAGGACAATCGTCACCCTCCTGTTCCTCCCGTGTGGGGCGGCCGCCTCCTGGAACAGAAAATGGCAGGTGCTCCGTGTCGGGTCTCGGGCATGTGACCCGCCCTGGCCAGTGGAGAATGGGGGGTCCTCAGAGGCTCCTGAGAAATATTTTCCTCACTGAAGGGAGAGTGGGCTGCACTAAGAGAACATTCTGGGGCCCGGGTGGCTCAGTCGGTTGAGCATCCAACATCAGCTCGGGTCATGATCTCCCGGTCTGTGAGTTCGAGCCCCGCGTCGAGCTCTGCGCTGACGGCTCGGAGCCTGGAGCCTGCTTGGGATTCTGTGTCTCCCTCTCTCTGTTTGCCCCTCCCCTGCTCATGCTCTGTCTCTCAAAGATAAATAAACGTTCAAAAATTAAAAAAAAAAAAAAAAAGAACATTTTTGCTCCTACTTTGGGTCAGTGGTTCTCACCCGGGGGTGATTTTTGTCCCTCAGAGGACATCTGGCAATGTCCGGAGACATTTTTAGTGGCTGCAACTTGGGGGAGGGGTGCTGCTAGTGGGCAGAGGCCAGGGGTGCTGGCAAAGCACCCTTCAGTGCACACGACAGCCCCCCAGCAGAGAGCGGTCCCCTCCGTATGTCCACAGTGCCGAGGAGAGAACACTGCCCTGGATACAGCTGTGTGAATAGATGACGCTGGGGACGGCGACCACCATTTGGGGACCGTGACAAAAGATCCGGAGAGTCAGAGGCGACCAGGGTCCCGACACGAATGAGCTGTTGATACAATGGCAGAGGCACCGCTCTTCAAACTCCTGGCTTCGTAACACAAAGGCCTCGTATTCAAATTACCATTCATCGGACGTTCTGTTATTTACCGTCCCAATATCCTGACCTCCCCATTTTAGCCCACGTGGACGAATCCCCACGGACAGCCAGGGCTTCGATCCCATGAATCCTCACCACAAACCCAGTAGAGAGGTGAGGAGGCGGAGCCTCAGCATCCCTGTGGGTAACTTGCTGAGACGGTGGAAACGGAGACAAATTGGGGGGGGGGGTGTGCTCACATCTGTGTAGCACTTGGTGTCATTATGAGACGTTTCAAACATAAAGTGCAGACGGCCATCTAATCAACACCCACCGATACGCCGTCCAGATTTAACGAGTGTGAAAACTTGCCAAAGGGGCTTCGAATGCTGAACTCCATGGCAGGTTCCGTGTCTCCCAGTGTTTATGCGCCTCTTCCCTTTGGGCGTCGGACCCTCGTGTTCCTGCTGGGAAGATGAGTGTTGGAGTAAGACTACAATTCCCAGCTGCTTCTGCGGCCGAGTGTGGCCACATCACTGAATACTGGCCAATGATAAATGCCGAGAAGGGACGTTTACAACATTTGGGTCATGTCGTTAAAGGATGTGCACACCCTTTCTCCTTTGCCGTTGGCTAACTCACAGGTAAAATGAAGACAGCTGGAGTACAGATGTGGTGGCAGGAGCTAGAGCAGCCATGTTGGGCCATGAGATGGAAACCGTGTCTGGACGATAGAAGAATGAGAGAGGAGGGGCCTGGGTTTCAGACGATTAGGAAGCCGCCCTACTAGCCCCATATGCTTAAGCATCCTGCTGCCAGAGAAAGAAAGATAAGCTTCTATTACATTGTAGCCATTGCCATCTCGGGTCTCTATTTCGGTAGCTGAACCACTTTCTGAATATGTGCAAGTTTCTCGTGTTTTCATATGAAGATTTCATCTGTTCCCCATAACCAGACAGGGTCTAGAACTAAGAAAATTCATTCAGTTGTTCATTCATCCAAGAATTATTTTGGGGTGTCGATAATGTGCCGGGCACTGCTTTATCGGATGTTAAGCGTGGAGGGGCGCCCAGAGTTCTCCTACACTGGCTCGGTCTCTGAGACCTTGGTTTCACCTCTCCCTGTTACCTCTCTAGCCTGGTTCTTTCCAACAGTTTAGGTCAGGCCAGTGTCCATTCCTGCTTAGTTTCTTGCACCTGTCTTCCTGCCCGCCCCCCACTCCCATCATTCCTTGTTCTGGATCTTCTCAGGGCTCCCCACTGCCAGAGAGCAAGAAGTTCAGACTTCTGGAGGTGGACAAGGCCCCGCCCATTCTGGAAGCCTAATCTCTTGCCAGTCTGTTCGAGCCACAATGAACTAGGTGACATTTCTTTCGTGAAAGCTCACATTGGCTTAGGAGCTCACATTGCTTACTTCCCTAAGGCTCAGAGAAGTTGCACAGACTGGCTCGGAGTGAAGCTGGAAATTGACTGAGGGTCTCCTGAGCCCAAGACACCAAACTGCTCTGAAGCCAGTTCAAAGTCTTAGAGTCGCCCCAGTGCTCAGCCTCGGAGCTGTTACTGGCAGGGATGGGAGGTCTGATGTAGAATTCCACAAAGCAGGGTCTGTGGGTGCCCTGCACCAAAATGCCAGTGGGGAGCATGTGGAAAACCTAACTTCTCGCCCACCCCAGAGCTACGGAACGGAAGGCCGTGAGGTGAGGCCCGACTGCTGGCATTTTCCACAAACTTCTCTCGCGTCACTAAGGCTCGAGAACCTGCTGGGGTTCTGAAAATATGGCCTGCAGGTTGCACTGCTGGTGCCTTCTTTCCCATTTTCCACGTCTCTCCCGACACCCCAACCAGAGCCCGCAATGAGGGGGTGAGGCCGTTGGTGCTGTTAAGAGCTCTGCACATCCCTCACCTTACCTTTTATAGGAGATTAATTTAAAAAAAATAAGATGCATTCAAACGATTTGGATGGCATTTTCTTTCACCTTGAAAATCTGACACTTTAAGCAGTTACCATACCAAGGAGTAAAAATGCTTACCCCTTAGCGACAGAGAGAACTAGAAAGGGTTCTGGGGCCCACGCGTCTTGAAGTTCAAGGAGGGAGGCCCAAAGTCTGAGGCAGGGAGGGACCGGCCCGGGTCCAACACACCCCGGTTGAATCTTGACTCGTCCACTTCCTCTCTGCGGGGTCTTGGTCAAGTTCCTTCGATTCACCTGTAAAACAGGGATAATAACAACCTGCCTCTTAGTGAAAAGATCACGTGACTGGGGGGTGCACTGGGCACAGATATGGGAATAGCACTGGGGCAATTATTCCGTTCACTATTCCTAATATTATTTTCAACGTAAGATGCAATGTAGGGAATTTCTCAAAGCTCATCCAACCCTCCCAGAGTTAACCTCAAGGGATAGTCTCTGAAATCTGAAATTCTATTTTATTTCACAGTAGGTTAAAGCTTCGTTGACCTTTTGCTCAGCATTATTACCGTAGGCAGGCGATGTGTTGCTCTCAATGTCTGTGATTTATCATTTCTAACAAGCCCCCTCTGCCTGGAGACGCTGCCCTTTCCCGCATTTTGGGGCACAGACGGCTTACTGCCTCTGGTGGAGAGATGCACCAATGTGAACAAGCACATTTCAACAGAGGGGGAAACCTTCCGAAACACAGGGGATAAAGTTAGACATGTCTTTAAAATAACATGACTCCAGGGGCGCCTGCGTGGCTCAGTTGGTTAAGCGTCAGACTCTTGATCTCGGCTCAGGTCGTGATCTCACGGTTTGTGGGTTCAAGCCCCGCATCGGACTCTGGGTTGACAGCATGGAGCCTGCTTGGGATTCTGTGTGCCCTCTCCCTGCCCCTCCCCTGCTTGCTCTCTATTTCTCTCTCTCAAATAAATAAACTCAAAAAAAAAAAAAAAAAAAGATACAACTGGATAAGAGGGGGTTGGGAGAGAAGAACAAGTTTTTCACTTAAAGGGACCCTCCCGCTTTGTCAGTCAAGACGTGGCAGTGGGGAAAGATCAATGCCACTTGATAAGCTATCGAATGATAGAAAGTGACCAACGAGGTCCTGCAGATTCCCCTCCTCCCCAACATGGCGGCATGAGAGAACCGGTGAGCTACTGCTTCCTCAGAGGGCTCAGGGTGCATCTGGAAGTTTCCTCCCTTGAGGAAAGCAAGGGAGTGGTGGAGAGCGGGTTAGTAGACAGGAAGGGCTCACAGTGGAACAGGGTTAGTGTAAGGCCATCAACCAAAGACCAATGAGAACAGAGATACCAGCTACCACAGCCAACGTGGAAGAACACTGGGGGTGGGGGTGGGAACAGGTCTCCCTCTCGAGATCTCATCGTTTTTGTTTTAGTTTTTTTTACAATTTTTTAAAAATGTTTTTATTTTGTTTTTGAAAGACAGAGTGTGAGCAGGGGAGGGCCAGAGAGAAAGGGAGACACAGAATCCAAAGCAAGGTCCGGGCTCTGAGCTGTCAGCACGTTTGAATGACAAAGCTGAACGATGTCAGTAAACCTCTGAAGTCACATTTTGACATTTGGCTGCGACGGCCGTGGCCCGTGGCGGGGAAGGAAACTCACCAAGGAAGTGAAAGCGTGGCCTTGTCCCCAGGGCTTACGAGCTGCTGCAGATGCTGGGGAGACAGACCTTGTCATCGACACAGGAAGGAGCAGGTCCCGAGGGGTAACTGCTCCCCACGGCCAGAGCCCAACACTGTGACATCAGGGCTTACGGGACCTTAAAATAGAAGGCCAGAATTCCTGCTTTTATTTGTTCAGCCACTGCTGTCTTCTGGGTGGGATTTACCGTGCCGGGCAGTGTGGCCAGCAGGAAGGGTACAGGCCAGGCCCCAACCTTCAAAAACCCACAGTGTCACTGGCACAGACACTTGGGGAAAAAAAAAGTTAAACGTACGTGCCTCCTATGACCTAGAAATTCCCTCCTAGGCGCCTGCATGGTGGAAGTGTGTGCAGATTCTGCCAAAAGGCACGGGCAAGGGTCCTGGGGGCAGCAATTCATTATAACCCCGAGCAGCCGTCAGCAGAGCCGAGGTGAACAAGTCGCGGCACGCACGCACCGTACCCAACCGGGGGCGACTGCGTCCCACGGGGGCCGTTTGGTGGCTTCTGGAGATGTTTCTGACGGTCACAACCAGGGAATGCTACCAGCATCTGGCGGGTAGAGGTCACGGGCGCTGCGAAACGTCCTGCAATGCGCAGGGCAGCCCTACACCAAAGATTGACCCTCCCCAGAATGTCAGTGGTGCTGAGGTTGAGAAATCCTATGGCACATCCCGAGAAGGAATGAACTACACCAGGGAAGGATCAGCTGTGACTGCATATGCACCGTAGGGAAATATTCAAATGGACCATTGAGCAGAAAGAAGCCAGACACGGAACTGCATGCGCGTATGACTCTGTTTGTATTCAGCTCAAACCTCAGGCAGCGAAAACAGAGAGATTAGCCAACATGTGTTGAGGCCGTTTGTTGGAGTGAAGTTTTCTTAGAAAGTCTACGTTTGGGGGAGAAAAGACCACCCACCGATTGGCCCCAGGAAGTTTTGGCGATGGTGCCCGCTCTGTGACCACAGGTAAGTCTCGGAGCCTCTCCGGACCCCTGTACTCCCCTTCGCTCAATGAGAGGCCTGCTTAGCCCAAGAATTCTCCGGTCTGTGCTCATTCCTGTTGCAACAGGCACCTGTCGCTTTCGTCTACGCAGCTTCCATCGCCCCTTTGTCTGGTGACAGCACCTCAATGTTTCTGTGGAGAACCACTCGTCGCCCACCGCACACAGTCCTGGGGGGCTGTCAGTCTAGGTGCCCCGCCCTCCCTCGGCCGTGACCCAAACTGAGCCCACCAGGCTCTCCCCTGGATGGTGCGTTAACCTGATCTGGGGCCAATTCATCCCTGGAGCAGTGCTCCACAGAGACTGGGGACTGTCATCCCCAGAGGTTCCTGGAGTTCTCCCATCCTTTCCTGGGTCTGGCTCGTCATCTTCCCGTCTATTCCGTGAGCGACCCCATGTCCTTTATAAAGTCCCTGCAATGGACCCAATGTTTGTGTCCTCCCCCCCCCCCCCAAATCCATAGGTTGAAACCCGCGTCCCGACGTGAGTGTAGGAGGTGGCGGGGCCTCTGGGAGGTGATTAGGTCATGTGCGTGGCACGCTCGTGAACGGAATGAGTAACCCTTGCAAGACGAGGCCCCAGAATGCACTCTCTTTCTGCCAGGTGCGGACACAGGGAGAATCGGCCGGCTGCAGCCCGGAAGAGACTCTCGCCACAGCCCAGCCCCTCTGGCCCTGTGATCTCAGACTTCTGGCCTCCAGAAGTGCGAGAACTAAACGTCTCAGCCACGTAGGCTAGGGTTCTGTTATAGCAGCCGGAAGTGACTGAGAGGGCCCCGTGGCGCTCCTGTCCCTTGCAACCCAAGAAGCCGGGCTGCTGCTTCCCAGCACGGGATGTAAATAGTCTGCACAGGTTGGCAGTAACTCCTGTTCTGAGATACGAATGCCCTCCTGTCACCCCAGACCTGCCCCCGGTGCCTCCTGGGCCCTCCCGTGATCCTGCGGCTGAATGGCCGGTGCCTGGCACAGCCGAGGCCTCCGGGCCCTGCCCCCACCCCACCGTTGTCCTGTCACTGTGTCCTGTGTCCCTCCTGCACAAATGACCCCGCAGGCTGTCCCCGCCCGCACACCCCTCCCCTCCCCAGCTCAGCCTCGTCGACTGTAAAACAGGCGAACCACACGCACCGCCCTGCCGCTTCCTCAGGGTGACGGAGGTGACAGGGCACCGGGAATTGTGAAAAACGCTCCCCGCACGTGAGGCATTCCTGCCACCGCCCCGAGATCGCACAGCACACAGGGGGCCAAACAAATTTCCCAGGAGAAAGCACCATCTCAAAATAAAAGAGCACCGCTAGGGGTTCTGAAAGGGACTCAGAAGTGATAAACACAGCTTCCAAAAAGGCAGAGACTTAAAAAAAGCTCCCCTGCCTTTCTAGGCCGGAGCTCGTGTTGGGCTGGGATCTCTGCAGGGGACTCACGTGGGGAGTCTGCCCGGCTCCGCTCTGTGTCCAGACCGGTGGGACAGCATCACTCGTACCTCCCGTCCCTCAGACGGTGACCGAGGGACCGCTTCCTGTCACTCAGCTGGCTCTCCCAGGAAGCCGTATGAGGAGGGTGGGGGTTGAGAGGCGTGAGCTCCGGGAGCAAGAGGCAGAGGCTTCTGGAGGAGTCCCGGGGCCCGCAGGGCTGTGACCCCCCGCTTTGTCACCCGGCGGCCCTCCATCCTCCAGAGGGGACACACGTGGGCAGGAAAAGCCCCAGCTCCTCCTGGCCGCGTGTCCCCGGACGAATCCCGGAGGCTCCACTTACCGGGTGTCTGGGGGCAGAGCCTGATGCACGAAGCAGGCAGCGTGGCCCCGGCGTGTTCACGAACCCATCTCCCCCTCCCGACAATCTTCTCCTTGCCCCCCACTCTGTGGGGAGGCTGGAGGTGTAAGAGCTTGCCCAGAGTCACAGGGCTGGGGGGTGGCAGGGCCGGGCCTCACGTGCAGTCTCGGGGCTCCAGGGCCCAGCCTCTCGGCCACTCTGCCCTCCTGCCCCTCACAGGACAGTAGAGGCGCGGGGAGGTCACCGGGCAGAGGGGCATCTGACCCACAGGAAGTCCTAACGTGGGCTGCAGCCGGAGCCTGTCCTCCCGGAGCCAAGCATCCCTGTTCTTCAGAAGGCGCCTGCCGAGGCCTGGGCTTCTCTGGGACGAGGCAGACCCTCCCTACGAGACAGCTCTGACCCAGGAAGAGACTCAAGTCCCGTGGCGGGTGGGTATCACGAGTCCCCAGGGGCAGGGCCGGGCGATGCCCCCGGGAAGGCTGGCCAGCCCATTTCCTACCATTTCTAGCAAGGCCATAGGCCAACATCAAGGACACCAGCCCTTACTCCTTGTCCAGGGGAACGCAAACTCAAGAGAAGCCAAAAATGGCTATTTTCACATGAAGTCTCTGATTTGTGAACATTAGGAATGGGTTTTTTTATTAAAAAAAAAAGTCAGCATGACATGGCTCAGGGACCCCCAATTGTCACCTCTCTCCAACAAGGCTACGACCTGTCTCTCCGACGTTAGGGATTTATCTGATTGATCTGACCAAGCCTCCACCGCCTTGCCCCTTCTGTGAAGGGAGCGCACTGCGGGCACGTTCGGGGTTGGGGAAAATGAGAGGCAGTGGACATAACGTGCTCAGTATAGAGTAAGGCGTTGGTCTCAGCCTGCTCGGGTCACTGTAACAAACGGCCATAGACCGGTGGCTTCAGCAACAGAAACCCATTTCTGAGGACTGGAAGTCTGAGATCAACAGTCCGGCCAATTCAGCTTCCGGGGAGATCTCTCTTCTTGGCCTCCAGATGGCTGTCTTCTCGGTAGGTGCTCAGAAAGAGAAAGAGAAACAGAAACAGAGATAGGGACAGAGATAGAGACAGAGATAGACAGAGGTAGAGAGAGAGAGAGAGAGACAGAGATCGCGTTCAGCAGTCTCATGGGACTGAGAACCACAGGTTGGAGGTCTCAGCTGCCAAAGCATCTGGAAGCCGGGGAAGCAAGATCCCTGACGGTCTGGCAGGTGAGTTCTACCAACCATTTAAGGGCGAGTTAATTCGTGACTCAGACAAGTTCTCCAAAAACTAAACTAAACTACACTAAACCAAGTGGAGAGCTCCAAGCTTCTCGAATGAGGCTGGAGAGGGGAAAGTTGTCAGGTGGGGACAGCGGGGAGCCAAGTCAAAGATGAGGGCACATGGGAGCAGGTGAGTCACAGGCAAACTACGCAGGCGAGAGTACACGGGGAGCAAAGGGCTGGCCTCCAGTGACCTTCGAGATCAAGGTGAAGATGTGTAGGCTTGACACTGTGGGTGGGGGGGGCTGATGTGGGGTCCTGGCTAAGGGAATGTCGCGGAACACGTGAGGCCTTTCCTCCCATCCCATCAGGAAGGCTCTGCCCTTCTAAGGGAGCCCTGTCAGGGCCGGGTAACTACAGCCCATCACGCCCGAGAGAGAACCAGTCGGCATCTCTCACCTAAGAACTCCACTGAGAGAGGGGCGCCTGGGCAGCTCAGTCGGTTAAGCATCTGACTTCGGCTCAAGTCACCATCTCATGGTAAGTTCGAGCCCCGCGTCGGGCTCTGTGCTGACAGCTCAGAGCCTGGAGACTGCTTTGGATTCTGTGTCTCCCTCCCCCACCTCCTCTCTCTCTCTTTCTCTCAAAAATAAAATAAAACTTAAAAAAAAAACTGTACTAAGAGATACCAAAAGTATAAGTGGATTTGGGGTGTAAGTTTGTTTATTCTCTAAGCTAATGACTCTTCCAAGTGCCGGTTCACAGGGACGAATGACACAGACCAGATCCCTGTCCCTAGAGCTTACAGCACAGAGGTGGTGGATAATAAATGAGTAGATAAAAAATAGACAAAAATCCTTCCCATTAGCGGCACTTCTCTGAAGGGAATAAAACAATGATGAATGACCTGAGCGGTCACTTGTAACCCGATGGCCAGGAAAAACCTCTCTGAAGCCACGTCGTTTGAATCAAGACTTGAAAGAACAGAACGAGCCTGCCACGCAGAACGATGAGGGAACAGCAAGTGCAAAGGCCCTGAGGTGGGAACCGTCTCCACACGTTCAGCAAATGAAAGTAAGGGCAGTGTGACCGGAGAGAAGGAACTAGAGGCGGACGGTGACAGGAGGCTGTGGGGGCGGATCACGCTTGGCCATGCAGGCCCCGGTGAGCAGTGTGGGCGTTAATCTAAGTGCTCTGGGAAGATTCTGGAGGGTTTCAAGCAGGGGAATTCCACGAACAGACCTCTTCTACTTTAAAATGCTAACTTGAGGCAGAGAGGAGAGTAAGAATAGAACCTGAGAAAATTCTGAAGCTCCTGCAGCTGTCTGCACGGCGACGGTGGCTTCAGCTGGCACAGTGGAGCGGAGACAGAATGAACTTGAGGTTGATTCTGGAGGCAGAATTTGCAGGAGGTGACAGTGAGTGAGTTTTGGCCTGAGCAGCTGCAGGGGTGGGGGGGGGGCCCATGTAAAGCTGGGGGCATTGCCACATGGAGAATAGGGCTGCCACCAGTTTTTCTCAAAGACCCCTGATGAAAGGAACTCTTTCCATCAATCCTATGCGGCTAGAAAGGTTGGAAGGAGAAAAAGGGAGCCGGCATTTACCTACCAGGCACCTCTAGCCTGGCTCTGGGCGGGGCGCTGGGTGACAGCTGACTCCTCCCAGACATCTGTGGGAGAGAGTGGTTTGACGGATGGATACGCTGAGGCTCATCCAGGGAGTGTGGCCACGTTGGGGCCCCCACAGCCATTAGGGATTATAGCACAGTGAGTTTAGGATTATGAACTGGCTTCCAGTCCAATGGGAGTGGGTGAAACGTGGCCATGCGTGGGGTGGCTCGGTAGGTTAAGTGTCCGACTCTTGATTTCGGCTCGGGTCATGATCTCGTGGTTCGTGAGTTCGAGTCCCGCACTGGCGCTCTTTAAAAAAAAATGAGTTTTGGGTGCTGGGTGGCTCAGTCGGTTCCGCCCAGTTGGTGGGCGTCCGACTTCGGCTCAGGTCATGATCTCACAGTTCATGGGTTCGAGCCCCGCGTCAGGCTCTGTGCTGACAGCTCAGAGCCGGGAGCCTGCTTCGGATTCTATGTCTCCCTCTCCCTCTGTGCCCCTCCCCCACTCATCTGCTGTCTGTCTGTGTCTCTTTCTCTCAAAAATAAAATAAACGTTAAAAAAAATGTGGCCACGCTTTTCAACTCTCTCTTCAGAGATGCTGGCTATGATGTAGATCCAAGAGCCACACTGCCTGGGGCACCTGGGTGGCTCAGTCAGTTAAGCATCTGACTTCAGCTCAGGTCATGATCTCACAGCTCATAAGTTCGAGCCCCGCGTCAGGCCCTGTGCCGACAGCTCGGAGCCTGGAGCCTGCTTCTGATTCTGTGTCTCCCTCTCTCTCTGCCCCTCCCCTGCCCCTGCTCAGGCTCTGTCTCTCGCCCCTTCAAAAATAAATAAACATTAAAAAAATTTAAAAAAAAAAAAGCCACACTGCCTGGGTTCAAACCCCAGCTGTGCCATGTACCTGCTGTGTGACTTTGGGCAAGTGACTTGCCCTCTCTGTGCTTTTATTTGCTAAATCCATTACCTGGATTACTTATCCCTCATAAATCTCTGGGGTATGGAGAATTACTATTCTCAGCCAGGTTTCCTAACTTGCTTGAGCTCACCCGCCTTGTAAGTAACAGGGCTGCACTCTGGAGTCAGGGTCTCAGAGTCAGGATCTGTATGTAGTGCACCACACTGCCTCGGTCGTGGGTCCCGATCTTCAAAACAGCTGCTGCTTTCTGTCCCCGTGTTCCACACCCAGGAGACCAAAGTGGGAATTTTCAGGGAAGACGGCTTAGCTCAGCAGGGCCCGCAACACCCCCTCGCCCAACAAACAGGACCCGGTTTGCGCTTGTCATAAAGCTCAGATATGATTCTCAAAACCAAATACGTGTCCACGGCAACCTGGAGCTCCAGCACCACGCTCACCGTGAGGGCGTCTACGGGTAAGAGAAAGTCGTTAGAAGGTTCATGGGTTCCTCCCCCCTCCGAATCAGGGCTATACGGGGCTTCAACTTTCAAGCGCCCATTTCTACCGCTCAGGTCAGCCACCTGCCACTTGGGGGCAATTTTAGAGAACCCCAGATGTGTCTTTTCCTCTACCTTGACCTTCTCACTCAGGGACTCCTCCTGCTCTGTTCCTACTGCTTTCGTATCACTAAGACTGGAAGAAAGTCTAAAAGGCAAAGATACACCCAGCAGTGTCTGCCCCGAGAACCTAAGGTCGGGGGATGACAGAAAGCAGGACAAGGGCAACGCTTGGTCCCCAGGGTATAGCGGAGACATTTCAGGCAGCAGTGGGACACCAACTTGGGAGGGAGCTCAACTAGTTCTGGAACATTCCTCTAGTCTGACGACACACTCCTTGGAAGGACTGGCACAATCCTCAAACGTCTATTCAAATTTAGGTTTAATACTCTCCACGTATTCCACAGCAGTAGAAAAGGACCCATGTCTCAACTTTCAAGACAGGCACCTCGTTCAACCTTATTTTGCATGTTCCAGACAAACCTGGCAGGTAGATCGCTCAGAGTTCCAAGAAGTCCCCAAGAAGATCCCAGCATTACAATGATGAGCTCCTCTCACCTCCAGGGAAGGAGGTGAGAAGGGGATGAAGGGGGAACCACTGGGCTTGCATTCTAGGTTGGCCGCCGTACCTTCTGCCTCAACCATCGGGGTCCTCCCTCCTCCCTGGTCCCCTGTTGTCATCTTCACAGCCAGAGGGACCCTGTAGAACCTGAGGCAGGTCACATTTCTCCCCTGCTCAGAGCCCTCCAGTGGCTTCCCAGCACACTTGGGAGTAAAACCCAACCTCTGGCCGGGGCCTGCAAAGGCCTTACTTGGCCTGGCCCCACTGCCTCCCAAGAGCCCCCACAGAACCCAGGAGAGATGGGGCTCTTGAAATAGCACCGTCAGGGACCACTGGGCATCCTCTGGGCTATCAAACACACGAACGATTCTGTCTGTGAACAAAGCCATCCTGCCTTGCAGACACCAGCAGAAATGCCCTCCTGCCAGTGGGTAAATTATTCTTATAAATAATGTATTGGCCTGGGTCTGCCTGTACTAGTCCGGGAATAGGATTTTAGCAGCATGTTTAGAGCGGAATCATGACTGAAGCATAGCATAAAGTTCAGCAATGCTCAATGAGGGGAGTGAGAAATCAGGCAGAACGAAGTGTGGTGGGCTCTCCAAGGTACATAAATAAATACACTTGCTATTGTTTCTTACTCCAGAATTTATGTTAGGAAGCAGGAAAGTCACCCAAAGCCAAACTTTCTACCAGCCAGACTAAATGGGCGATGGACCTGTTGTCCCACCACTCCTCTGGGCCAGGGGGCCCCTTGGGACATGAGTAGCTGGATCTAGATTTCTCACAGGTAACACATACGCCCCAGACAAGCAAAAAAGCTGCCAGGCCAACAAGCCTGACTATTTGGCACTAAACAAGGATGGGCAACCTGGATACGGGTTAGATCAGAGACGGCCAATAAGGGGAACGCGCACGGCAAATGCAACCTTCTGGAAGCATCTCTGACAAAACGATAGGATCTCCTCCCAACACTTAGGAAAGACCTTTCTGATGAACAAGTCTGCCCCGGGTATGACAAGGGGAGCCCATCATGCGTAACAGATTATCTATCCATTCAGTCATTCAGCAAATATGGAATGCCCACCACGGGCGAGGCACGAGGGATACAGGGTCAAACAAAGGAGATAAGGGCCTGCTCTTCTGGAATCTATAATCTTAAGCTGCCCAGTGGGGAGCCATGAGTCATATGTGGCTCTCAAGCACTTAAAACGTGGCTGGGCCAGACTGAGATGTGCTATTAAGTGTAAAATGTACACCAGGTTTCGAAGACTTGGTACAAAAACCCCATAAAATATATCATTAATAACACATATTGATTATAGGTTGCAGTGATAATATTTTTGATACATTGGGTTAATAAAATATATTAGTAAGATCTGTTCCACCCATTTGCTTTTTACTTTTTTTTCAATGTGGCTACTAGAAAAATTTAAATTATATATATGGCTACGTTTGCACTTGGATTATCCCTCCACTGGACAGTACTGATCTAGAGTAGCTGAAAAACAGTAAGTAAGTAATCAAATATCATTTAAGGTGATCTCAGAAAGTGATAGGTGCTCCGGAGAAGATATAGTAGGATATGGGATAAAGGATGATGGGCGGAATGAGGGCATTTCTTTTTATTTTATTTTTTAACATTTATTCATCTTTGAGAGACAGAGACAGACAGAGCATGAGCAGGGAAGGGGCAGGGAGAGGGAGACACAGAATCGGAAGCAGGCTCCAGGCTCCGAGCTGTCAGCACAGAGCCCGACGCGGGGCTCGAACTCACAGACTGCGAGATCATGATCTGAGCCGAAGTCGGATGCTCGATCGACTCAGCCACCCAGGCGCCCCCAGAATGAAGGCATTTAAGTGGAATGGTCAGTGTTATGGGCTGAACAGAGCCCCCCCCCCCATTCATACATTGAAGTCCTAACCTGCAGTATTTTATAATATGACTATATTTGTAGTCAGTGATATATTTGGGGTCTTTAAAGAGATAATTAAATTAAAATGAGGTCACTAGAGTGGGCTGTAATCCAATATGATGCTGTCCTTATAAGAAGAGGAAATGATGGGGTGCCTGGGTGGCTCCGTTGGTTAAGTGTCCAACTCTTTTTTTTTTTTTAATGTTAATTCATTTCCTGAGAGAGAGAGACAGAGTGTGAGCAGGGGAGGGGCAGAGAGAGAGGGAGACACAGAATCCGAAGCAGGCTCCAGGCTTGGAGCCGTCAGCACAGAGCCCGACGCGGGGCTCAAACTCACAAACTGTGAGATCATGACCTGAGCCAAAGTTGGACACTTAACTGACTGAACCACCCAGGCGCCCCTACAATCCATATATTTCAGTGCAGACACACAATATTTAAATCTTTTGTCCATTAAAAAAAAGTCTTTATTTATTTTTGAGACAGAGAGAAAGTGTACAAGTGGAGGAGGGATGGAAAGAGAAGGACAGAGTTTTCACTCTTAGGTGGATCCTGAGAAACTTAACAGAAGACCATGGGGGAGGGGAAGGGAAAAAAAGGTTAGAGAGGGAGGGAGCCACACCGTAAGAGACTCTTAAAAACTGAGAACAAACTGAGGGCTGATGGGGGGTGGGAGGGAGGGGAGGGTGGGGGATGGGCATTGAGGAGGGCACCTGTTGGGATGAGCCCTGGGTGTTGTATAGAAACCAATTTGACAATAAATTTCATATTAAAAAAAAAAGAAAAAAGAAAGAGAGGGACAGAGGATCTGAAGTGATCTCCATGGTGATAGCAGACAGCCCCGTGCAGGGCTCGAACCCACGAACTGCGAGATCATGACCTGAGCCGAAGACGGATGCTTAACTGACTGAGCCACCAGGTGCCCCAAGCGTCCAACTCTTGATCTGTCAGCTCAGGTCATGATGTCGTGGTTCATGGGATCGAGCCCTGCATCCGGCTCTGGGCTGACATTGCAGAGCCTGATTGGGATTCTCTCTCTCTTTCTCTCTCTAACCCTTTCCCTTTCTCTAAACATTAATAAACATTTTTTTAAACAAGAAAATGTAAAAAAAAAAAAAAAAAAAAAAAGAGGCTATGAGGACACAGACACACACGGGGTGGAGAAACCCACTGGCATCTGTGGGTACCCACAGTTTACCTGATCTCGGACCTCCAGCCTCCAGAACCACGAGAAATAAATTTCTGTGGTTTAAGCCCCCCAGTCTGTGGTGCCTTGCTACAAGAGCCCTAGCAGACAAACACAGTCGGGAATAGACTTTCCCGGGAGGTGGCATTGGAGTCGACTGACGACAATGGCCCATCTCACCGGCATCTCCGGGAGGACGATCCCAGGTACGGGAAACAGCAAGTGCAGATGCCTGCGGGGACAGGCAGGGACAGGACTCTGTAGCTGGCTCCTGGCGACGGAGGGGCAACATGGGAGGTGGGGCACTGGCGGTCAGGTTGGAGCAACCAGCCCTCCGCCCCACTCCTAGTGCAGGATATTGTCCTCTCTTCATTTAAGGCCTCCGCCAGGATGCCTTCAGGAAGGTCTGTATCTTGGAACCCATTTGTAGCACTTTCCACAGAGTCTGTCGACCCTGCCGCAAGCCAAATGCATCCAGGCGGTCCTGCTTCCCAAGATCAGCTGGTGAGTCACTTCAGCAGAAGGCCCCAGGGCCTCCAGGAACTGGGGTCTGTCAGTGAGGACGCTCATGGGTATTTTTAGCATCATCTGTCCTGGGGACCCAAAAAAGATCTTGAAGGGTGGAAAAGGACAGTCCAAGAGCTACAGGAATAGGGCTGGTCTGAGCTGGTGATGACCACGTGTAGGGGAGGGGGTAGAGGTTTATTTATTTAAAAAATTAACATTTAAGTACCTGCTCCATTAAGCCATTCTCCTTTAAAGTCATAGAACAGTCACAGTTTCTAGGCTCCTCCCTAGATGACCACTGTTACTGTTATATGCTTATTTAAAAAAAAAAAAAAAAGATGTACAGGTCTGATAACCAAAGACTAATGACACTGATTCCCTATTTGGGGTGGGGAGTGGGGGGGGGAGTCTGATGGAAAGGACAGCAGAGGGAGCGCTGCCTACTGACAATATCATTTTATATAGTTTAGTCTTTTGGAATCTTGGTAATCATCAGCAAGATGAAAATAAAATAATTTATTTTCAATAAAAAAAAGAAATTCAATAATATTATATCAACAAGAACAGGGGGAAATCCCTAAAATTGAATAAAAGTGAAGACAAAGGAAACGAGCTGCATTTGGAGGAATTACACAGCCACATGGAGGTTACCAACCGAAGTACCTTCTAGAACTAGCACCCAGGCTATCAACCTTCAGTTTGATTATCCTAAAGGACTGTACGTGAATCTTGGACTCTGTAGAGCAGACATGCTGTTGCAGTGGTTTGGGTATAACAATTCTGAAATGATTTTTCATGTGTTGTAGGATTGAGCAAATGCATAAATATTTGGGTTGTGCTGAAAGCCCGGGTTCCCACTGCGGGAGAAGGGAGACAGCAACGTGGAACCTGAAAAGGCAAGGAAGAGCCCTGTGGTACCAGGCTGGTGTTAAAGACATCAGTACAAATTCACACGGACACGCACACACACGCACAGGCATACGTATATGCTCTCTCCACTGGGAGGTCAAGAGGCAATGACACCCCAGTGGCAGTGAGCACATCCTCCACTCCATCTTGGTTTCTAAATACCATTCCCCACGGAAAGCAACCGGGGCTCCTTGAGAAATGGCTGAATCCAGGGTCAGGACAGGAGAAGCACAAGGTGAGCCTGAACTAGTCAGCTGTCCAAAAAGCGAGGAAATGTTCCAAAAATGGCAGGATATTATCAAAGGGACCCAGATGGAAGACAGAGGTAGTTCATTTAGGTGTCGGTTCCCAGACGAGACCACCGGGCCATTCTTGCTAGGAGACGCCCCTGGGTCTACAGAACTCAAACCTCATTTACTAGTCTTTCCCAAACCTCATTTACTAGTCTTTCCTTCTACCCTCTGAGCACCTTCATAGTGTTCTCTCCTTGTGCCCTCTGAGCACCTCCATAGTGTTCTATCCTGTGCAAAGCCTCTTGCTGTTGCCTATAGCCAAAGGACCCTGTCTGACTGTCAAGTCTCTTTTCCCCCATGCAGAAACTTTATGGTCTTATCCAGAAACATACAGGAGGTCCAGTGAGGATCTCCCTGGCACTCCTTGACCAACACACTCTCCTCCATTGTCCATCCTGGGAGAATTAGGTAGATCACGTTCCTAAGGAGCCTCGAGGCTCCTTAGGAACCACAGCTACCAGAAGCCAACAACAGCAGCCCCACCCTCCAGAATCACTCAGGGGAGTAAATGTTCCATTCGTGTTTCAGTGGGGGTGCTGGTTCCTATTAGCAAGAACACGGTTTAATGTGCCCAGGGGACGCCGAACAACACATGTGCCTCTCTCCGGCCGGTTTCATCGCAATCAGGAGGTGGGTAACGTTTTAGACTCAGTTCGCTCTCCCCGAATTGCCTGTAAAACAACGGGAGAAGATGGAAGTAATTTCCAGCTGCTGCTGAGTGCAAACATCCCACTGGGTGCAGGGTCCAGAGATGGAGGGAGGGGTGCCTCCTCCTGGCTTCCTCACTCATTGGCCGGGGGAGATGGGGCCAGCCACCTGACCTCCCTGCACCTCGGTTCCCCACCCAGGATGTAGGGGCGGCCAAACCTGCCTGATGAGCTGTGGAAAGCCAAATCGGTAATAAAACCCAGGAGCACAGTCTGGGAAGACACTGTGAAACATCAGAGGAGGAACCCACACATTTATTTCCTGCTTGCTCTCACCACTTTTCCCCAGAAAGTAGAAAACACGCATGTCCTGGGAAGGCAGCAAACTCGCTCAACTTATTTCACGTGAGATACAGAGGCATAGGGCGCCCGGGTGGCTCAGTCGGTTAGGCATCCGACTCTTGACTTCGACTCAGGTCATGATCTCACGGTTCGTGAGTTCAAGTCCCATGTTGGGCTCTGTGCTGACAGCACGGAGTCTGCTTGGGATTCTCTCTCTCTCCCTTTCTCTCTGCCCCTCCCCCACTCACATGCATACACATGCTCTCTCTCTCTCTCAAAATAAATAAGTAAACATTAAAAAATAAAAAAAGAATAATGACCCCAAACTCAAGGTGTCCAAATCCTAATCCCCAAAACCTGTGACTATGTTACTTCATAGGGCAAAGGGGACTCTGCAGATGAGATCAAGTTAAGGATCTTGAGATTGGGAGACGATCCTGGATTGCCTGGGTTGTAAGAGGGTAGGAGGCAGGTGGGTCAGAGACAGAAGACGTGACGGCAGAAGCGGAGGTAGTGATGTGGGGCCACAAGCCAAGGATGCGGGAGGCCTCTAGAAGCTGGAACAGGCGGGGAAATGGATTCTTCCCTGGAGCCTCCAGAAGGAACATACATAGCATGGATGACCCGTTTTAGAATCTGACCTCCACAGCGAGGTAACAGATTTGTGTTGTGTTAAGTCACAAAGTTTGTGCTAATTTGTTACCGCAGCACCTGCCGGCTCACCTGGAAAGAAATGGATTCTGAGAAATTGCCCTGTGGCCTCAGAGCCGCTGGGAAAGCTGGTGCCACACCAATTATGTGGGGGGTGATGTGGCAGACAGGGGGCTGCAGAGACGTGTGTGTGTGTGTGTGTGTGTGTGTGTGTGTGTGTGTGTGTGTGTGAGAGAGAGAGAGAGAGAGAGACAGACAGACTCGGAGACGGCAGCAAGGAGCTCTGTGCATTTCTGCACACGGCCACCAGCCTCCTTCCTTCCGCTCTTGCTTTGTGAGGGAAGAGTGAGCCCCCCCGGGATTGGGCTCCGACTCACGTTCTGTTTGGGCTACACGCTGTTTTTTTCCAATTATAACTTCTAATAACAGGAACCATAACGACAACGAGAATCTATTGAGCTCTAACTGGGGACCAGGCGCTGTTCTAAGCTTTCTATCTGTTCTCCCATCCGATTCTTAAAGCCGCCGCATCAGTTATAGGCTGTGACTACCCATGAGAACATCAGTGTTCCTTCACAAAGGAAATTGCTCCTGCAAAGTCCACTTCTCTACCACCCCTACCTCGACTGCTGCCTGCAGTATGGCCAGGGTGTGATACAGAGTTGCTGAATGAATGAATCAATGAATGAATGAATGAATGAATGAATGGTGTGGCCTGCAAATAAGCAGGTGGATACAAGTCAATGACCATTCCCAGCCCCTGTGAGTCTGTGGGACAATGTGAGGGACAGAATATACTTGGGGGTGAGGGTGGATGGCGGTGTTAGAAGCAAGTAAGTAGCCAGGGGGGACAGCACGGGAGAAGGCAGTTTGGGGAAGAAAAGCAGAAAGAACTGGAAATTATGGGAAAGGTGCCGTGGCCAGAGAGTTAAAGTGACTGGTGAGGGGGACGGTGCCAAGGCCAGAGGGACTCACGCCTGTTTCCTGTGGCTTCTGTAACAAATCGCCACGCCTGGGTGACTTAAAACAACAAAAGCGTACTCTCTCCCGATTCTGGAGACCGGAAATCCGAAACCAGGGGGCTGCCCTACTCCCTCCAAAGGATTTCGGGGAGGATCCTTCCTTTTCTCTTCCAGTTTCTGGGGACTCACAGTAATCCTTGGGTTTTGTGGCCACGTTGCCCCCATCCCCCCCATGTCTTCACACAGCCATCTTCCCTCTGCGAACTATTCTCTTCTTGTAAAGACACCAGTCATTGGATTTAGGGCGTGATCCAGAAAGACATTACCTCAGCCCTTGACTCAATGACATCTGCAAAGACCCTCTCCCCATTAAGCTCACTCATGGGACCCGGAGGTTACGACTTGGACCTATTTCCTCGGGGGGTGTGATTCAAGCCCCCTCCAGACATCTTCCCACAATGTTTCCAAAGCCAACCTTTCTAGAAGCTACAGGCCCCGCGAAGTCCCCCACTGTCACCGAGATTGAACAAACAAGAAGCAACAGTGTATGCATGGCGACAGGCGCTAGAAATGTCACTCGAAATGTTAAACAGCCTCCTTCCTGTGTCTGGGTGGTATATTTAGGCCAGTGGGAATGCAATTCAGTCAAGGCCCCCCAAACCCATATGTTCCCTTCCCCTGGTTTCTGTAGTTGTGTTTCGGTTGGTGAACACTACAGCCAAAATCAGGATCCCGAAATAAGAATCTAGAATATTTGAGTAAAACGATCTTTGAGTTGGAAGGCACCCCCTATCAGCGTTTGGCCTCTGTCTCCTGTGACCGGTTCGTGGTCACCTAGGAGTCTGCTCTCTGGCTCTCCCTGACCCCGGGCCCCCTGACCAGGCGAGTCCCCACATGGGGGCCTCCTCGGCGAGCAGGAGGGAGGCATGACTTCGCTGAGAAAAGCACCCAGCCTGTTCTGAATGGTATTCTCAATCACTCACCATCTTTTTCCAGCCTCTGCTAGATTTAGACTTCCTTTTCTCTCTTTCTTCTAAAGGGCCATGCATTATGGATGAGGGCTATTTCTTATTCAACAGCTGAGAATCACTCTTCTATCAAAAACAGCTCTGTGATGCGTCCTCGGATATCAAGGCCCACCCCTGAACTTGGAGAGTTTCCCAGCCTGAGCCTCTGAAGGGGCCCGTCGGGTAACGCTCTTGGGTGACACATTTGAAAGGTAAAACGCACAGGCCGGCACAGTCCTCAGTACGAACGCACGCAGCACGCCTGCTAGACAGACGGTGGCCCCAAACGTCATGGGACCCCTGGAGTCAGCGGAGAGAACTGGGGGTAAGTTCAAGCCTTCAGACAAGCAGTCTCTTTTCCGGGTGGACTGCGTCTGTTGATGTGTCCGTTTTGTCCTGGGCATGTCCATTCAGACGCTTGCCCCCTCCTTTGACTTTATTCACTTAAGCCTGCTCTAAGCCAGAGAGGAACAAAACAAAACAAAACAAAACAAAAGAGATGCTGGTCAAAGGGGACAAACCTTTAGTCACAAGGTGAATAGGTTCTGGGAGCACCTGGTGGCTCAGTCAGTTCAACATCCGACTCTTGATTTCGGCTCGGGTCACGATCTCACGGTTTGTGAGTTCGAGCCCCACGTCAGGCTCTGTGCTGACAGTGCGGAGCCTGCTTGGGATTCTCTCTCTCCCTCTCTCTCTGCCCCTCCCCCTGCTCGTGCACTCTTGCCCATCACGCCTCAATAAAGCTGGGAGGGCGAGTGCTAAAAATAAAAGAGGAAAAAAATCAGGGTACAAACTTTTTATTTTATTTTTTTATTTTTTTTCAATATACGAAGTTTATTGTCAAATCGGTTTCCATACAACACTCAGTGCTCATCCCAAAAGGTGCCCTCCTCAATGCCCATCCCCCACCCTCCCCTCCCTCCCACCCCCCATCAACCCTCAGTTTGTTCTCAGTTTTTAAGAGTCTCTTATGCTTTGTCTCTCTCCCACTCTAACCTCTTTTTCTTTTTTTCCTTCCCCTCCCAGGGTACAAACTTAATTCAGTACGATCCTCACTACAGACACATAGAAACAAAGGCTGACAAAACTCACCCCCAAATATTGGCAAAACTAAAAAAAAGGGGGGGGTTGCCACATCATTTAATTATTTGACATTATTAAGGGAACCAGTGCGGGAAAGAAAGAGTCCAAAGATTACTAATAGTAATTAGAGTGGTAGTTTTCTTCTTTCTACTTCTAAAATGTCTATTACTATCAGATATTAGCCAGTTTTACTAGATAACCAGTCCCTGAAAACCTGCTTTCAAACACCACTCATGGAGACACGCAGACAAGGAAGCATGCACAAATTGTTAAATCGTTGCACTGTGAATTTTTCTAGTCACAGTAAGAAATTCACAATACCAACGTGGCTAGTGCCTGCCAGGGGCTAACGATGTCTCAGATAACATTCTATATCTTTTTCAGGAATGACCTTTTTTAATCCCCTATGAGATAGATGTGCTGACTATCATCCCTTTTATTTATTTATTCACTTACTGTTATTTATTTATTTTTTTAATTTACACCCAAGTCAGTTAGCATATAGTGCAATAATGATTTCAGGAGTAGATTCCTTAGTGCCCCTTCCCCATTGAGCCCATCCCCCCTCCCACAACCCCTCCAGCAACCTTCTGTTTGTTCTCCATATTTAACAGTCTCTTCTGTTTTGTCCCCCTCCCTGTTTTTATATTCTTTTTGCTTCCCTTCCCTTATGTTCATCTGTTTTGTCTCTTAAAGTCCTCATATGAGTGAAGTCATTTATATTTATATTTCTCTGACTAATTTCGCTTAGCATGATACCCTCTCGTTCCATCCACGTAGTTGCAAACGGCAAGATTTCATTATGTTTGATTGCCGAGTAATACTCCATTGTATATACAGACGACATCTTCTTTCTCCACTCATCCATCGACGGACATTTGGGCTCTTTCCATACTTCGGCTGTTGTCGATAGTGCTGCTATAAACATCGAGGTGCACGTGTCCCTTCAAAACAGCACTCCCGTATCCCTTGGGTAAATACCTACTAGTGCAATTGCTGGGTCATGGGATAGTTTTATTTTTAATTTTTTGAGGAACCTCCAGACTGTTTTCCAGAGCGGCTGCACCAGTTTGCATTCCCACCAGCAGCGCAAAAGAGATCCTCTTTCTCCGCATCCTCGCCAACATCTGTTGTTGCCTGAGCTGTTCATGTGAGCCATTCTGACAGGTGTGAGGTGGTATCTCATTGTGGTTTTGACCTGTATTTCCCTGATGATGAGTGAAGTTGAGCATTTTTTCATGTGTCAGTTGGCCATCTGGATGTCTTCTTTGGAGAAGCTTCTATTCATGTCTTTTGCCCATTTCTTCACTGGATTATTTGTTTTTTGGGTGTTGAGTTTGATAAGTTCATTATAGATTTTGGATACTAACCCTTTATCTGATATGTCGTTTGCAAATATCTTCTCCCATTCTGTTGGCTGCCTTTTAGTTTTGCTGATTGTTTCCTTCGCTGTTTCCTTCGCTGCCTTTTATCTTGATAAGGTCCCAATAGTTCATTTTTGCTTTTGTTTCTCTCGCCTCCAGAGACGTATTGAGTAAGAAGTTGCTGCGGCCAAGATCAAAGAGGTTTTTGCCTGCTTTCTCCTCGAGGATTTTGATGGCTTCCTGTCTTACATTGAGGTCTTTCATCCATTTTGAGTTTATTTTTGTGTCTGGTGTAAGAAAGGGTCCAGGTTCATTCTTCTGCATGTCGCTGTCCAGTTTTCCCAGCACCACTTGCTGAAGAGACTGTCTTTATTCCATTGGATATTCTTTCCTGCTTTGTCAAAGATTAGTTGACCATTCATTTGTGGGTCCATTTCTGGGTTCTCTATTCTGTTCCATTGATCTGAGTGTCTGTTTTTGTGCCAGCACCAGACTGTCTTGATGATTACAACTTTGTCACACAGCTTGAAGTCCGGGATTGTGATGCCTCCCGCTTTGGTTTTCTTTTTCAAGATTGCTTTGGCTATTTGGGGTCTTTTCTGGTTCCATACAAATTCTAGGATTGTTTGTTCTAGCTCTGTGAAGGATGCTGGTGTTATTTTGCGACTATCATCCCTTTAAAGATGAGGGAACTGAGGCACAGAGGTTGAGTGACTTGGCCAAGGTCACACAGTTAGTATGGACTGGAGCTTGGATTTGAAACCAAAGGCTCTCAGTTGACATCCCTTACTGCTTCTCTGCGGAAAAGTTCAATGCACATCGATACCAATTAGACAACGTATGTTCTCTTCACAATCTAGAATACCACGCAGCCATTAAAAACACAGGGTAGTCCTCTATAAACTGACATAGAAAGTCTTCCAACATACAGTATTAAAGAAGGTCTCTGGGGGATGTCCATGGTTGAACTGAAGTCTCCTATGGCAATTCCTGATTTTTCTTATCAGAAGGGAAACAAAATCAGTCCACATTGAGGATTATCCTTAAACAATGTTGCAAACACTTAATACTTTCCCAAAGGCATTTATGCATATCACCACACACGGAACGTGAAATGCTTGCAGCCCCTGTGAGGAATGTCCCCCTCCCCAGAGACTGTGGCATCTTGCTGTTCAATGTCAGTGTTAAGAAAGAGAGTCCTATTCATGGAATGGGCCCCAACTTGGTCACTGCCATTGTGATTGCCTGTTACTGTGGTCACCGTGGCCACCCAGGGGAAGTAATGATTAAATAAAAAAACAGGTAGGGGCACCTGGGTCGCTCAGTCAGTTAAGCGTCTGACTCTCGACTTCAGCTCAGGTCATGATCTCACAGTTCATGGGTTCAAGCCTTGCCGACAGCACAGAGTCTGCTTGGGATTCTCTTTCTTTCCCTCTCTCTCTGTCCCTTCCTTGCTCTAGATCTCTCAAAATAAATAAATAAACTTAAAAAAAAAAAGGAAGGGGGGGGCTTTCAGAGTCCAAGGCAGGTCCCCTCCAAGCCACAGCATCATCCTTCACCTTCAGGGAGACGGCTTTCCAGCGCACGAGCTCAGGGGCGCCACCTGCAGGACGGAGCTTTGAGCTTCTGCGTTATCACTGCCCTCTGAACACTCATGAACCATCCCATCCATCAGTTACTAAGTGCAGACAACTCCCTCCAAAGTCCAAGCACCCTCCTTGCCCTGGAAGCTCCCCAAGAAATAAGATTCCTCTTTTGTGGCGGTTTTCATACTGCCCAGCATATATGTTATATTTTGTTTTGTTAATATCTCTCCGTCGCTACCAGGATGTGAACTCCACTCTGGCAGGGTTTTAGGCTTGTTCACTGCTGAATCCCCAGCATCCAAAGCTATTTCTAGCATGTGAAAAATGCTCAGTTCATATGTGTGAAATGCACAAATGAAGGCAGCTTCAAGTTGCACCCTTAAGGGAAAGGGGCGTGCCCTGGCCTCCCTCCTTTTCCCTTTCCACTGGCTGGAACTCTGACGTGTTAACTGAGCACCTGATCTGTGCAGATGAAGACACCTTTACGGATGGTGGAGCCCTAGGGCACCAGGCACCTGGCTCCCTGCACCGAGCCGCACGAACCAGCATGAACTACACCTATGATATTATGGGGACAAGAGCTGAGAACGAACGCGTGTCGGCCAAGCCGCTCCTGCTTTGGCCTCTGATGCAGAGGGCTAACCCCCAGCAAACAATTGCAGCATCCCATGGGAAATGAGCTCTGAGGAGAGGCACCGGGTTCTGCTTGGATGGGCATCAGGGAGCTCACCCCTCATAAGAACATGGTGACCGGGTCTTGACAAGTGGACAGAAGGAAGTGACGACGACCCTAGCCGAGCGCACAAGCCATGCCGAGGTCTAGAAGGACAAGGGCCCCAGCGTGCACAGGGGACAGCAAGTCCGTGCGTGTGCTGGGCTGTCAGGCCGGGCGCGGGGGTAGGGGGGGCGGGGAGATATGTGGTGGATGCAGGCAGGGTCTTTTGAAGCTCCGAGTGTGCTCAGTCTCAGGGCAAATGTTCTTTCTGGCTCAGGCTTCTCTGGCCTGCGTGAAAAGTTCCACGGGTTGTGCCTTGCATGGAAAACCAGTGAGCTCTGGGATTTGGGTCGGAGGCCAAAAATGCTGGACTGGTCTCACCCGGGCCAGACTTGGTTACCAGAGAAGGACTAGAGGCCAAATCACCAGACCCCTCCGTCAGCAGGGCTTTGCCCCAGGCCTGGAGAGGATCGGGGACATCCTAACACCACGTATCGCTTCTGTCTCCCTCTGACTTCCAAACCCACCTTTGGCTGGTCTCTGACCTCCCACTGCCATTCAGATGTGTAAAGTGCATTCAGACCCTCAGCTAACCACGTGCCCAAACTTTGGCTCAGAAAGTACAACCATTCCACGTATCATCTCCAAAATGAATCTGACGTTGTTAGAGCGGTTCACACCCAAGCTGGAGCCAACAGCCCAGGAAGACCCTATATTCTGCCCCTGAAAACCAATGACCAAAATGACCCAGGGAGATGTCACCTGACAGCTTTGCCCCAAAGCATCCTTTGTCCTTCTAAAATGCGCTTTTCAATGTGTGCTCTGGGGGAGAGTTGGCTTGGTTCCTGAAACTCTGCTCTAATTGTATATAATTTTTATAAATATAGTAATCAGGACTCACTATGCCTCACAATTTAAATAGAATTGCATTTTTATGGGAACACGAGAATTTGACGGAAAGTGTGCCAGCGCCCTTGAATCCACAGACCCCACTCCTAACGGGAAATCGGCAGTTAAGATGCTCCCAGAAACCACTGCCTTCTTGGTGGCCACTTGGGAGCAGGAAAATAACAAAAGAAAGTCCTGTCTTAGCTCTTACCAACCATACAAATCCAAACTCAGAGAAAGGAAGTTACAAGAGAGCACCCTATGGTCTCCATTTTTTTTTTTGCCTTTTAATGGATTTTGTTTTTCTCAAAAAATTAGAAAGAAAAACCTCTTTCAAAGTCAGCAGACATATTTTTTCATCGTCCTCTCTGGAGGAGAGTGAACCATCCCAGGTGGTCTCTGGGGGATTTCAGTGCCCCCCACGACACAGTCCCTAGGCCTGCTTGGGGTCTCCACCCTGCCCCCTTCTCTCCAGACTCAGAAGAAGCAAACACAGAAGCCAGCTTAATTTTTTTATGTTTCCTCACTGAGTCAGAATAACCTGGAGATGACCCCCATGGGGGGCTGGGGTGAGCCGGGGGGCCTGTGGTTCAGGGAGGCAGTTTAACAGAGAAACCCATTCAGAGGCTTGAAAAAAAAAAAAATGTCCCTTCTTTTTTCTTTTTCTGTTGCTTCACGACTCCCATCTGTAGCAACAAGCTGTTTTGTTTCATTAAAAATACCCTGAAAGCAGAGAAGTCCGGATTAATTACCCCCTTACCCTAGACTGTCAAAGAAATCAGGGCACCAAGATCGCTGAGAGATGCTGATTACCAATGGCTCCTGTCTTACCCCAATCAGGCAAACGGTGAAGGGATGAATTGCACCTTGTGGGGAAGGTTCACGACAAAGTTATCAACATCTGGTACACAGGCAAGAGGGTGACTCAAAATCACACCAGAAGAGTTCTGCCCAGGGATCAGCTCTCGCTCTTGGACAGTGGTTTTCGAAACGTGCTCCCTGGTCCAACGGCACCAGCACCACCTGGGAACTTGTTAGAAAAACAAATTTTTGGGCCACCCCAGACCTGCTGAATCAGAAATGGGGTGGGGCCAGCAAGCTGGGTTTTAATAAGCCCCGTGTTGGGGGATGCTGATGTTGACCCAAGTTTGAGAACCAGTGGTCGAGGGGAGATGTAGCTTCGTTGGACTGTCTGGGTTTTTTCTTGATGGAAGCCAAGATTCTGGCTACATGTGATGGGTCCTTAACTGTGTGATTCTGATGTTAAGCCCCGAAAGGGAGGGTCTCAGGCCCTTCGCCAAGAACAGTTCTTGGCTTTGCTCGAGAAAGAATTCAAGAGCAAGCCGTTTAGAGAAAAGGACAAAGGTTTATTAAGTGTAAATTATTATTTATTAAGTAAGAAATGAGCTACTTCATAGACCAAGTAGTGGACTTTTCTCCCAGGTGAGTAAGAGAACCCTCCTTTGCCTCTAACAAAGGATTTTATGTTGTTGTTGTTGTTGTTGTTTTAATTAGCTAACTGTATAGGAAGGGACTCACCCTTAAACTTTGGGTTTAACATTTACATTGGGTGGTTGGTTTTTCCATTGTCTTAGGGTTGTGGAACCACTCACAGGGAGAAATTTTCAAAAATGTCCAGCCTCTGTGGCTTTTGTTGTTGGAAGGAGTGTGGTCTTGTGATTCCCCATGAGTCGGACCTTGTAAGTCTTTTTAAGACCTGCTGGTAAAGTGTCAGCCTAAGACTGAAATGGCTTTACTTTGGTCAACTTGTCTCCCTAGTCCCCTTTCCCTCCCGCCTCAATTCCATTAGGTGAAATTCCAAAACAGGAAAAATGGATCAAGGGTGCAAAAATGTTCCATGTCTCATCGATACAGGTACATACGTATGTAAAATCGTCAAGCCACACACTTAAGATTTATGTACTTAAAAAATAGGAAAACATAAAATTCCATGGGTGATCTTGATGCCCCATTGAGACTGGGAAAAGACACCTACTATGTTACTCAAAGAAAAACTGTTTTAACCTGAATCCTGCTAATTAAGAACCAGAACTTCCAACAGCTCACTCTGTTTTGTTCTGAAATCATCATATGCAAAATTTGAGCTTTGTAAAATAGTTTGAATTAGTTGGTGATTATTTACTTTGCAGAAGTGTTCACAACAGGGGTTCTTTAAATGCCAGGCTCCCTTAGGTACATTTGAAAAATGGGATCTGGGGTGCCTGGGTGGCTCAGTCGGTTAGGCAGCCGACTTCGGCTCGGGTCATGATCTCATGGGTTTGTGCGTGGGTCCAGCTCCGTGCTGACAACTCGGAGCCTGGAGCCTGCTTTGGATTCTGTGTCTCCCTCTCTCTCTGCCCCTCCTCGCTTGCACTCCGTCTTGTCTCTCTCTCTCTCAAAAATAAACATCAAAAAAATTATTAAAAAAAGAAAAATGGGATCTAAGTTGCCGAAAGGCTATGTCTTCACAAATCTTAATAAATGTTAATAGATGCACAAAGTGATGGTGATTTATGGATTTGGGGGTTCGGGGGAAGGGGTGGAAGGAGGGAAGCCAGCGTTAATTCTCTGGAGAAAGGCCAGGGCTCCCCAGAGCAACAGGAAATTACTTTCGCCAAATGCTCTGGGTATTGAGTGTTGTTTCATGTGGGTGGAGGGAACCCCCTCAAAGACGGATGGTGCCCAGTGTGGAAGGTGAACGAGGGTATAAAGGCAGAATGTTTCCAACTTCTACATGCATCGGAATCACCTGCGATCTTGTTAAAATGCACGTGCTGGGCGGGGTCTGAGATTCTGCGTTTTCTACAAGCTCCCCTCCCCCCCTCCAGTCCCCCTTCCCAGCCAAGGCTGCTGGTCTGTGCTCCACACTCTGAGAAGCAAGCACATAAGAGACATAACTTCTATGGCTTATCTCACTTCACCTGTACAACCGTGCTCTAAATACACATTATTATCCTTATTTATAGATAAGGTCACTGAGGCAGAGAAGAGCTAAGTCACCTGCCTAGCAGGTGGGGTTTGAACTCAGGTCTGTCGGGCCCTTGCCTTGCTGCCCACACATTCAGGATAGAGCCGAGCTTGAGCAGACAGGGCCTTTCTTCTTCACCCTGCCACCCCCATCCCTGCTCCCACTCCCCCACCCCAAAACTCTGAAGGTACACAATCAGCTAGCTGCCAGCCAGCCAGACTCTGTCTCCAATTATATTCAATTACAATCGGAAGACTATTCTTGGAGAAACGAATATAGAAGAGGACTGTAGTAACATCTCCTCCCCTCCCTGCCACCCTTTCCGTCCTTACTGAGGCTAAAATGCCGAAAAGAATACCAATAATTAGGACCTGGCAAGAGGCCAAGGTGCAGAACTTACTCTTATCCTTCTAGGCATGACCTTGGGCCCCATCATCCGCTTTAGTCTTTAGGTATGTTTCCCGTGGAACCTTGGAACGCTTCCCCCTTCCCCCCACAGCCCACTTTGCAAATTACACAGCGGGGGGAGGTCATGAAAGAACTTCTTTAAAAAACAATTACACCTACAGATCATCCCTCTACCTTCCCTCCAGTACACACAGCAAGTATTTTAAAACGTGAGTTTCTGGGGTTGCCAAGGGCTCCCAACAGTGAAGAGAGGTTGGAAACATGGAATGATTTAAGTCCCAAGTCAGAGGAGCCTCTGAGGCCACGGTGGCCTCCGGCCATACCTGTCTCTCCCTGAAATCTCTTAGAGAAATCACTGAAATCACTTACAGATATATAAGTGCAGGTGGCTATAGATCTCATGCAGATGCCTACTTCACTGACCCTGCTGGGAATCCAGAGGCCCGTCTTCCGCTGGGCGTGGCTCTATGCAACCACACTGGTCAATGTTTAGAAAAAGACACAATTCCTCCTGCTCCCCCTCTCCTACTCCTGCACAAACACCACGTAGCTATATTAACTTCAGACAAAGCTGACTTCGGAACAAAGACTGTTCTAGGGATCAAGAGGGGCATTACATAATGATAAAAGCACCCATTCTCCAAGAAGACCCAGCCATTCTGTGTGTGTATGTAGCTAACAACAGAGCATCAAAATGCACGAGGCGAAAAGTAATAGAGCTGAAAGGAGAAATAGACAAAGCCACAAATGTAGTCGGACGCTTTGACGCTTCTTGGTCATTGTTGAACAAGTAGGCAGACAATCATTTTGGGTACAGAAGACTGAAACAATACTACCAACCAGCTAGACCTAATGGACGTTTTTGGAACACGCTCCCCAACAACAGAGGAACACATACTCATCTGAAGTGTGGATGGAACATTTACCAAGATACATCATAATCTGGTCCACAAAAAACAAACAAACAAACAAACAACCCTTAACACACTTAAAAGAACAGCAATCATACAAGTCATGTTCTTAGATCATAAAAAAAAAAAAAAATTAACGAGCACCCACATAGAGAAAGATGGATGGAACATCCCCAAATGTTTGAAAATTAAACAACGCGCTTCTAAACAACTCATTGAAACTCAAAGAGGAAATCTCAAGGGAAACTTAAAAATATTTGTGCTGAATGAAAATGAAAATAAAACATACCAACATTCATGGAATGCAGCCAAAGCTGTGTTTAGATGGAAAGTTATAGCATTAAACACATTTATTCGAAACCAAGAAAAATCTAAAATCAGCATCCAAAGCTTCCACTCGAGAAACTAGAGAAGGAAGAGTAATTAAACCCCAAAGCAAGCAGAAGGAAAGAAGTAGTAAGGATTAAAGCAAAAACCAATTAAGTTAAAAACAGAAAAACAATAGAGAAGAGTGCAAAACCAAAAGCCCGTTCTTTGAAAAAAATCAGTAAAATAGATAAACCACTAAAGAAAGTGAACAACAACAAAAGAGAGAGAGAAAGAAAGAAAAGAAGGAAGGAAGGAAGGAAGGAAGGAAGGAAGGAAGGAAGGAAGGAAGGAAACTCCACACTCACGTGGTTTTACTGGCAAATTCTCCTAAACATTTAAGGAAGAAATAACACCAATTTTGCACAATCTCCTCCAGAAAACAGGAGAAGAGAAAATATTTCCAACTCATTTAAGGATGCCAGGATTGCCCTAATACCAAAACCAGATAAAGACGTTATAAGAACACAGGTGAAAAAAAAAATCTTCAATAAAATGGCAGCATATATAACCCAACAATCTGTAAAACGTAAAGTGTGTAAGAAGGATACCATGACCAGTAGGGTTTATCCTAGGAATGCAAGGCATTCAAAAACCAACTGAAAAATGTTAACTAACTAAAATTTAAATTAAAAAAAAAAATCAACTGAAAAAAATCAAGTGATGTAATTCACTATATTAACAAACTAAATGAGAAAAAAAAAACATGATCATTGCAATAGATACAGAGAAGGCCTTCAACAAAATTCCACATTTGGTCGGGATCAAAACTCTCAGCAAACAAGGAATAGAAGGGAACTTAACCTAATAAAGGGCATCTACAAAAATCCTACAACTAACAGCACACTCAGTGATAAGAGAACGCTTTTCCCCTCAGATCAGCATTTAGGCAAAGACTGCCTCTCTCACCGCTTCTATTAGCCATCATGTTGGAAGTCTGGACAGCTTGGAACCAGTGAAGTTAAGAAAAAAAAGATAAAAGGCATACAGATTGGAATATATTCCTATTTATACCCAACATGTTCATCTATGTAGAAAACCTGGTTAAATCTGTAACAGATGCCCAGAATAAACTCCTGGAACAAGTTCAATATGCAAGAGTAAATCAATTAGAACTTGAAATTCCAAAAATACTATTTACAATAGATACTTAAGTATGAACCTGACGAAATGTGTGAAGCCTCTATATGCTAAAAGCTATTAAAACACTGAGGAAAGAAATAAAAGATCTCAATAAATAGAGAGATATATTGTGTTCATGGGTTGGAAGTCTCAGTATCATTAAGAGGTTAATTACAGTTTGATCTATGAAGTCTGCAATCCAAATCGAAATCCCAGAAAACTCATTTTTAAGTATTGACAAGCTAATTCTAAAATTTATATAGAAAGGGAAAATGGCCCGGAACAGCCAAAAACATTCTGAAAAAGGAGAACGGAGTTGGAGGAATCTCGCTGCTTGGTCTCAAGACTTACCACAAAGCTACAATAATTAAGATGATGATATAGTATTGTTGAAAGGCTGGATACATAGATCAATGGAACAGAATAGAGAGCCCAGAAATTGACCCACATAAATATAGTCAACTGAGTTTCTAACAAAGACACAAAAGCAATTCAATGGAGAAATTCTCATTCAGAGAAGGGGCCTCCTTCCCTGGGACTGATGAGGGACCCAGAAATGCCCCCAGGCTTGAGTTATCCTCGACTTGGGATGGAATGACCCACCTAGGAAGCCAAGAAACCATTTCTCAAAAAGAGTCAGCACATCCTCCTGTCTGGAGGTCTTTCCTATGTCAAATACACATTCGCCCAGCCATTTCCTCATTCATTCCTTTGCTAAATATATATGTTCTTACTAATTACATTATGTCTGCCATGTTCTCTGTGCTGGGGATACAAAAATAAATCAGACACCTTCGCCGTCCCAGAGGTTATGGTCTAGGAGGAACTGTCATAGACACCTGTGTTTTCTAGAGCTTCTAGACCAACTCTTTCTGAATCTCTCTCGAGTTCAGAGGAATTCCTCCCTTTCCTTGGCTCAAGCCAGACACTTACTTTCCCAGCACCCCTCACAGCCAGGGCATAGTCATGTGACACAGGCCTCACAAATCAGACACTGTACTGCGACACTTTAATTCAGAAGTGAGCCACGGAAGACACAGACACCCAAAGAATCTCCTTTCAGGGACGGTGTCGGGCTTTCCGGGCAGCGGGGGCTGTGGTATTTAGTGAAATTTTAGCTTTATTCCTGGCTGCAGTCTCCAAGCTAATTCTGGTGGTCTTCCCGGAGATTCTGTGAACTATCTAAACTCCTTTTAATAAGTCTTCCTTCTGTTTATTTTTTTTTTAATGTTTTATTTACTCTTGAGAGAGAGAGAGAGAGAGAGAGAGAGAGAGAGAGAGAGAGACAGAGCATGAGTGGGGGAGGAGCAGAGCGAAAGAGGGACGCAGAATCAATCCGAAGCAGGCTCCAGGCTCTGAGCTGTCAGCACAGAGCCTGACATGGGGCTCAAACCCACAAGCAGCGAGATCATGACCTGAGCCGAAGTCGGACGCTCAACCGACCGAGCCACCCAGGCGCCCAGTCTTCCTTCCATTTAAATGTCTAGAATGGATTCTGTCATTTGCAACGAAGAACTCAGGCTGATAAGGGGGCAAAGACAGGAAAACGGTTAACTGGAAAACAATAGGGATGGGATGTAGGGGGATATAAGGGTATCCAGGGTCTGTGCTCTCAGCCATGAGAAGAATAGACTCCTATGACAGTGACATTGCAGGCTAATAAGGTAAACCCTGTGAAGCTCTTAGCACGGGTCAGAGGACAGAATAGTCCCCTTGTCCACAGGGGATACATTCCAGGACTCCCGGTGGATGCCTTTAAACCACAGATAATACCAAACCCTGTATGTACTACATTTTCCCCTATACGTACATACTTATGATAGAATTTCATGTATAAGTTAGGCATAGTTAAGAGTTTAACAACAATATCAGTAAAGGAGAACAGTTATAACAATAGACTGGAATAAAGTTACGTCCCTCTCTCTCTCCCTCTCTCTCTCGTGATAATGTGAGCTGATACGATGCCTACCTGACGAGATGAAGTGGGATGAATGCTGTAGGCACGGGACGTAGCACCAGGCTACTATTTACCTCCGGACCCCACGTCAGAAGGAGGATCCTCGGCTCCCAGGCGTGGTAACTGACACAGGTAACTGACACTATAGGGGAAATACTCCAGGTGAAGAAAACAGTCCACTCACAAGGCTCAGCAGCAGAGCGGCTATGAGCACAGTCCTTAGGGTCACAGTCCTGCATCAAAATCTGACTCTGCTGGGATGCCTGGGTGGCTCAGTCGATTGAGCTTCCGACTTCAGCTCAGGTCAGGGTCTCGCGGTTCGTGAGTTCGAGCCCCGCGTCAGGCTCTGTGCTGACCAACAGCTCAGGGCCTGGAGCTTGCTTCGGATTCTGTATCTCTCTCTCTCTCTCTCTCTCTCTCTCTCTCTCCCTCCCCTGCTCAGGCTCTGCCTCTCTCTGTCTCTCAAAGATAAATGTTAAAAAAAAAAAATCTGACTCTGCTACTATTTAGCTGTGTGGTGTTAGCTCAATTAGTCAAACTCTCTGAGCCTTAGCTTTCTTTCTTTTCTTTGAAATGGGGGCAATAATACCTAACTCAGATGAGGTTTGTGATAATAGAATAGTCTTTGTAAATATATATTAAGCATGATAAAGACTTATTAAATGGCAGTTATGATCAGCATTGTCCTCAACCCAGCCGGCCGTGCTGGGGAAAGTCAGGAAAGGAATCTCAAAGGAGAGGGCATTTAAGCTGGACATTAAAGAATCAGAACCACACAAGAACATACCACACAACTAATGCACCTGTTATGCTGAATTATCTGGGAAACGGACTGGTATATTCGTGAAGCAGGACTAAACCTTACCTCAAACATACAATATGAATCTCTTTTTTAAAGTTTATTTATTTATTTTGAGAGAGAGAGCACGAGCAGGGGAGGGGCAGAGAGAGAGGGTGAGAGAGGGAGAATCCCAAGCAGGCTCTGCACTGTCAGCACAGAGCCCGATGCGGGGCTCGAACTCACGAACCGTGAGATCGTGACCTGAGCTGAAATCAAGAGCTGGACGCCGAGGGGCGCCTGGGTGGCTCAGTCGGTTAAGCGTCCGACTTCGGCTCAGGTCATGATCTTGAGGTCTGTGAGTTCGAGCCCCGCGTCGGGCTCTGTGCTGACAGCTCAGAGCCCGGAGCCTGTTTCGGATTCTGTGTCTCCCTCTCTCTGCCCGTCCCCCGTTCATGCTCTGTCTCTCTCTGTCTCAAAAATAAATAAACATTAAAAAAAAAAAATTTAAAGAGCTGGACGCCCAACCGACGGAGCCACCCAGGCGCCCCCATAAAAATACAATATGAATCTTGAAAGCAATATGCTGAATGAAAGAAACCAGATGCATAAGTGTCTATTCTGTGTGATCGCACTTGTGTAAAACTCTAAAACAGGCAAAGCGGATCCACAGCGACAGAAAGAGCATCAGATGCTGCCAGGGAAGGAGGCTGGGGGCGGGGAACTGACTGCCAAGGGGCATGAGTGACAGAAAAAAAATGCCTGGGGTGCTGGAAAATGCTACATCTTGACGGTGGTGGTGGTTACACAGGTGCGTGCGTTGGTCAAAACCCAAACCGTGGAGGTAAAATGGGTCCGTTGTACATAAATTACACCTCAATGAAGTTTATTTAAATGACAAGCAATATAAGCATTTGGAACACAGGAGCCTTGATAAAACCCAGAATCCTCTTGCTTCTGTCCCTTGACAACCCATCCCAACCGCCAGGAGTTCCTTTTTCCACTTCTGCCCCTTCTCTCTCTCTCTCTCGCTGCAAATTGATGGCTCCAAGCAACACGGTTCCCGGAGCATCATCACAGCTTGTTAACTTACAGTCACTCAGACAAATTTCTTTCCCTCCCGTCCAATTTTGAAGTAAGTCAGGAAAAGAAAGATTGGCCAAACATTACTAAACAGAGTTGGAATTTATGACAGCGGCTAATTTTTCCAGAAGCCTCTGCTAACATCTCCCCTCTGACTCAACGAAGCTCTCGATCTCCGTCTGGCTGCTCCCACCGTCTTCCCCGGCTGCTCTAATCGCGGTTCTCTAACCGCGCAAGTGCTTTTGGAGGGCGCCTTCGGCGTGCCAGATGGCGGCGTCTGGGGATACAGCGCTGAGCGACGGGGTGGTCCCTGCCTTCACGGGGTCGGGTGAGAACCCAGACAAGTTAAAACAGATCACGAGACAGGATGGAGGAGCCCTGAGGGAGGACAGCACAGAGCGTTGGAGGAACGTGGAGGAGATGGGAGGAGGGGAGGGAGAAGAGGAACCGAGAAAGGCATCTGGAGGAAGTGACCCTTGGAATGAGTTTAGGAGGAGGGACAGGCGCTCACCAGGTCCTGCTTTTTCAGTACTTTTTCATAACCATTCCCTGTGGACCATGCCCAGGCTCTGGGCTCAGCTTTTCACACGTTTTAATGATCAGTGATCATTTCAATGATCACAACCACTTTCCATCTTCCAGACGAAGTAACGAGGACTCAGAGGTAAAACGACTTGCTCAAGGTCACCCAGATCAAGAACAATAGTAATTACAGCTAACGGTCCGTATCGCCTTCTCTTGGCCGGCTCAGAGTTATTTCACTGCTCGGTTATTTCACTGAATCCTTTTGACAGTCCTACAAAGCAGATATTGCTAGTAGAGCTTTTTATACCTGAAGGCGCTGAGGCTCAGAGAGGTTAAGTGACTCACCCTGAGTCACACAACTAAGAAGCAATGGACCCTCATTGTCCAACTCCGAATCACATGTTCTCACCCATGACACTATGCTGCCAGACTTGCTCCAGGGGCCTCATTGTCAGGACCCTGAAAAGCACAGTCTCCTGTGAGACTGATGTGCAGGGTAAAGAAGGTAGATTCTGTACGACTCTTAGCATGTGTCTGGCACACCGCGAGCACCCCGTAATGTTGGCTGCTGTTATTAAAGAATGATGCTCAGGCATTAAAACGTGACCTGTCCTTCCAACATGCTTGCCAGGCATAGCTTGGGCACTGGGGACGCAGCGGTGGAAGGGACAAGGGTCCCAGAGTCCACAGAGCTTGCTGCTTACAAAGTACACACAATCCTATCTGTCTATCTATTTATCTATCTTTTTAATTTATTCTTAAGTTTATCTGTTTGAGAGAGAGCGTGCAGAGCAGGACAGGGGCAGAGAGAGAGAGAGAGAGAGAGAGAGAGAGAGAATACCAAGCTGACAGCATGGAGCTGGAAGTAGGGGTCCATCTCACAAACTGTGAGATCGTGACCTGAACTGAAATTAAGAGCCGGACGCTTGGGGCGCCTGGGTGGTTCCGTCGGTTAAGCATCCAACTTCAGCTCAGGTCATGATCTTGCAGTTCGTTGAGTTCAAGCCCTGCGTTGGGCTTTGTGCTGACAGCTCAGAGCCTGGAGCCTGTTTCAGGCTGTGTCTCCTTCCCTCTTTGTCCCTCCCCTGCTCTCTCTCTCTCAAAAATTAAAAATTAAAAATATTAAAGCGTTGGACGCTTAACCCAGTGCGCCACCCAGGTGCCCCACAATCCTAGTTAAAAAATGCTTTCATCCTAAGGGTGACCCAACACACACAACAGGAGATACAAGTGTGTTTACAGTACAATCTCAGGTTATGTTTTAGGGGAAAAAAAACAAAACAAAACCTTAGCAGAGGAAGCAAGGCAGGGAAAAGAAATGCTCCGTAGGAGTTACCTTTGGGTTTTTCCCCTTTAATTCCTTCCCCTACTTTACAGTTCTAAGGGGAAAATGTCCAAAAGGTGAGAAACGGTGATGGTCCAGGAGCAAGGGCGACAGCAGCTGTGGGGGCACCCCTATTTCTGCCTCCCTGGCCCTCCTGAACCCCCAGCCCTGCTACCTTGGAGGCACAGAGGGTCCCGCCTCCCCCTCCAGAACCCTGTCTCCGGCACCATGAGCGTGAGTCCGCGGACCCTCCTCGCGTTCCACCCCTGCTTCCCCCTTCCCTTGAGTTTTGAGTTTTCTCCCCCTCTTGACATTCAATTTCATCCAGAAAACTAATGAGACAAGGGTTCTAAATTGGAACGAATAAATGACATTGCGATTCATTATTTAATCTGCTCTCAGACTTGAGTGAACGCTTTCGGGGGTCATTACTGCACGACTCCAAATCCATTTCTAGGAAGCAGTCGCCGGTGGCGTGTGCAGAAGGTAACGGGACAAGTCAATATCTATGCAGCAACATTTCCCAAGAATGTCCGGCCTGAAGAAACCTCACCCCGTGATGATGGAACCGTTCGATTGTTTTTTGGTGCGCACGGGCACACGCACACACGCACACACACACACACACACACACACACACACAGATTGTGGCCCTCCATCAGTCTAACTCCTAGGGCAATAGGGGGACAGAGTGCGGAGCAGCCTTCTAACAAGGACCCCCAAAACGAGAGAGAGAGAGAGAGCCCAGGGAGGTCACATGTTCATAGACGTGCAAGCTACTTTTGTTCTGAAGGAGTTCAGCTACCCAGGAAACATTTTTTTCGATTATCAGCAGGTGCATAACATGTTTCAAAAACATGACACAATTCCAGTTCCATCCACGTTGCTGCAAATGGCATGATTCCATGCTTTCTCATTGCCAAGTAGTCTTCCATTGTATATATAAACCACATGTTCTTTATCCATTCGGCAGTTGATGGACATTTAAAACCGGAAGGTATTACGCTGAGTGAAATAAGTCAGTCAGAGAAAGATACCGTATGTTTTCACTCATATGTGGAACTTGAGAAACTTAACCATGGGGGAGGGGAGGAGGAAAAAACCAGTTACACACAGAGAGGGAGAGAGGCAACCCATCAGAGACTCTTAAATACAGAGGACAAACTGAGGGTGGATGGGGGGGGTGGGGGAGAGGGGAGAGTGGGTGAGGGGCATTGAGGAGGGCGCTTGTTGGGATGAGCACTGGGTGTTGTAGGTAAGCGATGAACCATGGGAATCTTCCGCCAAAACCAAGAGCACACTGGATACACTATATACTAGCCAACTTGACAATAAATTATATTTCAGGGGCGCCTGGGTGGCTCAGTCGGTTGAGCGTCCGACTTCGGCTCAGGTCATATCTCATGGTTTGTGAGTTCGAGCCCCGCGTCGGGCTCTGTGCTGACAGCTCAGAGCCTGGAGCCTGTTTCAGATTCTGTGTCTCCCTCTCTCTGACCCTCCCCCGTTCATGCTCTGTCTCTTTCTCTGTCAAAAACAAATAAACATTAAAAAATTTTTTAATTATATTTCAAAAAAAAAGACAAAAAAAACCCGTGACACAAAACCACTAAGCATAAAAGAAAAACTGGGTAAATTCATCAAAATTATGACCTTCTGCTCATCAAAAGACTCCATTAAGAAAGTAAAACAGCAAGCCACAAACTGGGAGATAATATTCAACATACGTGTGTCTGACAAAGGACTTATATCCAGAATATACAATGAACGCTGGCAACTAAATAGGAAGACAAAAGCCAATCTTAAAATGAACAAAAGATTCGAACGGACAGTTCAAAAAGGAGGCACAAACATGGCCAGGGAACACATGAAAAGATGCCCAGCATCTTAGTCATCAGGGATGCCTTAGTCATCAGGGAAGCACAAAGTAAAACCACAACGAGCTACTCCCGCATATCCGCAGAAATAGCACAAGTTAAAACGTAAGACAACCTGGTGATAGCAGGTGTCGGAGAAGATGTGGGACAACTGGAACTCTCACACATGGCCGGCAAAAACATAAAGTGGCAAACAGGTCAGCACTTCATTATAAAGGTAAGTAGAGGGAGGGGAAGGAGAAAAAAAAGAGAGAGGGAGAGAGCCAAACCATAAGAGACTCTTAAAAACTGAGAATAAACTGAGGGTTGATGGGGGGTGGGAGGGAGGGGAGGGTGGGTGAGGGGCATCAAGGAGGGCACCTGTTGGGATGAGCACTGGGTGTTGTATGGAAACCAATTTGACGATAAATTTCATATTAAAAAAATTAAAAAAAAATAAATAAAGGCAAGTATATACCTATTATATGACCAAGCAGTTCCACTCTTAAGTATTTAGCGAGATTGAAAAATTAAAAGACTCGTACATGAATGTTCACAGTAGCTTTACTCGTTAATACCCAATAACCGGAAACAACCTGAATGTCAATCAACAAATAAATGGAGAAATAATTGGAAGTATAGTCATCCAGTGGAACACTATGTGGCAAATAAAAAAAAGGAACAAAATACTGATATAAGCAGTAACACGGATGATACTGCAAAACAAAATGCCAAGCTAAAGAAGAAAGAAGCTAGATATGGAGGCACCTGGGTGGCTCAGTCGGTTAAGCACCCGACTCTCCGTTTCAGCTCGGGTCACCATCTCACAGCTTGCGGGTTTGAGCCCCACATCAGGCTCTGCGTTGGCAGTGCGGAGCCTGCCTGGGACTCTCTCCCTCTCTCTCAAATTAAATAAACACTTTAAAAAAATAAAGAAAGAAGCCAGATATAAATGAGCCCAAACACTGTGAATCCATCTACGTCATGTCTGAGAAGAGGCAAGACTAACATATGGTGATAGAAAATGAATCAGGGGGCACCTGGGTGGCTTAGCCAGCTAAGCATCTGACTCTTGATCTCAGCTCAGGCCTTGATCTCAGGGTCATGAGTTCAAGCCCTCCACTGGGCTCCTCGCTGGGAATGAAGACTACTTTAAAAAAATCATAATAATCAGGATCACTGGAGTGGGGCAGGGGTTGGAGGCTGCCTACAAAGTGATACTACTGAAGTGACAGAAATGCTCTGTATCTTTTTTTTTTTTTTTAATTTACATCCAAGTTAGTTAGCATCTAGTGCAACAATGATTTCAGGAGTAGATTCCTTAGTGCCCCTGAGCCATTGAGCCCATCGCCCCTCCCACCACCCCTCCCGTAACCCTCAGTTTGTTCTCCATATTTAGGAGTCTCTTCTGTTTTGTCCCCCTCCCTGTTTTTATGTTATTTTTATTTCCCTTCCCTTATGTTCATCTGTTTTGTCTCTTAAAGTCCTCATATGAGTGAAGTCATATGATTTTTGTCTTTCTCTGACTAATTTCACTTAGCATGATACCCTCCAGTTCCATCCATGCAGTTGCAAATGGCCAGATCTCATTCTTTTTGATTGCCGAGTAATACTCCATTGGATATATAGACCACATCTTCTTTATCCACTCATCCATCGATGGACATTTGGGCTCTTTCCATACTTTGGCTATTGTTGATCGTGCTGCTATAAACATTGGGGTGTATGTGTCCCTTCAAAACAGCACACCTGTATCCCGTAGAGAAATGCCTAGACTACCCTACGACCCAGAAATGCTCTATATCCTGATTGAGGTGGAAGTTACAAGAGTGTTTACATTTGTCTAAACTCATCAGAGTGTATGCTTCAAATGTGTGCTTTTTATGATCAAGCATCGTATCTGATTAAGCGAACTAAGCCTGAAAGGAAGGACCATTTCCTCCGATTCTAAAACCTTATAAATTCTAAGACTCATCTAGCAGTCTCCCGTGAAAATTAATGAAGCAGCCCGCATACACAGACCAACACTTCCCGAGAGCACTCCAGCCCTCGTCTGTATCTCGCTGCTCTGTGAACACGCATTAAGTGTCCCGTGTGCATTGCATGTCGGGGAGCAATGTAGCAAATAGTTAAGAGCACGGCTTTGGGGACAGATGGTTCTGAATCCAAGTCCTACTTATGGCAATGCTGGTGGCCAAGCCCACAAAGACTCCTGGAGTCCACTGGAGGCATTTGCAGGTATGGGTAGTTGTACCTTCTTTTATGGCCACGTGACTTCCCGGAATAAAGACTACTTTTCCCAGTTTCCTTGCAGCTCGGGGTGGCCATGAGTCATCCCATTGGTCAGAATTGAGGGAGAAGTACACAGCTGTGAAGCCTCTTCCAGGAGCCCTTACTATGCGTGTCTCCCCCCCACCCCGGCTCTCTCCTGCCCTCCTTCCTCTGTACCCGGAACCTGTATGCCGCCATATTGGATCACGAGGCCACACGCTGCAGAGCAACGCGACAGGGGGCGTCAAATCACCACCACCAGGCAGCCACTGTGCCTCCCAGCCCTGGCCACGTGCACCTGCACTGTTATGCGAGAGAAGAGAGCACCCCCTTTGTTCATTTTCGATCTCTGTCAACTTCAAACCAACCTTAACCGAAGTGAGCCTGTCTTGACAAAGTTGTACACTTAACACGTGACAACGTCACAAGAGGGCCCCACAAACTGTTCAAGGAATGGAAAGCGGCTCCGCGTGTCTGGAATACGGCATTTGAGGGGGCAAGTGGGGAGCACAGGAGGAGAAAGGCAGCTGGGAAACGGGCAGAGATGAGGCCACCCAGGACACCGCAGGCTGCGAGAAGGGTTTGGGTGATGGTACAAAAAAACCATGGGAAGCCACCGAGGGAATTGAGCCCGGCAGTAGCAGACCGGCTGGGCGTTCTAGACCAATCTCCCATCTGCTTCATGGAGGATCAACTGTAGGAAGCCAACTGTAGAGGTGGGTGGGCTCCTCCAGGCCGTCCCTTATCTCCCACGTGTTGTTATGGCTGATGAGAGAACTTTTTGTCGTTTCTTAGGGACACAGACATCTCAAACCCAAATGCCTCACAGAGGCCCCAGTGGAGGAAGCAGGCAGGACGTGGGACCACAAGGGATGGGGGCATTTGCAGCCAGAGAGCACGCACTCCGCACAGGCCGTGACCACGCGCAGCCCCTGCCTATCCGTCAACTGCTGCCGGGTGAAAGCAGTCCCGGAGCCCCCCAGGGCTTCTAAGTTCTCAGGAGAGGCTCCAAAGGTGGATTTTTGGGTGGGAACCCAATTTTCCTTTTAGGCAAGACCCTTCCTGCGAAGATCGAGACAAGCTTGTCCTGAGGCAGAAGCTGAACAGCAGGCTTCCAGTTCCTTGCTTCTGCTCCTCGCTCGGGGCTGGGGGGGTGGGGGCACCACTAAAATTTAAAATGCAAATTCTACAACAGGCAGAAGGCAGAGGGCTCTGGTCTTTGAGGCTGGTGGCTCCAGGGTGCTAATCAGCTTGCAGGAAGAGCTGGCACCCCCTTCTAGACTTCACTTTCTCTCTTGTCTGGGGTGGACGAGAGGATTTTAAAACAAATGCAAGGGAGAAGTTGAGATTTCCCTCTGAAATGCCAGGGATCCTCAGAAACCCCCAAGGACGGGCCACCCGCTCCATTCAAGGCTTGGTCCCCCGCACGGGGATCTCGCCCGGCCTCACCCACGCTCTCTCGTCCTGTAAGTTCATCCTCACAGAACTTGGTCAGTAGGAATCATGCTTCTCTTTTCCCTCATCCTGGTCCCCGAAGGCTGGAGACGAGAGGCTGTTCCGCTTCGTAGATACTTCATAATCACTGACAACTGCCTTTGGGGCCTGCCTGCTGCAGCCACTGTCGGAAAACCCTCTTCTTCCAGAACTTACTATGATAAAACACAGAAACGTGGACTCTAGGGAGACTTTGATCCGGCCCAGCAGGCAGATGAAGTGGCATGCACACGCCCATGGGTGTAGACGGTGAGCTGCAGCCCACAGAACAAAACCGGCCCACCACCTGATTTTGTCAATAAAGTTTTATTGGAACATGGCTCATTTGTTCCTCTGTCATCCATGGCTGTTTTCCTTCTAGAACTGCGGGGCTGAATAGTTAGTTGGAGCAGAGACTACTGTATGGCCCACGAAGCCCAAGATACTTATTAGCTGGCCTTTTGTGAAACAAGTTTGTCCACTTGCGAGAAGAGAACCTGCAGATACTGAGGGCCTGGCGCGTGCTGGGCGGCCATGTTAGGGCCAGCACACATCAGATCGCTTCATCCTCAAACATTTCTTCAGAGGGAAGATGTATTGTCCCCCATTTTAGGAAAAAAAGAGGCTCAGCGAGGCTCTCCAACTTACTCAGGGACCCCAAGGGGATCCGCCCACCTGTGTGGGGTTCAAATTAAGCCCAGGGTCTCCCCCCACACGTGTGGGTCTTCATGGAGGCGGAAATGCCCCCGGTAGTTCGCAGGGGCATTTGTGGGACACTATTGGTGCTCAGAGGGTGAGGGACACAGGACACAGGACACAGTCCTGAAGGAGAGAGAACCACCCCGTGTACTGTCAGCACCACCATCCATGGCAGCTGAGTCACCAAATAACACACCTGTGCCAGTGTTTGCGGCTGTCACATTCACACGGCGAGCCTTGCACGGCCCTAGTTTTCTATAAAATAAAAAGTGCCAAAGAGGTCCAGTTGAGTATTTACAAGATAAAAGAATGTACGACCACCTCATCTGATTAAGTCATAAAGAGCATTCGCTTAAGTACATAATATCATGTAAATTACTTTCCTTTTATTTCTTTCCTTCGTGTTTTGGCATTGTGTTATTTATTTTTTTTTTTTGAGACAGAGAGAGACAGAGCATGAGCGGGGGAGGGGCAGAGAGAGAGGGAGACACAGAATCTGAAACAGGCTCCAGGCTCTGAGCCATCAGCCCAGAGCCCGACGCGGGGCTCGAACTCACGGACCGTGAGATCGTGACCTGAGCCGAAGTCGGACGCTCAACCGACTGAGCCACCCAGGCGCCCCGGGCATTGCGTTATTTTAAAAAATATGCGTATACGGAAGTTATGTTATCTGTGAGTAGCAGTTTAGGATGGCAAAGGGGATGTTGCAAAATAGTTGCTCTCAACAGAGCACGTTAGGGGGGCCTGGGGGGCTCAACCGGTTGAGTGTCCGCCTCCTGACTTCGGCTCAGGTCATGATCTCGGGGTTTGTGAGATCAAGCCCCCAGGTGGGGCTCTGCACTGACATCTTGGAGCCTGCTTGGGATTCGCTCCCCCTCTCGCTGCCTCTCTCTCTCTCTATCCCTCTTCCACCCTCTCTCTCTCTCTCTCTCAATATAAATAAACATTTTTTTAAAAAAAGAGCATGTCAAGTCTGGCAGCTGAAAACACGCCCCACGGGACGCGCAGATAAGTAAGATACCGTCCCGCCCCATCTTTCTCTGTCATGCTCTATCATGTCCCGGCACACTCCATCATGTGCCTCCGGGCTCCCGCAGTGAAGACCTCCATCACCTGGCAGCCAAGGGGCTGGGAGCAAGTTGCAGACTTCTCTGCTCTTCCTCATCTGTTAAAGGAGGAGCTTATATCGCCTCTTTCATCGCAGTTTGTGAGTGCACGTGACAGTGGCGAGTGGGGCTCTTTGGAAGGATCCCCAGGTAACCAACAGTAGGAAAGAGCCATTCTGGCCACGAACACAAGCATCACACAAGATGCCCAGGGCTACATTCCTCGGGGGAGGGGCGCTAGAATGTGGGGCAAATTTCAACCAGTCTCTTAAGAATTATTTGTTGAGCAACCATACACCCCACTGGGGAGCCGGCAGTGATCCCGCGGAGCTGACACTCCAGCGGGTGACCAGATGATAAACAAATCAAGCAGATCGATTCAACACGCGGCAGTGCCACGAATGAGGCAAATCAACAAAGTGACGCCCTAGGAAATAAACTGCAGAGGGGGATATTATTGACAGAAAGGTTGAGAGGTCTTTCCAAGGAGTGACATTTAAGCTCTAGGGCAAAGAAGACGCGGGCATGTGAAAGGCTGGGACAGAGCATCCCAGGCTGAAACAGCAAGTGCAAAGGTCCTGAGGTGGGAAAGTGGTTTGGTGTTGAAGCGAGCAGAGTGCTGATGGCACACGGGCTTGTCGTTCCCAGCGGGGAACTGCATTTTTGCCTCAGAGCAACGGGAGGCAGGAAAGGCAGGAAAGGTAAAAAAGAGATTTGGGGGGTTCAGAGAACAGCCTTCAAGGAGCAGGGGTGCATCCTGAGGAGATGCAGCGGGAAATGAGATGAAGTCAGGCCAGGTCATTGATACTTTATGCCCGCGGAACCAGACTCCACTGCATTTTAGCAGCGCAGGGAATGTGGTATCTCAGTATCACTGCCACAGGACGGACAGGGGCAGGGAGAGACCGCAGCCAGGGAGGCTGGGGCGAGGCTTCTGTTAGACCAGCCACGAATGGATGGAGGGCTGAGTGAGGGGGGCTGGCGGGCAGGATGGAGGAGAAGCCAGGGGGCGAAGCCTGACAGAAGTGCATGAAAGGGTCCGGGGGAAGGAAGCCCGGGGCAGATTTGACTCCTCCGCAGAGGGGAAGGTCCCAGGTGCCCGGGGAGGGCGTGAGGGACAGACTCAAACACATACACCAAATGTGCTCAGGAAACACAGAACATGTTGGGGTAAAAGAAATATGTACGCATATTTGAAAAATTTTTTAATGTTTATTGATTTTTGAGAGAGAGAGAGACAGAATGTGAGTGAGTTGGGGCAGAGAGAGAGGGAGACACAGAACCCGAAGCAGGCTCCGGGCTCTGAGCTGTCAGCACAGAGCCCAACGTGGGGCTCGAACTCATGAACCGTGAGATCATGACCTGAGCCGAAGTCAGATGCTCAACCGACTGAGCCACCCAGGCGCCCCAAGTATATATATTTTTAATCTCTCAGTCACTTAAAAGCATCATTTAGTGACGGGGGAAGGCTCTTGGAAATGTTGACCAGGATGCCGTGTAATGTTAGCAAAAGTTCCAGGGAATTCCTTTCTCCAGGTCAAATGCTTGACTAAGTGAAACGCCCGCCAGGTCCCTTCTTCTGTAGCCCCGCCCTTCCATCCTGACAATGACCGACAGGGTCTGGAGGCTATTTCCTCCTCCTCCTCCTCCCCCCATCCCTTCCCACCCGCCTTGTCTCTTGGCGGATGGCTTGCTCCCCATTCAGACCCACATCCTCCTCCAGCTACCACCCTGTTTCTCTGCCCCCTTTACAGATAAGCACCTTTACGAGGGGGACTCTGTGTACCACTTCCCCAACCTCCCCCCCAGCCTCCCGAGCCCGCTCGGATTGGGTGTCCTGGCGTGCCCCCCGTGGGGGCAGCTCCTGCCCAGGTCACCGGTGGCTGTGGCTGACTGTGGCCCCTCCAGCAGGTACTCTCACTTCGAACCCCACTCGGCCACACCCTGGCACGCTCAGGCACGCCGTCTACCCAGAATCCCTTGCTGCACTAGCTTCCGGACACAGCCTCTCCCTCCCCTGCACACTCCTTCTCCCCCCCACCCTGCGCCACCTCCCTGGCCACTCCTGCTGAGTCTCCTTTGCTGCCTCCTTCTTCTCCCTGCAACATCTAAACATCAGCGGGTTTCCAGGGCCAGGTCCCCAGACCTCTTCCTAGGGACTCTCCCCCAGCACTCTCTCATTAGATTGCATCCGGTGCCCCCCAAATACCTACCCCCGAGGCCAGGCCTCTGCCCTGAATCACACAGCCACAAATCTAACTGCCATTTGACATCTCCACTTGGACGTCTCAAGGATCTCAAACTCTTGACCTTGACCTACCTCCTCCCCGACCTTGATCCAACCTTGATCCTGGGGAGTCTTTCACCTCCGGAAACGGCGGCTCCAGGAGCTCATGTCAAAACGTCGCAAGTCATTCCCGGTCATCCTTGCCATTTCTCTCCCGTCCCGCATCCAGTCCTGTCCCCAGGTGTGTGACCAGTACCCGCAGACGAGAACCCGACCCGGTTTCCCCAGGGGTGAGACCTCAACGCAGGCCCATCTGTGCAGGAGTGAGAAGACTGTGGTCAAGTCCTAGGACCGCCCACCGCTTCCTTGCTATGTGACTCTGAGCACCCGGCATCTCTGAGCCTCGGTTCTCTCGTTCGTAGAATGAGACGCCAACACGGGGCCTGGCTTGCTCAGCAGGGGGGCTGTGACAGCCCAGGGAGACGTTGCAACTACACTGCCAAGTCACACAATGTGACCATTTCGGTTATGGCCGCATCTGCTTCTGCGCTCGGAACCCACAGGGACAGCTGTGCTGCATGATGCTGTCGCGTGGTCTTGTCATCGGGAGTTTCCCCAACACCGAGCTCTTTGCGGCCACAAAGTTTTGCTACACAGAAGACGTGGAACACAGGCCACCCCCAACCCCGCCTCTCCGGATAATTCCCCAACAGCCTCCCCCACATGAAACCTCTGTGAAATTCCATCTTCTGAAAACTGCAAACAGGTCGTGCGAGAAGTGACCAGGGGTTTGAAAAAGCCAGACTATTTGCCATTTCTTCTTTTTCAAAGGTCTCTCGGGAGGTGATTAGCAACAACTGATAGGGGAGGAAAGGGCAGAAACGAAGCCCCAAGGCTTTCCCAACTTTCCTCAACAAGCTGTGACTTAGAACGAGGGCTCAGACCTGGGCGGCCAGCAAAGTATGATGAATAACACTGCTCATGTGAGTCCTTTGCGATCCATTAAGACCCTGCCGGTGCCCCGACAGCAGGGCTTGACGTACCGGAAGTGTTTTCATATTCCCCGCAGGGCAGGGCGCTGCGTGAGTGGCTAAGCTGCCCCACTCACTTGCTACTTGTGCACAGACTGCTCCACAGAATGCTGTGGACACAGCCACTGACAGCTGACAGCTGAGCTCACAGCTCAGCCACTCTGACGACGAACGTAATAAAGGTTAACTCAACACCTACTAGGTGCTAAGCACCATGTTAAGTGCTTACCCTGCCTTAGCTTCTTTGACCCTTTCAGGCAAGGATACCAGCAGCCCGTTTCACGGACGGGGAGACAGAAGCTTGGAGGGGCATAGTCAGACAGGGGACCAAGGGCACGTGGCTGCCGTGACTCGATCCCAGGCCATTTGTTTCCAAAAGTCATGCCACTTTCGAGCCGCCTGCCAGGGGATTTCAGACTCAAGTGCTCTCTGGGACAGGCAGGTAAAGTAAATGCAGGCCGGCGGGGACAGTGGTGCCTGGGAACACACGCTTATCTAAGGGGACAGCAGCTGCTTGGAGATACACGTGATATGGATGAATCTCAAATGCATCACCTCAGTGAAAGAAACCAGCGTCACAAGGCCACGTAATGCGTAACTCGATTTATACGACATCTTGCAAAGGCAAAACTACAGGGACAGAAAACAGATCAGCGGCTGCAAGGGGCTGAGGTTGGGGAGGGCTTGACCACGAAGAGGCAGCAGGAAGAAATCTGGGAGAGTGATGGAGACGCTCTGTGTCTCCACTGTGGTGGTGGTTAATCAACTGGACGTTTGTCAAAGCTCCCAGAACTGTATGCTAGAAACAGGTGAGTTTTACTGTACGTGAATGATCTTCAACAAAATGAAGCAAAAACCAACTAGAGTTGAGGGGTGGGCCCTAGTGTGTGATCTCTGCCCTGAACTGCCCTGGAAAAGCTATAACAGATGAGCAGTCATGGGGACATGGGACAGTCCATGGGTGTGGCTGGAAAAAAAGCAAGGAGGAGAAGGAAGTGACTGGTTGGTCTGGAACCTCACCCTGACCCGCCGCTTATTGGTGGGCTGACCCTGGGCAAGTGGCCTCCTCTCTCTGAGCCCCTGTCCTCTCTCTGTAAAATTGGGATGATGATACCTTCCTTTATATGGCAAAATTAAGCAAGGGGCGCCTGGGTGGCTCAGTAGGTTAAGCTTCCAAATTCGGCTCAGGTCATGATCTCTCAGTTCGTGGGTTCGAGCCCCACATCGGGCTCTGTGCTAACAGCTCAGAGCCTGGAGCCTGTTTCCGATTCTGTGTCTCCTTCTCTCTCTGCCCCTCCCCCACTCACACTGTGTCTCCCTCTGTTTCTCTCTGTCCCTCAAAAATAAATAAATGTTAAAAAAATTTTTTTTAATTAAACAAGATTCTAGAGGTAATGCTTCTAGAGAGGATGCTCCATAAGTCCTCCTGTCCTTTAGGAGTCACATGGACTGAGCAATCATTCCCCTCGGTGGCCAGCTCTCCCAAGGGGTCCTCCTAGGTCATCCTTAACCGGCTGGCCAAGCTGGGCAAAAGCAAACTGTGACTTGCTCTTTCTAGACAGGAGAACCCCTAGAGCATCCACCTGTAGAGACCAGGATGGGATCCTTAGCCCATCCCCCTCACCACATTATCACAGCTGAGTTTATCAGAGCAGTTGGGTGTGGGAGGTACCACGAAGGCAGAGCAGCATGGTGGTTAAGAGCCGGGACTCTTCGGCCAAAGGGCTATGAGTTCAAGTCTTGGCTCTGCTGCTTCTTCGCTAGAAGACCTTGAATAGGTTACTTAAGCTCCCTGAGCTTTGGTTCCCTGTCTGTAAAACAAGGCTACAAATAGCACCCGTTCTCAAGCTTATGGACGGGATGGAGTGAGATGCCCCCGCAGCACCCCAGCACCCCGTAGGACTTAACTAGACATTGCCTGGGGCGCCTGGGTGGCTCAGTTGATTGAGCGTTCCACCTCGGCTCAAGTCATGATCTCACGGTTCATGAGTTCGAGCCCAGGGCTGGCTCTGTGCTGACAGCCTGGAGCCTGCTTCAGATTCCGTGTCTCCCTCTCTCTCTCCCCTCCCCCGTTCACACTCTGTCTCTCAAAAATCAATAAACGTTAAAAAAGAATAACTAGACATCACCCGCTTTCCTAGACCTAAGCCCACTGGGCATTACTCTCCCCAGGAGACCCTCCCTTGATGAGTATTTGTACGGATTAAATAAGTTCTCAGTGAGGTACCTGGTGCTTAATTGAGGCTTAATAAATTGCAGCTCTCAGTATTACTGCCATTGTTCCTACTGTTGAAAGATCAAACCGGAGACATCAGAGCAGGCACAGGGGCATACATATGGGACAGTGGATACTTGAATCCAAAATGCCAGAAACACGGTTACTAGAGAAACTGAGAGTATCTGGGCCCCATTGTCTCAGACACGAACCAGAAGAGACCCGGAGGACTCTTCAAACACCGAGAAGAAACAAAGCATTGATCTACCCAGGATCCACAGGACAAGACTTTGGACAAAGACCAAATCCCTCACCAGAGGTCACCCAGTGAGGCAGGACTAGAACCCAGAAAAGGATCCGCTCCTCCCAGCTCCTCCCAGACCGTCATAGCGGGCCACCCGCTTCATGAAGGGGATCCATAATCAAAGGAGGGAGGATGATTGAGCAGCAGCACAAAGGGAGCCTGGACGAGAAGACTGAGTAGCAGCGACCCTGACCGCCAGGAGGGAGATCCTCTCAGACTCTGAGAAGTGTTGCTCTCCTCAGCTGTTCAGAAGCTATGTGTTTTGTTCCCCGGGACACCCAGCAGGAGCTGATCGGGACAATGGGACCAGTATACATTCTTTTCTTGCCAGAGTAACACTATGCAAACTTGGGGACAGGGTTCTCAAGTCCTTCATGGGATTAGGACGATGGACGGACTTGGACTTACTTCTACTCAGAGTGTGGCTGGATTTCCTCCTTCTGGACCAGAGCGGGGCCTGGGGTGTCTCCCTCATTTCCTTCTCCTGCCTGAGGATGTTTCTGCCTCCGCAATCACTGAGCCCCTGGCACTGCGTACACACACACACACACACACACACACACACATCCCCCTATACACACACACACACACACACACACACACACACACACACACACACACAGAAGGAGAGAGGAGGCAAGAAGCATAAAGAACAATAGGAAGGCTGCCCGGGCCGCAGGGGCTCTGTCCAACGCTTCCCTCATTTATTGGGGGGGGGGGGGGAGACGAAAGAATATTTGGATTTAAACCACGGTCCTTCCTGACCATTTGAAAATATTCCTTCTCCTTGCCTGCCAGTCTCCTGAGCCACCATCTCTTGGGGAAAGCCAAGCATCTCCCTCTGTCCTCCCGCCTTGGTCCCCCGCTCATCATTCACGTGCCATCCGAGAGCCTCCTCCTCCGAGAAGTCCTTGGCCGTGTCACCACAGATCTCCTCTTTCCTTCCATGAGCAGTTTAAAAATATCTTAAGAAATTAAAAAAAAACCATTTTATGGTGCCAGAAGCTCTGTTTACAGCCACAAACAAGACACTCCGCGGCCCACAGGGTGCTCTCTGGGACTTGTATACACCACACCCAACGCGGCCCCTCGCCCCACACGTGTGTCCCACTCCAGCGAGTCTGAGTGGGTCAGCAGCAGAGTAAGGCACCCGCTCTGTCTCCTCCTCTGTGCAGCTTCGAGCAGCTCACTAAGCCTCCCTGACCCTCTCTTCCTTGCCTGAAAATGGGAATGATGGTAACTACCACTTGGGATTATTGTAACTGGGGGTTAATGCAGGTCAAACACCCAAATCACCACCTGGGACACTGTAAGCACTCGGTAAGTATTCTGTTGTCCTAACACATGTTGGATATGCTATTAATATTTTCACCATTCATTTCAACTGAATATTACACGACTGCCTTCGTTCATCTTGTCAACTCCTTACGGGCAGTAATGTTTCTCTGTCCCCCACAATCCCTGCTGGCAGAAAACAGAGCCACTGGAAACACCATACGTGTTGATGGTCATGAACTTGATTAAAGATTAAAGATTAACAGCTGCAACCATTCTCCTTACAATAGCGGCCAGCCTTTTTCACACGGGCAGCTTATTGTGTTTCTATTTATCTGTGGACATCATGTCACGGAGCCCTCGAGGCAGTCCTAGGTGCTCCAGACTCCCATGTCCAGGGCCACCGGAACACCTCTTCCCTTCCCCTGCCACGGCCTTCACCACCTGGCCTCTGACCCTCTGGGATTTTGTGTCTCGCTTCCCCAGCTCCTTAAGAGGTTAAGACCATAGGCTCTGGAGTCAGATGGACCTGGTCAGAACCCAGCTCGCGTTCTTCGCCAGCTGTGAACAAGTCAGGTTATCTGCGACCAGACAGGCTGTCCAAGGGCCTTTGCCAAAGGCTACTGAAGGCTTGAACATACTGGTGGGCCTGGCTCGCAGAAGACTGTGTCCTGCTGCATGGCCCTCAGGAGTAGCGTCACCAGTGTCAGGACTGTGTTTCAGGGACAATGGGCTCTCCCGTGGTGACACGGGCCCCGGGTAAGAGGTGCGTGTGTGTGAGAATATTTGGGAAGTGCCGACAGAGAAGGCCAGGGTTGCAAGTCCCCGTGCCTGCAGTGAATAGAGGCAGCCAGAGTAAATTAGCAAACCCACCACCTGCTGATTCCAACACATTCAGCCATATGACTGCTCAGCTCACCGCTCCTTCTGATTGGACTAAGGGTGGGCACTGACTCGGGGCACCCGGGCGGCTCAGTCGGTGACGCGTCCGACTTCGGCTCAGGTCACGATCTCGCGGTCCATGGGTTCGAGCCCCGCGTCGGGCTCTGTGCTGACGGCTCAGAGCCTGGATAGAGCCTGCTTCGGATTCTGTGTCTCCATCTCTCTCTTTCTCTGCCCCTCCCCCGTCCCCTCAAAAATAATAAATAAACAAAAAAATTATCAGTACTCAGGGCATCTGGGCGGCTCAGTCGGTGAAGCATCCGACTTCGGCTCAGGTCATGATCTCGCGGTCCGTGGGTTCGAGCCCCGCGTCGGGCTCTGTGCTGATGGCTCAGAGCCTGGAGCCTGCTTCGGATTCTGTGTCTCCCTCTCTCTTTCTGCCCCTCCCCTGCTCACACTCTGTCTCTCAAAAATGAACAAATGTTAAAAAAAATTTTTTTAAATACCCTTCAGGCATGAGGAGACGGGAATTAAATAAATCCCTTAAATGGAAAATTACACAGCGCTTAAGAGAAATGAGGACAATCAACCTGTACGGACATGGAAGGGTGGAAAAGGCACAGTGAAAATGAAAAGCGGGTTACTAATCCATACATACAGCACGATTTCACTCTCATCTTTGAAGAGATATATAAAGCAATGAACTACATATAGCAACATGAATAAATCTCAAAATGAAGGCTGAGTGAAAAAAAAAACAGAATGAGACTTATAAGACAAAGCCATTCCTATGAATTAAAAGCACCTTCACACTAGAACTACACTATTTCACAATATACTTACACCTCCAACTACCTAAATCACACCCGTGATGCCCACGGCAGGGATGGGGTGGCGGTGAGCAGGGGGCGTGCATGAGATCAACAGTGCAGTAGGAAACAGACACGAATTTAAAAAATAACAATGGGGACGCCTGGGTGACTCAGTTGTTAAGCGCCAGACTTCTGCTCAGGTCACGATCTCAAGGTCCATGAGTTCGAGCCCCGCGTCGGGCTCTCTGCTGAGAGCTCGGAGCCTGGAGCCCGCTTTGGATCCTGTGTCCCCCTCTCCCTCTGCCCCTCCCCTGCTTGCGCTCTGTCTCTGTCTCTCAAACAATAAATAAACATTAATAAAAATAAAAATGAAGGGCTTCCCATGAAAAACTGACAGCGTTGTCTGGCAGAACTTTAAGGAAGCCCAGTGAGCCCTGCCTCTGTGTAATCCCCTCCCCTGAGGGCAGACAGGACCTGTGACTGGCCTCCAGCCAACAGCATGTGACAAAGGCGAAGAAAGAGTGTCTCCCCCGTGAGACCGCACTAAACAGCAAACATGACCCATAGCCAGTCCCCCGGCTGCGAGGTTATGGGAGGCCCCCTCTTGGCAGACCGGAGCGAGAGCTACTCCTGCTGGCTCTGAAGACGTGAGCTGCCAAGCCGTGACAGCCCTGCCACGCGTCATGACGGGGCCACGTGGCAAGGAGCTGGGGAGGCCGCCAGGAGCTGTGGGGGACCTCTTCCCACAACGGAAGCGGTGCCTCAGTCTTACAGCCACAAGGAACTGAGTTCTGCCAATGGGCTCTTGCGGTTCAGAAGAGGGCCCAAGTTCCAGAAAGCCACGGAGCGCTGCCCCCACTGACTGCGGCCTGGGGAGCCAGGCCAAACTCCGGGCCCCGTACAGAACGTGAGGTCATGCGCTGACGCTGATAGAGGTGAAATCTGCCGGCAATCAACAGCCGGCAGCACATAACTAATAGAGCAGGCCACGGCTCGGGGAATATGAGGAGTTCGACCGCCTGCTCCGAGGTAAAGGAGAAATTAAAAGTGAATGTACACGTTAGGATACACATTAAAAACGTTCCTTAGGGGCACGTGGGCGGCTCGGTCGGTTGAGCTTCCGACTCGATTTCCGCTCAGGTCATGATCTCACGGCTCATGAGTTCGAGCCTCGCGTCAGGCGCTCTGCGGGATTCTCTCTCTCTCTCTCTCTCTCTCCCTCTCTCTGCCCCTCCCCTGCTCCTGCTCTCTCTCTCCCTTAAAACAAATAAAGAACTTAAAAAGTATTAAAAGAATGTTCTTTTTTTTTAACAGAACTTTTATTTTTATTTTAGATTCTTATTTACATCATTTTTTAATTTATATATGTATATAAATATATATATATATGTTTTATAGCCCAACATGTTTTATTTTAGATTTTTATTTACATCATTTTAAAATTTACATATATGTAAATATATAAAAAAATTAAATATATATATTTATATAAATGTATATATATAAAAATTTAAATTCAACTTAGTTAACATACAGTGTCATCTTGGTTTCAGGAGTAGAACCCAGTGATTCATCTCTCCCTTTTTTTTTTTTTTTAATTTACATCCAACTTAGTTAGCATATAGTGCAACAATGATTTCAGGAGTAGATTCCTTAATGCCCCTTACCCGCTGAGCCCATCCCCCTCCCAGAACCCCTCCAGCAACCCTCTGTTTGTTCTCTATATTTGTCTCTTAGAACTTTAATTTTTTTTTTGAGAGAGAGAGAGAGAGAGACAGAGCACGAGCAGGGGAGGGGCAGAGAGAGAGGAAGACACAGAATCCAAAGCAGGCTTCAGGCTCCGAGCTATAAGCACAGAGACCGATGTGGGGCTTGAACTCACAAACAGCAAGATCATGGCCTGAGCCGAAGTCTGATGCTTAAACAACTGAGCCACCCAAGTCGGATGTTCAACTGACTGAGTGGAATGAGTGGCCAAAGCTGGGTTCGAAATTCCCATAAAGGCTTTCCTAACGCAGAACACAAGAGAACTTCTGACCTTATCTATCACAATCTTTGATCTGGAAGACAGTCTCCCGTGACCATTGTTCCTCCTGCGGTTTGGGGGAGGGATTATATCTGACCCACACTGCCTTATCTCACCCCGAACTGATTTTACGTGAATTTGGTGAAGACTCTTTTCTGGGGACCTTGGGATGTTATTTAAACCAAGCAGCATTTACTGAATACTTCCTATGTGCCAGGAACCGAGACAGATCCTTCACCTACATTAACTCATTTGGTCCTTAGGGCAACAGCACTATGGGAAGTAACACTATCTTTGTTTCATAGAAGAAAAGACTGAGTGAGGCTCAGAGTTTTGACATGTCCATGGTCTGACATGACTGATGGGACTGACAGAGCCAGGATTCAAACCCACATTTCCCTGACTCCCAAACCCACATCATCCCTGCTTTATGAGGAAACCACTGTTTTCGTTCACAAATCAGTATAAACTCATTTCATTCTGTTTTTCAAATAGTCTTTTCTCTGGTTGTTCAAAGCTCTTTGAATTCTATTCCTGTCTTCCAGGATATTAACACTGCCTCTTCTGTATCAACCATGTGTTTCTAAAGCATATTCTCAAATCCTTCACCCAAGTTGCCAACAAACACATCAAGCAGAACAGTTCCCAAACGTTTTTGGAGAGTCACTTACTATCCAGTCGAGATTCTCAAACGACCTGTTTATTCACCTCTCCATCACTTCATTACATTTACGGACCACTTGCTGCACCTGAACCAGGAGGTGTCGGGAGCCCTCGGATGCAAGGATCTCACAGCCCAGCTGGGCAACACAGTGCGGTTAGGGCCACACTTACCTACAGAGTCAATAAAAAGGACAGGGAAAATGTTCACTGTAACATTATCTGCAACAGTAAACCCTCTAAATATCCTACCAGTAAACTACAATTGCCCATCTGATGGAGTGTGGAACAGTCATCGTTAATACATTTTTGTTGGCATTTAAAACACGAGAAAGGGGCACCTGCGTGACTCAGTCGGCCAAACATCCGGCCTTAAATTTTGGCTCGGGTCATAATCTCATGGTTCATGGGTTTGAGCCCCCCATGGTTCATGGGTTTGAGCTTGGGATTCTCTGTCTCCCCTCCTCTCTGTGTCCCTCCCCTGTTCTCTCTCTTCTCAAAACTAACTAAATAAAACATGAGGAGTGCCTGGGTGGCTCGGTCAGTTAAGCATCTGACTTTGGCTCAGGTCATGATCTCAACGGTTCACGGGTTTGAGCCCCGCATCAGGCTCTGTGCTGACAGCTCAGAGCCTGGAGCCTATTTTGGATTCTGTGTCTCCCTCTCTCTCTGCCCCTCCCCTACTCGCACTCTGTCTCTCAAAAATAAACATAAAAAAAAAAAGTTTTTAATAATGGTATTGTGGTTATGTTTTTGTTTTTTCTGAAAGTCCTTATCTTTTAGAGATACTTAAGGAAATCGTATGATGCCTGATATTTGCTTTAAAATCATATGGGGGAGGGGCGCCTGGGTGGCTCAGTTGGTTAAGCCTCCAAATTCAGCTCAGGTCGTAATCTCATAGTTCATGGGTTTGAGCCCCACATCGGGCTCTGTGCTGACAGCTCAGAGCCTGGAGCTTGCTTCAGATTCTGTGTGGGTCTCTCTCTCTGTCCCTCCCCCCCCCTCAAAAATAAATGTTTAAAAAAATTTTTAATAATAATAAAACATGGGAAAAAATACCAAATAATGTTAAGGTGCCGTATTATCTACATAGTATGTTTATAGACAACCTCCATCTTAAGATTTAATTAAGATTGAACAATGGTCAAAAGTCACAAATGTTACAGGCAGACTATGAAAATAAAAGAAAATATACAAAGTAAATAAATGCCTTTACAAACATCAAATACATAAACCTAACATATGGAAAAACTGTGTGGTCAGTGAAACTTTGCGGAGATCGTCAGATGTGTAGGTGGGCTGGACAAACTGGGAATTAATATAACAATTCAACGGAGTGTGGATCAAAGACATCTTCTTTTTCAGACCAATTTCCCCAAAGCAAGTATTCTTCCATGTTCCAAAGAACTTTCATTCGCATTCATTGCATTCAAAGTTAGCATCAACCTTCTCTAAAATTATCATGACGGGTCCACAGATCACACTCCTGAGCAGCAAAATTCTCTACAAGGCACAGCCTTTGGCCTTAACATTGTAATAACAATCACACACCAGTTACAATGATAATGAGGTCTTCTGTGACCAGGCCTTTATTTTAATGTTTTAACTTTATTTATTTATTTTGAGAGAGAGACAGCGCACAAGCAGGGGAGGGGAAGAGAGAAGGAGAGACAGAATCCCAAGCAGGCTCTGCACCATCGGCTCACAGCCTGATGAGGGGCTCGAACCCCACACACTTTGAGATCGGGATCTGAGCCAACATCAACAATCAGACACTTAACAGACTGTGCCACCCAAGCTCCCCCAATCACATCTTTAAAATCACAATATCCCCAACTCCTTACCCCTTACACAAGGAATTCTGTTGTGTCCCCATCGCCATCTGTCACACCACCATTTTTCATTGCATCCAAGATCCTATTTGCTCTGAGACACAGCATTATTTTAGGCACCACTAAAAATGAAAAAAAAAAATGTTGCCAATTAAATGGCATGATGCTTTAATACTAGTCCTGAATCTGTTACAAAAATCAGTGACACCAGCCTCTCAACGTTTTAACATGTCTTTCCCCTGGGGCGCCGGGTGGCTCAGTCGGTTAAGCATCTGACTCTTGATTTTGGCTCAGGTCATGATCCCGGGGTCATGGGATCGAGCCCCATGTCAGGGTCTGCACTGACAGCATGCAGCCCGCTTGGGATTCTCTCTCTCAGTCTCAAAATAAACAAATACATACATACATACCTTAAATTTTTTGTAATAAAAAATAATAAAAAACGTAAAATTTCTTTCCTCTTTCCGGGGATATTTGGTCACTTCCTCTGTCTTTGCTAGTGCTGACGGGCACATGGTAGGAGGTCCCTGGTTAATTTCAGTGACCAGCTGCAATACTGTTGCACTTTCCTTGAGTATTTCCCTTGTTTACGTCCATGAAGCTCTTGGGTATTGCTTTATAATAAAAAATGGAATTACAATTATCACTCCAAGTGATGTCTGTTTGTGTCACTCAACTCACATCGAATACCCTGTTGGTCTCTTCTCATACCCTTTTGCATACGTAATAGAGACGCTGAATCCAACAGAATGTGATGTTACGATATTTTATTTTTTTTTTTTATTTTTTTTTTTTTTGGAATGTTACGATATTTTAAATGGAGATTAAGCTCAGCACATGTCGTTCCAACGGTGCACATAACTCGGCAGAAGGGACAGCCATCAGAACAGCTATGATGATGTTTATGTATGAACATACAATGACAACCACATATGACAGCTGTCTCCCCCGAGAGCAAGCACGGGAGAGCAGTTCCATTGACTGCAAAATACAATGTATCCCGGTTTCCGAGGTATTAACATGGGGAGGGGATCACAACTGAGAATTTATGAAACGAGGCCTTTACTTTACTTGTTCTTCAGCCCCCCCACACCGCGAGAGGGCAATCTCGTTGAGGGCAGACATTCTCTCTCCTGTTCTCCGCTATATTTGCAAAGTGGAGAACAGCGCCTGGGACAGATCCATCGATCAATCGATCAAACGATCAATATTTGCTGAATGAATGATTCGGTTCTGCCCCAGACGTGGCCCAATATACAGACTGTATACACACATTCCACTCCTACAGCGTGAGTCTTACTTACAATAATTTGGCACAGAGCTACTTCATTTGGGGCGTCACATGTAAACCTGAGCCAAAATAAAAACTTGAACGTACATCTCTAACTTGGAAGCATTTTTTTAAAGGACTCGTTTGGACCCACATCACAATCATCCACCAACATCTGTTGACTACAGTGGCCCTTCGATTCAGAAAACCATGCTGGGTTCTCGGGGTGCAAAGAAACACAAGGCAAGCAGGAGAGTTAGGGAGTGCACAGACACAAGGACGCACACTCGTCCTGTTTGTTAAGCACTGACCCAAGTCAGGAGCAAACACACCAGTGGTCCTTGCTTTTGTCTCCAGCCCCACACCCCAGATGAAGGATCCTGCAGGCGCCCAGTGGCAACTGCTAGAGAGGGGGAGTGGGGGTGATGTCCGATACCGACCAGACCTGGCTGTAATTTCTAGAACCCTCCTCTTCTTAAAAACAAGGTCAAGTCTCTGTTGCTCAAATAGAGTCACAGCCCGTTCCATTTCTATCCCACCTCTTCCCTTATCCATCTGCATTTAATTTTTTTTATTTACATTTATTTATTTTTGATAGAGACAGAGCTCGAGTGGGGGAGGGGCAGAGATAGGAGACACAGAATCCGAAGCAGGCTCCAGGCTCCGAGCTGTCAGCACAGAGCCTGACGTGGGGCTCGAACTCACAAGCTGCAAGATCATGACCTGAGCCGAAGTCAGACGCTGAACCGACTCAGCCACCCAGGCGCTCCTCATTTGCATTTTTTAATTACAGAAATCACACATGCTTGTAAGTCTGTAATGAATTCAAAATAAAAAGTTAAAAAGTGAAACATGTTCATTGAATTTAAAAATTTAAATCAAACACATGGACAAATTTAAATTTTATTTAATGTTTATTTATTTTTGAGGGAGAGAGAGAGAGAGAGAGAGAGAGAGAGACAGAGCACAAGCAGGGGAGGAGCAGAGAGAGGGAAACACAGAATCCGAAGCAAGCTCCAGGCTCTGAGCTGTCAGCACAGAGCCCAATGTGGGGCTCAAACTCACAAACTGTGAGATCATGACCTGAGCTAAAGTCAGACACTTAACCAACGGAGCCACCCAGGCGCCCCACATGCAGACAAATTTAAAGTGAGGGTTTCCCACCCATCTGTCAAAGGCAAACACTGGTTACAACTTGCTATATGCCCTACGAGACTTTTTTCTACATTTCTACCCAGTTGTAAATGCACCAATTCCCCTTTTATAGAACGGAACACACTCTAGAGTAAGCTTTCTCCATTTATTGAGGACACTGCATCCGTATCCATACTCATATCCGTGTCTATACTAAATCTACTCACATCTACAGCCATACCCAAAGCTAATTCATTCTTTTTAAAAGCTGAATGTTCTCTTGTATGAATGCACCCTGAGTTTATTCAAGCACATCTTTCTTACAGGTCATTTCCACACAAGACCGTAAACACGCACACGTGTTGCCTCTTTGTGAAAATTTCTGTATTTCTGTATCTCCTGTGAGAAATTCTAAAATTTTTGTAAATTCGGTAAGGCAAAATGACGTGTGCATTTTAAGGTGATGAGACTGATAAAACCGTCCTCCAGAAAAATTGCACCGACATACCTCCATTCTTCCCGATGCATTCAAATATTAACTGAGCATCTTCTATGCACTAGTCTCTTTTCTAGGTGCTGGGAATATAGCTGTGAACAAGACAAAGTCCCCGCCCTTGGGGAGCTTACAGTCTCAAGAAGGAAGCTAGGTAATCAACAGATACAAAAGCTATGATGTGTCACATGACAAGAGATACAGGAAAATCAAGCAGGGAAAGGGATGGAATAGGGAAGAATGAGTGGGGACCATTTTATTATTTTTTAAATATAGTTTATTGTCAAATTGGCTTACATACAACACCCAGTGCTCATCCCGACAAGTGCCCTCCTCAGTGCCCATCACCCATTTTCGAGTGGGGACCATTTTAGATATAGTGAGGAAACTTCTCTGAGAGGTGAAGGAAGTGAGGTGATAGATATGAGGGAGGAGAACATTCCAGACAGAGGGAATAGCGCTCCCGCCAAAAACTTAAGACTCTGTTTACCCAAGCCCTCACTAATACGGCTAATGCCATTCTCCCTCTCCCTCTCCCTCTCTCTCTCTCTCCCCTTCTGTCTCTCTCCCAATTGTTGGCAATCTGAGGTAAAACAGATATATTTTATTTGAGATAAAACATCTTTCCCCATGTTTCATGATCATTTATAATTCTGTGGATTGCCTGTTGTAGGACGTGTGCTCATTTTTCTGTAGTGGGGTTTGACTTTTCCTTATAAATTTGTAAGAGGGTTTCATTTTGAAGATATTGAAACTTGTCAGTTAGAGAACAAATATTTCCCAGATCTACAATTTTCCTCTAACTGGATGCTCATGTCTTTTCCCATAGAGAAGTTTAAAAGTCAATTGTTTATGATTTGGGGCTTTGTGGCTTTTATTTATTTTTTTAATTTTTTAATGTTTATTTATTTTTGAGAGAGAGTGCAAGCAGGGGAGAGGCAAAGAGACAGGGAGGCACAGACCCCAAAGCAGGTTCCAGGCTCCAAGCTGTCAGCATGGAGCCCGACTGCAGGGCTCGAACTCATGAACCACGAGATCATGACCTGAGCTGAAGTCGGACACTCAAGTGACTGAGCCACCCAGGCGCCCTAAGGGATTTTGTGGCTTTTAAAATGGGCTTCCCCAACCCCAAACTATATGAATACTTTCTAAATTGTTTACTACTTTTGTGTTTTAATATGTTTAAGACTGGAACGTTTTGGGGGCGGGGGGGGGGCGGTGGTAAGGGGATATATGGTATGAGGTGGGCAATCTCTCTTTCTCCCCAGCTGAGATCTCAAGTATTCTGGCACCATTTACTGAACACCAGTTTGGTGGTCGAGACCATGAGCTCTGGAGCTGGACCGTCTCGGCTAGAAAACGTCTCCACCCATCACCGGCTACGGGACTTCAGGGGTGTCTCCTAACCTCTGTGCCTCAGAATTCTCACGTGTCCAACGGGAATGACACCAGCACGTCCTTCTTCAGGCTGTCCAGAGGATTAAGTGAGAGTACAGGAAAACACCTAGCATAGTGCACGACAAATGCAAGCTATTGGTTCCTCCCCTCGCTGTGGGTGCCACTGTGAGCGTGCCCTAAGCTCCCACGAGCCTACATGAGCTCTCACTCTGGTCCCTTCCTCAGCCACGACCAGGCCACTTACAGTGTCCTTGCCTCGTGGGTTGCTTTTGTTGGTTTGGGTTTGGTTTCGATATTTGAAATTGTATCTTCCTTCCTTCACTTCCTTTTTTCAAGATTTCTTAGCCAGGTCGCATGTTGACTTGTTATTGTCCACAAACTGATCAGGGTTTCATTTGGGGGAAATGGTCATAGTTGTTCTACTGATTCTCCCCATCCGGGAGCAGAGCAGGCCTCTGGGTGTGCCCTCCCCTTCCGTGTCTTCCCCGGGACATGAGGGCGCCCTCTGCACAAGGTCCTTCAGTTGCCTGTTTGATTTATTCCCAGGCCTTTCAGAGGTCCAGATCCTGCTGTACGTGAGATCTTTTCCATTTCAGTTTGTAACCTGGACGCTGTCGGCCCATTGAAAAGCCCCTGATGTAAGTTATGCCCACCCCCCTTCCCAGTTCCCATGGTGCTTCTATTCATCTGACCCCTTTCTCTCTTGCTAACTCCTTACGATTCTATAACGACCTAGAGCGTGCAAGAAATTTCCAAGTACGCTCTCTCATCAATTCTCACAACAACCCCAAGTGGTAAGCAGAGCATAGTTTTGGTTTTTGTCTTCATTGTGCAAATGTGGAAGGCGAGGGCTCAGAGAAGGTATGTAACCTCCCCAAGGTCATGGTCCCTGTGGTGATGGAGCCGGGACTTGAACTCAGGACCATCTGACTCCAAAGCACTGCCCTCATTCATTAGGGCTTTGTCATTCTGCTGTTACCCTGCAGTTCCCTGGCCCCCAAGCCGCCTCTCTGTCCCTCAAACATGCTGTGTTGACTGCCTCATTAGCATGTGAGGCCCCTAAAGGAGAGCCCTGGTCTATTTCACCACCTTTCGCGGTGCCTGGGGCAGCGCCCAGCCAGGGCCACCTTCAAGGGCATGTGACCTGCGCAGTCACACAGACCCTGCGATCAGAAGTCCCCCACACTTGCTTCAATTTGCTGCCCCCTTCTAAATACTCTTAACCATCTGATCACTGACTTTATGACTTCTAAGTGGAGTCTGACGGGACAACGGAGCATGTGCACAGGCAGAGGAGATAACACGCAATCCGTGTGCCCCCTCCTTCTTCACGCAGAGGATTCAAAATGCGCCTTGGACACAGGCTTGCAGCAGACTCAGGATGCACAGTGGATCGGTGAGGCCCAAAGTGAGCACAAGGTACGGGCTGCATCTAAGCAGTAAGCCCGAGAAGGAGCCTGCTTCACGGCTGTGTACCTGAACTAGGCTAAGAGAGCTTCCGCCAAAAAAGAAAAATAAATAACCATGCAAGGTGACAGATGTGTTAATTAACTCAGCTGTGGTGATCATTTCACAACCTATACGTCTATCAAATCATCTCGCTGCACACTTTAAACACAGACGGTTTCATTTGCCAATTACACCTCCGTGAAGCTGGGGAGAAACTTGCTTCGAACCCAGAAAGAACACAATGACACTCCAAGAAACCTGAACAATCCGGGAGCCCTACCGTCCCCGTCTCCGTGTGTCTGAGAACTCTCGTGTTAGCCAACCGTTTGCGCTGAAGAAGATGCCGCGGAAGGAAAAGGAAAGAGGAGATCACCCACCGCCCCACCTCCTTTCTGCCCTTCCTTACTCACCAGTGAAATGGAGGCAGACAGTGTTGGCACAATGTGCCCGGATCAAGAAGCGAAGTAAGAGCAGTTGAGTTTGGGGGCGCCTGGGTGGCTCAGTCGGTTAAGTGTCAGACTTCGGCTCAGGTCACGATCTCACGGTTCATGGGTGCGAGCCCCGCATCGGGCTCCATGCTGACGGCTCAGAGCCTGGAGCCTGCTTCGGATTCTGCGTCTCCCTCTCTCTCTGCCCCTCCCCAACTCACACTCTGTCTCTCTCTCTCTCTCTCTCTCAAAAATAAATAAATATTAAAAAAAAAAAAAAAAGAAAAGCAGTCGGGGCACCTGGGTGGCTCAGCCGGTTAAGCAGCCGACTTTGGCTCAGGTCATGACCTCACGGTTCGTGAGTTCGAGCCCCACATCAGGCTCTGCGCTGACAGCTCAGAGCCTGGAGCCCGCTTTGGTTTGTATGTCCCTCTCTCTCTGTCCCTCCCCTGCTCACGCTCTGCCTGTCTCTCTCTCTCTCAAAAATAAACGCTAAAAAAATTTTTTTTTTTTTTTTAAAGCAGTTAAGTTCATTTTGTGCAGGTTCCCAGTCTTGGGGCATGAACAAAACATCTATCCAGGTATAAGCTATAGAGCACAAACTGTAATTTTGGTAATTGCACAAATGAATTAAATGCTTATACCTGCATTCTAAACAGGCACTGCACAATATAAAGGTGAACAATCAAAATCACACTAATTATTTAGAATTCAATTTTGCTTTACTTAGAACGACATTACATAGCAAGTACAAAACGCTATGAGAGAGAGAGAGAGAGAGAGAGAGAGAGAAGGAATAAGCTCTGTATTTCAGGCTGGATCCGTCCTGGCACAGAGCAGGTACCCCACAAATGTCTGGATGAATCAACAGATGCTCCGATCATCGACCCTGATGAAGTGCCGTGTCAGGAGGAGATGGCACAGGAGCGGTGAACCTGTACCAATCAAGCAAGTGAGAGATGCACGGCCGTTCACCCAGCCCCACTCCTACTGACTGTGCACAAATCCACGTGGGGCTGGACCTGGTCCAACAAGAGGCCATTCTCCTTGCAAATCCCTGCAGGCGAAGAGGAGCAGCTCATAGGGCTCAGGGACTTGGACATAAGGAACACCTTCCAGTCGGAGTCTATGAACATCGGCCCTAAACTCCCTGTGGCACCGGGCACTTTCCTGCCTCTTATTCCCAGACACACCCTTCTGCAAACAGCTTCACATCCGCTCGGCCAGGACGGGGACTTTTCCTGTGTGTCTCGCAAAAGTAATGGTTAAAGCTGCAAGGTGGTATCTCCTAAGTTCTTTGGGGAGCCAGAGGGAGGAGCCCAGGGAGGAGCCTGGGAAGGCGCCGGGTTTCTTAGTTCCAGACCTTCTGCATCTTTAACTACAGTCCCTGTTATCTGTTGACTTTCTAGCTGGGAAGTGCTCCGGCCGGTGACTTATGGCTTATCTTTACTGAAAAGACAAATGTAAAGGAAATAGCCTGTGTCCAGCCTCCGTCCTGGGGGTGTTTCCGTCCAGACCCAGTGGATCAGTGGTCCCTGCGACCTCCGTCCCTCCACCCAGCACCGCATGGTCATGGGCTCCTGTACCTTTCCGTCTTTGTAAGCTAAGGCTTCGGCCTCTCCGATCTCATGCCCCACAGCTGTGCTATTTAGCTCCTGGCCTTTCTCATTAACTAGACTCCTACCACTACCCCTGGCCGTTCCAGTTGCCCTTGAACTTGGCATGAAGCTCGGTCAGCCAGCACGGGCCTCTTGCTACCCTCCTAGCCGTGTCTTCTTGCACACCCATGGCGAGGACCACCCACGTGTGCCCTGATGTGTGCACGCACATGCACGAGATTTCCTGTCGGTCGCAGCTGTCACCGGCGGGGACTATGGGGCTGCCTCGCCCTCTGAATGCGTTATTTTGTTCCTCAGAGTCACCCTGTGAAGGGAGGAACAGTCATCCCCATTTCACAGAAGACCAGACTGAGGCACAAGGAAGCCAGGAAACTGCTCCTGGGTGAGGGGCCTGCCCTCTAACTCCAAAGTCCACCCCCAGCCCCCACATGCGCAGTTCTAAGCGAAGAATGACGCTGATCGAGTATCCTCGTGAGCCAGGCGTGTGACCTCGTTAGCCGCGTGTCCTCCTGGCCTCCTCAATCATGACATGCTCTCCACGGTGTCCTTTTGTTCTCGTTCTTTACCAAGTGATATTTACCAGATACAGATGGAAGAATCTCCATCTTTCTCTCTTGCTAGGATTTCCCTTCTACCCTGTAGGACTATATCTGAATTAAATTCTCTGCAGCACGATCCCTGAGCCCGAAGTGCATGGGGATCTCCCCAGTAGGGATCCCTGGAGCCCCAGATCTACTGAGTGGGGGCCTCTGGCGATGAGCCCAGGGATCTTCATTTTAAAGCACATCCGTGTCACTGTCACAAGCTGGTGCGTTTTGGGGAACCCCAAATTCTTTACCTTTACTGTGGGTAAGAATTAGCTGAGATCTTATTGAAATGCAGGTTCGGGGTGCCTGGGGGGCTCAGTCACTTAAGGGTCTGACTTCGGCTCAGGTCATGATCTCACGGTCTGTGGGTTTGAGCCCCACATCAGGCTCTGGGCTGACAGCTTGGAGCCTGGAGCCTGCAATGGATTCTGTCCCTCTCTCTCTCTCTTTGCTCCTCCCCCGCTCATGCTCTGTCTCGCACTGTCTCTCAAAAATAAATAAATGTTAAAAAAGAAAGAAATACAGGTTCTGGTTCAGCAGGTAGGGCCTGAGAGCCTGCATTTCTTATAAGCCCCCAGGTGATGCTGATACTGTGTCGATGTCCACAGACCACGGAGTACTGAGGGTTTAAGTCAGTGGTTCTCAGCCCTGTACCAACATCAGAATCACATGGGGAGCTTTTAGAGCTAAACTGCCCAGACTCTACCCCCAGGAATCACGTAATGGGCCTAAAATCAAATCAGCATCCCCCAGCTCAGTTGTTGATTGGAGTTGCCCTGCCCTGGCTTGCAAAGCCCTATCGTTAAGTTTTCAGGAATTTTGTGAGCCAGTTGGTAAACAGATCTACTATTAACCATTATATTATATAAACTCAAAATTAAATTTGAAAAAGGTAATAAATACTCAAAACACATCACTTGATAATTATTTTACTACATTTAACTATTGTACTTCAAAAAAATTGTTTTTAATGTGTATTTATTTTTCGGAGAGAGACAGAGTGCGAGCGGGGGAGGGACAGAGGGACACACAGAATCCGAAGCAGATTCTCAGACGCTTAACTGACTGAGCCACCCAGGCAGCCCTAACTTCTGTACTTCTGTGCTCTTGAGGTCTTGATGCCTGTCGTACCTGTCCGGTGGAAATACTACGTCATGATATGCTAGTGTATTTCTTCTCCATGGTCAACGCTGTCAGCCACCATAAGAGCATTTACATCTAAGAAATTTGCAAACGTTGCAAATCAGGATTTACTTTCCCAGAAAACTGTCAGGGCACCTGCATTCCCCAAATACCTGCATGCACTATAATGCCCTGGGGGGCTTGATAAAAATGCATTCGGCTAGAGACCGCTTGAGACTTCTGAATCCAACTCTCCGGGTGCGGGCTGGAAGATCTGGGAATGTTTTTAAAAAATGTGACCCAGGCGATTTCTTATCTCCAGTAAAATTGCCTTAGAATATCAGTGAAATCTTCCCATTTGGGAAAATTCAAATAGGATGAAGACTATTCTCACCGGCACCCTCTCCTTGTTAAGAATTCATTTCTGGTGCATTCTGAAAAGGCTTTTGATCTGGGATCCTGTGAGTTGCTGTCCCACTCGACTTCTGGGCAGAGCATTTCACCCCCAGACCCTAACAGAAAGGTTCATCAGGAAGCTCAACACGGCCTTGTCCCCTAAGTGTCCTGGCTTCTGACCCCACACCCCAGAGCATCTGCCTCTGATTTTTCCCTGGTAAAGATAGTGGGGTGCCCAGAATTTTACATGCTCAGCTGTCTCATCAGACTTAGGTCCAAGTTCAAAGTTCAGACCCTTTTGCTCATGGTTGGAGAGGATCAAGGCTCAAGAAACTAAATGACTAGGGCATAAAGAAAGTTCTGCCAGAATGTGTGGTCTAAAGCTTTATTGAGATCTGCCAACGTTCGCCCGTCTCTGGGGTCACGGAACTGGGCAAATGTGACCCTTAGGGGAACTGATCCTATAGCCCAGAGTTCTAATTGACAGTTATTAACCTCAATATTTCCCTCATGTTAGGTAGGAACTCACATGTGTTTCCTCATTGTTCCTCCAGGAACTCTACAAGCACGTATTCCTGTCACCAGGGTCCAAATGAGGAACCAGTTTAAGAAACTTGTCTGGGTTGATGGCACTTCTGATGTCTTCGTCTCTAACCACGTGTGTTTGTTTTCTCCGGCTGCATAACAAATCATCACAACTTAGCAGCTTAAAACAACACAAACGTTATGTCACAGTCTCCATCTGCATGCCAGGAGTCCAGAAAAGGATTCCCAGGTCCTCTGCTCAGGATCTTGCCAGAATGAAATCTAGGTGTTGGCCAGAGACGCAATTCTCAACTGAGTTTCTGCCAAAGACAAGTACCGCTTAAATTATTATTTACTTGATTTTTCTTTAAACTCACTTTATAAAAACTCAGGCTTGTCCTAGCCATAATGTCTATTTGAAAGTACCAGCTTTGATGGTCAAGTTCTTTTTTTTTTCCCTAATGACGTATTAAAATAAGCATATTGTTCTTAACAAAAGTTTTAAGGGTTCTATCTAAAAATCAACTTATGCACCAACTGTATCACATTCTAGAACTTCTCGTCATGCCCCATCCGGACTTCCTGACACCACAGCAGGCACTAACAGGTCCCGGGCACCTGACAAATGATTTCTCTGGCCAACCAGCCACACAGAAGCTACCAAGTCCAGCCTGCCAGACCCAGGCAAGTGCGGACCTGCAGACAGGTGAATATTTTTTCATACAAAGGCCTCCACATATTATCAGCACCAGAAATGAACTTGCACAGCAGATCCCAGCGTTCGCAGATGTTTTGAGAGCTTTGGAAAGCATCTTCCAACACCACGTATCACTTTATCTTCACAAACCGTGAGGTAATTACCATCCTCACTTTACAGGTGAGGAAACTGGGGACGGGGCAAGTGGCAGGTTGAAATGCAAACACAGGTCGTCGGATGCATTCAGCAACGTGCTCCGTGGCAGAGTCGCTCTTTCCCAAACAGCCCGCTGGTTTTCTCCAAGTGATCATTTTCCTTTCTTTCTTACAGCTGAGAACATGGCTGATAGGGATGGAGACTACACCTCCCAGCCTCTCTTGCAGCCAGGCATAGCCGTGTGACTATGTGGTGGCCAGGTGGCATGGGAATGGAAGAAATGTGTGCAACTACCGGGAGAAGTCCTTCAAGACTCTTGCTCTTTCTCCTTTCTGTTGGCTGGAACGTAGCCATGATGGCAGGAGCTTCAACAGCCCTCTTGAGCAATGAGGTGATCTTGGAAAATGGACACCAAGCACAATGAAGCAACAAGCTACAGGGACTCACAGTCTCCGAGGACGTTTTGGAGCAGAACTGAACAGCCTCCCTCTGGACTGCTACATGAAAGGGAAATAAACCTTTGCCTGGTTTAACCCACTCTTATTTAGGTCCGTGTTATTTATAGCCAAACCTTTCTATAAGTAATATAAGGTTACAGCAAGGAAGGGAAACGCCAAGGTTTCACTGTCCCCAATTCACAGATCAAGGCCTTGTTTTCTTGGAAACCGAACACCTGGCTGGGGGGCTATGGCAACAGGAGAGATGGCTGAGTCATGGCCCACAGGTGGTACTTTGTAAACGCTTCTATACTTCGGGGGAGCCTGGACCAGAGTCCTCGTACCTGCCACCTACAAGCAATCTGGTGCCACAGATCCATTCCTCCTGACAGCTCCTCTTAATAATGTTTCCTGTAAGCCAGCTCCTCAGCAGAAATTTAAAAAAAGAAAATCAAAGCAGCCCCACCAAGCGTGCCAGGCACTGACAGATATCAGATCAAAGCCAGCTGGGCTGGCAAAATTCTGACACCTTCTTCCCTGAGTTCTTCGAGCATTTGGGAAATGGCAAATGACTGTAATAGAGGCGAATCAAAACTTCATTAGGGAGTGGAGGGAAAATGAGCCCAAGCTAAATAATACCCACCCAGAGATGGTGGGGAGAGGAGGAGGAGGTCTGGCAGGAATACACTGGGCGAGCACAGAAGGTGTTGTTGGCCAGAGAAAGAAGAGAATTGTCGTTTCTGGAAGCATCTCCAATGTTGACCTAACGGCATCAGGTCTCTAGCACTGGCCCAGCCCCTGGAGTCCTGCCACGATATTTTGTCACTTCTCAAATTGGGATTTTACACATCAGTAACAACTGGAGGTGGAATCCTTCCCAAGAGCAGCTGCCTCCAGCCTGAACTCCCCACTGGATTCTCCCCAAGTGGCTTCCAATGGCGCTGCGAATACCCAATTTCTGGGGTACTGATTTTCTCCATTCTCCGTTGGCTCCAACAAGGGAGACAAGATACTGCTGGCCCGGCAGAAGGAAAAACAATTAACCGGATGTCAGTATCCAGAATTGGAGAAATAATGGTAAGTACCACTATTTACTTGTTGCCTATGAGGTGTCAGACATTGTGCTAATTGATGTAAATCTTTAGTCTAGTGAAAATGGCTAATATTTATGGAGTATTTACTATATGCCAGGTACTATGTTAAGCACTCACAAAAACTCTGAGAAGTAGGTACTGTTCTTACCTCTATGTTACAGATTAAAAAGAATGTCTGAGGCACAGAAGTGGGGATGTGACTTTCTCAAAGCCACATAGCTAAGAAGCTGAAAGCTAGCACTGACCCAATACAAAGCATCTTCTGTCGCCTGAAGTGTGAAAAACACGAACAGGCACAGGATAAACGGGAGGCTGAGAGCCTAAGACATTTGCACACCCCCATCTCCGTCAATCCCCCTACTCAGCTTTATCTTTCTCTATAGCACTTATCACCATGTTACAAATTGTTTACTGTCACATCCTTCTTTCGCACATCAGCTCCACGAAGGCAAAGATCTCTTTATGATTTGCTATGTTCCCAGCTCCGAAAACAGTGCCGAGCACATAATAAATGCTCGGGAAATGTTGGAGCAAGGAAGGGTTGGAGGGGGTGAGGGAGGGGAAGGAAGGAGGGGAGAAGTGGCGGAGGAATGTTCAGCAGCATGGAACACTGGAGAAAAAGCAGCTGTGAGCACAGAGTCACGGCGGAAAGAAAGGATAGGCAAATGGGCTACAGAATGACTCTGGGCCCAGGCTCGGGAAGGGTTACGAGGAAAAGCTGAAACACTCTGACTGGAAATAAAAGCCCACAAAACCACACTGAAGATGATAAGAAGAAATTGACCATTGGCTTTAGTCTGGGGGAGATAAGAGCGAGGGGTGGGAACAGCAGCAAACTAGAAAACCCAGGCTCTTTTCAAGGGGATCTGGGGTGGAGGGGTGGTCACACTTAACTCCGACCGGTTCTTGCCACATAAGAATCCAGCCTCCAAACCAGATTTTTGTGAAACAGTCCACCTATTCATGTGGGCGTCAAACTCCAAGTTGTGACCACTGTTATTGTTATTCAGTGTCATAGGAAGGGGAGCGCAGCCTGGTTGGACTAGCTCTCCTACACAGAATTATAACATCTGGACAACGTATCTTTAAAAACAACTACTTGAAAGTTCTGGAGAGCAACCAGAAATCTGTGGAAAGTCGAAGAGACCTTACCCTTCGAAGGCGGGGAATTGGATGTGAGGGATTTGCACATTTGTGACTTTTTGCCTGAGGGCACTCACCAAACTTCAGGCAGCTCAGAGTGTCAACAAGCTGCAAGCTTACTGGCTTTAAGTATCAAAAGTCAGAGTTCAGGGCTGGAAAAGCAGCCAAAAATTTAGGGAGTGAATCCTAGAAGGGAAAGAGCTATAGCTAGAATGAGCCCCAACATCTGCATATAAAATGCACCCAAATAATTGGCTGAATATAAACTATATGTTCAGAGGGAAGGGAACATAGGAACTACAGCCAAAAAAAAAAAAAAAATCAGGTAGAAATAGAAAGAACTAAGCAGAATTTTCAGCTCCTGTTGACCATGAGGGACGTATGGTTTGGGGTATCAGTCCATCCAAATTAACTGCCTGCTACCACAAAAATCACTCTTCAGTGGAACACAACAGAATCCAAAATCTTTATAACATATCATACACGATGTCCAACAGTTAATCATAAGTCACCAGACAGGCAAGGAGGCAGAAAAATGTGATCTATCATCAAGAAAAAATGAAGCCAACAGACAATGATCCTGGGTGTTGAAAGAATTTCACACAAGAAGTTTAAGGCAGCTATTATAAATGTGTTTAAGGATTTAAAGAAAATATGTACATAAGGAATGAACAGATGACAAATCTCAGTAGAGATATAGAAACCAAAGCAAAACAAAACAATATCAAATATAGATTGTAAAGCTGAAAATAAAATAATACCTAAAATGAAAATTTCACTAGATGAATATAACATCAGATTAAAGGCAAAAGAGCCACTGAATTGAAATCTCAGTCAATAGGAATGATCCACTCTGAAGAAGAGAGAGACAAAAGATCGACAAAAAGTGAACAGAACCTCAAAGACCTGTGCGACCATAGCACGTGGCCTAATAGACATGAAATTTGAAGCCTAGAAGAAGAGAAGAGGGAATATAGGTGGGGAAAAAATAGTGGAAGAAAAAAGCCCAAGACTTCCCAAACTTGCTAAAAGACATTAACATACAAGTCCAAGAAGCTTGGCATACCCCAGACAAGATAAATACAATGAAAACTACACATAGATATATTACAATCGTATTCCTGAAATTCCAATATAAAGAGAAAATCTTGGAAGCAGCCAGAGGGGGGGAAAAACATTATATAGAGAGATAATCATATGAATGACGGCTGACTTCTCATGAGAAACAATGAGTGTCATAAGAGGATGGAACGTACATCTTTACAATGTTGGAAGAAAAAAGACCCATCAACCCACAATTCTTTATCAAAAAAATTATCCTTCAAAAAGGAAGGCAAAATAAAGACATTTCAAATAGACAAAGGTTGAGAAAACTCATCCCCAATAAACTTGTATGATAAGAACTGCTAGGGGCGCTTGGGTGGCTCAGTCTGTTAAGCATCTGACTCTTGATTTCAGCTCAGGTCATGATCTCATGGTTGGTGGGATCGGGCCCTGCATCAGGCTCTGCACGGACAGCATGGACCCTACTTGGGATTCTCTGTCTCTCTCTCTTCCCCTCCCCCCTCTTTCTCTCTCAAATAAATAAACATTAAAAAAAAAAAAAAACAAAACCAAACCTGAACTGCTAAAGGGAGTTTTTCATGTTGAAAGGAAATGACACCAAATGGTAATAATTCAAACCTACAGGAAAAAATGCAGATCACCAAAAACGGTATATGTCCCAAACTATCCTGCCGGAATGATCTCATGAAAGATGTGAAAGACTAGCCAGATGAGTGAGGACTGTGTGTGCGAGCCTGTCCACCAAAGAAGCGATAGAGGGTTAGCCTTCTCTAACATCTGCCTCCCAGCTGCGAAAGCCAGGGCGTGTCAAGAAGAGGGCGGGGGGAACTCCATGAAGGGCGTCCTCTCTCCCTTCACTTTCTGATCCTGCAGACAAACAGAGGTTGTGTGATCCAGGCCATGCTGAAGACCCGTGTGGTGTGTCCACAGCCCCTGAGCAGTAGGGGTGAGCTGGCTTAGGAAGTTTCATGGCCTCCTGCTGCCTCTGTGCCTATAAGCGGGTAGAAAGTCTCCCAAGATCAAGGCAAGGCGTTGTGAATAGGGACCCTGTAACAGGGAAAAACTCAGCATGTCTGGCTCTATGTTGCTTCTATCTCCCTTGCTGCTGTGACCTATAGGCTAGAAGCTTCTGCTTAGCCTTACACATAGGCATGTCAATCACTGAATGAATTTTGCCTACAGCTAAGATTTACAAAACCACTCTTTACTCAAAACCTACCTCACCCGAGGAGATAAGGATGTCACCAGAGGGCTTATCATCATAATTCCTTTAATACTGAGAAATGGGGGTGCCTGGGTGGCTCTGTCAGTTGAGCATCCAACTCTTGATTTTGGCTCAGGTCATGAGCCCATGGTCATGGGATTGAGCCCCACATAAGGTTTCATGCTGATCAAGGAGGCTGCTTAAGATTCATTCCCTCTCTCTCTCTCCTCGTCCTCCTCCTCCTCTGCTCCTCTCCCCCGCTCATGTTCTCTCTCTCTCGCTAATAAAAAAAATAAAAGGCTGAGAAATGATCATAACTCGAAGGGGATTGAAACCATGCCCCATAGGGTTAATGAGGTTGAAATTAGAAAAAAGTTTAAAGCTTGTTTTTCAGAGAACTGTTACCCCGAATTGGCTATTGTGTCTTTTCAGACCCCACTAACTAATCCAGCAGCTACCTCTGCAGAAACCTGACTCAAGGTCAACTGATTTGGTTCCAGCCTGGGAACAAACAAGGCCTTGCCTTCCTCGCCGGAGATAACAAGCCCAAGACCCCATCCAGTTAACACAAGCTCTGACAGGATGCCCATAGACCCTTCTCCCTGTCCTGAGATAACCTGTTGACATCAGGGGCTGGATTTCACCTCGTCTGGATGTTAAGTCCCCACCCCAAAGTGAACGTGGTATGCACGTGACGTGTGTGTTTGCTCGATATGCATACTCCAGCTTTCCTCATGAACAGTCACAAACTTCCCTGCTGTTTTCACTAATACGTAATCATGTAATCTCAACCCCTCTGATGATAGAACCTTGTTCCCTCCTCCTTCAGGGAGGCAGATTTGAGCCTCACCCTCTCATCTCCTGGTTTGGCTGCCTCTGGAATGAACCTTCCCCCAACGAACCCTTCCTTGTGGCACATGCTGTGTCTCAGTGAATGACTTAGCTGTACGAACTTGGGTTCAGTTACAACCCGTGAAAGGCAAACCGTTAGCTCTAAGGAAAAAGGCCCAAAGAGCACAAGAGACTGGAGTTAGAGTTCGGAATCTTCTAGACTCTCTGAGATGGTTCTTCTGCTTCTCCCTAGATGCAAAACTAAGTCGAGAGGGAGGGACTCATGAGGGAAATGGGTGGCCTCGGCCGTGTCCACTTTGCCGTGCTGTTGTGAGCATGTAATGTGCAACTGCTCAGCGGAAGTGTCTGAAGCTCTTTAAAACACAAAGCATCATGGGGGCACCTGGGCGGCTCAGCCGGTTGAGCCCCTGATTCCTGGTTGCGGCTCAGGTCATGATCTCACAGTTCATAGGTTCGAGCCCCATGTCGGGCTCTGAGCTGACAGCGTGGATCCTGCTTGGGATTCTCTCTCTCTCCCTCTCTCTGTCCCTCCCCACCCACCCACCCCAAAATAAATAAACTTTTTTTAAAAAAGCATTATATAAGAAAGTCCCTTCCTTTACACACACTCCACTATTCTCAGGGTGTAAAAATCCAAGGCTTAAAACACAGTATTGGTGAGGATGTTGAGAAATTGGATGACTCAAGCTTTGCTGGTGGGATTGTAATATGGCGGGGCTACTGCGGCCGACAGTACGGCTGTCCCTCAAATCGGTCAACGTAGCATTAGCATAGGATCCAGCAACTCGACTTCTGGATAGAGACGCAGAAGAATGGAAAGCGGGGACTCCAACATGTGTTTGCACAGCCAGGTTCACAACAGCAGCACTCACAGCAACAGAAGGTGGAAACGACCAAGCACCCATCGACAAGGAGCGGATAAACCGGATGTGGTCTACACGTGCAGTGGGGCACTAGGCAGCCTTAAAAAAGGAAGGGAGGGGCGCCTGGGTGGCGCAGTCGGTTAAGCGTCCGACTTCAGCCAGGTCACGATCTCGCGGTCTGTGAGTTCGAGCCCCGCGTCAGGCTCTGGGCTGATGGCTCGGAGCCTGGAGCCTGTTTCCGATTCTGTGTCTCCCTCTCTCTCTGCCCCTCCCCCGTTCATGCTCTGTCTCTCTCTGTCCCAAAAAAATAAATAAAAAACGTTGAAAAAAAAAATTTTTTTTAAAAAAAAAAAGGAAGGGAACGGAGACACAGGCTTCCACACGGATGAGCCCTGAAGACGCGCTAAGCGAAACAGTGGACAAACAGTGCAGGATTCCACTTATTCGAGGCCCGCGGTCGAATTCACAGAGGCCGAAAGCAGAATTGAGGCTCCCAGAGGCTGGGGGAGGGGTAGGCGGGGATTGGTTATTTCATGGGGACAGAGTGGCAGTTTGAGATGATGACAAGGTTCTGGAGACAAACGGCGGTGATGGTTGCCTAACAGTGCGAACGTACCCTTAAGGTGGCTAAAATGGCTACGGGTGTTCATGTTATGGATGTTTCACCATGATTAAAAAAGTAATAACCTTTATAAAAAAAAAAAGGCGGGGGGAGCCACATAGGAGCCCCCAAGACACAATGACTTCTTTTTTAAGTGAAATTTCCGCGGGGCGTGGACTCCAGTGTCCCAGACCTCAGGGATAGGTGCTTGTCATTCACAAGCCTGCAGGCACAGGGACAATGATGCCGAGGGTCCAGAGAGCAGCAGAGGTGGAGACAGCCACACGCAGTCGTTTGCTCGGCCTAGAGGTGCTCCCCCACTGGTGTTTTCTCCCAACGTGCCCCTTCCCTCCCCCATCACGTCGCAGGGACCAGGCGTGTGTAATATCATACTTATTAACGCAGCGGCTTATTGGGTGGACTCATCAATTCCTCATGACCCCGTGAGATAGGAACCACCATTGCCTTTGCTGTACAGGGGAGGAAACTGAGGCACGGAAACGTTCAGTCCCTTGCCAGAGTGTTCACCAGCGTTTGGGGACAGACACAGGAAGCAGAAATAGGCCAGCTGGCCCTAGAGCCATACTCTGAGTCATAACGCCTGTCGCCAGGAGTAAAGGGATTTCCTAACGCAGGTGAGTATTTTATCGTTGATTTGTCTGGGGTTTTGTGAAGTCGGGCCTCGTGGGAGAAGCCAGCCACCTCAAGGGTGCTGATGCGGACGGCCGCTCCCTTGTAGCGAACGCTGTGTCCCGGGTGCCGTCGCCGTGAAGCCTCACAATCCTGCCAGGAGGGCAGATAATGCGCCTATTTCACAGACGAGGACAGCGGGGCTCAGAGTCTTTGACCAACTTGTCTGCGTCGACTCCTGAGATGGAACCAAAATCCAGGTGTGGCTGACCTAGAATCCCTACCCCTAAACCCAGCAATCCTCAAAGGGGCCTATCGGGGCTCCCAGGGGACTCTTGGCCTCATCTAAAGACATCTTCGCTTCTCTGGACTCAGCGAAGCAGCTGAACGCCCCAGTGGGCAGGACACACACCGCCCCCCACCCCCACGAGGAAGCATCCAGCTCAGAACGTCAACAGTGCTGAGGTTGAGAACCCTGTTTCAACCCTCAGCGGTACTGGGTTCTCAGTTTTAAGTTCCTAAAAATCTCCCCAACGTCTTAAAATACACGCCGTGGCACATCAGGCGTGGCTATCTCCGGGTGGTGAGTTGTATTTTCTTCTTTTGGCAAAACTGCGTCTTCTCAATTATCTTTGGTGAATATGCATGAGTCTTGTAAGTAAGTCTCCGCTTTTTAAAGAAGCTTTAAGTCGGAGAACCCTTCTGGGTTGCCATTTCGTTACCTGATGCTGAGTTTCAGGAAGGCGGGTCAGGGTCAAGGTCTGGCTCTGCCAGTTAGTGGAAGCCACCCTGGGACTTCGCCTCTCTGGACCTCTGTGGCCTCATCGGCGACAAGGAGACCAGACCTTTGGCACCTGTGCCTCAGTCACCTGCGGTGCCCGGCCAGGCGCCAGGGACTGTGTGGCTGAGCGTCTCACACACGTTAGCTCTGTTCACCTCCCCCAAAGCCCACAGGGTTGGACCCTGGAGCCAAGGAAGGAGCAGTAGCCCCTGCCCAAACTCACGCTCGTGGTAGGCGGTAAACCTGAGGCTAGAACCCAGGATGTTTGCCTCCCAAAGGCCTTTCGTCTGCACAGCCCACTGCTCCTCTTCACGCCAGCGAAGGACTCAGCAATGGCATCTCTGCCTTCCTGCCCGTGGGGGTGCTTTGCACAGGCTGCCCCTGAAAGACAGGGGAAGAATCCCGCGTATGGCTGGCGCCCTCGAGCTCCTTGAGCATAAAGGACTGTGTGGCACCCATCTCGCTCTACCCTTCCAGGCCCAAGGGATCTGGGCTGACTCAGGAAGCTGCCTTCCTTAACCCTCGCAGGCAGGGGCGAAAGGCCAAGTTCGGGGTGGGGGGGGGGACCAGCGTTCTGCAGAAGAGGGGTGAGGAGGGCTAGCTGACCGGAAGAGGAAAGAAGCCAATCGCGAGGCTCGGAGGAAACTGCATGGAGCTCGTTGGTCTTGCTTCCCCCTCCAACGCAGAGGGAAGCCGCGGGCTGGTGAGATCTTATTTAGGAGGCTAGCAGGAGGCAGTGCAGGAAAGGCTGTTATGTGTTTCCACAGAACATTCCAGAACCTTTAACCCATCTTGTGAAGACGGGACCCTGCCCGCAGCAGGCGGAGGGCCGAGCTCAGGTGAGCACTGAGGCACGTGTTCCGCCACCCAGAGGCTGTCGGCTCCAGGCCGTGACCCCACGGAGGTCGGGGTGCCCGAGTTAGCAGGTGTTTTAGTACAAGCATGTTTGATGCAATATTTGGAACATACTTATACTTAAGAAATTATCTGGGGCGCCTGGGTGGCTCAGTGGGTTAAGTGTCTGACTTCAGCTCAGGTCACGATCTCACGGTTCATGAGTTCAAGCCCTGCATCAGGCTCTGTGCCATCAGCATGGAGCCTGCTTTGTCTGGATCCTCTGTCTCCCTCTCTCTGTCCCTCCCCCTCCTCTCTCTCTCACATGTGAGTGCACACACTCTCTCTCTCAAAAATAAACATTTGAAAAAAAGAACTTGTTTATTTGAAGTTCAAATTTAACTGGGCATCCCTTATCTTACACGGCAGCCCCACACGGGACGAACAGGGCTGAAGGCCTCAGTGCTGGCCCTTCTCGTGACAATTCTATCCAGACTGGGTCACAGTGGCCCTTTTCGTACTGGCACTGGGACCTGAACCCTCAGCCTTGGCATCTTTTTAAAGACACGTTGTCTTACCCCCCTTTCCTGCATAATATCCTTCCTTGGCTCCCCCATTAGCCAAGGCTAACGGCTCAACTCCTTGGCCAAGTCTGTTCCATGCCCTGCTGTGCCCCCAGGGCCCAGACACAGAGCAGGGCAGTGAACACTGGCCAAATGAACAGATGCGCCATCGTCTACAGGAGGATGGCCCCAGCTACCTCCAGCCCCACTGCTCACCCCTCCCTCCCTCGCTCCCTGGAACCACACCCAGCTTCTTTCACTCGCCACCGTCACCCGCCTCCCACCCCAGCTCATCCTTCAGTCTCAGCTTTCCTGACTTCCACCCCGGGTTCCAGAGTAAAAAGAACACCGTCCCATTCTGAGCACGCGGGCGATGTCGCACTGCTCTAAGCGCTCCGGGGTGGCTAATCCTCCGGACATCAGGGTGAGGTGCACAGTTCCAAGTGTGGACCACCTTTTCATTCTCAGTGAGGGGGCGGCCACAATTCCCGGCCACGCAGTCTGGCTCCCAGCCCACACCTGCACCAGCTCCCCTCCTAACCTCCTGCATATGGGACTTTCCGCCCTGGGCTCTGATTGCCTGTTCGCTAGTCTGCCCGCTGCACTTCATGAGGGGAGGGACGGCGTCTTGTTCCCTGCAGAACCCCCCCAGCACCTGTCACGGACCAGGTCTGGTAGTAAGAATATCAATCAACGTTTATTGAGCGCTATGTTCCAGGCACTTTTTTTTAATTTTATTATTTTTGAAAGAGAGAGAGAGCATGTGAGCAGGGAAGGGGAGACAGAGGGAGACAGAGAATCCCAAGTAGGCTCTGTGCCAGCACAGACACGGGGCTCGAACCCACACACGGTGAGATCATGACCTGAGCCAAAACTAAGTCAGACACTTAACCAGTTGAGCCACCCAGACAACCCCCAGATACTTTCTAAATGTTTTATGTGCTTCATTCAATTTCCATGACAATCTCAGAAATTGTAAGCACTATTGTTAGCCCCTGCCTTTACAGATGAAGAAGCTAAGGCACAGAGAGGTTAGGATAGTAGCCCAAGCCCCACAGCCAGTCATGGATCTGGCAGCCAAACTTGCTGATGTGGTTGAGTGAATAAAGGAGCTTTTCTGGAGACTTAACAAGATCCCGGGAACCAGCTGGTGAAATACAGGGGGGTTACTGCAGACGCGAGGACACAGGCACAGAGGCGCCCCACACCAAATCGCCTCTGGACAGAACAGGCTCTCATCTCTAGAGGCCAGGACCGGCTGCATTCACACCCTTAAAAGATTCTGAGACCCTGAATACTTATCTAATACTTTATCCTGTTTGATATTAATAAATAGCAAACCAGAGTAACAGTAGCTGGTTTTGAGAACACACGGTCTGCCCGCTGAGTGCCGACTGCCCCACACGCCCTCTGCCACCGAACTGGTGGCTATGACCCTCAGTTTATCAAGGAGGTTCAAAGCAGCAAAGTGGCTCTCCTAAGGCCGTGTGGCTCCTTGGTGACAGAGCCGGGATCTGAGAGCCAGCCTTGAAACGAGGGTTTCCATCAATGAACAGGTGGTGTTGTGGGGCACCGGGGGGCTCAGTCAGTTAAGCTTCTGACTCTTGATTTGGGTTCAGGTCACAGTCTCACGGTTCGTGGGTTCGAGCCCCACGTCGGACTCCGTGCTGATGGAGTGGAGCCTGCTTGGGATTCTCTCTCTCCCTTTCTCTCTGCCCCTCCTGGGCTCATGCTCTTGCTCCCTCTCTCAAAATAAAATAAAAATAAAACTTTAAAAATAAGCAGTGTGACAAACTGCAACACTAAAGTTCTGTACAAGACATGCCTCAGGGAGGGAGGGTTGCCCCTCTTTCGCTGCAGAGCAAACGTCCCTGGGGAGAGGCCACGACAGCTTCCCTCTCTGTCCCCAGAGGCAGCCACGGATCATCGGGAAGCTGCGGTTTTTACCAGAAGGATCTCTAACAAAACTGACTTCAATTTACTCCACACTTCCCACGATGAGGGCCCAAGCCAACCGAAATAAAAGTTCATTCGTTGCTTTTCTTTCATTAACTGGTGGCCAGTGAACACCTGTGCTGGGTGCTGGGCACCTAGGAGTTATCAGGGTCAAGTCACAGCTCAGGCTGGTGCAGGGACAAAGTCAAGAAGACGGAAAGTAAATGGCTGGGCAATGAGGCACCAGTGACATCCACGCAGGGAGGTACGGGGGCCACAGAAGGTGCCCCAGCCCACCTGGAGGGGACAGAAAATAAAACCCGAGATGAAGCATGGAGAATAAGTAGGACTTGGCCACGAGGAGACGGGTGGGAAGGAGGAGGGTCAGAGGGACAGCATGTGCAAAGGCCAGGCGGTAGGCATGAGGGAAGCCTGCTCTGATGCCTAAATTCCCTCATCCCCGCAGAGCATGGACGGTACAGTGGGGAGTGGGGAAAGCCTGGGCAGGCAGGTGCACACTTGACGCTGAGGACAAAGGGAAGCCACGAAAGGCAGGTGCAAAGACACACTGACTGCTCCCTGCTGACCCAGGGCTCCCTGGCCTTTCCCAGCCCCCCACAGATGGGGAGGGGGGGCTTGTGATTCCTTCTAAGTGTGGCCAACGGGCTGTGAGCGGAAGGGAGACGTGTCCCTTTCAGGCTGAAGCACCTAAAACACAGTGCGTGGGCCTGCAGGTCTCCTCCCTGCCATGGGGACCCTAAAAGACAGAGCAGTCGGGGGTCTGAGTCGCCATTCCACAGGGAGCTTCCCCCGAGAGGCGCCAGATCCACAGCCGACCTTGTGGGAGTGAACAGTAAACTCTGGGCTCAGCCACTGAGGTTCTGAAGTTTGTTTCTAGAAGCACAGGCACGGCAGAGTGAGTCTAGCCTGACTAAACCAGAATATGACATCCTTGCTGACTCACAGTCAGAGAGAAGCTTTGGTTAGACAAGCCTCATAGGTATCAAAAGTCGGATCAGAAATACTTAGGTTTGGGGGCACCTGGGTGGCTCAGCTGGTTAAGCCTCGGACTCTTGGTTTCAACTCAGGTCATGATCTCGCCATTGTGAGTTCGAGCACAGAGCCCGCTTGGGATTCTCTTCCTCTCTCTCTGCCCCTCCCTCACTTGTGCTTTATCTCTCTCAAAAATAAATAAACTGAAAAAAAAAAACTCTTCAAGTGTCAATTTCCATCATTTAACATAATTTTTTTTTAAAGACAAAAAAATACGGGGCGCCTGGGTGGCTCAATCGGTTGAGCGTCCAAATTCAGCTCAGGTCATGATCTCGCAGTTCACGGGTTCGAGCCCCATGTCGGGCTCTATGCTGGCAGCCGGGAGCCTGGAGGCTGCTTCAGATTCTATGACTCCCTCTCTCTCTGCCCCTTCCCTGCTCATACTCTGTCTCTGTCTCTCTCAAAAATAAACAAACTTTTTTTTTAAAGACAAAAAAAAAAATTTAGGTTTGCAGTAAGCACCTGCAAATGGGTTTGTGCCCACTGGGATTTGATCCTGGTCTCTGCCCCACAGGCTGAAATCTCTCTCTTGTGCATCGTGGTCACATGGTGACTAAGTAAGCAGTGGCATCAGGAGAAGACGGGGGGTGGGGGGGTCCAAGGCCGCCTCGACTCAGCCCCTCAGAAACCGACGGGAGGGCCATCAGGGCTCGTGTTCTCACTGCCCCACCACGGTGGACCGCCACCCTCCCACCAGCGCCTTTCTCCTCGGCCTCCCGCACTCGGGTCTGGGATGTGCTCCCTCCCGGCCACCGGATGAGCAGGTCTCTCAGAGGCTGCTAGAAAAGCGTGTCTTCTCAGATCAAAAGACACAGGCTGGGGCCAACCGGTGGCCAACTCTTGTTTTCAGCTTGGGTCCTGACCTCAAGGTTCTGTCCCGACAGTGCAGAGCCTGCTTGGGATTCTCTTTCTCTCCCTGCCACTCTCCACTCTCTTCCTCTCTTTCTCTCTGTCAAAATAAACAAACTTAAAAAAAAAAAAAAAAAGACACAGTCTTGCAAAGACAGCCCCTCGCCACGACGCTGCTCCCTCCCTAAAAGGCATCTGGGGGAAGGTCGGGGTCCCCGTGACTCTCTTAGAGCACAAGGTATCCTTATGCTTTGGTCTCGAAATTTCTTACTAGAGGAGCAAATATTCTAATCTTTGTAGCTGCTGCAAACAGGGTTTTTGCGACTGGTAGCCTAACACCCCCGAACAAACAGGCTCGTCTCCTTCACAAATGTGATCGATCAATAGCATCACGGGTTCACTCAGCCCCAGGAGGACGGGGACCAATGAAAGCTCAAAAAAAAAAAGCGCCAGCTGTCTCTGCAGGCTGTTTGGCCTGGCCACCTCGGGTATGTCTGGAACCTGAGAGACAGAGCAGCCGGAACTCAGGTTTCTGCATCTCCTCAGTGTGGGACCCTGGGCACCACTCCTGCAGGTCACAGGCATTCAAGGTCTGTGTTAAAAACTGCACAGCCACATCCCCGTATCTGCAGCTGATCTGATGCCAGCTGCCCTGCTTTCTCACATCTCCCTCCCCGAGCTCAGTGCGCAGCCCCACAGCCATCTGCAGAGGGAGCTTTGTGGGCAGGTGTAATCCTTACGGATGCTTTGTGTCTGCAAGGGGCAGCCGTACCCTCATGGGCTGCTCTGGCCTCCCACAAACGCGCCCCTGCTCCCCGTGCACTCGGTCCTCGGCCCCGCTCCTCTCCGCCTCAACAGACAGAACTCTGAGCCCAGCAGAAGACACCCTAGGATTCTCAGTTTCTCCTTATTTGGTTTCATCTCACTGACTAATCCTAAATTCACAGATGGGAAGAGCAGAAGGGACGTTAGGAGGCAGGGGGCCCAGAGTATTCATTTTACAGATGGGAAGACTGAGGCCCAGAGGGAAGGTGAAGCTGGCTCATGCTATGACTTAAGAGACAAAGCCAGAACTAAAACCCAGGTCCCCGTGGTATAGAAAAATCTCCTAAACAAAAAGCATGCCTTATGCTTGTGGTCAAGTGCACATAAGGTAGAAACCCTACTCAAACTGAGTTGATTATTTAAAGGTGTCATGGCCTCCCATACCTGAGAAGTCCAGAGACATGCCCAGCTGGGTCCTGTAGGTGAAGAAATCTCTCTGGATTCTCCATCTCCTGGCCCTGCTGCTTCCACGCTGCTGGTGGACGGGGTCTCCCCCCGAGCTGGCAGGACAGCCCTCGGCATCTCCAGGCCGTCGCATCCATCCACCTCTACAAGCCCAGAGGGAAGAAAGTGTCCACCCAAGGCCCAGGGCCGACCCACCTCTGAACACCTCTAACTGTGGCCCTCCCCCACCGAACCACCTGAACAGGAGTGAGGGGGGCCCTCCAAGGGCACCTGGTGCTGTGGTCAGAGGAGGGGTCGGGGGTTCACAAAGCATCAGATGTCCACCACTGTAAGGACCATGCGTTATAGTCCCTTTGTGTCGCCCACAGACCCTAGAACCAACGTCTGCCACGTATGAATAAACAAGATGAGTGAACGGATGGTGTTTCATAAACATTCACCGACCTGCTGATCATCAGCACTGTGCACTCGTGCTACAAAGCCCCAGGGACCCCCTGATCTCACCCCACATCCCCTACCCCCACCCCAGGTGCCCTGCAGGACACTGGACAAGCCCATGAGTCACAAGGCGGGAAGCTGCCTATTTCAATCACTCCAATGAATCGACAAAGCCCCCTGCCCAGGGCTGGCCCAAAGCTTCTCTCCCAAGCACTCCCCACCGCGACAGGATCCCCGACTGTAGCAGCACAAACACTACTGCAGAGTAAAGAACACAGGTTTCCGAATCCAAAAGACCCAGGTTCAAACCCCAGCTCTGCCCCTTAGTAGCTGAGAGTCCTCCTGCACGGTGGGACCCCTCCGTGTCCTTATCCATAGGGTAGGCATACTCATAGGGGCACCTGGGTGGCCCAGTCAGTTAAGCATCTGACTTCAGCACAGATCAGGATCTCGCGGTTCCTGAGTTCGAGCCCCGCGTCGGGCTCTGTGCTGACAGCTCAGCCTGCTTCAGGTTCTGTGTCTGTCTGTCTGTCTCTCTCTCTCTCTGCCCCTCCCCCACTCACATGCACACAAGTGCGCTCTCTCTCAAAAAATAAACAAACATTAAAAAAAAAGTAGGCATAATCATAGAACCTACCTTGGGGAGTAAGGTGAGGGTGAGGTGACTGCATGGGAAGTCCCCCGCACGGTGGCTGGGACACTCCACGGGTGGCCACTGTTAGCTATTCTGGGTCCCAGGGGACCACTCTTCACCCAACGCCATCCGACAGATTCGTCAGATAAGCACTGCAGAAAGCAGACGCTTCTGGGCGCCCCCTTGACAATGAGGAGTGGGGAAGGGGTCCGGAGTAGGGGGAAAGCAAACCCACGGGGCCACCACCGTTTCCAAAGGACTTCTGCAAACATTAACTCGCTTAATCCTCCCAGTAATGCTGGCGTGTGCTGCTACCGCTCCTTTTACGCAGACGAGGAAAGCCGAGGCTCAGAAAGTCAAAGCCCTCTATTTGCACGTCTACCGCACCCACGCAGTTAGATGACCCCGAGATCAGTCCTCTAGCCACAGTCTATCCTATAGGACCTGCTCCCACTCACGGAGCCGCTCGCCTCTCCCGGAGAGAAACCCTCCGACGCGGCCCAGGCAGAGGTCCACGAAGCAGATGGCAACACGCCGCGCTCCTCACAGCCCTCTTCTCCCCCAGGAAGAAAGTCTACCACTTCCTGCTGTGACCTGGGACAAGCAACGAAGACACCCCGAGCGTCCCCGCCTTCCCTGTGGGGTTGGGGTGACACTGGTGCCTTCCTCATTGGCGGCTGGGCGCTGAGGCAGGGAGAGAGGTCGCCCCCCCTGCGCACCCCATCGCTTCCGAGGGGAGCGCGTCCCCGCGCCAGCGCAGCTGCGAGCCATCTAGCCCTCCCCCTCCTTCAGAGGCGGCACGTGACCCAAGTCCATCCAATCACGGTGCCCCAAGCGCCCGCCTCGGTGCCTGGATGGGCACGTGACCCAAAGGGGCCAATCCGGTCCCTTGCAGGAACTTGAGGAAAAGACCTCTCCTGCCGCAGGAGTGGCTAAAAAAGGGCCCGCTGGAGGCCACGCCCCCCACGTGCAGCTGGGGGCGGAGTCAGAGCCAACTGAACAAAGACGACTGGGAGTGGGGCAAGGGAGGTTGCCCCCAAGAAAACTGAGATGCGAACTGAGATGCTGTTTTCGGAAGAGACAGGAACGCGGGCTGGGGTTGGCCCGAGCGACAGATGGTCATCACAGACCTTATCATCAGCAGGTTCTAGGAACTGAGCTGACCTGTTGCCAGACATCAGACCATTGGCGCCCTGGTGATCCCAAATTCCTCAGGCCACCTCCCAGTTTCTGGAAGGAGGATCCTGGTCAGAAAATGAGTTAAGGACCCCAGACAATGCACGGAGTATTTGAATTCAGTCCCCAGCTTGGATGCGGGGCTCAGATGATTTCAGATTTATTTGCGACTCACCGCTCTCTTGCTGACGCTGTAATTATTTTGTCAGGATACTTCTTTAGCACCAGGCTTTGCTTTTGCCCGGCGGCCTCCCCAGGGCTTGGCTGTAAACAGAAGGTGGGATGTAGATGCTCCAGGAGCAGCAGAACTGCAGCGGTGAGACCGTGGAAGCCGCTGTGCACCGACTACGGAGGGGCCTGGGGGGGGGGGGGGGGGGGGGCTTGAGTGTCTCTGCAGGTGTATCTCCGTCACCTGCTGCCCCCCAGCAGCACTTGTTGCAAGTGACCTAATACTGCCAGGTGCCTTCCACCAGCACCTCCACCTGCCAAGGCAACTCAGCACCTGGTCCTGTTCTTCCTCTTAAATCTCTCTCAAATTCCCCACTTTTCAACCCCGTCCTGGTCTCTGTCGCCATCCACCTGTGTTGATTGCTGTTGCGTATGAAAAAGTCTTTATATCTAGTGGCGGAAGCTCTCCAATTTTGTCATCTTCCTCGAGATTGCTGGGTTGGTTGTTCCGGGACATTTACATTTTCATATAAATTAAAGAATCAGCTTCTCAATTTACACACACACACACACACACACACACACACTTGTTAAGATTGTGAGGGATTGTATTGTACCTGTACATTAATTGGAGGATAATTAACTTCTTTATGCATTAAACCTTCCAATTCACAAATATATCTTTCCATTTATTTATGTCTTTTAATATTTTCCTAATATTTTATAATTTTCTGCATAGATTCTTACACAGATTTCATTAGATTAATTCCTAGGTATTTGATTTGTGATACTGTTACAGTGTTGTCTTAAAACTTCATAACTGTTGGGGCGCCTGGGTGGCTCAGTCGGTTAAGCGTCCGACTTCAGCTCGGGTCGTGATCTCGTGGTTCGTGGGTTCGAGCCCCCACTCAGGCTCTGCGCTGACAGCTCAGAGCCTGGAGTCTGCTTTGGATTCTGTGTCTCCCTCTCTCTCTGCCCCTCCTCCACTCACACTGTTTCTCTCTCTCTCTCAAAAATAAATAAACATTAAAAAAACTTTATAATTGTTTCTTGATGTTATATAGAAAAGCAATTGATTTTTGTATGTTGACTTTGTATCCAGAGACTTTAATTAATTTGATTTAATGAATTTAATAAAATTCATTTATTTATCAATAATTTACCTTTAGACTCCTCTGGATGCTCCAGTTACTCAAATAAGTCATCTGTTGATGATTTTATTTCTTCCTTCCAATTCTTACACATTTAATTTCTTTTGCTTTACTGTAGTTGCTGGGACCTTAGTACAATGTTGGATACCAGCCATGATAGCAAACATGCTTTCAACATTTCATCAAGTTGTTTTTTTTTTTTTAGATACAGCCTATCAGATTAAAGAGGTTCCCTTCTGTTCCTAGTTTGGTAAGAATTTTTAATGACTGGATGCTGGAATTTACCAAAAGCCTTTTCTGCTTATATTGAAATAATAAAATGATACTTCTGCCTTTATTCTGTTAATATGAGAAATTGCCTTGATTGATTTTATTTTATTTTATTTTATTTTATTTTATTTTTACAGTCTTGATGTCTTTTATTTTTTTTACATTTATCACGCCATGAATTCATAGGGAATGGGTTCCAACAGCTCAGGCTCCTTTCCATTGGTTCTCACAAAGTGTGCTTCTCTGGGTGGGGCAGGCTGGCGCTTCGGTTGAACCCAAGTACCTTTCTCCTTGGCTTCCTTCTTTTTCTGATCATTTTCCTTTACACACTTCAGGAAGCTGTCTCGGCTCTTTGAGTGTTTAATGTGCTCGATACATACATTAATTCTCTTAGCAAGAATCTTGCCCTTAACTTGTTATTTACAACAATGCCAACAGCATGCTGGGTAACATCGTAGACTCTTCCAGCTTTGCCGTGGTAACATTTGTGGGGCATTCCTTTTTGAACAGTGCCCATTCCCTTGATGTCCACAATATCACCTTTCTTGTAGATTCGCATGTATGTTGCCAAAGGAACAACTCCATGTTTTCTAAAAGGCCCAGAGAACATATAGCGAGTACCTCTCCTCTTTCCCTTTGTGTTGGTCATTTTGGCGAATTACTGGAAGATGGCGGTTCCGGCCGAAAGGCCTTGATTGATTTTAAATGTTGAACCTTGTATTTCTCGAATAACTCTGATTGGTCATGACATGTTACTTTTTAATGTATCATGAAAGCTGATACGCTAATACGTTTAAAATGTTTGCATCTATGCTGAAAAAGGAGATTGGCCTATGATTTTTCTTTCTTGTAATGTCATCAGGTTTTATCAAAGTTATCATATCCTGGTAAAGTGAATAAGGAAGGACTCATTCCATCGAAGAATTTTTGATATTTGTATTATTCCTTCCTTAGATGTTTCAAACATTTTGCCAGTGAAGCCACCTGGACCTGAAATTCTCTTTGTGAAGTGGTTTCAAATTATAAATTCAATTTCCTTATTAGATAAAAGACTCTATCCGACCAGCTAGGCTAAGCCGGGGCCAGACGGCCAGCTGCCTGAACTACCGACATTGGAGAAGTGTTCCTTTGGGTTTGGTTGGCGCGTTTGCTAGTTGATTCTTGTTTCAAATATAAACACTCTTGTTGGAATCAAGCATCCTCATTAGCACCCTGATGCCTCTGCCCCCAAGAATGAGCAGAGGCAAGTGTGAGCATCAGAATAGGGAGGTAAGAGAGTGAGAACTTTCACTTGGGTGCCTGAGACTCAAGAGAGTGGAGAGAATTTCGTAGGAGGAGTCAGATGCATTTTTCACAAGCATCCACAGCCATTTTCTCTGGGCCCTGAACCTTTATAAAGGATGACCTGATATTCACCAACCTCTAGCTTTCGAAAGCTTCCTGAGTTCCTGAAATGAAGGCCACTGATCGCATGAGGAGAAAGTCGCTGAAGAAGAGTAAGGTCTGCACGTGCCACAAGCCGTGAGGTGACAAGGAAAGCTGACGGTCTTGCCGGCCACCCTGGCCTGAGATGACTGACTTTGATTACCCTCAAGCCACCGAGACAGAATCACCCACCCAGCGCCCAGCCTGAGTTTACTTTCACATCGTGCGGCTTTCGCAGATGAGCGATTGGAAGCAGTATTTATCGGGGAGATCTTTTTACACACAGCCACCAAACCTAGGCAGCATTTTTCTTCTTTAATTTCCATCTTGTGCTTCCTGCGGAAACAAGTAAGAATGAGTAAAGGAACCACTGCAGGAAGGCAGGGAACATGCATGTGTCAGAGCCAAGAGACACCTGTTCTTAGGAATGGAAGCTCAGCAGAAGGGCCGAAGGAGGGAGGTGGTCCCCAGAGGGTCCAAGAAGTCAGCAGTCAGCAGGTGTGCTTTGGGATGAGCAGTGCGGTTGGGTTTGTTTTTTTTTTTTAAACATGTTTACACGACACAACAATTCAGAGATTTGACAAAAACCCCGCTGTCTGGCTTCTCTTGAAAACTCAGCTCTGGTGGGCAAGAGGGCGACAACCAGGAAGTGAAATAACCAAGGTGCACACTCTCTAGTTTGCCTCGCGGCACGCTTCATTCATTTCTGGTCCTTACCGAGCGGTCAGCTGGTCTCAGTTTGCACTGGCTGGTTCTGGTCTTCACACGGCAAGTCCCATGTCCTAGAAACCCACCCAGTCCAAGCCAAGAGCATCTTAGACACCTGCTTGGCCCCAATAAACAGAGTAGATAATATTCACATAGCGCAGGTTACATTTAGGTTCTGGGTCTTTTAACCAGATTAACTCAATCCTCACAGCACCTGTGTGAGGCAGGTACCGTATCCGTCCCCATTTTATAGGTAAGAAACTGAGACACAGGCAGCGGGAGTCATACATGGCCCGGGGGACTCCACTATGAGTTGGGACTTCAGTATCGGTCCCTGGAAGGGGTCTCTAACCCAGGTGAGCCCAGACCCCTTATCTTGGGCTGTTGAGAGAGAAGGAGGCGGACGACCCGCTTCTTATCCACTCGCCACTATGGCTTTCTCCGTGGCAGGTGCTGTTCTTTGCGAACCCAACGACTGGTTCCTCCCCTCAATTTGTTGTAGGGCCCAGCATGTTCAGGGAAGGTGATGCTTTCCCCCAGCCCCAGAGGATAAACCGAGGTGGTCCCCAGCATGGTTACTCTCCTTTTCTTGGTTTAGGGCAAGGTATGCAGCCCAGTTCTGAGCAATGAGATGCACGAGAGATAATGGGGAGGCTTTTGTTCCTTGGCAGGTTTTTACTCCCTGATGAAAGTAGTGACAAGAAGGAGGCCTCCTGCTACTTGCTAGTTTAATGAGATTGTGTGATGGTAAGATGCTTGGAGCTATGGCAGCCATTTTGTGACTGAGAGACAAGCCTGAGGATGCAAAGTCAACAGATTCAGGACAGTAGAGCAGGAGAGTAGAAAGAGCCTCAGTCCTTGATGACATAATTAAGCCACCAAACCACCTGTGGAGTAACCCTCCCCCAGGTTCCTTTATGTACTACTTAGGACGCTGTCAGTTCATTACGCTGTTACTTGCAATGGAACATATCCTAACTGATACACTATGGAACCCTCAAGAACTCCTTTGTTCGCATAAAGTCTAGAGCAGCTTACTCCCTATTTTTCTTTTCTCTGGGATCCACCCTGATCTTGTGGGGACTTCCAAAGGTCTGGGGAGACCTCCTAAGCACAAGGTACCCCCAGACCCAGTCTCACCATGCCAGCCACATTGGAGAAAAAACTGAAAAGGAAATCAGTTGGTTGATAAGCCAAAAGCTCACCATGGGGGAGAGAGCCAACCTAAGAGAAGGGACGTGCCCCCCCCGCCAAACCCTTCATTCAGTAAGTAATGTGTTGAGGGCCTCCAAGGACCAAGGACCACCCATTTCTAGCCCCTCCCTGCCTCCCCCAAACACCTCTCCTTCATCCCAGTGTCTTCAAGCCCTGGCTCTGGCACTCACTGGCCGTGTGGCTTTAACAAAGTCCTTTGCCTTCCTGTGCCTCAGTTTCCCCATCCTTAAAGTGGAGATGAGAATAATTGCAACCTCATAGTGTCTTTGTGATGACCGTAGTAAGATAATGATTGCAACGTTTGCCACAAGGCGCCTGGCACACAGAAGTGCCTGTAAATGCTTGTGGTTGCCATTGCCGCAGGGCAGGAAGTGGAGTAAGGAAAGACTCGGGCAACAGTGTTCCCGTTTGTAGGTAAAGAGCTGAAACTTTGAGAAGAGAAAACTCATTTTATCAAGTCACCCAAATAATAAGTCAATAAAAAAATTTGATTTTATAATCTTTTAATGTTTATTTTGAGAGAGAGAGAGAGAGAAATAGAGTGCAAGCCGGGGAGGGGCAGAGAGAGAGGGAGACCCAGAATCCGAAGCAGGCTCCAGGCTCTGAGCTGTCGGCACAGAGCCCGACGCGGGGCTCGAACTCACAAACTGTGAGATCATGACCTGAGCCAAAGTCGGATGCTCAAACGACTGAGCCACCCGGGTGCCCCAATAATTTGATTTTCAACTCAGATTTGTCCAAATTTCAAACCTGTTCCAGAGAAGAATATGATTTTGAAGTAGGTGGTGAAGATGAAGAAAAAACAGAATTTTCATTCGTATTTGGGACCCTAATGATAAAGACAAGCAGAGAGAATCCTGTACAGCTGGCCGCATGTGTTTACCGAGGCTTTTGATTCAAGACCATCACCCTTGGTGTGAGAATTCAGCCAATTCTGGCGTATCGAGAAAGTCAGCCCCTAATGGCAAAGGAATGAAATATCCAACCAGCTACGGCCAGATGGTCTCCAGAGCCACAAAACCACAGGACTTGATTACGGGACAAGGAGAGGGTCGTGGGCCCCAGGCTGGAGGAGAACAACATCCAAATAATTCTCCAATGACTTCAAATTAACTGTGAGCTAAACCAGGCAGTTAGTTGTATAAGCATAGATCTTTTTGTGGTCTTAATTAAATTTCCTCGAGTATAAATACTGCTCTGAGATTTTGCGGAAGGAAAACATAATGCTCAGGAAATGCATCTGGACCTAAACTGTCTGTGTTGTGTAATTAGGGTTCAGGCGAGCTGTCACCGATCCCTGCGGCAGGTGTAAGGGCTCTTTGGTTGGGTGATAATTATTTATCATTATTATTAGCAACATCCTCATAAGACCTGAGCTCCTACTTACCTGTCGATTCCCACCCATCCCATACACGACAGCAAACAACAGCCTTTGGGCCAAATGTGGCCGCTGCTCGTTTTCGTAAATAAAGTTGGGGAACGCAGCCACCTCGTTCATTTACATACTTCTTAGGGCTGCTTTTGGGCGACCACAGCAGAGGGGGAGACCTTATGTGGCCGCGAAGCCTGAAATGTTTGCTGTCCGGTGCGTCACAGAAGATGTGTGCCGACCTTTGCACGGACAGCGTGCACGGACAGGGAGACCTGCCGAAGGCGTTGCTGGCCGGGCCCAGGAGGTGACATCACCCAGGAGGCGATAGGGAGCCGCTGCAAGATTTGGAGGTGCAGGTGAAGTGGCCTCTGTAGCAGATGCCGTCAGCCAGCGCTCCCACCCCATCCCCTCGTGGTCCTTTCTGCCTGGATAAGGCTGCTCAGTGTAAACACCTCTGAGTCTCCCTGGGCATTGCAAGCCTGTGCTGCCCGGAAGCAGGACCAGCCAAAATGCTGGGGGGCGGTGGAGGGGGGACAGTCCCCTCCCCAGCGGGCTGCAGCCCTCAGCCAGTGGCAGCCAGGGAGGTGATGGGTCCATACCCCGGCTCCCCGTCCCACACTGTTCCCAGTGCTCCCAGCAGGACGGAGCTCTGGATGCCCTCGCAGTAATGGTAACTTGCTGGAGACGACAGACCCTCTCCACCGCCGGGCCCCGGACCCAGTCACCGTCCTCTCTCACTCAAACAACCAACACCTCCTCCCGGAGCTTCCTAACTCTGCCCTTGGCTTCAATACAGCAGCCAGACTGGTCTGGTTCCTCCCTGCTAACTTCCTCCCATAGCCCCCACCTCACTCAGAAAAAAACCCAACACCTCCCTCAGACCTCTGGGGACCTAGGTGATCTGCCCCCTCGTCACCACTCTGACTCTATATCACCTGTCACTCGCTCCAATCCTCGCCGGTTCCCAAACATGCCAGGTTCACCCCAGGACCTTTGCATGTGTTTCCTCTTCCGGGAACACTCTTCCTCCAGATGTACATCACTTGCCCCCCCAGCTCCCTTACTTCTGCTCAAACATCACCTTTTCAGCAAGACTGTCCCCGACCACCCTGTTTTAACTGCATGTCCCCTCCTGACACACAACCCTCCTTCCCTGCCTCGGTTTGTCTCCACAGCACTGACCATCCTCTGACCTAATGATGTCTTTTACCTGCTTCCTTAGCTCAGTGTTCATCTCCCCCCACTACAGTATGAGCTCCTTGGGGGCAAGAAATTTAGTTTGTTTCGTTCACTGCAATAGCCACAGAGCCCGGCACAGTCACTGCGTAGAAGGATCCTCAATAAACATTTCAGGGAAGGAAAGAAGGAAGGAAGGGAAGGGGGGAGGGAGGAACTGTTCCTATTCCTTAATGAGCTGTATCCACCCCGCTGCCCCCCACCCCTTCCCAGGCGCAGACCCTCTCACCACACCCCCAGCCAGGCAGGAAGTAGAAAAAAATCAGGAGCAAGCAGTGCCTGCCCTAGGTCCCAGCTCTCACCAGTGTTTCCAGGTGTTTCAAGGTAGAAAGATGTCTAGAGTCAGCTAGACTTGGGTTCAAATTCCGGCTTCTCCACTGACCTGCTGGGTGACCTCAGGCAAGTTGCCAAACCTCTCTGTGGCTGACGAGGTGGGCAGGCCAACTTTTCAGGGCCTTCGGGGCCATGTGAGGAGAATGCAGGTGCCGTGTGCTGTGTCCTTGTTTGAAAGACTATCAAGAAGGAGCATACCTGCCGATTCTGCCCCTTTTCTCCAAAATCTCCTTCGGGAAGTGCTGGGGCCAAGAACGGAAGTCTGTGGCCTCGTATTTGCTCTGGGATTCGAGTAAGTGCACCCCCACCTGCCTCCACCTGTTTATTATGTTTTGACTCAAGCAAAGGATCATTTTCGTCGGGAAAGTTCACCAAAAGGATTAACAGGCAGTTGTACAAACTCAAGGGAGAGGGACCCACTTGGTTCAAATGACAGCAAACCACATTTGAGCTTGAGCAAATGCCATTCTCTGCTCCAGCTCAATATTTCCAATGAAGATTTTGAGAAACAAAATCAGATTTTCAGTGGCAGGGATGCACTTTATAACACATGCCACAGCTGCGTGGATTCAACTTAGTACATCGAAGTTGCTAGTTCCTGGCCAGTTTGAAGGGGGAAATCTGGAACTCACAGTTTGTATGAACCCAAGAAGGGAAGTAGGCCTTTTAGTACTAGGCAGGGTGGGGAGGGTTCTAGCCAGGGACTTAAAGCCCTGAATTCTGAGGGACTCACTGAATTGGGAGAAATAATGACCCAGCTCTTGGGAATGTATGCTTTTTGAGCTAGAAGAGATTTTAGACATCACCTAGAGCACCTGGGGCTCTGTAAACATGGGCCAGAGGCTGTTTTTAAGAGTTCAAGAGCCAGCACGAAGTGATACTGTATTCACCTAGTAAGAAAGGTATTTCATGCTGATTTGAAGGGGCACGTGCACCCCAATATTTATAGCAGCACTTACCAACAATAGCCGAGTTATGGAAAGAACCCAAATGTCCATCGACAGATTAATGGATAAAGAAGATGTGGTCATCGCTCCTCGGCCTTTTGGCTAAGATCAAGTGAAGAAGATGTGGTTTACTGCTGTTTAACGTAGTGTTGGAAGTCCTAGCATCAGCAATCAGACAACAAAATGAAATAAAAGGCATCAAAATTGGCAAAGAAGTCAAACTTTCACTTTTTGCAGGCGACACGATACTCTACACGGAAAACCCAAAAGAGTCCACCAAAAGTCTGCTAGAACTGATATGTGAATTCAGCAAAGTCTCAGGGTACAAAATCAATGTACAGAAATCGGTTGCATTTTTATACACCAATAAGGAAGCAACAGAAAGAGAATTAAAGAAACTGATCCCATTTACAATTGCACCAAGAACCATAAAATGCCTAGGAATAAACCTAACCAAAGATGTAAAAGATCCGTATGCTGAACACTATAGAAAGCTTATGAAGGAAATTGAAGAAGACACAAAGAAATGAAAAACATTCCGTGCTCATGGGTTGGAAGAATAAATATTGTTAAAATGTCAGTACTACCCAAAGCAATCTACACATTCAATGCAATCCCAATCAAAATTGCACCAGCATTCTTCTCGAAGCTAGAACAAGCAATCCTAAAATTTGTATGGAACCACAAAAGACCCCGAATAGTCAAATATTGAAGAAGAAAACCAAGGCGGGAGGCATCACAATCCCAGACTTTAGTCTCTACTACAAAGCTGTAATCATCAAGACAGTATGGTACTGGCACAAAAACAGACACATAGACTGAGTAGAATAGACATAGACACATGGAATAGAATAGAGAACCCAGAATTGGGCGCACAAATGTATGGCCAACTAATCTTTAACAAAGCAGGAAATAGCATCCAATGGAAAAAAGAGTCTCTTAGCAAATGGTGCTGGGAGAACTGGACAGCAATAGGCAGAAGAATGAAACTAGACCACTTTCTTACACCATACAGCAAAATAAATTCAGAATTAATGAAAGATCTAAATGTGAGACAGGAAACCATCAAAACCCTAGAGAAGAAAGCAGGAAAAAACCTCTCTGACCTCAGCCGCAGCAATTTCTTGTTCAACACACCTATAAAGGCAAGGGAACTAAAAGAAAAAAATAGACTATTGGGACCTCATCAAGATTAAAAGCTTCTGCACTGCAAAGGAAATAAACAACAAAACTAGAAGGCAACCAACAGAATGGGAAAAGATATTTGCAAATGACATATTGGATAAAGAGTTAGTATCCAAAATCGATAAAGAACTTACCAAACTCCATACCCAAAAAACAAATAATCCAGTGAAGAAATGGGCAGAAGACATGAATAGACACTTTTCCAAAGAAGACATCCATGGCCAACAGACATATGGAAAGATGCTCAACATCACTCATCCTCAGGGAAATACAAAGCCACACTGAGATACCACCTCACGCCAGTCAGAGTGGCTAAAATGAACAAATCAGAAAACTACAGATGCTGGCGAGGATGTGGAGAAATGGGAACCCTCTGGCACTGCTGGTGGGAATGCAAACTGGTGCAGCCACTCTGGAAAACAGTGTGGAGGTTCCTCAAAATATTAAAAATAGAACTACCCTACGGCCCAGCAATAGCACTACTAGGAATTTACTCAAGGGATACAGGAGTGCTGATGCACAGGGGCACATGCACCCCAATGTTTATAGCAGCACTTTCAACAATCGCCAAATTATGGAAAGAGCCTAAATGTCCATCAACTGATGAATGGATAAGGAAGATGTGGTTTATATATACAGTGGAATACTACCTGGCAATGAGAAAGCATGGAATCCTGCCATTTGCAGCAACGTGGATAGAACTGGGAGGTATTATGCTGAGCGAAATAAGTCAGTCAGAGAAGGACAGATATCATATGTTTTCACTCATATGTGGATCTTGAGAAACTTAACAGAAGACCATGGGGGAGGGGAAGAGGGGAAAATAGTTACAAACAGAGAGGGAGGGAGGCAAACCATCAGAGACTCTTAAATACAGAGAACAAACTGAGGGTGGACGGGTGAGTGGGGGAAAGGGGAAAATGGGTGATGGGCGTTGAGGAGGGCACTTGTTGGGAAGAGCGCCGAGTGTTGTATGTTAGCCAATTTGACAATAAATTACATTTTTAAAAAAGGGAATGGAATAAATGGAATACTACTCAGCGATGAAAAAGAATGAAATCTTGCCATTTGCAATGACATGGATGGAACTAGCTTATATTATGCTAAATGGATAAGTCAGTCGGAGAAAGATAAATACCATACGATTTTACTCATATGTGGAATTTAAGAAACACAACAGATGAACATAGGGCGAGGAAAGGAAAAATAAGATAAAAACAGAGAGAAGGAGTGAAACCATAAGAGACTCTTAAATACAGAGAACAAACTGAGGGTTGCCAGAGGGTGTTGGGTGGGGGGATGGGCTAGAGGGGGGATGGGCATCGAGGAGGGTGCTTGCTGGGACGAGCATTGTTGTTGTGTGTAAGTGATGAATCACTGGGTTCTAGTCCTAAAACCAATATTACACTACATGTTACCTAACTTGGATTTAAATAAAAATTTTTTTAAAAAGGTAATCCGGGTTGCTCAACACTCTTCATTTCAGCTCAGGTCATGATCCCAGGGTCACAGGATCGAGCCCTGTGTCAGACTCCTCACTGAGCATGGAGACTGCTTATGATTCTCTCCCCCTCTCCTCTTGCCCCTCTCCCCCACTGCCCCCTCTCTCTCTCTCTCTCTGTGTCTCTCTAAAATAAAATTTAAATTTAAAAATATTTAAAAGAAAGTTATTTCCTTTCCAATCAACCCTTTTCATTACATCCAAGAGCCTCTGTGATTAAGATATGTTTAATTATTTATAAATTGCATAAGGATGCCACTTTTAAATTATGTTATACAAATTACGACACATGCAAAAAACTAAAATCTCGCATTCTAAGATTTTCTCCCCACGCCCTGCCCTGCCCACACACCTTCTGTGTGACCCGCCTCGCAGAGGAGCTGGGGGCCAGCGGAGGACACACTCACACCTGCAAGCTGTTGTACGGGGGTGAGCACGCAGTCAAGGTGTGACTGTGTTTTCTCATGGGGGAGGGAGGCCCAGGGCAGTTGGGGACATCCTTGAGAAAGGGGTGTGCGTGGAACGGAGCCCGGAGCAGACTGACAAGGAGCCTGGAAGTCCCAAACGGGTGGTCCCTCGGAGCAAGGCGCTGTGGGCTCCCAGCTCTCATTCCCACCACTGCTGGGGAGGAGGAGGGGACCGGAAGTCTGAGATGCCCGCTCGGGGCCATTTGTCCTGGCACATCATTCTAGCACTGCCTGGACAACTCCCTCCCATCTTCAAGTTAGCCTGAGGGTTTTTCCTTAGATCCCATCCTGTGTTCAAGGAAGCCTGCAAATCTCAGCCAAGCCGCCCGTTGGGCCTTCCTGGCGAGGAGCCCAGCTTCATCAGGACTTGAGTGCTGCCCTTTGGTGCCTGTATGGAACATGGAGACAAAGCCTGATGGTTGGGATTAGGATTTAGGGCCTTCAGCAGTAGGTCCGTGGAACACTGAAGCCTTAAAGGGGCCCTACTCCTTACAGGAAGAGGCAGACAGAAAAAAACGCTGGAGAAGTATTTGTGGGAAGAATGAATGCAGGAATGAATGAATGAATGAATATTTTCCCAGGTCCTAGCTCCACCGTTTCAGAACGAAAATAATCATAAGAACGGGAGCTAGGTTTTATTATTTCTAATTCTGACAGCAAGCACATAGCAGAGATCGTTTCACCAAAGCAGACACTGAGGCTCAGAGAAGAGACGCCTCCCCAGCATCTCCCTCAGTTGGCAAGGGGCAGAGCTGAGCCGCAGCCCCAGGCCGCCTGACTCCAGGCCACCTTCTCATCCTCTCTGCCAGTGGCTTCAACCTGGGGACCGGAAGGGGTTCCAGTGGCCTTGTCAGCCTAATTATCTGGCCCCCGAGTGTCCTCTCCCACAACTCTGCTATCTGTTCACCCAGAACCTGCGGGGGTATCTCCAGGGATGGGGCTCCCACTTGCACCTTTGGAGAGCTGGAAAATTCTTAATTTGGGGCTGTAATTGGTCTCCCTGTGACATTGCCTACGGGTTCCAGTCTCAGGAGCTTTAGAAAACAGGTCTATTCCTTTAGACACATGACTAATTGTGTGTGTGGCCAATTTTGATAGGAGATAGATAATATGATGTTATCCTAGCTTGATAGTATATTTACATATAATTAAGATTTATTGAGTGCTTAATATTTGCCAGACACTTAACAGATCACCCCCACTTAATGCTCCTAACACCGTTCTTCATCAGCAGACGCCCTTCTTCAGATGAGAACTCCAAGGTTTGGAGAGCTTGCGTCTCAGGCCCAGAACCCCACGGATAATACACACGCGCGCAGCATTCGCACCCAGGCCCAAGGTGACCTTGGCACCCTGCTCTCAGCCACCATATATCCTTCCACCCTCACGGGCTTCCAGCCTGGTTCTTTGCCTCTAAAGACGTTCCATTCGTGTCATTCAAATAATCACGTTCTCCTTAGAATAAAGTTAGGAAGCACAGAATTCACCCATCGTACCATCACATGGAGGTAAGGATTATTAATATTCTCCATATATAATATATGCACATTCATATGGATGCACATATATACATTCACATGTATACATTTTCATTTATATATATAATCCGTCTGTAGGCAGATGGGTTTGTTTTTCACAAAACCAAGATCACACCAGGCATGTTACTTTATCACCTTATTTTCTACCCAACAATATATCTGGAGCATCTTTCTATAGCATTACATAAAGTGGTGTGGCAATTTTATGACTGCTTAGAATTTGCCACGTGTCTATGCCACGTGGTTGTCTCCTGTTGGACCTCAACTTTTCTCCAAATATAAACCCTCCGGCACACACCCTGGCAGGTACATCTTTGCACACGTCTCCCGCTACCTCTTAGATTACTGCCCATAAGGAAAATGGTTGGGGTCCAAGGTTATGCCCGCCCCTAAGGCCTCCTAAGAATCCAGGTGCTCCTACCAGCCAGCAGTGTGGACGAGGACTCGTTTCCCCACCCCCAACCCACATGGAGTATTCTTATCTTTTCGTTTAAATCCTGGCCTGTCTTTCAGCCAGGGAAATAAAACAATAAAACTACATCTTGTTTTAATGTCCTTATCTTTTATTACCAGTGAGATTGAATTTCTTCCAACGTCAGCCAGGGGCAGCCTGTTTTAGGCTTCTTGAACGTTACCTCAGTGTCTCTAAGGGCACAAAATACCCCGGGTGGGGGGAGGGGGGTTCCAGCCAGCATAGGACTGGGAGGTGTTTGGCCAGTGGGCCTCTGCCAGAACGGGCTGACTGGTCCCCCCAGGACACACTGCCCAGCTGCCGGGGTCCTAAAGGACCTCAGAGGTGGGCCGAGACTGGACGAAATTCCCTGCAACCCAGACACCCCAGGGTGGCATTCGGCCCTGCTCTGGTTTCTGTCAACTTGACCTCCGCTAAGGCTGAACCTCGTGGCTGTCGAGCCTGGACTCAATACAGAGCTGGCTCGTGGGCCAGGCCCCTCACCTCCTCCCTCCACCGGCCCAGTACGCCCAGTACGGCCAAGAATGTCTCCCGTGCTCACGGAGAAGGCTGCTGGTGCGAACCTCTCCCTGGGGCTGGCAGGGGGAGGGGGCTGTGTGTAAACACGGGTATGGCTTTCGTTTCCCTCCCTGATGACGGTCTTGAAGCCAGAAGTTAGATAAGATTCAGCTCAGGCATCTATTCACTCACAAGCCTGCTGAACCTGTTCCCACTTTGCAAACTGAGGACCTGCTTCTCATTTATGTGCTCAGTGGGGCGGGGGGGGGGGAGACAGACCACCCCCCTTCCGTGATGGGCATTATGTGCAGAGACATCTGCTGTCCACCTGCCCAGCGTCCCTCCCTCTCCCGTGGAAGCAGCACCTCTGTTCCCCCCGCCCAGACCCTCCTCTTCTCCTTCCCACGCCCCACCTCCAGCGTGTGGAAGAGGCTGGGCTCTGGATTCAAGTCCCACGCTGCCAGGTGCCAGCTTAGCTTCTCAGAGCCTCAGTTGGCTCATCAGTAAAATGGGGGAATAATACCTATCTCACAATGCTGTTTTGAAGATTAAATGAGAGCATGTTGGTTAACATCATTTTGGAAACAACAATATGTGGAGGCGATTTTGTTCGTATTGTACAACTACCTGATTGAGTAACTGGCTGCATTTTAGTCTAACCACTTCCCAAATGCAAGGCAGCAGTGGGAAAGCCTTGGAAGAGATTACAGTTATTTAGTCTCCATGCCTCCCTCGGGCCCTTCTGTGGCCTCAGGTATGGGCCGTGACACTCTAGGCACGTGATCACTGATATTTGTTGGCTTGAACTGAGATAAGGTAGGTATGAACCTTCGAGTTCCCTCTAGGCTGCAACAGCTCAGTGGTCTGTAACTTGGCGACTGGACCTTGTCTTTTATCCAACCATTCGGCAAGCATTGGTGAGCCCCAAATGTTAAGTTCTATGCGGAGGAGATCCCAAGAAGAACAAGGCAAGGCACCACGGTCAAGGCGCCATGGAAGAGCTCAGGCGTCTCTTCTCATCAGGGCATTAATCTCATCACGAGGGCTCCACCCTCGTGACCTCCGCTGAGCCCAATGACCTCCAAAGGCTTCATCTCCAAATATCATCACCTTAGGAGTCAGAGCTTCAACATACAAATCTGGGGGGTGGGGGGATCACTAGTCAGTTCATTCTGCACCCCCTGGCTCCCAAAATTAATATCCCTCTCACACGCAAGATACATTCATTCCATCCCCCCACCCCCCAAGAGTTTGAACTCTTCTGGCATCCACTCTAAAACCTGAAGCCCAAAGTCTCATCTAAATATGATCTTTCAGGTGTGAGTGAGACCCAGGGTACGTACAACTCATCCTGAGGCGGAGGTCCTCTCCAGCTGCGAGCCTGTGACACCAGACAAGTTGCGTGCACCTGAAACACAATGTTGGGACAGGTGTAAAATAGACGGTCTCAGCCCAAAAGCAAGGAATGGAAAGAAGGGGTGGCACATCTAAAACGTAGGAAGGTGATTCCGGGAGATTTAAGGACTGAGAATAATCCTGAATCTGTGGGTCTGAGCTGGGGCCTGGGAATCTACAGTTTTCATCTATGTTCTCTAGGTCCCTGCGCCTCAAAATGTGGTCCTTGGACAGCAGCTTGGTTGTCACGTGAACCTGTTGCAAATGTAGACGCAGGTCCCACTTTCAACCCACCGAGTAAGAATCTATATTTAAACAAGACCTACAGTGTTTCTTGTGCACGTTACGGTTTGAGAAGCCCTGTTCCCAGTGATTCTTATTTAAGGAATCCAAGTATCACTTGAAGTCCGTCAGTTAAGCGTCCGACTTCGGCTCAGGTCGTGATCTCACGGTTCATGAGTTCGAGCCCCGTGTTGGGCTCTGTGCTGACGGCTCAGAACCTGGAGCCCGCTTCGGATTCTGTGTCTCCTTCTCTGGGCCCACTCCCCCTCCCTCTCTCGCTCACGCTCTCTCTCTCTCTCTCTCTCCCACTATCTCAAAAATAAATAAACATCAAATACCACTCGGAGCATAATAAAACAATAGCGAACGACCGACAAGGCCGTGTTTGTAGTGCTTGATGTCTAGTAATTCATTTATGAGTCAAAACAATTCCATGAGGCAGAGACTATTATTATCCCCATTTCATAGATGAGAAAAGTGCGACACAGAAAGACCAAGGTCTCAAAGTTGGCCTGGGCTGAAGCTGGGACGCCAGCCCAAGCGTCACTGGCACCTGCTGCTGGTACTCAGCTGGCATGCTCACTTGGGAACAGACAAGCCCTGAATCGTCCTGGCTGCCCTCCAGGGCCCAGACGCCTCAACCAAGGCATTCAGCACCTCTGCAAAAGCAGCAAGAGGTACACGGCTCCAGGATGTCCTACAGCTAAGTAACGCACGCAAATTACATCGATTTTCAGGAAGAAAGTGGCTGTGCAAATTTGGGTATAATTATTACATGTTTTAACTCAGCCAATTTGAAAAAAAAAAAAAATCAGTGCATGCAGGAAGACACCCTGGGGGCTCACGTGAGCCTGACAATTAAGTCAATGCTCTATCTCCAATCTGCTCTGGGGATTACATTCCAGAAGGTTCTGGGGCAAAAAAAATGGAAGGCAAAGCAGGTAAAGAGCCATTCGTCCTGGCCTCCATCTGTAAGGACTCATTTGGACATTTTCATGTGGTCTGCCCTCTGGACTGAAACTATTTTATAAAACCAAGCTGTGTTCTCTGAACTTGAAATGTCAAAGCAAAAAAACATAAAACAGGGCTGAATTGCTTCAGCATGCCTCATTTCTGCCTGCCAGCGCTCTTCTCTTCGCGACTTTGTTTGTATCCAGAGATTCTTTGCTCCTACCACTGTTGCAACTGAGTTATTGGGTTGTCATGCTCCCAAGTGACATCAGCCTTTGGATTTAGTCCCACTTCCCCAAAGACAAACAGCCATAGGATGATCAGAAGTCATTAATGTCCTTCGGCCAAGGAGAGCCCCAAAGTAGATTAATATAACCATCATCCTGAGAGGTCGTTCTCCCCAAGGCTTCCGGGGGCACAATCCTGAGAATGGATGAAGCCATTAGCTGCTTGGTCATAAGTCAGAAGGCTTTAGCAATGCATATTGTAAGACAAAACAAGGCTGGCAATCAGCGTCAGCAGTGGGAGCTTAAGGCTTTCTGTGTCCTAGCAGAAGACAGAGAGCCATGTCCCTCTAGAGATGGATGGCTAAGGGCCTGAATTCTTGAGGACCTTAGGAGGTGCCCCCTTGTCCCCGCCCCCCACCAAGTTCTATGAAACAAGAAAGACCAGGGCAATAAATGAAGATATCACACATGCAACAGAAACAGAATGGACTGAGTTTAAATGCCAGGAAAAGGATTCCCTATTGATCGAAAAGGATTACGTGTTTGTACATCTCAGCAGAGAGCAGACCCTCCTTCCAAGAGGCAGAGAGTGACAGATTGGGCCTCGGAGCAGCCCCGGGCCCACCAGTCAAGGCTGAAATCCGTTGGTCTCTGGCATGTACACACAAAGCGTGCTGGCAAAAGCTGAGCCCGGCCAATCGGAACTGTGGCCAGGAGACTGCCCTTTGGGACAGGCCCATTGAAAGTCTGACCAAGCTCAAGCACAGTTTTTAATAAAAGGTAAAGAGCTCACGGCAGCACCGTTTATAACAGAGATAAAAAGTTGCATGATCAACAAGAGGCTGGCTAAATGAATGTGTATCTAACCATACAGTGAAAATTAGATTTCAAAGAGTATCTAATAAATTGGGAAAACACTTATGACATAATATTAAGCAGGGGGAAAAAAAAGCAGGACCCAGAGCACATAACAGATTTTTCTGTGTATATATAGATACATTTTTTAAGACCATAAAAAAAAAAACCAAAAAAACAAATAAACAACAAAACAGAAACAAAACAAAAAACCCTCGAAGAATAATTGCCAAAATGTTAAAAGTATCTATCTTTAGTGAAAATACCGGGGGGGGTGGGGGGGGGTTCTTTCTCATATCTGTCTGCATTTTCTAATTTTCTATAGAAAGCATGTATTACTGTTAGAATTCTAAAGGCTGACATTGAAAATACTGTTTTTGATGTTGCTTCCTAATAACACTTACTGCTTATTGAGAGATTAATATATGCCTTACATGCATGGTTTTGCTTAGAGTTAAAAAAAAAATTGGGGGCACCTGGGTGGCTCAGGCAGTTAAGCGACCGACTCTTGAATTCTGCTCAGGTCATGATCTCAAGGTTCATGGGTTCGAGCCCCGCGTCAGCAAAGCCTGCTTGGAATTCTCTCTCTCCCTCTCTCTCTGGCCCTTCCCACGTTCACAGTCCTCTCTCTCTAAAAATAAAGTTAAAAAAAAATTGGTTAACTATTTTTAAAAATTGAGAGAGAGAGAGAGAGGCTTCACTGACTGGTACAGGTCAGCTGCCTGGAGCAGAGAGCCCCATAAAAGTGAGAGAGGCCTGGGACTCATAGACCCCATTAAGCAATAGTGCTGAGCACTTTGAAGCCACACTTTGGGCAGTGCCCACCCTGGGTGCGAGCACGTTTCTGAGTTCCCTCTATGTAGAGTCTGGCTTGGCTGTCAGCAGTCAGGGTGAGAAGTGATTCACAGCCCCCAGGCCCACAGCCCCACCCTACGCCATCCCTGCTTTCCTGGGACTCGTTTTGACCACCACACGGCCTTCGGACCCAGACGCAGGCCAGCGGTTCTCAGCCCCATTAGGATCATTTGGGGAGTTTCAAAATCATACTCGCGTTTGGTCCACTCCCGGAAATTCTGGTTCATTTGGCCAAGGCGGGCCCAAGGGTGGGTATTCTATGCCAGCTCCTCCCCAGGCGGCCCTAATGTCTACGTAGGGCTAACCGTCACTGCACGCTGGGCCACCCACAATGAACCGAGTGCTGGGGATGGTGGGCTCCACAGGGGTGGATGTGGGATTCATCTGGCAAACAGAGACACCAGGGGGAAGCCTGCAGGATCGCTGAAAGGCCTAAAAAGCTCAGCTCGGACAGCGCATGGAAAGTACATGGCAAATGTCACTTCCTTCCCCAGAGTCAAGCACACTGGCTCACTTGTCACCCACACCTGTGATCTCATTTAGTCCTCAGAACAGTTCTATAAGGTAGATATCATCATTGTCCCCATTTGAAAGAGAAAGGTGACATCTTTCTCAAGGTCACCAGCTAGTTAATAGTGGAGCCGGGACTTGAACTTGGGGTGTTGGGGCTCCAGAGCCCCAGGCTCTCAATCTCTTCTTTATTTTCTCTTTCTGCTTAGAGAGGAGGCCAGGCTGTCCTCCGGTCTTACGTGGCTGTCCCCCTGTCTTGAAGGCCAGTCTCGTCTCTACCTGCTGGTGGTAACCCAGCCAGGAAACAGCTCTGGTCCTTTCTAGGCGCTTACAGAGCCGACACTGAGTGCCCTTTCATCCATTCCTTTCTCGTTCTGCTGTTCGGCACACATCTGCCGAGCATCTACCTTTCCAGGTACTTGCCTGACACTGGATATAAATGCTGGGGAGCCTTGGTGGAGCCTGAGATCCGACAGGGGAGACCAAAAACAGACAAACTGCAGTGACAGCCCCAAAGCAACCTTCTGTCGCACCCTGAGCACAGCAAGAAGCCAGGTGGTGTGACCAGATCCGTCTGGCTGGCCGTGAGTGGAAGATGCATTGGCTGGGGAGCTTGTAGTGAAGTCGGGGAGGCCGGGGCGGGGGGGGGGAAGGCTAAGGTTGGAGGCGGAGGAAAGAACCAGGTGACACAAGAAGGGGCCTGGCCCAGCATGGGTGAGGGTTGACATCTTCCAAAGAAACTTGCTGCCCACTGGATGGATGAGTGGTTGACATGCTTCAGCCCCTATGACATCTGCACTATTTTACCCTGTGGCTGGTTTAGAGTAAGCACTGCTTCCAGAGTCATGTACAGAGTGTTTAACAATCAGGAGCCTCTGGAGGGCTGACCAATCAGAACGGATGATGACTCCTGGGCTGGGGCAGGGTCTCCCACTAAGCCAGGCGTTAACCCTTTCACTGCTGGGTAGTGTGGATTTCCCGGCGGGGCGGGGGATGCTGGCCTGGGTAGAGGAAGGCACTCTAGGGGCTTGAGATGAAGCTCAGTATTTGTTGTCAATATTTTAAGAACTAGTATTAAAACCAAATGGTTCATACCAGCCAAGGCTTGCCCCCTCACTAGATTTTCAGCCTCTAGAAATCGAGGCTAGACTTAGTAAAGACGGATTAGCTAGAAATTAATCAAACGGGCAGCCCGTCCCCGGCGACAACCCCCTTGTGAAGTCCTGGGCCCCCTTTGGGGCAGGTGTTCAGGTTGACAGCTCAATCTGGAATCTCTGAGATGAAACGCAGAGCCTGCTGGAACTGACTCCTGGGCGTGCAAGGGCTGTGTGTCCTCCGAGCCCAGGACTCTGGAGGGGAAGGTGTGATCTGTGGAGGATCCCTCCCCCCACCCCGGGAGAGGCTGTTCCGTGCAAGGACACGCTGATGGTGGGTGGGCGCTCTGCTCCTGGGCAGACAGGCCTGGGAGCCCAGCCCAGAAGGATGAGGCGGGGCCGCGAGGGAGCCCAAGCCACTCCTCCTTGCTTTTGTCCTGCACTTTGTCATGTTGAAGTTCTGACATTTTGCAGCGGGGGAAAGAAAAAAAAATGGAAAAGATCACGGTTAGGAACAAAGAGGCAAAGAAATCGGAGTGGCACTGGGCTTGCTCTGGCCTCCTCTTACCCAAGCAGGTACTCTGTTCCCCACCTACGACATGGGTAGAATTTCTTCTGCCCCCTTTGTTCTTCAGGAGGATATTCGGAAGATGGATGAGATTATATTAGTAGCCACCATTTTCGTGGGTTCCTCCTGCCTCCCTCCCTTCTTCCTTCTCCTTCTTCCGGAGGCATTTGTCAAGCACTAATTTGGATAACGGGAGCACACGTACACAAAGCCCTGCCATTGGGAGTCTGTGTGTTTCTAGTAGGCTCCTTCACCTCATCCTGGCCACCAGCCTGGAGGTGGTGTTCTTTTTGTCATCCTGACGCTCAGAGAGAATGACCCACGGAGGCTACACTGCCAGTGAGAGGCAGATCTTGTATTAGAATCCTGGTCCCTCTGCCTCCCCAGTCCAAGCTCTTGGTCTGCCTATCAAGGCCATCCCTATACACCTCCCCCTAGAAAAATCCATCTTAAAAAGGAAGATGCTCCACAATTCTAAATCACGGTCAGCCTAAACAGCCTGAAGAGTAGAAAGAGTGTATTAGACTTGGACCAACCTGTGTTCGAGTCTCATCTCCCCACTTACCGGCTGTGTGACCTCAGGCAGAGTGCTTAACCTCTCTGAGTCACCACGCCTATCAAAAGAACAAGGATAGCGCGGCTTTGAAGAACACAGAAATAAAGGCCTACGCACCAGAGTATCATCCTCAGTGGGGAAAACCTGAGAGGCTTCCCCCTAAGATCAGGAACACGACAGGGACGTCCACTGTCACCACTGTTGTTCAACAGAGCACTGGAAGTCCTAGCCTCAGCAATAAGACAATCAAAAGACAATGAAAGGCATCCAAACTGGCAAGGAAGAAGTCAAACTTTCACTCTTTGCAGACGACATGATACTCTACGTGGAAAACCCGAAAGACTCCACCAAAAAAAAACCTGCTAGAGCTGATACATGAATTCAGCACAGTCGCAGGATGTAAAATCGATGTACAGAAATTGGTTGCATTTCTGGAATTCTCAAAAAAAAAAAAAAACAGAGAAGGCTTTGGTCAGCCCTAAAGTCCAGGCTTATCTGGCTGCCTAGTGGCTGAGGGCCTTGGGCGATGTGCATAAGCATTCAGGGCCTCTATTTCCTCATCTGTAAAATGGGGACAAGGGGTAGGCGTGAGAATCAAATGTGATCGTTCCCATCAAGTCCTACCACTAAGCTGATTCTGGGCATCAGTCTTTAGGAGGGAGGCATCTGCAAAGGCCTCCGAGCACTTTGGCCAGCAGGGCAAACCCCTACTGCCAGGGCCATCCGAACACCAGGCAGGGACGCCTCTGCATGGTGGTGAAAGCAGGAGCCTGGAGCCAGATGCCTGAGTTTGAACCCTGGCTCTGAGGCCTTCTGGCCCATGACCTTGGGCAAATGTAGCCTTCCTGCGCCTGAGATATTACATCAACCTCACAGATACGTCAATGCCTTGGGACGGGGCTGGGCATATCAAACACTCAAGGGAGGGAGAGGGACTTCCTGTAATTATTATTTTTTTCTCACCTTGTGTTTGGTGACCTCCAAAAGAAGTGGCTCTTTGCTGGGGACGGTGCCCTAGGGATTATGAATCATCCTCGTGCACCTGAAAACACTGCTGTCTTACCCCAGAACGTCCGCTCGTCTGAAATCTCCCTCCCCCTCATGCCTTGGAGTCCTGCACATTGGAGGTAATTCAGCTGAAACTGGGACTTTCCGGGCTCCACCGAGGGGACACCTTTCCTCCAGTTGGAGTCCCTGGCCACATGTCACTGCTTCTCAAGGGTTTATTCCAAGGGCTGCTTTGCTTCCCGTCCCGACTCCGCTGCGGGCCTTCCAGGCCTGCCTGATACGTATAAATACACTTAACTTTTATGGGGGGTGTAGTGTGCTCAGCATCAACCATCTCTTCCGTCCCTCGGGATCCGGGGAAGGGCTGGGACATGGAAGGGAACGTGTGTGTGCGCAGCGAAGCCGGGACAGTCCGGGACCTGCACCACTGGGCCGTTCCCCAGCTAAACGACGGCCTTCGGATCTCCCCCAGCGCATCCGTGGCGGGTACGGCAGGACCCAGGGGTCTACCCGACGTGGGTTTACACCATCAAACCCCACTTCTTTCCATCCGGTCGTCGGGCCGCCACAGAGGACGGCTCGCTCCAGTTCCCGCCCGGGCGATAGTTTACAATGAGGCCTCCCCTTGTCCCAGCCCTGCTGTAAAGCCGCACGGCCTCTCAGAGGATTGCTCTCAGAATAAACGTCCCACCCACGCCCAGCCTCCGGGGCCCTCCTGGTCCAGCCCTGCCTTTAAATCTTAACAGATAAGCTGACCTCAGTAATCAATGGTTAGGAGTATTTCCTTTCTGTTTTGCAGATGAAGTAGCCGCTAAAACCATCAGCTCTGGACTCTCATAGCTCAGTCAGTTAGTCAGTCAGCAGAGAGCACGGGCAGTAGAGGGAGACAGAGAATCTTAGGCAGGCTCCACGCAGGGTGCAGAGCCCCATGTGGGGCTCGATTCCATGACCCTGAGGTCATGACCTAAACTAAAATCACAAGTCGGACACTTAACCCCCCTGAGCCACCCAGGTGCCCGTGGTCTTGAAATTCTTCATCAATCAGTTCTTAGTCACAAGGGCCCGATTTTTATTTTCTCCTGGGGCCCCCAAGTCTTGTAGCTTCCCTGGCCCTTCCCTCAGAGAGCTCACATTCTAGTGGGGTGACAGACACTGCACAGAACCTAATTTCAGGCCATGAGAAATGCTATGAGGAAAGGAAGCTAAGATGCATGTTGGCGAGTGACTGGTGACCCTGGCAGGTGGTGGGCAGAGAAGCCGTCCCTAACAAGGCGATGGTGGGGAACGTTCACCCAGGCAGTGGTGGGAGATGGGTAGGAAGAACCTTCCAGGAAGGGGAAAGGAGAGCAGCCACTTGGGCCCCGAAGCAGGAGCACGTTTGCCGAGTTGGAGGGACGGGTGGAGGCCTGTGTGGCCTGAGCTTGGAGAACCGGAGGGCGAGGTGGAGCCCCCAGGCCAGGTCTGCACCCCACCCTCGGCCCCATCACTCCACCCAAAGTCAAGCAGGGGCTGTGGAAGGCAGCCTGACCGGGTCCCGAAACCCAGCTCTTGAGCCACGGAGCCCCACCCATGGGGGGGTGCACTGAATGACCCCCACCGCGTCTTCCCGTCATAGCAGAGTCTGTGACACGTTTCCCGCCCAGCGTGGCACTGGGTCAGCTCAGGGGCGTGATCATCCCGGGAGGGTCACCCTGTCCCCACGCCACAGAGGCGGTGCTGGGGGAGGAGGGGCCACCTGCTGTGTCTTCCCGGCCTGGGTTGAGGGGCTCCCGGCTCAGGGGTACCACAGGCCCCGCCCCACAGTCCTGGGTTTCCAGGGAGCTTGGCTGCACTTGCTGAGAGCCCCGAAAGGCCAAGTTTGAGTCCCAGATGCAGTGCTCCCCAAAGCCTTTCATTCAAGAACTATGTTCACCATATACAACTGTACTATTATTTAATTTTTCGTGAATTAGATAATGATTTTTACTGAAGTGCTCTGATTTATTTACTTATTTATTTATTTATTATTTTTAATTTGAGAAAGAGTGAGTGTGAGCAGGGGAGGGACAGAGAGGAAGAGAGAGAATCCTAAGCAGGCTCTATGCTCAGCGCAGAGCCCAATGCGGGGCTCGATTCCATGACCCTGGGATCATGACCTAAGCTGAAATCAAGAGTCAGACACTCAACCGAGAGTCAGACACTCAACCGACCGAGGCACCAGGCACTCCTTAAGTGCTTTGATTTTAAAAGGAAACAATATATCATTACCATATAATAAATACTTGCCATAAATAGGAGGTAACCGCAAAATAAACACTTTGTAATACCCGCATCATTAAATCCTAAAATCCTAGCTGGATACTGACACTGGCCTCCAGCCTGCTCTGTCCTTATTTAAAAGGGAGATTCTCTCACTCTTTTGTGGATCCTGAGAAACTTAATAGAAACCCATGGGGGAGGGGAAGGAAAAAAAAAAAAAAAAAAAAAAGAAGTTAGAGTGGGAGAGAGCCAAAGCATAAGAGACTCTTAAAACCTGAGAACAAACTGAGGGTTGATGGGGGGGTGGGAGGGGGAGAGGGGAGGTGGTGGATATTGAAGAGGGCATCTTTTGGGATGAGCACTGGGTGTTGTATGGAAACCAATTTGACAATAAATTTCATATATTAAAAATAAATAAAATAAGGGGCGCCTGGGTGGCGCAGTCGGTTAAGCGTCCGACTTCAGCCAGGTCACCATCTCGCGGTCCGTGAGTTCGAGCCCCGCGTCGGGCTCTGGGCTGATGGCTCGGAGCCTGGAGCCTGTTTCCGATTCTGTGTCTCCCTCTCTCTCTGCCCCTCCCCCGTTCATGCTCTGTCTCTCTCTGTCCCAAAAATAAATAAAAAACGTTGAAAAAAAAATTAAAAAATAAATAAATAAATAAATAAATAAAATAAAAGGGAGATTCTCATGGAGGGGGGTGGGGTGGGGGTGGGGAGGGGGTGGGGTGGGGTGGGGGTGGGGAGGAGGTGGGGTGGGGGTGGGGAGGAGGTGGGGTGGGGTGGTGGTGGGAAGGGGGTGGGGTGGGGGTGGGGAGGGGGTGGGGTGGAGTGGGATGGGGAGGGGTGTGGAGAGGGGGTGGGGTGGGGTGGGGTGGGGGTGGGGTGGGGTGGGGTGGGGAGGGGGTCCTTTCATGGTGTACACATAGATCAAATTGCCACGGTATACATTTTAAATATCTTACAGTTTCATATGTCAACTATAGCTCAATAAAACTGGGGAAAAAATACAATAAAAGGGAGATTCACAGGCATTAGAAGGAGGTTAAAGGGATTGAAGGACCTAGAAGCAAACAGACCTCCTCCTAACGAATCAGAAAGGTCGAAGGAGAATGGAAAAGGGAACATTTCTCTCTGTGACTTGATCTCGTTTAGCATCGTCTTAAGATTACCTTCCTCCCTAAGAAACAAAACCCAACCCTGTCTGACTTAAGACAAGAATGTGTTCACTCCGTCAGGAGTGGTGCCCGGATCGCCCTGCGGAACTGGCCCAGGGAAGATTCCGGAATGCCCCAGCACACCACCGCCACCAGCAGGGCTGGACCCCGGCCTCTGACAGTGCACCTGTTGCCGTTACCACCCCTGAAACAGGAGAACAAGCGTGGTCCCCTCTTGTCCCTGTCACTGGCTTCCAGTTCCAAATCTGGGTGGCCTCGTCCGATTGGCAGAAACTGAGGTCACGTCACCGTCCCCTAGCTTCAAAGGCGGCTAGGAAAACGAGTATTTGAGATTTTCGGCGTCTCTCACGAGAGGTGGATTTTCGTCTTGCAAGTTGGGACACTCCCCAGGCACGGAAAGGGGTTTTGAACACCCGGAGGTCAGGGAAGGAACGGAAGACGACCATTACGTACACGGCTCGTGCAGAGGAGAGCTCCCACAGCAGCCCCAGCTGCTCTGTGAAAGGCCTACCTGTAAATTTGGCCCTCGGCTGGTACCCAGAACTTAGATTTCTGTAGGGGGTCCCAGCCACCATCAACAAGAACGGTGGCTCACTAGGCCGAAAGTGTTGGTACAAACAGGATAGTTTGGGCTGCACGCCTGCTTTCTCTCTGGGAGCCTGAAATTCTGGTCCGTGCCAGACAGAGGCTGCCCGCATGAGTCCCTGACGAGTTCCCCTGGTTGACCACATCGCATAGATGTGGTCAGAATTCGTTGCTGGGGGAATTAATCGCTGGTGGGAGTCACCCAGGAGGAGACCCTTGGCAACTGGCCGTTGTTTTCTCCAAACTTCAGCCATGTGACTCTCCCTTTGCTGATTTCTTTGCGTCTTTCACTGTAACAAGCCCTGAGGGTGGCCACGTGCTAGGAGTCTCTTCTCGAATCATCAGTCCAGGAGGTGGTCTTAGAAACCCCCAAGCACACCACCCGTTTCACAGCCTTTGAGAAACACTGACTCAGGCTAACCTAGCAGCCCTCAGGGGCTGGGAAAGTCCAGACGTGCTCTGGATTTTTAACTTCCAAACCCTAATGACTCTTGGAGGCAAATGTGTGCCGTGGATCAGGTAGCCTGCGAGCCCAGTTCACAGACTGGGAAAGCGAGGCTCAGGCAGGGCCGTGATCTGCCAGAACTTAGGGCCGGTGCATGTACAGCCGAGGCAACCGAGCCTGCTCAGTCAGGCTCCTTGAGCAGTGCTCGCGCCCCGCGTCCCTCCCTGCAAAGTTCTCTCCAACCCCGGGAGCCTGCGTCAGATTCATACCCTCGGTGAGCACTGTCCAGGAGCAAAAGCATTCTGGGTAACCTGAGCCTTCCTGCAATCGTGTGTGTTTTTTCAATCTGCACCAAATGGAGTGTGAGACTGGAAACTTTTTCCCTCACAACCATCTAGCAGTTCAACATGAGTTCCCCGCTACACCAGCATCCCTCCCCGTGGTTCTGAGGGTCCACAGAGAGCCCGCATCTGAAGCAGAATCACCTGCTGTGCTCCTTTAAAATGCAGCCTCCCGACCTCAGCCTCCAGGAATCTTACTAAATGAATCCGTAAGAGAGGAGGAGCCCACAACCCGCACCTAACAAGCTCCCGGAGGAGGAAGGTCGTTTAAGCTCGGCACAGGGCCTGCCACATCGCAAGGCCTCGTGAAAGAAAACAGGACCGCGGACGACACAGATGGAAAAGCCCCTCGGGCCACACAGCCACACCCCTGCCGGCAGGGCCCCGCCCCCGCCCCACAGCAGGTTTGCAGCTCGGGTTCTGAATTTGTAAAAGCTGAGGTTGTCACAGCTGGAGACTGTTGTTCTCAGCTCAACTGAAAACAGAGGTGAGGTTTTGCCTTTCTGTGGTTGCTTTCAGTGTCGAGAACCTGGCCCACCTTCCTCAACTGTTGTAGTGGGGCTAAAGGGTGGCCCCCGAAAGACTCGCCAACATCCTAATCCCTGAAACCTGTGAATGTTACCTTACAGGGTAAAAGAGGGGATATTACCTTGTATGGCAAGAGATGTGATTGCTTTAAGGATACCGAGAGGAAGAGCTTATCTTGGATTCCCTGGGCAGGCCCTAAATCCAATAACAAAATCATTCTTATAAATCTACTTTTAAGAGCGAGGCAAAGGCACGTGTTTGCCAGACGGGAGAGGAGAAGGTGATATGAAGGCTCAGACAGAGATTGGAATACTACAGTTGCAAGCCAAGGAACAGCAAAGATTGCCAGGAGCCAGCAGAGCCGGAGGAGGCAAAACACAGATTCTCCCCTAGAACCTCCAGAGGGAGCATGGCCCTGCCGACCTTGATTTCAGACTCTGGCCTTCAGAACTATGAGAAAACACACTTCCGTTGTTTAAAGTCACCCAGCGTGTGGTGATTCACTGTAGCAGCCCCCAAAGCTAATGCAACCATGAAGAAAATTATTCCAAATTCTGAAAAGTAATCGAATTTGCCCCACCTCAGGGCCTTTGCACATACTGACCTTTCCACTGCCATTCTCTGGGACTGCAGTCCCAGCTCACTGCATGCCCAGCTCCTTCTCATAATTCCTGTTTCTGCTCAAATGTCACCTCCCTTCTTCCCAAGGGAGGCCAAAAGACTTCCCTGACCCCCAGTTCCTAATAGAAGGAGCTACCACTCACTCTCTAGGCCTTACCATATTTTACGGTTTCTTTGTCCTTACCGTAATATAAAATGATCTGTCAGTTGATCCACTTACTGTCTACATGCGAGTGGAAACCTGATCTGTCTTGTTCATGGCTATATTCCCAGTGCCAAGGGGCTAAATAAGTATGTGTTCAATAAAAGGAATTAATGTTATTTGATACTAAAACACAGAGAAACGCAACCTCTGTATGACAAAACTGAATACTCGAAAGAATTCTTTAGCTACGACACGTCTCTTGGCCACATCCCAGCTCCCTGGAGCACGCTGTCACTTGCTTGTGCCGTAAGTTCAATTAGGTGTTGAGCGGAAGATTTGACCTCTGCCCCTGTCCTATGGGTTATGGCTGTGTGGGCTTATCACCTCCTGCTCTGAGCCTCAGCAAGCTCCTTAGTAGAGGGAGGGGCTTGATTTACTGTTGGCAAGGGATCCTATTTATGGAGCTGGTTGTACGTGCCCAGCCCTGGGCCAAGCCATTGGCATATATACTCCCCTTTGGTCCTCCTGATAATCACATGCAGTAGGTACTATTATTGAACCCATTTTATGGGTGAAGAAACTGAGGCATAAGAAAGTTTCATCACTTGCCCGGGGCTGCATAGCTAGAACCCAGACTCCTGGGTTACACAGTAGGATGCTGTACTACTCAAGATGCCCACAGCTTTCAAGCCTATAACTCACTTTGAACAGTTGGCGGAGAGTTACTTAAGTTGCTAACAAATGCATATATGCACAACAGCGTGCTTGCTAGCCTTTAATCGGAGTAGACGTCTGGGCAAATTGTTTCCTTGTTCCCTTGCTCTTTAAAATGTGTAATAAGAGCCAGCGTGCTCCAAGTGTGAACTGTCGTGCCCCTAAATCAAAGGGCAGATGCAGATTGTGTTGCCCACGGCACTATGTAAACACACATGGGGGAGAATGTTCTAGACATAATGGCCCTTACATTTTTATTCTCTGGCTCCTGCTTCTCTCACACAGCAGGCAGATATACTGATCTACTGGCGGGGGAAGTGTAAAGGCTACTTGAATTATTTACTATTAAAAGGCACTGAGTTGGCAGCTTTCTCTCTGAATTATTTAGCACTGTCATATACAGCTATGTATGTGCAATATTGACATGTTATATCCACATTAACTCTGTTATAAGTGGCTCCCTTGTAAGTAGTGTTGCAAACTCCCTTGCCACTCTGGCATCAGCTACCCTCTCCGTCCTGAAGTCAGGAATAGCTAAGGGTGTCTGCTCGGGGCCCAGAAGGTTCAGAATCAGGTCTGTCAGGAAACACAGAGGGATTCATGCTTCCCAGAAAAGGAGAGATGGCGGGGTCCCCCTTGCAGGGAAAAAAAAGGCAGAGTAACCCACACAAGCAAGTTTGAACTGTCTGTTTTCTGAAAGCCTATGGGAGGCTCATCCAGTCTTTCCCTCGAAACGGAAGGTACCAATCCCGCCTCTCCAGAAACAGGTGCCATAACCGTAAAGAGGAGAAAAAGCAGAAGGGGATTCAGCCAAGGTCTCCCACTTCAGCCGGGTGGTCTCTGGCCCTTTGACCTCTTGGAATCTTAGATTCTACATCTGTGACGTGGGACCAGTATGCCGTCCTCACAGCACTGTGGTTACGATTAAAGGTCGTGCAGGATATCTGGTAGACGTTCTCCATTTACCCCAGCTTAGGCTGACACAGCCCAGGCACCAGGAAGCATGCGGGGGATACATGAAATGAATACATGAAAAGACAGGCAGCTGGTGTCTGATGGGACGGAAGGACAGAGAAAAGCCCGCGGTGGTTGAAGCTTGGAGAAAATGGTATCGGAGACACTGGGAACAACTTTCCTTATTGCTTCCTTCTTACAGGCGCCGAGCCCTCTGCAAAGCACATGGGGTGCGTATTTACTGAGCACCTATGAAGTACCAGGCACTGTTTTAAGCTGTGGGACGATGGCAATGAATAAAAACCAGAGCAAAATGCCTATGCACTCTGGTAGGAGTCACTGGCCTCAAGGAGCTTAGGAAGGAAGACAAGTAAAGAAGTCATAGCATAGAGCATCACAGCACTGAGAGGACTCAGTGAGGGGACAATGGAGCAGAAAAAGGAGACATGCTTGGGGCTGCAGGGAGGGGGGCAGTTCAAGAGCAATGCCATAAAGGAGGATGATCTAAGCTGAAGTTCAGGGCTATTCAACTGCCTTCTGCACGACCCAGCAACGCCGAGGGACAAAATGCTGGGGTTTGGCTAAGGATAGGATGCTTAGCTGAAGTACCAAAGGGGAATTTCAGAGATGGGTCCTTACACTGCCATAATAGATGAATTTCTATGTTAACTTTAGGAGGTAATGAAAATTTTAATTAAACATCTGCCGGGTTACAAAAGGGCAGCCATCATGAAAAAATAATCTATGTCATTTCCTCTTGAAAATGGCCAGTTTCAAAGATGGTCTTGGAAAATAAATGGGGAAAAGAAGACTAATAAAATGTAAGACGGTGTCTCGGCCAGGCCGGGGAGATTCGACATGGAAAGTTAGGACACACGTTTTCTTTCTCCATCCCCCTCTCGAAGGTGTCTGTTTGCTTAGATGCCTATGAAAAGGCCTTGAGGTCAGCCTCGTAGTGGAATTCAGGGAAATTTCTGCATTTCTGGCCGGCCAGAGGGGGAGGAGTTGAAAGGAGCTCAAATGCCAGGGTTAGACATGGGACCCGGAACTAGCAGAGACTGGCTTGAATGCAAATGATAGAAACTCAACTCAAACGTGCAACCTTCAGGAATGAGTGGATCCAGGTGCTCGTGATATCATCAGGAATGTGTCTCTGGCCATCTCTGGTCTCTGTTATCCCCTGTGTCGGCTTCCTTCCTGGAAAGTACCCCACCATGTCCATGCAAAATGGCCTCTGCAGTCCCAGGTGTACATCCCACCCATTGAGCAACCACAGCAGAGAAGTCCTGTCTTTGCTAATCATTCCTGCAAAAAAAGTCCTGGGATTGGCTGCGATTGGCCTGACTTGGTCACATGCCAATCCCTAAATCAGTCTCTGTGGCTAACGGGAATAAGCAATCTCACTGGTCAGGCCTGGTCACATGGCCACTCTTGGCACCAAAGATCTGGAGTGAGCCCTTCTTGAGCAGCAGGGACTGAGAGTGGAGAACAGGTAGTTCCCCAAAGTAAAAGTAAGGGTCAGTACCAAAATAAAGAGGCCGGGATTCTGGGCAGACCAGAACCACCGTCATCCGGATGGGCTCCGGAGAGAGTCGTCTCAAGGACGGAATCTGACTCAGCAACCGAACCTGGGATTTGAAGGGAAGGAGTGCTTCCAGGTGCACTGTGAGGTGTAGACTTTGGCTTCACCTTGGATGACCTTGACCGCGTGCACTCACCCTGAGGAGGAACAGGCAGTGTGTATAACTCGGACAGTCATCTCCCCAAAGACGGTGCCGTGCTGGGGCCCCAGCAGCTCCCTGGGTGACCTCCGCTAGGAGATGCCCCAAAGGCGGGAACCTCCTTAGCTGCCGGGCTGACCAGGTACCATGAGGACGGAAATCTGGTGGCCGGGGTGACCAAAGGGGCCTGCTCCCCAGCATGGGCAGGACTAGCAGGGCTTAGAGTCAAGCAACATCCCAGAAGAGGCACCCACATGTGGAAGCCACGTGCATCTGGGACTGACGTGTGTGCACGCGTGAAGCCCCAGCTACAATCAGAAACATTTGACAAGCCAGCAAATTCGGGCAGCGGTAATAACGATGACTGGAATCCACCTCACCCCAGGTGTCACACTGAGCAACCTGACAACAGACCCATGAGAATCATGATGTCTTACCGGTGAGGACACTGAGGTTCAAAGACATTGATTCACGTCCCCGAAGTCAAACGACCAGAAGAGACAGAGCTGGGATTTGAACCCAGGTCTTCTTGACCACGAGGATTCTTCTGCTCTGGCTTTGTTATGTTACTCCCCCCTCCCCGGTCATATGCTTTGCACGCATCCACCGGGGAGGCCCCGGGCCCTGCAGGTTGCGGAGAAAATGAAGAATCATCCATAGTCCAGAAGCAGACATTCTGTGATGGGGCCACCGTGTGGATCCTGGCTGCACCTGTTTTGAGCTGTTGACCTTTAACAACTCCCTTAAGTCCCTCCCAGCGGTTTTATCGCCCGTAAGAAGGGGATAATAATATCCCGGCCATCCCACCCGTGGTAGTGCGCGTGGCTGTGTTGGGAAACCGTGAAGCGCCGTGCAGATGTAAATAATCGTAATAATATCCTGTGCAGAGGAGGCCAGCTAATGCATTAAATACTTCTGAGGGAGGAGACGGTGTGTGTTGATATCACCACACTTTCTCAGCCCGAACAATGCCATCCGCCTGCAAATATTATGATATGGAAAGGAAAAAACAATCTTTATCCAATTAGCTTCCTTATCAAGATGTATCAAAGTACAATTAATTCTCTAACTATTCAGTAATATTCTCTTAATTAGCGGTAAAAATAGGCATTTCTTCCCGATGCCTCTGCTATTATATACTAAACGCTGCTTCTCCATTCGTAATATGCTAATATGCTGGTAATTAAAAGCTTCAAGATTCCATTTAATGACGGCGTCTGGTTCGTTGGGGATGGTTACATCTGCTACCCACTCTTCTGGAGTTCCTAGCTGGAATCTAGGGGATAAATGGCACAGAGGGACGAGAGGAATCCTTCCCTGCTGAGGGTGGGGACCCCTTCCAGACATGTCTCCTCTGGACTCTGACAGGACATAGACTTGAGAGCTTTCTTCTCCTTTCTGAAAAGAGAAGCATTCTCATGGCATGAGCATTTGCCCCAGTTCTGTGCCTTCGGATGTGACACGTGACCCTTCCCTGATTCCCCACGCCCAACCTACGTGCTGAGGATGTCACCAAGCACAGGTCTGACATTCTGGGCAAGGTCATTCTTTGCTGCAGGTGGCTGTCCCATGCACCTGGGGTATTTACCAGCAACCCTGGCCTCGTGCATCTAGTGAACCTGTTTCACCAGGGATAAATCAGTCCCATATGAAAAGACGCAGAATGATGTTCATGCAAAAGACGCAGAATGATGTGCATAACAGTATATATCGTAAGCTAACTTTTGGGTTCCACTTATTTGTATATTTGCTTATATATGTATTAGACGGCAGGAGAAAAAAAGCCAGTACCACTGCCCTCACCAAAAGTCTCTCCAAATAGAAAGAGGATCTCTTTTGCACCTGCTGGTGGGAACGCAAACTGGTGCAGCCCCTCTGGAAAACGGTCTGGAGGTTCCTCAAAAACCGAAAAATAGAACTACTGAGTGTGACCCAGGAATTGCACTACTAGGTATTTATCCAAAGGATACAGGAGGGCTGTTGCGAAGGGGCACACGTACCCCAGTGTTTACAGCAGTGCTATCGACAAAAGCCAAAGTATGGCAAGAGCCCAAATGTCCATCGACTCACGAATGGTAAAGAAGATGTGGTATGTATATACAGTGGAGTATTACTCGGCCATCAGGAAGAATGAAATCTTGCCATTTGCAACAACGTGGATGGCACTAGAATGTATTACACTAAACGAAATGAGTCAGAGAAAGACAAATATCATGTGACTTCACTCATATGTGGAATTTAAGATACAAAACAGATGAGGGGCGCCTGGGTGGCTCAGTTGGTTAAGCGTCTGACTTCGGCTCAGGTCATGATCTCATGGTTCGTGAGTTCGAGCCCCGCATCGGGCTCTGTGCTGACAGCTCAGAGCCTGGATGGAGCCCGGTTCGGATTCTGTGTCTCCGTCTCTCTGCCCCTCCCCCACTCATGCTCTCTCTCTCCCTCTCTCTCTCTCTCAAAAATAAATAAACCTCAAAAAAGAAAAAAGGAACAAAACAGATTAACCCAGGGGAAGGGAAGCAAAAAAAAAGATAAAAACAGAGAGAGAGAGACAAACCGTAAGAGACTCTTACATACAGAGAACAAACTGAGGGTTGCTGGCCAGGTGTTGGGTGGGGAGAAGGGCTAAATGGGTGGGGAGCATTAAGGAAGGTACTTGTGGGGATGAGCACTGGGTGTTATATGTAAGTGATGAGTCACTAAATTCTATTCCTGAAATCATTATTACACTATATGTTAACTAACTTGGATTAAAAAAAAAAAAAGTCTCTCTAAATATTGCCAAATGCCTTCTGGGAGAGGCACAAAAATCACCCTGAGGTGAGGACCACTAACCTAGTGTAGAAAGATTAACAACATTTTAAAAGTCTATTCCTAGGGTCAGCAGGGATAAATCAGTCCCATATGAAAAGCCACAGAACGATCTTCACGCGAAAAAGTCAGGGTGCACAACAGTATATATAGTAAGCTAACTTTTGGGTTCCACTTATTTGCATATTTGCTTTTACACGTATACGATGGCAGGAGAAGGGCACAGTGACCTTCTGGGAGGGTAACTGACCAGCTGGACGTGCGTGGGAGGGATACACGCTCCGAGTTTACAAGTTTGCATCTGTGTACGAAGTTTGTGCCCTGGTAATGTATTACTTACTTAAAGAGTAAATATGATTTTAAAAATAAACACCTATCACATTGTCTGGCTGGGAACATTCTCCGTACATTCTATTCCCACTCCCGTCTCCCCTGTCACTCACTCTCAGCGAGCCTCAGACAGGATATTTCTTTATCTGGCACATTCTGTCTGCCTGAACGTTATCAGCCATTCACATCTTGAGAGCAGCTTCAAAGCCCTGCAGACCGACACCTCCTGGGCAAGGAAGGCCACGCCGCTCTTCAGTTTCCAGAGAGCGAAACTGGGTTCTCAGGCTTGGAAATGTCAGATCCCTGATTCTGAGATGGCTTCTCGAGTCCTCAGAGACCCTTCCGAGCCGGGCGGCTGCAAAGGCTGAAATATGCAATCCAGACACACAAATGATAAACTGGAAGGACAAACAAATTTGAAATGGGACTCCTTCAGTGAACCCTTAACAGAACGAAAGTGTGGTTTTGCCTGAAAAGGAGTTTGATTTACTTCGCCCTTTGTAGGAAAGTCTCTCTCCGATGACAGACATTTAAGTCCTGGCTCATAGAAGGGGTGTCAATTAGGAAATGTTAACCAAAAGGCAACGCCTCGTCATAAAATAACCTTGGAAAAACTGGATTAAAGGAAGTGAGGCACGTTTCTTTATTGCAGGACTTCTCAGCACCTTTATTGAGGATGAAAGGATAATTTTTCTCCAAAAAATTAACGTGTGGGTGTTTTCCTCCCTACCTTTTCCCAGGTCCTGCTCCTAGAAGGCATGGGGGCCCATTTGTGCTTTCTGGCCTTGGGGGGCTATTACAGGGGAGGAAGAGAAGCAGCCTCTAACCCGAGTCTCTTTCTGCCTTTCGTGAGTCAGGTGAAATAGCGTGGAAATGCAGGAGGTCTGGCAGCAGAGAAAGGGTAATGGGTTTCGAATATTGTGGACTGAATATTTACGTCCTCCCTAAATTCCTAGGTTGTGACAGATTCCAGAGGTAATTAGGTCATGAGAGTGGAGCCCTCAGGCATGGGATTAGTGCTCTTGGAAATAGGACCCGAGGGGGGCACCTGCTCAGTCAGTTAAGCATCTAGCTCTTGATTTTTCGGCTCAGGTCGTAATCTCACGGTTGCTGAGCTGGAGCCCCCACTCGGGGCCCTGCGCTGACATCCGTGGAGCCTGCTTGGGACTCTCTCTCCTCCCCTCTCTCTGCCCCTCCCCTGCTCACATGTACAGACTCCATCTCTCTCCCCCTCTCTCAAAGATAAATAAATACAACCTAAAAGAGAGAGAGATCCCAGAGAGCCCTCCTGCCCCTTTCACCAAAAATTTCTCTGCTTTAAGGGCACATGTGATTAGGTTGGACCCACCTGCATGATCTAGGCTACTCTCCCTATTCCAAGATCTATAATCTTAACATCTGCAAAGTCCCTTTTGCCAGGCAGCATAACAGATTGACAGGCTCTAGGAATTAGAACGCGGACGCCTCTGCAGAGTCATTCTGCCTAACGCGGACCTGATACTCTTTCCTCCCAATTTCAAAAGTTCTTTTTTTTTTTTTTTTTTTTTTTTTTTTTAAGAGGAAGAGAGAGCAGATGTGAACGGGGAAGGGGCAGAGGGAGAGGGAGAGAGAACCTTATGCAGGCTCCCTGCCCAGTGCAGAGTCTGATGGATCCCATGACCATGAGATCATGACCTGAGCTGAAATCAACAGTCGGACGCTCAACCGACTGAGCCACCCAGGTGCCCCAAAAAGTTCTTGACCCGCGCCCCCTTCTTGCTCACCTGACTCCTTACATCAGAAGGGGCTTCTTATTCTGCACCCAACCCAGAGAAGCCTGAGCTGTCCCATCTCGAAACATTTGCCCGGAGCTGGAAGGCACCGATCGACTCCAGCCTCCCAAGCTGGGACCCATATGGAGGCGTTTGATTATTTTCTCTACAAGAAAACTGTACCCACAAAGAATTCTGATGAATGTATGCGCAGCCAACACTAAGCAGGCTGCAAGTACCCCAAGCAAACATTAATCCAGGGGCTGGGGGGGGGGGGGGCGGGGGGATGTGCCTTTCACTTTTCATCAGCTGCCCTCATCTCCCTGCCAGACTTTCGAAGCAGGATGACTGTCTTCCTTCCAGATGTGATCCTCAGAGGCACCTGGGAGCCACAGCTGAGGAAGCCTGATTCCTGGGGCCTCACCTGCTGAGTCAGACTCTCTGGGCATTCGGGCCCTGCAATCTGGGTTTTAAATGCGTCTGCCTTTCCCCCTAAGTGATTGTCATGCACTTTCCTTCCTTCCTTCCTTCCTTCCTTTCCTTCTTTCTTTCTTTCTTTCTTTCTTTCTTTCTTTCTTTCTTTCTTTCTTTCTTTCTTTCTTTCTTTCTTTCAGCAGGAAAGGGGTAGAGAGAGAGGGAGACACAGAATCCGAAGCAGGCTCCAGGCTCCGAGCTGTCAGCGCAGAGCCCGACGCGGGGCTCGAACTCACGGACCGTGAGATCATGACCTGAGCCGAAGTCAGACGCTCAACCGACTGAGCCACCCAGGCGCCCCACATGCACACCATTTAAAAGGGTGTCTCCAGGGGCACCTGGGCAGCTCAATCAGTGGAGCGTCCAACTCTTGATTTCGGCTCAGCTCCCGACCCCAGAGTTGTGGGATCGAGCAACACCTCAGACTCCAAGCTGAGCATAGAGCCTGCTTAGGATTCTTCCCCTCTCTCTCCTCTCTCTCTCCCTCTTCCCCTCTCTTCTGCTCCTGCGTTCTTTCTCTCTCTCTCTAAAAGAAGAAAAAAATGAATGAATGAATGAAGGGGTGTCTGCAACTGTAAAGCCTGAGGGTAACGGATGAGAAAGGTTTACCCGCCTGCGTGAAGGGAGTCAGAGGGCGCTCTGCTCTGAGCCCTGGAACTGCTGGGGCGGCAGTAGCTGAAGGGCAGGATTACTGGTGAAAAGGAAGAGAAGCCAGCGCCACAGAGGAAGACAGATGGAGTCCTCCAGCGCGGTGATCTGTGCTCAGGGCAGGAGGGAGCCAGAGGGGCCGTTCGGAGAGGACACCCCTCAACCAGAGCTATACTGAAAGGGGGCACCGCATCGTGCCCCAGAGCCCAGGTTCAGGGCCCAGCCGGACCTGGGTTCACCAAGTTCACCAGTGTCTTACGCGGGGAAATAGCGTGGGGATTGTCTCCTTTTCTGCAAAACGGGGGGCATAATAGTCCTTACTTGAGGGGGCTCTTGGGTAGATTTGTGGGGTGGGGTTTCCCAGAGGCTGTTGAGCTTGTAAGTGGTTACACCGGCTAAGAACTTTTGCTCTTGGCTGCAAGTAACAGAAAACCGATGTCAAAAAATCCAGAAGTCGGTTCCTCCTGGCAACAACTCAGCAGCTCGACATCATGAAGACAGAGGTCTTTGTGTGACTCTCCAGGCAGGGGAGGCTCGGGCGCATTCAGTCCATCTGGAGTGGAGTCTAAGGTTCTGCATCTCCAACAACCTGGCCCTCAGACTGTGAATAACAAGACACTTGACCTTTCTCCCGTGGCTGCAAAAGGGCCACTCCAGCAGCCAGCCTCACATTGGCAAGCAGGGGACAAAGGAGCAGTGCCAGCCCTATCTGCTTCTTTCATGGGAGAAAAATGAAGCTTTCTCAACCCCCACCCCCCGCCGCCATTGGTCTACACCCCCCGGCTCAGTCATTCACAGCCTTCCCTGGAAGCTGGGGGGAAAAAAACGAAAAACAAGGTTGTGAGGTTGGGTTTAAGGCTTAAACCTTAAAACAATCATGATTCACCCAGAGCTGGGCGTATTGCCACCCAGCAAGAGATCGGGTTTAGTTAGCAAGCAAGGAAAGGATGGACACTGGGGAGCAGATACAACATTCTAGCAACGCTCCACACTGTTACATAAATAAAGCACGTAACACCAAGTGAACTCTCAATGATGGTAGCAGTGCGCTCATCAGCCTCTCATTAATATGTAATGAGAGGACAAGGTGCAGCCTTCGCCATCAGCCTCCCCTCCTCCGTACCCCAAACAACCCCACGCAGAATGGGGGTGGGGGCCGCTTTCCAGGGGCACAGGGTTCTTGCTTCCGGGAGAGCTGGGCTCCTGAGCTGGGCAGAGCATTCACGGTGCTGGGACTGCCTCACACAGCTCAAGGAGAGCGTTCACATGGCTCAATACCTAAGCTTCCTGGGGCAGAACAGTTAGAGGTAAGTCCCAAGATAAATGGCCCAGCTGCTTGTCCTTCTTTGCTGCTCATAGCTCCCTGACGGGGTGGATTTCCAACTTCAACCGTTGACCTTGCCCTTGACCCCAGCCTTAGACTCATAAAAGGCAACGTGGGGTCCTCCTTGGGTCTGTTGCCCTCCTCTGAGCTGTAAAGGAGACAGACGCACAGCAGGTGCCACCTTGTGTGGGAATTTAGCTGACAAGAGAAAGCACCTTCTTGCAAAAGGGAGTCTGAGTTGACTCCCTTTTCCAGAGTCAAAAGGAGCATCTGACTTCTGCTCAAGTCATGATCTCACGTTTCATGAGTTTGAGCCCTGGGTCGGGATCTGTGCTGACAGTTCAGAGCCCGGAGCCTGCTTCGGATTCTGTGTCTCCCTCTCTCCCTGCCCCTCCCTCCTCTCTCTCTCACTCGCTCAAAAATAAATAAATATTTTAAAAGTATTTTTGAATTAAAAAAAAAAAGGACAACCGGAGAACCCAGAAGCTCTGGAAACTGAACTTGAACTCCTAGCTGCTTCTTAGAAGAGACACAGTTTTCCTGCGAAAAACCATCTGACCTTCCAGGGCCCAGTGGACAGAGGCCTGGTTGATTCTGACCTCCCTGCAGCTTGTCATTTTGGTCTTGTTTCGGACTGAGCGTCTGCCCCGAGCATGTCACATCCTGGTTGGGATCACAAAGTCGATTTTACAGACAGAGAAATGCAGAGAACCAGACAGGAAGTTCGGAAAGTTGTTGGAGTCCTCTAACCGTGGAGGGCCTTGTATCTAGGTCTGGTTGACAATGTAACCGGTGTGGGAGTGTTTGCAAACATAGAACACCTTCCACGATGCAACCATAGGGCATGAGGAAAATTCAACGAGATCTGGAGTCGGAAGTCTCGAGTTTCAATCCCGGGGTTTTTTTCCACGGCAGTTCTGGGATGACATGGAGCCAGCTTTGCTGATTTGGTCTATTTGGAAACATTGGTGACGAGAAGGAGAATGTAATCCTAAGAGCGAACACAGGAGAGTGTCCAGGAGGCACTGTTCCGATTGCTGTACGTGTATTAGCCCATTTTGCAACAGCTGGGAGGCGAGTAGGTACCATTTTCGCCCTCGGTTTTCAGATGGGGAAATGGGGGCTCAGAGAGCTGAAGCAACTTGCCCAAAGTCACACAGCTGATAAGCAAAGAGCTGATTCCAACCCAAGCACTTGGGCCCTTCAGCCCAAGCTTATTCCCACTGCACACCACTGCACTTTGGAATCTTTATTTATTTTTTTACATTTTTTAATGTTTATTTATTTTAGAGAGAGAGAGACAGACAGACAGACAGACCATGAGCAGGGAGGGGCAGAGAAAGAGGGAGACACAGAATCCGAAGCAGGCTCCAGGCTCTGAGCTGTCAGCGCAGAAGCTTTAATGTTTTATTTTATTTATTTTAATTTTTTTAATGTTTTTATTTATTTCTGAGACAGAAAGAGACAGAGCGTGAGTGGGGGAGGGGCAGAGAGAGAGGGAGACACAGGATCCGAAGCAGGCTCTGGGCTCTGAGCTGTCAGCACAGAGCCCGACGCGGGGCTCGAACTCACCGCGAGATCATGACCTGAGCCGAAGTCGGACGCTTAACCGACGGAGCCACCCAGGTGCCCCTGCACTTTGTAAACTTTAAAGTGCTGGGCCACGTGGGGTATGATTTTGACGTTTGGGTATCATCACCCTCATCTTACCCAGAAAGGTCTTAACCAAAGACACAGAGACCACCCACCTTCCGAGCCAAGGGAACAAGAAAACATCTCCTCCGGGCTTCTATACCCCTCCCTTTCTGCGGCCCACGTCCCCACAAAGACCCCCACGCTGGAGCCATCCGTCCCCACTCCTCAGGGTCTCCACTGGTGCTGAGCGCAGTCCCTGCAGCCAATGACCCCAAATCAAGGGGGCAGGCATCCATTCATCCCACTGGCAGGAAAACCATTTTAGCATTTTGCTATTTTCATTTCTGCCAAGCCATAGGGGTGTTGCAAAGAACAATTTCTCTCTCTCTCTCTTTTTTTTTTTTTTGCATTTAATAATACATAATTACCTTCCCTCAATCATCCTGTTGCAATGTGCTTTTCAATCCAGCGCTGAGGCTTTTTGAGAAGTGGGGTGGGGAACGGGTGAGACATGTTTTCAGTGTCCAGAAAGAACCTTCTGCGGTCCCTGGAGGGAGAGTGAGAAGAAAAGGAGGTCACGCTTGTGCTGTTGATTTTTCTGTTCCTTGCGAAAGACTGTCATGAATAAAAGATATGAGGCAGGGGGTGGGGTCGGGAGTAGACAGACCGGGGCCGTATGGCTCCTTGCTCATCACACTCTCTGAAGCCACTGGCCTGAGAAGCGGCCTCGGGGACCTCAATTAATCCATCTCCGTGGGGACAGGGCATCTGACGCCAAAACCCAACTGCCCCTGCTCTTCTGGACCAACATGTTTGTTGCTACTCCGGCCCTCGTTCTAAAATGATGGAAGTATACATAATCCACGGGAAGAGGGGGAAAAACACACAAAACAAATATTCCCCGGTGGGCTTAGTATGGCATATCCGACGGGGGCTGGCCTGTGGAGCTGAATCTCAATTAAAGAAGGTTTTTAGCTGTTTTTTTTTTTTTCTTTTTTTAAAAAAGAGGGCCCCAGTGGGAGATTTATAAAGAAGAGAGAGACGCCTGCCTACATAATGTAGGTTACAAAATAACGAGATTAATGATACAGAAATCTATGTGGGAACTATACTACAAGCAACATACGAATGATGGTGGGCACCTGGCTGCCTGTTAACTGTTTCAGCCACTAGCACCGATGGTAATTGTGTTGCAGCGTTCGGGAGTGATTCTACCCACACCTAACATTTAGTGGAGGGTTACGGTGCTACGAGCACTTCAGGAGTCTTGACTTCATTCCCTGTTCCAACAACCCTCAGGGGTAGGTACTGTCATTGTCCCCATCTGGCCAAGGAGGAAACGGAGGCGCAGACAGGTGCATTACTTGCCCAGGTCACTCCGCTGGAAAATGGCGGGTTCTAACCCAAGGACACTGACTTCGGAGGCCACACGGTCCATAATGATCAGAACAGCAGGAGTTAGGGCAGTGGCTGAAAGTACGGCTCTGGAGGCAGACGGGCCTGGGTGTGCGTGCTGGGTCTGCAACCCTCAATTCTGCCATGGCACCGCAGTATTTAAAACCTGGATGGGGGCGTCTGGGGAGCTCAGCCGCTTAAGGCTCCGACTTCGGCTCAGGTCACCGGTCTGGTGGTTTGTGGGTTCAAGCCCGACGTCAGGCTCTGTGCTGACAGCTCAGAGCCTGGAGCCTGCTTTGGATTCTGTGTCTCCCTCTCTCTCTCTCTCTCTGCCCCTCCATTGCTCATGCTCTCTCTCTCTCACACACACAAATAAAGAAACATTTAAATAAATAAATAAAACCTTGGTCAACGCTGGAGATGGTCTGTTTAAACTCCTTGGTTTCCCAAGTACAGACCTGTGGGAGCAAAAGGGAAACTCCTGTGGCGACTCAGACAACTACACTTGGCAGGTCCTGCTGGGGCCGAACGGGCCCCATCACCCTTCAGCTGGAGGGGGGATCCCCGACCTCAGTGCAACCCCCTCCTCAGCGGTTCTGCAGTCTGACTATCCCCACACCTGGAAAGGGTGCTGAGGTACAGGAAGCTGAGGAGGACCCAGGACTTCTTGAGCTGCACAGCAACCGCTTAGGGCCTAAGGAATCTGCAAGTATCTGGCATCTCCCTAAGAACCTCCTGGACCAAATCCTGGCGCGTGGGTCAACTCCAAAGGCTCCACTTGGGTTGAGCAGTACCGCATCACCAAGGAGGAAACATAAAACAAAGTGACTCACAGCTCAAAGAATTCCTTGAAAGTTTGATCTTTTAATTAAAAAACAAAAACAAAAAAGCACTTGGGGCACCCGGGTGACTCAGCTGGTTAAGCATCTGACATGACCTGAGATCAGGTCATGATCTCATGGTTCATGAGTTCAAGCCTCTGTGCTGACAGCTCAGAGCCCGGAGCCAACTTTGGATTCTACGTCTCCCTCTCTCTCTCTGCCCCTTACCCGCTCGTGCTCTCTCTCTCTCTCTCAAAATAAATAAACATTCAAAAAGTTAAAAACAACAACAACAACTTACTTTTTCCCTCTCGGTTTTCTCACTGACCAAAAGCAGATCATGGCAATACGTACCTCACAGGGCCCTTGGGAACGAGAAATGAAGTAAAGACTTGTGAGATGCTCACAACAGTGTAACTCTCCAAGAAATGCCAGATACGATTATAGTCACTCTATTACCCTCTAACAAAGGCACCCTTAAGATTAGCAGATGCAGTGACTGACGGCTGAAATGATTCACGCGTAGGCAGGCATCCGGAAAGTATGGTTTCGTAGGGGGCCGTGCCTTTAAATGGTGGCTGATATGCTGGAGCGCCTGTGTCGTGCTGGGTATTCTCCTGGGGGCCCAACAAATAGATCCCTCACATAGAACCCTCACAACACACCTATAGTGAAGCTGAACTCCTTCCCATCTCCCCACGTTTCAGCTTTGGGAACTAAAGCACAGACAGGCGAAGTCACCTGCCCGAGTTCAAACAGCCAGCAGGCTGCGGAGGTGGGATCCGGTAACCAGTATACAGACCACTTCTCGGAACCACAGACGAATGCGTGTTTCAGGAAACAGCCGCCAGAGACATCACGTAGCAATCCTGCACCCCCGCCATGCCCACCGCACTCAAAGCCTCCTCCTACCACACCGATCCCCTCTTCCTCTCTGTTTTCATTATTTGTTTTCCTTGTTTTTTTTTTAGACCAAAAAAAAAAAAAAAACCCAATCCTGAATGAAACCAAGTTTAGTTGCAAATAAAACTGAATTGTCCAAAACCGAAGCATATAATTAGAGAACGTTAATCTCTGGGCAGTTCTCCACTCCCCACCCAGCCCCAAAATATACTAACATTTGCAAAAGAGAATTCATCTTTACCTAAAACTATAATTAAGCGGCTGCTGGCGGTTACCTTGGTGACATTAAAAAAAAAAAAAAAAGCCTCCACAACAGCTCCCCACACTGGATAATACAAACCAGGCAGCCAAATAAGTCAACAGGTTGTCCAGGAAACTGTTTCCTTGACAACCAGGAAGATGGAGGGGGACAGAGAGTTGGGGAAATGTCAGAGCCACAAACCTACGTTAAAGGAGAAAAAAGCCCCTTTGGCATGACTGAGCAGATCTTCAACTTGTACCAAGCCGCAGCACATTGAACAAAAATGACTCTTTGTGACACGAAGAAGGCGACCGGGGGACATGGCAGAACCCAATCTCCCTTTCATTGCTCACGCACTGGGTGAGTTTCCTTTTCAGGGCATGGAGTCTGACTTCGCAAAAGAAGCTCCATTCACTCTCTCACCCATCAGACGTTTGTTGAGCACGTACTACGTGCCAGCACTGCCCATGTCTCCTGGCTCTGGTCTTGCATGGATCTCCATGCTTGGCAACCTTGGCCATGTGGGCCAAGAATTCTGGAAGTGACACATAGAATGTAGGACCATTTTTTTCTAATTTGAACATCTGGGTTTCTCCCTATGTATTCCCTTTCCTGTCTCCCATTCTAGCAAAGGGTCAGTTCTATGCTTGCTTGTCTCGGCTTCAGAGAGAAGGGGAGAGGCAAGAGGGTTGTAGGACAGAAGCTGGAATGGTCTAGAAGACAATCTCACCACCAGCTTTGTTGGCGAGGACAAATGGCTCTTGGATGGGACTCAGCCATGTCTCCTGGAAAACCAGGAGAGGACATCAGTGCCCCTAAGGAATGGGCAAGGGGAGAGGGAGGGAGGAGCCCATGGCACGAAGAGATTCCGTGAGACCATGGGCCTTTGAGCAGAGGTCCGGGACCCTGGTCCTTGGCCGTGCTGCAGGTGTGTGGAAGAGTGTTGTGCCCCTGGAATGGAATGGTCACAGGGTCCCAGCGTGACAAAGAGTGGCCAGGAAAGAAGCAGCAGACATGGGCACGTCTGGGTAAACATGTGTCTCCAGAGTGAGCACTGTGGACAGATAACTACAGGGGCCGGGCCAGGGCTTCAGGGCTATGTCCCCCAACCTTTCTTCACCGTGGGGCGATGGTGGTGCAGGGAGTCCCGAGGAGGTGGGCCTGAAGTAGATTTACAAAAATAATGTTCCATGTCTTGTCCTCCAAAGGGCCTGGACAGAGAGCCATTGTTGCCAAGTATAATTTTCAGAGCTGCATTTTCCAGACTACTTGAGAAGTTCCTGCTGCTGAATTTTGCAGAGAAGGGACGGGGCGGGGGGGGGGGGGGTGCATCCAGAAGCATCTACACCTGGAAATCCCAAACCTGGTTTCCCTTGCATAAAACTCTTTCACCTCTGGCTGGCCCATCCGTGCTTTTTTGCATTGTTCCTTCTCCAACAGTGCTTTCCATCCAATTACTTCCTGATCGTAAATGAGACTGCCGTGGTGTCCTATTGATCCTCGCAGGGTGGACAGCAAATTCAGGAGTAGCCTCTTTTCCAGCCCAACTGACTCGGACAAACATAACCCATCTGACTGCACGCATATGTCGCCAGCACGCAGGCAACAATAAGAATTACATGGATCTCCGCTGCGCTTTCCCGACAGGCAATTTTTTCATGTGCTCTCTGCCACAAATCTTGTGTGCCACATGCCCATTTTACAGATGCGAAAACCAAGCCACAAGGATGGTGAAGACCTACCCAGGGCGCCCGCAGCCAATTCATTCGTGGGGTGGAGCCCCAGGGCCAGGTCTTCTGAGCCCGACTCCGCCCCGAACATTCTCCCTCTGTTCTCACACCTCGCCTTTCCAGTGTGTGGATTTCTCTCCTGTTTTCCTATTTCACCTCTCCCTGCGGGTTTTCTTCTCCTTCTTTTTTGCTTCCTCAAACGCTCCCACCCCCAGGGGACACTTGGTGATGGCTGCAGACCTCTGTGGTGGTTGTACTGGGGGGAGGGGGTGCTGGCGGGCACAGTAGGGCTGGAGATACTGCCCACATCTTACAGCACACGGGACGGTCCCGAGCAACAAAGAGCTGTCTGCCCCAAATCTCAACAGTGCCAAATCTGAGACACCCTGTCACCCTAGGAAGATAAAAAGTCTGTTCGTATAAAGACTTGGAACCAGCTATGACTACTTTTGTTCATGATGTTGCTCACACACTATTGCACCTGTGGGGTCCGGGTTATTTACAACAAGAGGAAAAAACGCCGGGAGCGCCCTCACGCTTCAGTCCTTAAGTTCACTCATGTAATCAAGTATTCACTGACTTCCCTCCACGGGAAAGGGGCTGTGGCCCACAGACAAGAGAAATGTCCTGTCCTGAGGACAGGGTCAAGCCCTGGGCTTTCAGCCTAAACGTAAATCCAGGAAATCATCCCCAAGGGCACTGGGGGATGAGGGTCCCGGAAAACCTTTCATGGGTCTTGAGATGGTCCTGCCACAGGGTCTTTCTCTAACCGCGGGATCCATGGGAATATTGCTGAAATTCTTTCATTCCAAATGCCAACAGGATTCACTGCAAAGAAAAAAAAAACCAAAAAAACAAAAAAAACAAAAAATAAAAAGCCTCCAGGAAACGCGATTGCACCCACAAGGCACTGCTTACAAATCGAAGACTCTCAGCCTCGAAAACAACCAAAGATAAATTATTTTGCTCAACCACCTTTCTTCCATCACACCCACCACCAGGAAACACAGGAAAAGTCTGGAAGGTGAGGGAGCCCAACGCGATTTGCATATTCAACAGCCCCGTGGAAGGTGAAAGAACATAACCAGAGGTTATCACGTGAGTGGGGGTGGGGGTGGAGGAGGGACCGCTCACCTTCTGAAACACAGGAGCTAAAAATACCGCTGCCACATGTCATTTACAAATTTCAAGGGCTGTTTAGACAATACCATGATCAGACTGCAGTGGATACATATTTTCCCCCCAGTGATTAAACACAGCCTGATTTTTAAGTACCACCTAGCAGCCTCCAGGTTGGTCTGGAGAAACCACTCTTTGATTTCTGTATTTGATTGGCACGCCGGGGGGTCCCAATCATGCCTCCTTCACCCAGCACCTAAAATCAGATGTTATTTGACTGCGGGAAGGGGGGCTGAAAGGAGGCGGGGGGACAGGAGAGCAAAAGCTTCAGCAAGAGGGGCTTCTCATCAGAGGCAAAGAGGGTACCAGGGCTCCCCACTTGCCTTCTTTCTAAAGAAGGTTTTAGGTTTCTCCTAAAACCAAGAAAGATGTGTGGGGAGAGGGAACCAGGCAATAAAACGGGAACAGCCTGTGGCCCCGGAAATAATTACATTTTCCCCCTTCACATCGGGGCAGGGGACAGAATAAATAGCTCAATATAATCAGGTGACGCTTTCTGGGACTGGACAAGGTGTTCAGTGAATGTGGGCAAAACTCTCCTGCTTGAGTCTCCCCACGTCCCGGTGGGGCCAGCTGGCTGAGCTGAGGCTGGTTTCTGGGGAAGCCGAGAGATACGTCCAGTGTCTCTGAGTTTCTTTGGGAAGAAGAGGGGGCATCTGGGTTCTCTCTCTGTCTCTCTTTTTTTTTTAGGTAGACTTCACACCCAGCGCGGAGCCCAACACGGGGTTTGAACTCACAACCCTGAGATCAAGACCTGAGCTGAGATCGAGTTGGACGCTTAATCGACTAAGCTACCCAGGCACCCCCGGGGGTTTTCTTTTTAGAGTGGTGGAAAGATTCTAAAATTAGAAAATGGTGATGTTTGCACAGCTCTGTGATTATATTAAAAATTCAGCTGCACACTTTAAAAGGAATTTTATGTATGCAAATTAAATTTCAATAAAGCTGCTGTAAAAAAGAATAAAGAAAACCAGGAAATTACTGTAAATAAATGTGGTTTTTTTTTCCCCCTTTAAAAAAGTAGGAGGGGGAGGTTTAGATCCAAGCACTCTAGATTCAAATCCTGCCTCTCCTTCCTTGTAGCTGTGAGACTTACTCAGTCTCCCTGGGCCTCAATTGTCCCATCCATAAAATGGGTATGTTACAAGTGTACTTCCTTCACAGGACTGCCGTGGGGACTAAGTGGGGTGTTGTTTGTGAGGAGCCTGACCCCAGGCAAGTGCCTTGAGCTCTGCATGAATAAATGATCTGTAAGAGGCTGGTGGCTCAGGAGGGGCCTGGGCAGGAAATGGGGTATGTCAACCACTTTCAGGATGGGCCTGCCTGACCCTGTGGTGTGAGTGTGTCTACCCAGACCCTTGCACCAGCAGCTGACCAAGCAAGGCAGCACGAGTAACACAGACTGGCCTTTACTGAGCACTTACTCCGTGGGAAACACCTCACATGCACGATCTCATTTAAACTTTGTTTCAATCCAGGCAATCTGAGACCCAGGGTGGGCCTGGGTGAGCTTGAGAAAGCCAGTGGTTCAATACCCAGGAATTCCGGTGTTAGCTAGGCAAGAATTTTACAAGCAGGTTATTTTTTTCTTTTTTTTAGAATTTTTTTTTTAAGTTTATTTATTTGGAGAGAGAGGGAGAGAGAGAAGGCACCAGGGAGAGGCAGAGAGACAGGGAGAGAGAGAAAGAATCCCAAGCAGGCTCCTCAGGGTCAGCACAGAGCCCAACCCAGGGCTCGAACCTATGAACCGTGAGATCATGACCTGAGCAGAAACCAAGAGTCGGACACTTAACCGACTGAGCCACTCAGGCGCCCCTGCAAGCAGGTTATTAAATCATTGGTGGCAACCATGGTAGAAATCAGCCGTGATGTGAAGATTTACACCCAGGAAATCTGCAGCTGTTAGAAATCTGGGTTCTTTCCCCCTTCATCCCTCACCGCACCCCCACCCACAGCCAATTTGTGAGCGCATCATTAACCACCACACTAGGAGGGTCCGTTGGGTCCTCCTTCCTACACGTGGGGATAAGAAACCCTCACATTTGGGGCGCCTGAGTGGCTCGGTGGGTTAAACGTCTGACTTCGGCTCCAGTCACAATCTCCCAGTCTGTGACTTTGAGCCCCATGTCGGGCTCTGTGCTGACAGCTCAGAGCCTGGAGCCTGCTTCGGATTCTGTGTCTCCCTCTCTCTCTGCCTCACCCCCGTTCATGCTCTGTCTCTCTTGCTCTCAAAAATAAAACATAAAAAAAAAGTTAAAAAAAAACCCTCACATTTTCATGGCACTTTGGGATTCACACTATGCTTTTAAATCCATCAAAATCGAACAAAACCGTGAAATAAAAATTATTTACATCGATGATGATGAAAGTAGGCTCCAGAGGGAAAGAAACCCCAGGAGCTGAGTGCACCACAGACCTCCTGAGCTCTAGCCAGGCCCTTCGGTCTCGAAAGGCAGAGGCCCCAGAGTAAGTGGCCGGTAGGGTCTCCTTAAAGCTACCCAGCGTCTCCACGGTGACAGGCAGTAGGGGCCCCATGGGCTTTGGGACGTGGACCCTCTTCCCCACTCTACAGGCCCTATAGTTCCTCCAGAAGAGTGAGCAAAAGCTTTTCACAGTTTCCACAAGGAGACGGTCTGGAGGTGGAATTTAAGTGGGTGTGAATCTTGAAGCAACTAAAACGTCCAAGTAAAGTCTGACAGAGCCTGGTGCTTTGCATAAGAGAAAGACAATAAATGTTTCATGAATGAATGAGTGAGTGAGTGAATGAATGGAATAATCCCACCTATGCTCGGAGTTTTACAGACTCAACCTCAGGCTTTAAGTCAGAGCTGTGCACTCGTCTGATTTTACCAGTGGCCCCAATTACAGGCCTCCCTGCCTCCATACTCTTTGTCCCCACTTTGCCGTCCCTCCCTCTGCTGGGCCCGGCATATGACTTGCTTTGGCCCGTGGGATACATTAGCAAATGTGATACAAGCACAGCTCGAGAAGCGGGTGGGTGTTCCTGCTTGTCCCCTTGAATGACTAGCTCTCTCTTGGACCACTGCCACCACCATGAGAACACGCCTGAACTGTGAAGAACATGGAAACACATGGAGGAAAGCTGAGCCATCCCAGTCAAGGCCATGCTACACCACCCAGCCGACCCACCTGCTGACCATAGACACGTGAGTGGGACCAGCTGAGGTCGGGGCACCCGCCCAGCTCACCCTTAAACACATGAGAAATAATAAGAGGTTGCTGTTTAAAGCCACAAAGTTCTGGGGTGGTTTGTTACTCAGCGGTCGCTACCCGATGCAGCCTGCCTGCTTGGCGACTCTCCCAAAAGCTCAGAGGCACCTGCTCCTTTCTCTCTTCTGAATCAGCCACGTCGAGGATTCTGATGAAACGCTTCAGCATGGCTGCTTCTTACCTAACTAGTCAGGTACAAGATCAGCCCCCAGTGAGGAGAACAGACAAAGCTGCCTTCAGCTGAATGAACAAAGATATTCTTGAACACCACCACTCCCTTGGGGAGTACAGTCCCCACAGTTAAGATTCTTAAAGAAATTCTGAAGGAACAACAGGCTTCCTTTCCATTCCTGCTTTGAAAGGTGAGTTTTGCCTGAATCGTTGCTGATCTGTCCTCTCTCTCCTCTCTCTCTCTGCTTGCAGCCTGATACTCTGCCAGAATTAAGACATCATCTAGCGCCTCTGATTTAGCCTTACCCTTCGAATGGGATTTCTTTTCCAGATATGACGTAAAGTCCCAAGATATGCCAGAGCTAGCACTGCCAAAGACCGGCAACATCCAAAATCTGATTTTCAGGCTCTTTCCCAGTCGAGGCGAAAGAGAGAAGCGGTCTCCGATCTCCCTGCTCCAAGGATGGCCCACAGACCAGCAGCACGGGGGCCCTGTCAGACTTTTTGCTCTCAGTGCGGAATTCTGGGCCCCACCCCTGAGCTACGGCATCGGAACGTGCATTTGAACAAGATGCCCAGGGGACGTGGCATGCTCGGGTTTGGGGGGGCACTGCTCTACGACACTGGTCCCCAATTCTCCATCTGCACCTGAATTTGTCCTGATGTCAAGGCCTCTGGGGTGGCTGCACAGGGGGGTTTTAAAACTGGACATCAACCCTCACTCTTGCCGCATCAAGGACACCTTCACCCAGCAACAGAGCCCAAATCCCTCCAACACAGGGCACAGAAGCACACTTCCTACCACCAGGCTTGAAGTCCCTCGTGTACGACCCCGACTTGCAAGGGTTTTCTCTTCTCAAGTACAGGCTGGGTATCTTGAAGGGCTTCTCGACACCCCACGGAGACCCCAGGATTCATTCACAAGTAACGCTCAGTCTTGCCACAGGATTAAAGGTTTCAAGGGATTCCCTTTTGATCCCGACGTGATAGCTCCTTGCCTAAACATAAGAGCTTTGCTGGGAGTAATCTCCATGGAAATCAGTAACCCAGTTTATTAACAAGGAAAAAAAAATACTCCTAAGGACATTTTAAACTTTTAAATAACGTTGCAAGCGAATAACAAGGAAAACAAAGCATTTTTAAAGCGAACAAGCCCCTATAGCAGACATGAAATTTGAACTACAACGCTCTCTGAATTTTAACAATCCGATTTTAAGCTCTTAATAAGCCCTGGAAATCCAGTTAATTTAAATTACTGGCCACACACCAACACGCTCCCTGAAATAATTCACACCTTCAATCGTCTCAGGGAATGTATTTCCCCCCTCCCCAAAAAAACCCAAAAAACGTATATGAGGTTGTTTATATGCTGCTTCTGCTGACATATGATTTTCTAGAAATCTCTGAACTTTGGGATGAAAAGACAATTGGAAAACAGACCTCGGTGGTGTTTCCAAATGACTTTTTGTCCCCTGTTCACAATAACCTTTTCAAGAAGGAATCAGTGAGGCTGAAGGTGACTGTAATTATATAGCTACCAGCACTGAAAAGACAAGACTGTGCAGTCACAAAGATAAGACACGAGTTTAAAATGTTTTAGGTAACATGCAAATGTATTCTGATTTTTTTTTTCCCAACTCCTTTTAGAAGAAAAAAAAAATCTTGCTTGAAAGATGGTCTCGAGGTGGAAAATTGGAAAACTGAACCGTCTCTCTCTGCCCAAGCTGGGAGGAAGCAGCTTTTAAGGGCCAAGCCTTTAATTCTAGAATGTGGTCAGCTGGGTCGCTGGCGTGACCGGCTGGTGCCGGGATCACAACCACCCCCCTTTTTTCTAATTCTGCCTCCTGATTTTCCCCCTATGGAAACTTTGCTCCTTTTCTCTCAGTCTGTGGAGGCTGGGGACTGCTGACCTCACCTCTGACCCCGAAGGTAAGCCTCTGATCCAGCCCTGGCCCATCCACTCATTTCATTCTGAGGTTCCTAAGGATTGGTTCAGGGGTGTGGCATGTGACCTAAGCCAGTCCCAGTAGCGGCATCCCCAGGAAGTCTCTGGGAACTAGTAGGGAAAAAAAGGTACTTTCTTTCCAGTGAAGATGCTTAGCTGGGATGCAGAGGATGTGGCAGAGAATAAGGCTGGAGACCACTTCGCCAGAAGAGCCAATACTGAGAATGAAGAAGAACACAGTGGAAGGCGGGACGTCAGTGAGCCCTGGATCCACACAGTGGAAGGCGGGACGTCAATGAGCCCTGGATCCAGCCGTACCTGAAACCTCCAGACTTCTAAAATAGGAGAACTAATATATTCCACCCCTCCTCTTTTTTTTTTTCCTTCTCAACCAGTTTTGAGTTTTATTCCTGTCACTTGCCACCCTAATCATCTATCTGCTTCTAGTAAAACCCCCTCATGGTTTTCACAGGACAGTCAAGAGAAACCATGAATTCCTGACCCAAAAATCTCAAGAGATCATCTGGTCCAGCCCCTTGTGTCTGAGCATACGAGAGGACTAAAATGTTGTAAACTATAGAGCCTCAGCAAAGATCCCAAGGGACTCAGACTCTGCACCCTCTATCCAGAACCCATATGACAACATACTATTAGAGCCTGAAGATGCACCATACGTCTGTAGGTGGCCTGGGAAATATTCTTCTGGCTGACAAAAAAAAAAAAAAAAAAAAAAAAAAATCCACCAACGAAACCAACATCCTAATATTAGATTTCATGTGCTACCAAGTAAACTTTTTCTCTTATAGAACGAATTGTTTCTATAGAAACGAATGCTTTTCTAGCAACCCAATCTCTATTAAGGTTGCTATAGGAACAGTTGAGAAATTGGAAAAATGTAGAAAAAGGGTAAATGACTGTTCGATGTCTTTTTTTTTTTTCCTGGAAACCCACAGAGGGCAAATGCCTTTTTACTTCTGAATACCTTGGTCCTTGGAACAGGCTCTGGGAACACTTGGGAGTATAATTCTACTTCTGTTGCCTTCTTATTCCCTGGCAAGGGTTTTATCAAGTGGTTGAAATTTAACTTAGAATATGGCAAGTTTTACTAAGAACCACCCTCTAGAGATCATTTTCGAAGACCAGGGGTACAAAAGAAGAAGGTACAGAACTACGGATGCAAAAGCATAGTAATAAGTGCTGTTGGCCACACAAATGCTGCAGATATTGTCTTTTGGAAAGAAACCCTTCATTTGGGGAAATATAAGTGCACAGTTTCATGCGAGCTTTGTTATACACAGTAAGCCCATGCGGCATGCCGCTCAGGCCTTGTGATATCAGTGGCCAACACACCAGGGAAAGTTTTCCTTTGTTTACTGGAGAGTGGGGAGGAAATACGAACACGGTCCCTTCTCTATTACCCTGCTTCTGGAATCATCTACGGACAAGTAGGGTAGGATATCTGTCTGATGGAGAGAGAATTCTCTCTCAAGTCTCACTAACTGCAAAAGCCAGTAGATTGGAGAGAGAGAGAGTCACAAAAGCCAGAGAGTCATAATCACCAGCTCAAACCATAGAGCCTTGGGTGAGTCACTTCATCGCTCTGAGTGGGCCTATTTGTTCCCATCTATAAAATGGGGCTAACAAGATCGGTATAATATGGGTCCCAGCTGGCACAAAGTAGAGTTAGCAACCCCATTTCACACTAGCCTCGTGTGTCTCCTTCAGAAACCAGATAACGTAAAGGGGTGGAACCGGCAGTGTGTGAAAGGCAGTAGAGAGCAGTGGGGTCTGTGGCAAAAGTCAATGACAGCACGCTGCTGTAAAAGAAATGCAAATATTTTTGATGCCTTGTCTGTAGGCTAGTTTCATCTGGGGCCCTGCGACTGAAACCCCCCCATCTGCACCTGCTGAGGACTTGGGGTTGAACTTTGTCCGCAAGTGGGATTAACATAGCCAGACCTCCGACAGAATGGAGCCTCTCCTGTGGAAGCTTGGTCACCAGGGGGAGGGCATCCGTGGCAAGCCTTCAGGGTGAGAAGCGAAAAGTCTGGCCTGTCAAGACAGCCCGCAGCTTCTCACCGCCCCCCCTCGGCCTCTAGCCTGGTCCAAGCCACGGTCACCTCTCGAGGGAAGGGGCACACGCTAGGCAGGGTTCTCCAGAAGAACAGGACCAAGAGGATGCATACGGAAAGGGACACGAGGGAGTGGTCCACACTGTTATGGAGGCTGAGACCTGCCGTTTTCAAGCTGCAGGCCAGAGCAGCCGGTGCTGTAGTTCTGATCCAGACCCGGAGGCCCAAGAACTGGGACGCTCCTGGACTTGCTCTCGGACCCTGTCCAAGTCCAAAGGGCCAAGGCAGAAGGTGGATGTGCCAGCTCGAGTAAGAGCAGATTCGCTCTTCCTCTGCCTCTTCAGACGCCCCCTGGATAGATGCTCTCCGCCCGCAGTGGTGAGGGCAGGTTTCTTTCTCATTCAGTCTTCTTCACCAGTGCAAAGACCGATCTCTTCCAGAGACACACTCAGAGGTAGTGTTTCGCCAGCTACGTGGCATCCCTTGGCCCGGCCAAGCTGACGCGTAGAACTGACCTTCACAAGGCAGTTGCCTCCTCACCGGTCTCCCTGCTTATACTCACACCCCCCACGGCCCATCCGCAATACACAGGGGGGAGGGGCAGAGAGAGATGGGGACAGAGGATCCGAAGCAGGCTCTGAGCTGTCAGCATGGAGCCCGACGCGGGGCTCGAACCCACGAACCATGAGATCATGAGCTGAGCTGAAGTCGGATGCTCGACTGACTGAGCCACCCAGGCGCCCCAGGAGGAATCCTTTTAAAAAAAAAAAAGTTAAGAGGTGTCTGGGTGGCTCAGTCGGTTAAGCATCTGTATCTTGGCTTTGGCTCAGGTCATGATCTCACAGCTTGTGAGTTCAAGCCCCACTTTGGGCTCTGTGCTGGCAGCCTGGAGCCTGCTTGGATCTGTCTCCCTCTCTCTCTGCCCTTCTCCAGCTCACTTGCTCTCTCTCTCGTTCTCTCTCTCAAAATAAATAAATAAACTTAAAAAGAAAAAGTTACATCATGCCCCTTCTCTGCCTCAAACTCTCCAATAGCTTCCCGTCGCCTTCAGAATGCAAACCAAAGACCCTAACTGATCCTCCCTAACCCTGGCACCCCACCCATCTCCCACCTTCTCCACTAGCCACGCTGGCCCTCTTGCTGTTCCTCAGACACACCAGGCATGCTCCTGCCTCAGGGCCTTTGCACTTACTGGTCCGTCTGCCTAGAACATTTTTATGCTAGATGTACACGTGGCTGGCCCCCCGGCTCCTTTAGGCAGTTAGCCCACTCTTACCACTTCCAAGTAAAGCCTTCCTTTGGCCACTCCATATAAAATGACAATACTCCACTGCCGGAACTTAGCCCCCTTCTCGCTTTGGTTTTCTCCATACCACAGGTTATCAGCTGACATATTTATCTGTCTCTCTCCCCCATTAGAAGACAAACTCTATTGAGGGTAGGAATTTTCATCTCCTTTGCTTCCTGCTGGATTCCTGGTGCCCAGAACAGCCCCTAGCACAGAGTAAGTTCCCAACAACCCTCTGTTGAATGACAATTAATGAAGCCAGAGAACTGAGATGCATGGAGGAGGGTGTGTCAGAGCAGGGAGAAGGTACCAGAGCTCATGCTAGTTCCGTCTCCCATGGCCGATAGTCACGCATCAGGCCATTCATTCAACGTGCAGGAGCACCTACCACCTGCCGGGCACAAAATGCTGCAGGAAGCCTGCCTCCAATACAGCTTACTCATTAGCTGGGGGAGACAGACAATAATGAGTAAACCTACAGGCAGTGAGATGTGCGTGAAGGAAAAAATAGCCCAAGGTGAGTAAAAGTGGGGCAGAGGGAAAGGAGGCTTGGTGTTTCGATCCAGGGGTCAGGGACAGCTTCTCCAAGCAAGGGATACTCGTACTGAGAACTGGTAGAGTGAGCGAACCAGTGCCTGGGGCACAGAGCCCACAAACCTCCCAGATTCCCTCCACCCCTTCCTTCTCGACCCTCGCACTCCATCAAAGCCCCGTGTGTGCAGGGATGCCCCGCCCCTTTCAGGACTGAGAGCCACCCACACCCCAGGTGAGGGACCTGGAAGGAGGAGGGCCCAGCTCTCTTCTGTCTCCCTCTTAGTCAAGGCGTTCCCCACAGAGAAAGCTACTGTCTTCCGTACTTCTGGGTCGTGTTCCCTGGCCTGTTCTTCCATTCTTTGGTATAAACTCATCTTTCATTAAAAAAGCAATTCTTTGAGCCAAAACATGAAATTTCCTGGTCCCCTGGCTAAGCTTGGCCTTGGGACCATAAGTTCAGTGTTGTGCAGAAATTCTTAGAATGTTCCTTAAGGGGGGGTGGGGGGGGGTGGGGGGGGTGGGGGGGGGGAGGGTGCCTGGGTGGCACAGTTGGTTAAACATCCAACTCTTGATCTCAGCTCAGGTCATGATCTCACAGTTTGTGAGTTCAAGCCCCATATCAGGCTCTGTGCCATTAGCACATAGCTTGGGATTCTGTCTCTCCTTTTCTCTGCCTCTACCCCACTTGTTCTCTCTCTCTCTCTCAAAATAAATAAATAAACTTTAAAAATTAAAAAAAAAAAATGTTCCTTAAAGGGAGCTCCCCTAAGAAGTGGGTTCCTTTTGCCCTTTGCCCCTTCTTCCTCCTGATGCCTGGAATGCAGACATGATGGCTAAAGCTTCAGCAGCCATTTTGGGCCATGAGGCAAATGTAAGGGCCATGCTACAGAAAAATAAAAGTGCAGGACCTTGAAGACCAAGGAGTTGCCAAATCAATGTGAGACTGCCAACTTCTGGACTTGTTTTACATGAGAGAAAAATATACCTCCATTTGTTGACGTTACTGTTATTGGGTAGTCTAATCCCAGCCGATACACTATGACCTTCATGGATCCCGGACACATGCCTTCATGGGCTCCTTTCTTCATTAAAAATATTTAAAATTATGTTTTACGACTGTGTTGGTGTAAGGACATTATAATCTGGGCTAGATTCATTATTATGTATTCATTATTATGACATTCCTATTTTTCTTCTGATTTTAAAAAATTAAAATGGAAACATTTTTGCGGGTCCCTAAAAGCATCATGGCCTCATGCCTTCTGTGCCTAATGGAGACGTCCACCACGATACTCGTGCCTTATCTTGCTTTGCCCCTGATAGAACTTGACGGGGCAGGTAACATTATTCTTCCTGTTTTTCACATCAGGGAACTAAAGCCAGAGAGGTTGAGTCAATGTCCAGATTTGAATCCTGGTAAGTACAACTCCAAAGTCTACACTCTCAGCTTTTGACCCTAGGACAGGAGCTATTTTTAGCCCCCAAAGGCAATTTTGGGAGAGCTATTATTATTACGAGTGCAAACAGCTCTGACAACTTAAGAAAATAGATCTGATACATGGTAAGAAAGCATATTGGACACAAAGACCTTCTGGTAGCTCCTCATTATTTTAATCCACAAGATAAACCTAACTATGAGACTCATCTCTGCAGGCATGGTTTTAAATCCCCATCTTTTAGGGACTGGATTTATTCATCCAACTCCAGAAAGAAAATAACTCCACTTAGCTTGACAGACTCCACAATGAAAAGTAAATTATTTTTCTGGAAATGACCCTAAAAATAGCACGGAATGGGTCTGCGCACAGATACCAGAGGCAGTAAGACTGAATATGTTAGTTTTAAGGACATGGAGACTCTTCTGTGGGCTTGAGGGAAAAAAAAAAAAAAAAAAAGCACTTGATTTTCTAGGTAGCACGATAAATCACTCAGGGAAACAACTCTGGAGTAAAAACAGCGTGAACTTTGAGAGGACGGCAGAGTTCTCCATCCATCTTGCACGACTGCCCCGACGGGAGCCAAGGAGAAGTTCATCGCTAGGTTTATTTCTTTTCACGTCCTCTTACCACAAATTAGCACAAGGGAATGTTAATGAAAAAAACGCCCAAGGATGGCTTAGGCCTGGCAATCCACCGCCTTGCAGGCAGCCATGTGCAAATGGCTGGTTTCTTGAGAATAGCTACAAATCATTGCCCTTTACGTCGCTTTTTCTCTCCAAGCCCGGTCCCAGTAGACAATTTAGGCTCAGACAACGGCATTCTGTTTAGTCAGCCATCCATCCGGCACTTATCAGGTGCCTTCTGGATGCACCGCCCCCTATCAGCCACCAAAGACCACTACGAGGGTCCCACTTTTGGAAAGGGGAGCTGGCGTTCCGGGAGGGCTTGGAATACACAGAGGGATCAAGTGCACCGTCCTTTCCCCGACCAGAGGATGAGAGGCAGGAGGCTGGAGCCAGGTGGCCCCAGGTTTAAATCCCGCCTCCACCACCTGCAGAAACAATTTGGGCAAATTAACCTAAGCCTTGACATCCCCATCTGCAAAATGGGGACACTAAGAGTAACTTTCTCTCAGAGTGAATGGGGAGACGAGACGAGGTGATACGTGTAAAGCATTCAGCACACGGCAAGTGTTCTCTCGGTATTAGCCGCACGCTGTGCGCACGGTGCATGGCAAAGGGAAACGTTGGGAGGGCTTCTGAGTCTGGGGAGGAGGCTTGTGGGGAGCTAGAACGCCCTGCTCCCAACCCAGGCACTGGTTAACACAGGTGTGCTCACTTTTGGCAAAGTCATGAGGCGACACATGCGTGACTTACTTTCTGTAAGTACCTGAACAAAAAGTGTACGTGCGACAACAGAATGCCTAACATCCGGTTGGAAAATTGTCCGCCGTTCGGCCACATAACACACCTCCTCACCTTCCCCCCAACCTTCTGTGAGGCCCTTTGTGTGCACAAATGTCAAGTTACCCTGCGGGTGGGGGAGAGAAAGGCTGGTCAGCCGGGAGGGTCAGAACGAACCCGGCCCCTGGCACCACACGGGATCTGAGACGAAGTCTAACTATAAACCTGGAGAGATGGATTCCCTGCAGCCGAGGGTGGAGACGTCGTAGGCAGAAGCTGAGCCGTGCCACCTGCCCGCACCCTGCCCCCGGACACGTGTGGGGTCGACTTTGGGGAGGGGGTGGCCAGCTCCCCCAGCCCAGAGCACAGACCCACATCCCAGGCAGACCCTGGGTCAAATAGTAATTCTGCAATTTACCGCACAGATGGCCTTGGACAAGCCCTGGCACCTCCAGGCCTCAGTCTCCCCATCTGTAAAACGGACACTCACCGTGCGTACGTGCAGGCGAGAATCGCAGAAAGTGCCTGGCACGCGGGAGTTCTGCCAGCAAAGGCAGCTCTTGCTATTGAACGAAATTAGACCTGGCGGAAGACAGCACCACGAGAGCCTGGAAAGGCCGGGGGGGCCCGCTGAAACCACTTTGCTCTTTTCCCGTCTTCCTGGCAGAAGCGTCCACAAGCTAAGACGTGACCTTCACGTTAATAGTTTAAGAAGAGTCGCTGTTCCCACACGCACAGCATTGCCGTCCTCTCCGAGAACTCGGCTGCGGCAAAGGGGACGGGGGTTGCGGGGGCCGGAGCGCACCGGCGTGTGTAACAGAAACGCGGATATAATTAAGAGGCGGTTCGTCGGCAATAATTAGGCACTGGCTGGTTAATTCTTTCAAGATGCTAAACAGCCCTTCCCTGGAGCTACGGTAATTGACTCTGTCAATGGTGTTGCACACTGTCATCGAGAGACTTCCGCCTGGACAACCTGCTGACTCATTTTAACACGCGCACACATGCTCACTCTCTTTGCTCATTAACAGACAGGTCTGAGCAGAAGTGCTGGGCGCAGGGGTGGGGAGGAAGAGAGGTCTGGGGAAAGGCTAAGCAGGGAAGAAGCGCTGTCCTCAGGGAGAGCAGCACAGGGAGAAAGAGGAAGCCAGATGAGCTCCCACGCTGGCCTCAGACTGCCTGGATTCAAACCTGCTTTCACGGCTTCCCAGCTACGTGAGTGACCTCAAACAAGTCCCTTAAACGCTTGGAGCCTCAACGCTCCGTCTGTGAAATGGGGATAAATACCTTCACTTCAAGTGGGTGTTGCAAGGATTCGGAATAACACAGTGGCCAGTGCCTGGCACTGTGAGGGTGTTTAATAAACACTGGCTGGGGGGGGGGGGGTGTCATAGGGGCTCAGTCAGTTGAGCATCCAACTCAGGTCATGAACTCATGGTTCATGAGTGCAAGTCCTGCATGGTCCCCCCACTCTCAAAAATAAATACGCCTTTAAAAAAAATAATAAAAACTGGCTATTTGCTTGCACAGAGACGTAGGCTGAGCAGTGATAATGTATCTGGGACAAAAATCAGAGAAGTCTACCCTTGGTCCAAGAGAACCGGTTCCACATTTGCCTGCTGCATTGAGACTCTGCAATGTGACCTTAGGCAAGGTCCTTAATCTCTCTCTGCCTCAGTTTCCTCTTTTGAAAATTAATAAAGTGATAATACTTCCCTGGGAGGGTTGCATGATGAGCAAACGAGACGGCTCCTGGCACATAAGAGCTTCTCAAGAAACGGTGGGTCCGTGACTTTGTCTACCTTCAAGTTTGGCTTTGGAAAGCCTTCTCTTCAGACACCAGTGAGCAGGCAGCTGCTGACTGTGGATTTCACAGGTACGAAATTAGCAAGTGATTCCCCCAAGAAGCCCAACCTACCTTGAATTTTTTATCAACTCCATTGCTTGCCCTTTCTGGTTCCATCCCAGACTTCTCCCAAGTTGGCTCAACTTGTCTTAGAAGCCAGATAGGGGAGCGGAGCCTCAGTCAGGATGAGCCCCCCACATGTGGTGGGAGGAGGGGGAGGCATCCCTAAGTGAGCTCCCACGCGGTCACCGGGATGACAGCCAAGGTGACGGGAAAGTCCCCTCATGATCCAGGCTGACATTTGCTCCCCTGCCTCCCTCACAGTGGAGACAGGGAGGTGGTCGCCACCATCCCGCCTCCTGTGCCAGGAATTGGGGGTAAGGACGGGAATCGGCTTCCAGACATATCAGAGGGAGCCCAGCCCAGCCTCTGCTCCCGACTCCTAACCCTCTGGGCTGCCGCTGCCTGAGTCGTCGTTCTACAACACAGACTTCACCGTCTCATCCACCTGTGCACAAACATCCAGTCGCTTCCAGTGACCTCCAAGGTAAAGCCCACGACCAAGCGCAGCTCACAGGGTCCTTTGTGTGATCTCTACCAACCCCCTCAGATTCACCGACACGGCTCCCCGCCCTAGGCTTTTGCTGTGCAAACCTCTCTGCAAGCACGCTGTTCTCTCCCGTGCCTTCATGCATTTGCACCTGCACCTCTCTCTTCCTGCAAAGCCACCCTCCTTCTCCATCTGGAAGAGTCCGACTCATCCCTTAGTACCTAGCTGACATCACCTCCTCGTGTGACTTTCCCACCCCTCCCCCAGAGTTAGCTACCCCCATTTCCATTATACGTTGTGAAGCTTCATTCATTCTTTCTCTCTGTATTTACTCAGCCCCTGCCGTGTGCCAGCCACCGAGCTAGACCCTGAGGTCAGAGAACAAAAAAAAAGACCAACCCCTGTGCCGTGCAGCCACAGTCCAGTTGCTGGAGTCTAGCAGAAAAGACAGGTTTGCCTGATGGAGACACACAGGGCACTGGGAAAGCCTGGGAGGAGGGTCTCAGCCTAGTCTGGGGAGCAGCAACCCCCCCCCCCCGACCCCGCCCAAGGATGTGCTGTTTAAGCTAAAATGTACAGAATGGATAAGCACAAGCCAGAGGAAGGAGGGAAAGACAGAAAGACAATCACGGTCATGACCCATGATGAGACAGGAGAGACCCTGAGCCCTCCTGGAAGGGAAGGAGGCAGGGTGGCTGGAGCTCAAACAGTGAGGGGGGGGAGGAAGAAGGGCACGATGGGGTGGGAGAGGTGCTACGGGCACTTGCGAGCGGGAGAGGGCCTCTGGGGCCAAGCACAGGATCCTGTCCTAAGGGCATGGGAAGCCGGGAGGACTTTTAAATGCAGAGAAGAGAGCTGCTCGATGTGCACGACATACACGTGTGTTAAGGTCACTCTAGCTGCAGCGTGGACTCTGGTGCGGGGGCCAGTAAGAGCCGCGGGCGCACAGCTGGCGGACCAGCCTCGTCATCCGGGCAGCTCAGAGCGGGTAGTGGCATTGGAGGTGGAGCATGGTGAACGGACCTGCTCGAGACAGAAGAAGAAAGACTCTGGACTTAACAAGGCACTGATCTGGGGGAAGTGGCGGCGGGTGGGGGGGGGGGGCGCGGGAACTGAGTAGGATGTCCGGGCTGCTGTTCTGAGCTGCCCGGTGCCCGGTGATGGTCACGGAGATGGGCACGGCCGGGGAGGATCAGGCTGCTGGTGTGGGAAGCCAGGTCCCGGTCGGTTCAGGCTCTGGGTCTTGTGCACCTGATGCTCGCTGGCCTGTAGATACCCGAGGGGGAGTCCCGCAGGCCCCCGGATACAGGAGTCTCTGTATATATTTTTCCGGTTCCTGGAGGCTCCCCAGTCAGAAAGAGAGGGGCCGCGGGGCTGCTTTCACTTGCCTGTTTTCCTCTCCAGCACCTGTCATCCAGGTGACCCATCCACTGCCACTCCGCAGTTAGGCCAGATGCCCCCTCTGTGTCCCATGCAGCAAAAAGGGAGGAAGCCCCCTCCCAACTCACTACTGAACAAGCCACTGAAGCCTCAGGTGGTGTCTTGAACCCTACATATCCCCAAATGGCCCCTCCAGCTTGTACCTCTAACTTGTTCAGGCAGCAATGCGCCCAGCACCAAGGGAGATGCAGTAGCATTGTAGACCCATCTTGCTAATCCTTTTCCATTTTGTCAGTGCATGGGCCGGGCTGGGCACGTGACCTGCTTCTAGCCAATGAGCTCGAAAGGGAGGTCTGTGGGGGGTTGTAGAAAAGCCTGTTCTCCCTGATAAAAGGGAGAGTCACAGGAAGAGGAAGACTCTCGATACCTTTCTTACCTTTCCCCCTTGGATCACAGCCATAGGCAGATGTGATGCCTGGAGCTGCAGCAGCTATTCTGTGACCATGAAGCAATAAGCCTAAGGGTGAAAATCCACCCCGCTGAGGGAGGTGGAGCTGAAGTATAGAAGCACACCGGGTGCTCGGTGGCGTCACTGAGTTGCAAACCATAGGACCATCTATCCTTGTTAAGGAAATAATGGCTGATCTATGATTTCAGCTATTGTTGGTTGGGGTGTCTCTTACTTGCAGCTGAAAGCCATACATCCAAGTCTCCATTTATCCATCATCTCACAGACTAGAATGCCAGGTCCTTGAGAAAAGGGATTTTTGTCTGTTGTGTCTGTTGTGCCAGAATGGTGCCTGGCATATAGGGGGCGCTCAGTAAGTGTCCAGTGAATGAGTGGATCTCAGCATCCATGCCTCATCACCAGTTTCCAGCCACCTTCATTCGGAAAACCAACACCATGAGCACATCAGCTCATGTCAATACTGCAACGGTAATCGCTATTACCAACTGCTGATCACGCGCTAGGACTGTGCTAACCCTTTACAGGTGCTATCTCTTTGAATCCTCACGACTATACTCGGAAGTAGGAACCGTTGTTATCTTCATCCCAAGGAGAGGGAAACTGAGACTCAAAGGAGACAGGTGATGCACCCAAAGGCATCCAGCTGGAAGAGCTGGGATTCAAAACCAGCCAATTCACTCCAAATCTCGTGCCCTGAATTGTCATGCTACACAGCCTGCTTAAGTCAGTAGCAGCCTTACCTACCCATGGGCCTCTCGGGGCAGCTGAGACACAGAGTCAGGGGAGGCGGAGCAGAGCGGAGGTCCAGAGGTGAGGAAGGAGCGTGCCTTACTCCAAAAGTGTATCGTCCCTGGAAGGAGGAGGTAGTCAATATCATTAATTCAAAGACAGCTGGTCAATAGCATTAATTCAAAGACATTAATTCAAAGACATCATTTAAGGCAAAGCAATGAGAACCAGAAGTGGGTCATCTCAAGGTGTGGGAGAAACAGAGACAGAAGGTAAAGACCCCACAGCATAGACTCCAGGGTGGGCTCCACACTTTTTAGCCACTGCTTCTTTCCACCCAGGACTGCCCTACCCTGCCCTGCCAGGGGCGCTTTGGGGGTAGAGAGTCCCATGGTGTCTGTGACATATCCATTCCATCTCCCTCTGTCCAGGTTTTAATTGGTTTGGGGTTAAATCGTGCTGGGGCGGGGGGGGTGGGGAAGGTGAGGAGGTTGGAGCTCTTATTCACAATGGAATGGAGGAGACAGACACGGCCAATGACACGGCCAATGGGAGGTAAAAGCTCTGAAATACACATCTCCATCCCGTGGGCGGGTCTGTTTAACCAGCCCAGGTGCAAAGCTTGAGTTTATTAAATAAACAACGTCACCAGTATTTTAAAAACTGACTTGGTGAAGGGATGCATGGCACGTTGTAGAGAGGGCTCATCACAGCCTGGGCAGCATCTGAACGCGATGGGATTTGTCAGCCCAAATTTTCAAACCAATTAGATTTATGTCATGGAATCAGCTACACAGACCAAAGTTTATATTCCGATAAACTTGGAATCACTACAAATAATGAGCCCGACACACTCACCTGCCTTGTTTCACCTCCCAGGGCCCTGCTGTGGTGGGCTCCATGCTGGCCTGTCAAGGACACTTGCTTGCCCCCGATGGAGGCATGTGTCATCAGTCATATCACACCCCGCTCTAGCCACAGCCCCTCCAACTCCTCTTCTGTTCTAGAAGAGACAAAGCCTCTTTCAGGGAGGGAGGGACAGAAGGAACTAACATGGGGTGAGAGTCTACAAGGAGGCAGCCCCCCGGCAGACACTCATCTAACGGCCGAAATAAACCAGGGAGGGGGACAAAATCATTCCTCCTTCACAGACACAGAAATTGAGGCTGAGAGAAGTGAATTCTTAAACAGGAATATAAACCTGGGTTTGCATTCTAACACCTCAATTCATTCTCTTTCTCATTCGCCACGGTGCCTCTCTGACCATGAACTGACCCTTGGCCCTCTGCAAGCCCTCCTGGGATTAACAGAACACAGATAAGAATCTTCAACTAGGAATTGAACACTGACTTCAGGTAGAACACAACTAGTGGCTGGATAAATGAGTCCAGGTACCAGAGAAAAATGACTATATCAGCATTTTGTATTCAATACCGCTATTTTATCAAAAAGTGTATGGAATTAATAAAACTATTTTAAATCGCTGCAGTGAATCATCCAATATATTTTGAATACATAACTTTATAAACACTGCAAAACGTTAAGCCTCCAATGAGCGTATAAAATGTAGGTGGCACATATTAAATATGTAATACAAATTACTAGCAGGTAAAATTTAATACAGCATGACGAACATTGAATTCAATGTTGAATAAAAATTTTAAAAGTTTTAAATAATTGAGAAGTTTTTAAATAAACATTATTCTATTCTTTTTTTTAAGTTTATTTACTTATTTTGAAAGAGAGAGAGAAAAGAGAGAGAGCGCAAGCAAGGGAGGGACAGAGAGACAAAGAATCCCAAGCGGGCTCCATACCGTCAGCTCAGAGCCAGAAGCGGGGCTCAAACCCACGAACCACGAGATCACGACCTTTGTGGAAACCGAGAGTCGGACGCTCACCAAACTGAGCCACCCAGGCACCCCACACACTTTTACTTTTAATGACTGCATTTAAAGAATCAAATAAGGGGCGCCTGGGTGGCTTAGTCAGTTAAATATCCAACTCTTGATTTTGGCTCAGGTCACGATCCCAGGGTCATGGGCTCAAGGCCCTCATCAGACTCCATGCTGAGTGTGGAGTCTGCTTAAGATTGTCTCTCTGTCTCTTTCTCTTCCCCTCTCCCCTGCTCTCTCTCTCTTTCTCTCTCTTAAATAAATAAATTAATTAAATAAATAAATACAGTTTAAAAAAAATAAATAAAATTTTAAAAAAGTGTGCATCAGTGATGTCAGAGTTGAGTCCCGAGCATTTCATTGTGAACATTTTCCCAGCTATTAAAAAATGCTTATGCCGCCACACAACTCAGAGGAACAGAGAGAAGAGAGTTAGCTGATCCAAATATTCTCCTTTGACAGTCTCCTACTCAAATAACTTTGAGATCTCCTGGAATAAGTTATGTCTTCACAGAGAGTGTAATTTTTATTGCTAGGAGCCTGGTGTTTTTGTTTTAAGGAAACTGTTACCAATTCAGCTTCGTATTTTTGCATTTCGTCAACACAGCCGCAGAATCATGCACATCGGCTACGGCGGAGTTACCTGCATTGGTTTCAAACTGTCATGTGCACATCCCACTGACATGGGGAATTTTTATTAGCGTTATCTTTGCGACACGAGTTTTGCCTTGTCAAGTAGGATTCCGCTCTTTCTCTTGAGGACAACGGAGATGAGAAAGACGTTCTCTAAATGATCTTTTGTTCAATTAGAATTTTTAATGCAGCATAAAATTCTCTTAGAATATCTCAACATATAAATGATTCAGCTTTCTGACTTCTTAAAATACCACAATAACAGTATCGCATTTAAAAAACAACAACAACTGTATTTTGGTACTTAAAAATAGCATGGTATACTGGAATACAAAAAAAAAATTGACTGCAATCATTAGCCCAGTTGCTAGGAAACCTGTGAACAAGCCCAAAGCTAGGGTACATGTAGGAAAAGGTGGTTCTTCAAGCAAAATAAGAAAAACCAGAATTAATTTTAGCAACCACAGGTAATAAAGAATGCAAGACATTAGGATGATAATTAACGGTCTTAGGGGTTTGTATTTCTTTAGAACATGCTCTTAATTCCATCCTCCACTGAGTAAGTATGCAAATACTAATCATTAAAAATAATTAGACATGTTTGTTATTCTTTTTTTTTTAATGTTTATTTATTTTTGAGACAGAGAGACAGAGCATGAACAGGGGAGGGGCAGAGAGAGAGGGAGACACAGAATCCGAAGCAGGCTCTGAGCTGTCAGCACAGAGCCCGACGCGGGGCTCGAACTCACGGACCGTGAGATCATGACCTGAGCTGAAGTCGGACGCTTAACTGACGAGGCCGCCCAGGTGCCCTAGTATGTGAACATTTTTAGAGGCTGTATAGTATTTTATTATCAATATATAATAATTCAGTTTTCTGATGTACATTTAGGTTATCTTTTTTTTTTCTTTGCCAGAATCAAATATAGTGAAAGTTTGTCCTTACTTGATGTGTTATTGAAGTGAAACCTTTTTTTGTGAATGTTTAAGTAATTAGCCTGGGGGTGCCTGTCGGGTTCAGTTGGAGGAGTATGGGACTCTTGATCTCTGGGTTGTGAGTTCAAGCCCCACGTTGGGTATACAGATTACTTAAAGATAAAATCTTTAAAAAAGTAACCAGCTTTAAGAAATTTATATTTCTTGGGGCACCTGGGTGGCTCAGTTGGTTGAGCGACTGACTTTGGCTCAGGTCATGATCTCACAGCTTGTGAGTTTGAGTCCCGCATCGGGCTCTGTGCTGACAGCTCAGGGCCTGGAGCCTGCTTCGGATTCTGTGCCTCCCTCTCTCTCTGCCCCTAACCCACTTGCATTCTGTCTCTGTCTCTCTCAAAAATAAATAAGCATTAAAAAAAAAATTAAGAGAAAAATTTATATTTCTTTTTCAAATTAGTTTAAAATTATACATAAAATTAAAAATGTTAATCGTTTTTTTAAATGTTTATTTATTTTTGAGACAGAGAGAGACAGAGCATGAACAGGGGAGGGTCAGAGAGAGGGAGACACAGAATCCAAAACAGGCTCCAGGCTCTGAGCTGTCAGCACAGAGCCCGACGCAGGGCTCGAACTCACGGACCGCGAGATCATGACCTGAGCCGAAGTCGGACGCTTAACTGATGGAGCCACCCAGGCGCCCCTGTTATTCTTTTAAATATTCTTTTCAAACAGCTCACTGATGTTTTCATTTTCCACAGTTAAATAAAGACTCTGTGGATGGGTCCATCCCCGCACTAAAGGCCCCGTGGATGAAGGCACATCAACTAAAACTACAAATATTTTCAAGTGCTATCTGTGGGCATCCTGGCCGATGACCTATGACAAGCAAAAGGGGAGCCAGCTTTTGACAAAGAGGGAAAAGCTGAAAATGTTTTTAAAAGACTGATGATAGGAGTTCTGCTTGCTGTTGAGTAAGCTCCTAGTGGACTGATCTCCCCACAAACAGCAACTACAAACTTAGGGAGCAGAAGACACAGCTACATGAAGGCACTGGAAAGTCAACCAAAGCAGGTGGATTCTAGGGAGGAGGTGACATTTGGAAGAAAGGAATGGCAGGAGGTTGGTTCCCAGCATTTGATGTTTTTCAGTCTGAGGCCAGGTCACAGTCAGTGCTGCATGGGCATCTAAAACTCTGGTTGAAAACCCATAATCTTGGGGCGCCTGGGTGGCTCAGTCGGTTAAGCATCTGACTTCAGCTCAGGTCATGGCCTCACCTTGAGCTGGAGCCCTGCGTCGGGCTCTGTGCTGACAGCTCAGAGCCTGGAGCCTGTTTCGGATTCTATGTCTCCCTCTCCCTCTGCCCTTGTCTGCCCCTCACTCTCTCTCTTTTTCAAAAATAAACAAACATTAAAAATTAAAAAGAAAGAAAGAAAGAAAGAAAGAAAGAAAGAAAGAAAGAGAGAAAGAGAGAAAGAGAGAAAGAAAGAAAACCCACAATCTTTCTGGCCTTAACAACCAGAAGACAGAGTTCAGAAAAACCACAGCCATGGGAAAGTGAAGGGTAGAAGGAAATTTGGAAAGGAAGAGATACAGAGGGAAGGCCCCCAAATTCTGTATTTAACCTTTGCACAAATCTCCATCTAATCTCTGAATTACATATGGAAGATTCCAAGCTGCCTAGATACAGTTAAAAAAAAAAAAAAAAGCAAAAACAAAACAAACACAAACCTGAACTGAGATATTACTGCCACTCAGGAGACATTTTGCAGTGTTAGTTCAACCAAGTTAACTGCCTGCTTTAAAAAAAAAAATCCAAAAGATTCCACCTAAAAACTGCCAGAATTGATCCATGAATTCAGCAAAGTCGCAGGGTATAAAATCAATGCATGGAAATCGGTTGCATTTTTATACACCAATAATGAAGCAGCAGAAAGAGAAATCAAGGAATCAATCCCATTTATTGCACCAAATTGCACCAAACCCCATTTTGCACCAAATTGCACCAAATTGCACCAAAACCCATAAAATACTGAGGAATAAACCTAACCAAAGAGGTGAAAAACCTACACACTGAAAACTGTAGGAAGTTTATGAAAGAAATTGAAGAAGACACAAAAAATGGAAAAATATTCCATGCTCATGGATTCGGAGAACAAATATTGTTAAAATCTCGATACAACCCAAAGCAATTTACATATTCAAAGCAACCCCTATCAAAATAACACCAGCATTCTTCACAGAGCTAGAACAAGCAATCCTAAAATTTGTATGGAACAAGAAAAGACCCCGAATAGCCAAAGCGATCTTGGAGAAGAAAACCAAAGCGGGAGGCATCACAATCCCGGACTTCAAGCTGTATTACAAAGCTGTAATCATCAAGACAGTATGTTATTGGCACAAAACAGACACTCAGATCAATGGAACAGAATAGAGAACCCAGAAATGGACCCACAAACGTATGGTCAACTCATCTTTGACAAAGCGGGAAAGAACATCCGATGGAATAAAGACAGTCTCTTCAGCAAGTCATGTTGGGAAAACTGGACAGCGACATGCAGAAGAATGAACCTGGACCCCTTTCTTACACCAGACACAAAAATAAACTCAAAATGGATGAAAGACCTAAACCTAAGACAGGAAGCCATCAAAATCCTGGAGGAGAAAGCAGGCAAAAACCTCTTTGATCTTGGCCACAGCAACTCCTTACTCAACGTGTCTCTGGAGGCAAGGGAAACAAAAGCAAAAATGTATTATTGGGACCTCACCAAGATAAAAACTTCTGCACGGTGAAGGAAACAATCAGCAGAACTAAAAGGCAACCAACAGAATGGGAGAAGACATTTGCAAATGACATATCAGATAAAGGTTTAGTATGCAAAATCTATAAGGAACTTATCAAACTCGACACCCAAAAAACAAATAATCCTGTGAAGAAATGGACAAAAGACACGAATAGACACTTTTCCAAAGACATCCAGATGGCTAACAGACATATGAAAAAATGCTCAACATCACTCATCATCAGGGAAAGACAAATCAAAACCACAGTGAGATACCACCTCACACCTGTCAGAATGGCTCACATGAACAGCTCAGGCAACAACAGATGTTGGCGAGGATGCGGAGAAAGAGGATCTCTTTTGCATTGTTGGTGGCAATGCAAACTGGTGCAGCCGCTCTGGAAAACAGTATGGAGGTTCCTCAAAAAACTAAAAATAGAACTACCCTACAGCCCAGCAATTGCACTACTAGGCATTTATCCAAGGGATACAGGTGTGCTGTTTCGAAGGGACACATGCACCCCCATGTTTATAGCAGCTCTATTGACAATAGCCAAAGTATGGAAAGAGCCCGAATGTCCATCGATGGATGAATGGATAAAGAAGATGTGGTATATATATACAATGGAGTATTACTTGGCAATCAAAGGGAATGAAATCTTGCCATTTGCAACAACGTGGATGGAACTAGAGGGTATTATGGTAAGCGAAATAAGTCAGGCAGAGAAAGACAAATATATGACTTCACTCATATTTGGAATTTAAGATAGAAAACAGATAAACATAAAGGAAATGAAGCAAAAATAACATAAGAACAGGGACAGGGAACAAAACCATAAGAGACCAATACAGAGAACAAACTGAGAGTTGCTGGGCTGGAGGGTGGAGGGATGGGCTAAATGGGCAAGAGGCATTAAGGGGGGCACTTGTTGGGATGAGTACTGGGTGTTGTATATAGGGGATGAATCACGGGATTCTACTCCTGAACTCATTATTGCACTGTACGTTAACTAACTTGGATGTAATTTTTAAAAATAAATTTAAAAAATCAACATGTTTTGGAAAAGTAGAAGAATCTAGTCTCCATGACATAATATTCACAATGTCCAAGATACAAACCAAAATTACTCATGATAGGAAATAGGAAAATGTAACTCATTCTCAAGAACTGTTATAACTGCTCAAAGATGAAAGGAAAATATGCTCATGACAATAGAAAAGATGGGACATCTCAGCAGGAAAAGAAAAAATGCAAAAAAAAAAAGAAATTCTAGAACTAAAAAATACAGTATATGAAAAAAATTCAGTGTACAAGTTTAACAGCAGAATGGAAATAACAGAGGGAAGAGTTGCCTACCTTGAAGCTAGGTCAAGAGAAATTATTTAATCTGAAGAAGAGAGAAAAAAATGATTTCTAAAAAATAATCAACAGAACCTCCAAAACTTTCAGGATCGTGTTAAGAGGTCTAAGAAGATCATTAAGGCAGCAGAGGATCAAAACACCTGGAGCCCAGAGAATGGCTCCCACAGCCATGTGGGCACAATGACTAAGATGTTAGCCATGGGTCTGTGGAAAGGAAATACCAGATTCAAGAAATATTAGGAAGAGGAAACACCAAGTCTTGGTAATTAGTTGAATAAAGACATGCAAAAGAGCGAAATCTCAGAATTGACCCTAAAGTTATGAGACTATGAAAACCATTAATTAAAATGAGGAATGATGACTACATTTAAAAAATGCTCAACTTTATTCATAATAAGAGAAATGCAAATTAAAACTACATTCCCCTATCGACATTGCAAGTTCAAAAGCTTAACACCAAATGTGCTGGCAAGTCCGTGGGGGACATAAGTACTTCATATGTTGGTAGCAGGTGCATATGATGGCACAATCCCTACGGAAGGAACTTGGGCAACATCTAACAAGACTACATATGCCTATGACTGCCAATCCCAATCCCTAATTTGACCCACCAATTCCTTCGTTTCTTTACACAAGAATATCAGCTAATAAATACAAAAATGAATGACAGAATTGGAAGATTGTAACTACCAATGCAACAACTGATGCAGGCAAGGATCATCTGTAGACGCTAAAACCATTGAGGAAAGGCCTTTGGGAACAGAATAGTCATGTAGCCTCAACTGTTAATTAGAAAAGAAAACAGGGGCACCTGGGTGGCTCAGTCAGTTAAGCCTCCAACAAACACTTCGTTTCGGCTCAGGTCATGATCTCACAGTTCGTGGGATCAAGCCGTGTGTCAGGCTCTGTCCTGACGGCATGCAGCCTGCTTGGGATTCTCTCTCTCCCTCTCTCTTCCCCTCCCTCCCTCTTGCTCTCTCTCTCTCTCTCTCTCTTTCTCTTGCTCTCACTTTCTTTCTCTCTCTAAATATAAATAAATAACTTCTAGAAATAAGAAAAGGAAAGAGGTACCTCTACAGGGAGAAATCTAGTAGACACAGCCTCAGTATTCAGATGCAGCATTACCAGTAATGGATCATGACTGACAGTCTGGACCTCCCAATGTGACACAGTGGGAAGTAAAAACCATTCCTTGTGTATTACACTTGCCAAAAAAGGTTTATCCTCAATCTGATCATAAAGAAATAATCAGACAAATCCAAGTCATTGGACACTCTGAAAGACAATTGGCTGGTTCTTCAAAAATGCCAATGTCATAAGAGACAGAAAGAACAAAGGTTAGGGGAGGAGGGTGTGGGGAACATTCTAGATTAAAGAACCCTAAGAGACAGGACAACTAAACGCAATCTGTGATCCTTTACTGGATATCCGATCAAAAAAAAAAAGAAAAAAAAATAGCTTTGAAGGACAATAATGAGATAATTGAGAAAATTTTAATATGAACTCTACATTAAAGAAAATTATAATATCAGTCAGTGCATTTGTGAACATGGTAATGGTATTGTGGTTATATAGGAGAATGTCCTTCTTCTTAGGGAAGGCAGGCTGCAGTATTTGGAAGTGAAGGATCATAACGTCTGCGGTCTTCTTTCAAACAGTTTGGGAAAAAATAAAAAATGTGGCAAAAATGCCAAATGGCAACAATCGGTGAATCTAAACGAGAGGTATAAAGAGGATTATTATACTATTCTTTTACCTTTCCTACAGATTTGAAAGGTTTCAAAATTAAGGTTGGGGGAAATGATAAATTGGGCCCGAAAACCCAATTACGCCTGTGGATAAAGGGAGCCCTCTTTCATCAATAGGTGTGAGCACTGTTAGAATAACAACAGGTGAATTGTTCACTGCTCTGCTGTGAAAAACTCAGCAACATCAGTGGAAATGCCCTGTTAGTTTATTTGGGGTATTGGAGAAGCAGGAAAGAAAACCATTTTTGACTAAGCTCTGCAGAAGAATAAGACCCCAGCAGTCCCGACTCAGACAGCAAGTGAAAAACTAGATCCTACTGATGTTGGATTTCTGTGAAGCCACTTGGCAGAACGTTTCGAAGCCTGTGTCTGTGATTATCTGCAATCACCCTGGTTCTTGACACCTAGATGGCACGCCCAGAGCTTGTGAAAGCTGGCACAGCTGTCATCTGTGTCTTGCAGGCATATGCTAAAAGACCAAGGCGCAGGATAGAGTATAGTTTGCTGACATTTGTATATATAGATACATTGTGTGCACACACGATATTTATGGAAAGAACCATAAGAAACTCGTGGTTCTTTCCCCCCGCCCCCCAGGGAGGAAAACCAAGTTGCTAAAGTCTTGGGCTTACGTTTTACCCTTTTGTTCTATTTCAGTTTTTTCCATGTGAATGTGTTAGCTACTCCAAAACTTTCTTTACTAGTGGTAAGGAAGGGATGGGAGAATGGACGGATAGATGGATGGATGATGGTTGGATGATGTATGAATGGCTGGGTGGGTGGATGGTGGATGATGGGTGGATGGGTGGGTGGGTGGTTGGATGAGGTATGAATGGCTGGGTGAGTGGATGGGTCGATGGATGGGTGGATAGGTGGATGGAGGGATGGATGGATGGATGGTTGGATGGATGGATGGATGGATGGATGGATGATGTATGAATGGCTGGGTGAGTTGATGGGTCGATGGATGGGTGGATGGGTGAATGGGTGGATGGATGGAGGGATGGATGGATGGATGGATGGTTGGATGGATGATGTATAAATGGCTGGGTGAGTGGATGGGTGTATGGGTGGATGGATGGATGGATGGATGGATAGGTGGATAGATGGTTGGATGATGTATGAATGGCTGGGAGAGTGGATGGGTCGATAGATGGGTGAATGGGTGGATGGATGGAGGGATGGATGGATGGATGGATGGATGGTTGGATGATGTATGAATGGCTGGGTGAGTGGATGGGTGGATGGGTGGATGGATGGATGGATCGATGGATGGGTGGTTCGATGAGGTTTGAATGGCTGGGTGAGTGGATGGGTCGATGGATGGGTGAATGGGTAGATGGATGGAGGGATGGGTGGATGGATGGTTGGATGGATGGATGAGTAGATGGGTGGATGGGTGGATGGATGGATGGATGGATGGATGGATGGATGGATGGTTGGATGATGTATGAATGGCTGGGTGAGTGGATGGGTGGATGGGTGGATGGATGGATGGATGGATGGGTGGGTGGTTCGATGAGGTATGAATGGCTGGGTGAGTGGATGGGTCGATGGATGGGTGGATGTGTGGATGGATGGATGACGGATAAGTGGGTGAGTGGGTGCGTGGATGATGGATAGGTGGAGGATGGATAGTTGGATGGGCAGGTAGACAGAAAAATGAATTTATGCACAACTCCCATTCCAAACATTTGCTCCATGCTGCTTCCCCATTTCCACACCACAATTACCACGATGGGCTGCTCCCAGGTTAATCTCTGACTTGAGGATTGCTGGCTCTAACCCCTTTTGGGGGTCTTCAGCTTCTGAGACACAACTTCTCTCAGCTCTGCATCTCCCTTGATTCCAGGGGTTCTCCCTCACCCCCTACAGCCCTGAGGCACTTTCTTCTCACCCTCTGCGGATACCGTAAGTAAAGGGACTTCATCTGTCAAATTCTAATGCCCGTCTGCTTTATCTGCAAGGACAGAACCGAATTGCAGCAAATCTTGTGGACAGGAACTGCTCAACCTCTAGCACACAGAAGAATTCTATTCACACCCCTGGGAAGCCTTCTGATGAGTTGCCAAGGCCCCATGCATCCCTGGGGACTGCTTGGTGACATCCTTTTCTCTGTCTTTGTGGCGATGTGCTTTTTACAGCAATTTCTCTCACATCAAGCAGCCCCTAGGATCTCATCTCTCTGGCCTCTGCACAGGCAATATTTCTGGCTGCTTTCATTTCCAGCGAAGGGCAAAAAGGACTGTGCAGAGGGCAGAGACACCTCACTTCTGCTGCCCAACCCTGCCAGGGCTGGGAAGCAAAGAAAAATCAATCCCAAGTAGAGGATACCACCTAATCAATATGCTGGCCACTACCTCCATCCCAGGCCATGGTCTTAACAAGAGTTTGCATAGACACCAAGGACCATCATGTCTCAATCTTTTAGGAATGAAGAAGAGTTGTAGAGGGTCCCATTGATGCCCACCCAGATCCCCTTTACCAGGCACACACCCATCCCTACCTACTGTGGATGTGTAGGGATTGGCTTCTATTGGTTCCTACCTGTCCCCTTCTCCAGAAAATTGCCCACTCCACCCCAGGGGGCAGCCCAGGAGCAACAGCTGGTGGCAGGGTTACAAAGGCTAGTCCCTTCCCTTGACTTAAGATGTGCAACTCACAGATGCAATTCACACTCCAGAGCCCCAGCCACCTACCCACCGATGCAATCAGGTGGAAGCCGAGACCACAGCCTTATTCAGCTCTTCCCCTGTCCCATCCAGCTTCCCTCACCCCCTTTATCAAGAGGGCATGCCCTCGGGAAGCCACAGGTGCTGCAATCCCCTGCAGGCTCTGTCTTTAGAGAGCCCCACAGAGACAGCATTCTCTTCTCACCGCGGGCATCATTGCTATCTGTTGGGCTCTCACTATGCACCTGATACCCTGCAAAAGTTGAGGGACGTTATCCCAATAATCTTGTGATGTGGGGACAATTTTAACAGACGAGGACACACAGGTGGGGGCGGTGAACACACTTGCCAACCCAACTCTTAGAGCCAGGAAGGGGCTATAGACACGTTTACACTGCTCATTTCACGTTTAGAGAAACTGAGAGAGTAGGACAGAATGTCTGACAGCCTCAGGTTGGATGTTCAGACTCTTTCCATCACGTCATACCTTTTAGCATGTAGTCAGATTTATGTCTTTCAGCACAAAACAAAAGACACACACACACACACACACACACGCACACACACACACACTCAGATTGGATCTTTCATGTCAAACAACCCAAGACAAATAGAAACCAGTCTGTAGTTTCCTTAATCCGCAAACATGGATTCCACAAACCTGGATCCTGGGCCACGTCACACATTTTAATAACCATCAATTAATACTGCCCCTCATGGAGGACAAGCAGGACAGCAATGCTCCCATCTTTAGGGAGGTCCAAGAGCTGGTATTCCCGGAAGGCCATCCCGCCTTTCAGGTAAGCAGCGTGAGATCCACGGGTGGGAGGTCAGGGGACTACAGGGCTTCCCCTACTCCATCATCCCCAACTGCCCCCCACCCCAGTCCCCACTAGCATCCATATTTTGCTGAAAATGTTAGATTGCTTACGGTACAGCAGGCACTACACCAAGTACTTTCCCTGCATCATCCCTTTTGATCCTTATGACCACCTGTGTGGTGGGGACTCCAGTTTGACAGGTCAGAAAAGCGAGTCTCAAAAAAAATCAAGTAACTTGCCCAGGTTCACACAACTAGAAGACGCCGGCACCACGTCCTAATTCTGGTGCCGGCTGTGTCTCGTCCCCGTGCAGCTGACCTCAAGGCAACTTCTAACAAAACGGCCCCAGGAAGCAAAAGAGAACAGATGGGGCCGTTGGGTCCACGCAGAAATGTGAAACTAAAGTAGAACTCTCAGCCTGCGAAATGGGTCCCTTCACATTCCTGCGGCAAAGATACAGAGGCGAAATACACAGAGCTGAGGCTGTTTGCAAACCTGTCAGCTATTTCCATACGAAGAGAAAGAGACCGAAGGGAGCAAGGCTATTTTTACTGTTTTCCCCCCTTTTCTGGAAGGCCATTGGTGGATGCTTCTGCCCTTGCTGGCGGTATAGCGTTCCTTTTAATTATCAGTTTGGGGCTGAGGCCAGAAAGCTATTTTCCTCCACTATTGTCACAAGGAAATGAAAGGCATCCGCCTCCCAAGCGGCTCATTTGGGGCCACAGGTGGTCAGAGACAGGCTGCCCGTACAGGAGACTGAGCTGTGTGTCGCGATCAAGGCCGCTGCAGTGACTGCCCAGGCGCGGATGACATTACCCTCGTGCCTGGTACTATCACGGGAGACAGTGCCAGCACCTTGAGCCTGTCTGCTACTTCTTGCCATCCCTCTGGACCTCACCCCCCCTTCAGAAAACCGGGGTGGGAAGGAGACCAATGGGGGATTGACTTTTCCTCCTGTGACCCTCAGCTCAGCTCCTGAGAATATTCCAAGGTCTTGCCAGCATGATCCAGATGTCCCACGCCCCTAGACCGGCCATCCCAGGCTGAAATCTGGACATTCGACTCAGGAGGACGCAGGCTGTCCCAGAAACTTTCAGCAGCTTGCCGTTTCCTTCTTGAAAGAAGCCACCACACTCTTGCAGCAAGCATTTTAGGTGGCTGTGGTCTAGACTCTTGAGGCACCGAGGTGGTGACAAAGAGTTGAGCTGAGGGTTAGCACACCAGGTTTGGGATCTCAGCTGCGTGGCCTTCACCAAGTCTCTCCACGAGCTGCTTGGTTTCTCTATTAGTTATCTATTGCTGCATTCAGAAATTACCCCATTTAAAAAATTTGGAGGGGGGAGCGCCTGGGTGGCTCAGTCGGTTAAGCGTCCGACTTCGGCTCAGGTCATGATCTCACGGTCCGTGGGTTCGAGCCCTGCGTCGGGCTCTGTGCTGACAGCTCAGAGCCTGGAGCCTGTTTCAGATTCTGTGTCTCCGTCTATCTATGCCCCTCCCCTGCTTGTGTTCTATCTCTCTCTCAAAAATAAATAAACATTTTAAAAAAATTTTGTAAATCATCCTCAAAGTTAGACACTTAAACAACACATTTGTTACCTCACACTTTTGGTGGGGCAGGGATCCAGGTGTGGCTTCCCTGGCTCCTCTGCTCAGGATCCATCACAGGGCAGGTGTCGGCCTGGGCTGCGGTCTTGCCTGAAGGTTCAACTGGGGAGGGATCCACGTCAAAGCTCACCCTTATGGTGTGGGCAGCATTCAGTTCATCGGAGGCTGTTGGACAGAGGGCCTCACTTCTTGCTGACAGGTGGCAGGAGGTGCCCTCAGTTCCTTGCCATCCACATAGGTCTCTCCTGCTTGCTTCATGAGAAGAGCCAGAGAGAAAGTGCCAGAAGAGAGTGCCATTTACATGATTAGGTCATAAACAAAACCCATCTTCATAGTCTCATCACAAAAGTGACATCTCATACCTTCTACCATATTCCACCTGTTATAAGCAGGTCACAAGGCCCAGCCCACATTCAAGGGGAGAGGCATAAACACCGGAGGATGGGGATCATTGGGGGCCATGTCAGAAACCGCCTACCTCAGTTTCCTTCTCCCTAAGATGCAGAGGCTACAGGGTTGTTACAAGATGGAATCATAGGTTGTACACAAAATGCTTAACACTTTAGCATAAAACACGTGTCATCTGATAGATTACAAGTACTCACTAAATGTTCCTCTGACTTCTCTAGACCAATATTTCCTGACTTTTCTCACTGTCACCCCCAGCCCAAGGGGTACTGTTGGACAGTTTTTTTCCTAATCAACCGAGACTCTCCTCATGAAAATTAAACATCACAGGCATACTTCATAGGGTTGAGTTCTGGAGAACCATCAATCACTGTAAATCTAAGATTTTTCACTGTCCATGAGAACCAATTTTTCTCCCTGTTGGTAACATCGCCCATGTGACAAACGCATGCTCTAGATTTCTCTCTCTCCTCGTGTCTCCCTGCAACCACAGGTGTGTGCACATAAGCACACATGTGCACAAACACACACACAATCTCGATGCCAGCCCCATGGGTCACCGCTTTCCCCGAAAGGAGCATGTGTCCTCCTTCCTATACCTGTGCTTCTGCTCTCTGCCCAGGAACGACACCCTTGTGCCTCTTGTTCTCCCGATAACTCCTGCTCACCTGTGAAGCTTGGGCTGAAGCATCCAGGTGATAGGCAGCCTCTACGATGGCCTTCAGTGATCCTACTTCCTGGTATTCAGACCCTTGTGTAATCCCCTCCCCTTGAGTGTAGCCCCTCCCACTGACTCACTTCCAACAAATGGAATATAGGAAAGGGGCTGGAATGTTACTTTCATTTTTGTTTTTTTTAACCTTTATTCAATTTTGAGAGAGCATGAGTCAGGGAGGGGCAGAGAGAGAGGGAGACTCAGTATCCGAAGCAGTCTCCATCCAGGCTCTGAGCTGTCAGCACAGAGCCTGATGCGGAGCTCGAACTCACGAACCGTGAGATCATGACCGGAGCTGAAGTCGGACATTTAACCAACTGAGCACCCCGGAATGTTACTTTTAAAATTAGGGTTACCAAGACACCGGCTTTCACCTTGCTCATTCGGTCTTGCCCTTGCTAGATCACTCGCTCTGTTGGAAGCCAACTGCCACCGTGTGAGATGTGCCATGGAGAGGCTCAGATGGCAAGGAATTGAGAGTGGACCCAGTCCCATAGCCCACGAGGACTGAGTTCTGCTCATAACCATGTGAGTGAGCATGGAAGCAGATTTTTCCCCAGTCGAGCCTTCAGATGAGATCGCCAGCCTTCATGGTGGCCTTGTCCGAGGTGAGGCAGGGACACCCAGCTAAGCCCTGATTTCTGACCCACAGGAACTGTCAGATGACAAACGGCTGCTGTTTGAAGCCACTACGTCTCATCATTTGTTACCCAGCAACAGATAATTAATGCAACCAGCTCCTTTGGGAAGACTTTCCTGACACTGCTATTTGGCCACAGACACCACAGGCAAGCACACACTCATTTAAACACACACACACACACACACACACACACATTCACACACACACATATTCCTACTCACACTTTCTCGTAACCATGAATGTCTACACACCCACCTACTTCCCCACACATCCACCCACACTCACACACACCCACGAGGATGAGAAATCCTTCCCCCATAATGACTTGACCTTAGAATGGATCACACTTTCTTGTCACTGTGTTTTTCCTTCCCAGTCCCCTCCACTGTGAGCCGTTGAGGTCAGGAACTGTGTCCTTGTCTGCCTATCTTTAGAGTCTGACACCGACAGGTATCGATACATTTTCAATAACCCAATGTTAGTCACCACTCCCTTGCGAATGTGAGGGTCAATGATTCATTCCGCTCCTTGAGTGGCTGTCTCTCCTTCCTCTTTCATACAAACAGAAAGACTGTCTTCAAAAGAGCCTTCGTTCATCAGCATCTTCCACTGACGGCAGGAGACTGCTTACCCTCTTTCCTGGAAAACAGCCTGCAGATTTACTCATAGACAGCAATGAGACAAAGATAAGAAATATTCTCCAAGCACCTGCTGCATGCCTGGAACACCAGGAAAGGAAAAGACATAACGCTCTCGAGAAGGGCATCAACTTTGCCCCTTAGAGACAGTGCCAGGTGGTTTATGATGATGTAACAAAGTGAAGGGTTCAGACAGCAACGTGGCAAGAGCAGGCGGTGCTCTGGTGGGAGTTTCAAGATCCCCCAGTCCTGCTGCTTGAGCTTGGAACCAGCTGTGCCATTGGACAGCATGGTACCTTGGGGCAAGTTCCTTCACCTCCTTGTGCCTGTTTCTTCCCCTGTAAAATGTAACTAGTGTATGCCTCACAGGGATTTTGCAAGAATTTTTAAAGGTAATACCTATATGGCACCTGAGATAGGGCTCAATAAACAGTAATTATCATTTATTATTATCATCATTATTAAGTTCAGAAAAGGGAGAGATGAACATGGGTAGGAGTAAGCAGGGAAGGCTTCCTGGAAGAGGTGGAACAGAAAGAGGAATAACTGATGGACAGGATCAATTTAGCAGAAACTACTGAGGACGTAACTCTGGCAGAAGAAACTGTACAAACTGAAAGGAAGAATAACCATTGGGTTGTTGGCATCCATGACTACAAGAGACGACTTCACAAGAGATACAAGTGATTGAGCTTGAGTGTTACTCTTGCAACACAGCCGTGGGGTGGGCAAAGAAAGCTACAGCCCAGCTCACAGGGACTCCATTTCTGCCTGTGGGTGGGAGTGGGAGTGGGAGGTGGGTCTGTCACATTCTGGGGGGGGGGGGTCACTGCGACCAGCTAAACAGTAGAAGATAAGATCGTGGCTGATTATGGACTTGGCACGAGAGACCAACCGCTAGTCCAGTGAAATTAAAAGTGTTAATCAAGACCATCCCCAACCCCAGAACATTGATTTGGTCAGTGTTCACCTTAGGGAACATTCCTGTGTGCACATGGAGACACGTCCAAAGACAGTCACAGCAGCACTGATGGCAGGCAGAACCAAATGGAATGGAATACCATACAGCAGTATAAAAGGATGAGGAAGAGAAAACAGTATGGAGACTCTCCAACGAATTAAACACAGAACTACCCCACGATCCAGCAATTGTACCTCTGAATACATACCCCTGTGAGGTGAGGCAGGAGCTTGAAGAGAGATTTGCACACCCATGTTCATAGCAGCATTAGTCATGACAGCCAAAAGGGAGAAGCAACTCAACCCATTCCCAACTGGAATATACAATATTCCAGTGTGTGTGTGTGTGTGTGTGTGTGTGTGCGCGCATATACACACAATTGAATATTATCCAACCTTAAAAAAGAATGAAATTCAGACATATGCTATATATACATGAACTTTGAGGACATTATACTAAGAGAAATAAGTCACACAACAAGAACAAGTAACATACGATCCCATTTATATGAGGTTCCTAAAATGGTCAAATTCACACGAAGAGTTGAATGGTGTTTGCCAGGGGCTGGGGGGAGGGGTGATAGGGAATTATTATTTATTGGGTACAAAGCTTCAGTTTGGGGAAATAAAGTCATGGAGACGGATGATGATGATGGTTACACAATAATGTGAATATAGTGCCAGTGAACTATAGACTTAAAAATGGTTAAAATGGTAAGTTTTATGGTTGTATATATTTTACCACCACAACAAAAAAACGGAATGAGATGGATGTGCATGGCATATTAACATATAAGTGTATTTCTTACATTTATTTGAGAGAGTGTGCACACATGCACAAGAGAGAGAAGAGGGTGGAGTGAGCGTGCGAGAAAGTCAAGGAGAGGCAGAGAGAGGGGGAGGGAGAGAATCCCAAGCAGGCTCCACACTGTCAGCACAGAGCCTGATGTGGGGCTTGGTCTCACAGACTATGAGATCATGACCCGAGCCAATATAAAAAGTTGGACTCCCAACCAACTGAGCTACCCAGGTGCCCCACATGTAAATGTAAATGTATTTTAAAGAGGAAGGTAGTGGGCCGCCTGGGTGGCTCAGTCGGTTAAGCGTCCGACTTCGGCTCAGGTCACGATCTCATGGTCCGTGGGTTCGAGCCCCGCGTCGGGCTCTGTGCTGACTGCTCAGAGCCTGGAGCCTGCTTCTGATTCTGTGTCTCCCTCTCTCTCTGACCCTCCCCCACTCATGCTCTGTCTCTCTCTGCCTCAGAAATAAATAAACATTAAAAAAAATTTTTTTTTTAAAAATAAAGAGGAAGGTAGAGGGGCGCCTGGGGGGCTCAGTCGGTTGAGCAACCGACTTCGGCTCAGGTCATGATCCCATGGTTCGTGGGTTCGAGCCCCGGGTCAGGCTCTGTGCTGGAAGCTCGGAGCCTGGAGCCTGTTTCCGATTCTGTGTCTCCCTTTCTCTCTGCCCCTCCCCCGTTCATGCTCTGTCTCTGTCTCAAAAATAAATAAAAATGTTAAAAAAAATTTTAAGAGGAAGGTAGAGAAAAATAGGTAGTGTATGATACTACCATCCAGGGTTGTATATTATCACACACACACACACACACACACACACACACACACACACACACAGCTCTTAGAGGGCCTGGGAACAAATACCCTTGTCTGACAATAGACATTACCTCGGGGGCAGGGACTACACTGATGGGGAGGGGGCCCAGTGAGCCAAGGGCACAGGCCGTCAAGCCACTCTGTCTGGATTCAAAGCCCTCTGAGCGACCTTCGCCTCTCTGTGCCCCTTGTTGTTCCATTTGTAAACATGAGAATAGTAAAACACCTATCTGTGAGTTGCTAGGATTGTTAAATGAATTAAAACATATAAAGCCCTTAAAATAGTACTGGGCACATACTCCCTTGCTAAAAATTAGCTCATTATTATCATCATTATTATCATTAGCCTGAGTGCCAAATAGTCGGAAGAGTTAAGAAAACTGTTTCAGGAGACGGGGTTTGCCTGCAGGAGGGGCAGGTAACGTAGCCCAAATGCGAGGCTTGCCGAGGGACCAGTTCCTCCACGACAGGGTGCCACGGCAGGTGCCACGCCGGGGTCAGGCCCACGCCCCGTGCAACAGCAGCGATCCGGAGTTTGTGCACTCCCTCTCCAACCTAATTATTTACTCTCACGTTGCTGTCACTTCATTCACCCCTTCAAGACCCTCTGATGGTGCTTAACTGTGTTTGCCTTGCCTTTCCAGCCTCTTATCTGCCAGGCCGCTTGCTTCCTGGGCTGTTTCAACAAACCCGATGAATCCAGATGGACTAAATCACTCTCCGAAGCACTGGACCCACAGAGAGAGCCCCAGATGCGGCTAAACGAACACAGTTAGGAGGCGGGTGGAACAAAGACGGCTTTGCGGGCTCTGTTCCCATCCAGCGGCGTCATCTGTGGTGTGACTGTGCCTTGTGGCTCAGTCTCATCTCCAGCGTGGGAACTCGTCACCAGCCCCGCTTACTGTGCAGCCCTGCCTCAGGGTTACAGAAAGGGGAGTCTGGGAAAGCAATGTGAAAAGAGCCACAAAACCCTGTGCAATCTCAGAGGTTGTCCTGCAGGTGCGGCGGCAAAGCGACTCCACTCTGCTATGAGACCCCAGCTTACACCCTGGCTTGGCTCCTGCATCTGTCGCTTTGGTCGGGTCCTTTCCCACCACCCCCGCCCCAGACACAACAGTAGAGCCCGCTTCACGGGGCTGTCAGGCTGCTGAGATCAGCACGTTCCCCTGGAGGACCGAGAACCAGGACCAGCCCGGGGCAAGCATCCCATAATTAGGACAGCTATCGTCCCTGCTAAATTCAGTCATTTGGGTTACAAAACACACCAACAAATCAGTGCTTTACACAACAGACGCAGGGGCTAGCAGGATGAGCTGGTTTTCATTTCTGAACTATTCAGCATACAGCTGTTCACTCAGTAATGGGCTTTGAGGGCAGGGGTCAGGCCAGGACGTCAACTGGGAGACCAAGTGCCGAATGTGGCCCATGCCGTGGGGCTTCACAAAAAAACACTCCGATTTCAGGCTTCTCTTGGGAAAACGGAGGCTCTGGCAGCACAGGGCTATATTCTCTCGTGGCAGCAATTCTGCCCACGATGGGCATGCCCTCTCCTCTCACTATCCGTAGCTCCCTATTGTATCTCAGTCAGACCCTGACCCACTCACATTACCTGTCTTTCCCTGTTGTCATGCCAATTCACCCTCCTATAATCACAGCAAGATATGCAGAAATGAATTACAGGTGCCTCACGTACCCGAGCAGCCTGGAAACCAGCCAGAAAAACACTCAGAAGTACGAAAATGGTAACTGGTCACTGTAGCACGTGACAACATCGATCAAAAGCAGCCAACAGACAGGGAGTCCAGGGGTCTCCCTGCAGGAGGTGACTATTCAAGTTGACCTGTAAGGATGGACAAGATGGAAAGGGGGGGGGGTCCAGGAGGAAGGAGTGACAAGGACAAAGACCCAAGACAAGAACGCAGGGCTGTATTCGGAGAACGGCACATGCTCGGTGAACAGCCACATTTGAAAAGACAGGAGGGGGCCAAGGTTAGGGGGACGGGTTAGAACCATGGTGGAGAGCCGCTGACGGTTTGCAGAGCGAAATAAAAGTCCAAGTTGCGATGTGGGAAGGATCTGACCACATTGGTTCCAGGTGGGAGGCAGTCAGAGAAGCAATTGCAATAATCCAGCAACAAGTTCAGGGGCCCGAACGTGCGGCGACTATAGTAACAGAGAGGTAAACCCTCAGATCCCCAGGAAGTCTTTTAAACCCAGACAGTGTGGCAAAATCAGCCAACCGTGAAGGGGGACGTGTTCCTCGCTCTCTGAAGGAGACATTGCCTCCTAGCCCTGACTCCACAAGGCAGTGAGCTTTCTGCACTTTAAAGTATTCTGAAATCCAATTTTCTAGCTACCCCAAGCATTGAAGAAACAGCTGGCCTGTTGGCAGATATGACTGTGATCACACCTGCACAAACGTGCACAAGACAGCTCTGGTCTACCCAGTTCCAGACATGAACTCCTCCAGGCCCCAGCTGGGCAGAGAAGCCTTTTTCCTACATAGTCACCGGCATATTTCTGGTCTATAACCATAAAGCAGAGTCAAGGTTCCCTGACCCTAAGCCACTGCTTGCCCATATTGGCAGGGAGACCAGTAATTTCCCAAGGAACCCATCCACATTCCTTTTTGTTTGCCATTGTGGTAAAATACACATAACATGAAATGTATCACCTTCGCCATTTGCTAAGTGCACAGCGTTAAATACAGTCGCACTGTGGTGCAACCAATCTCCAGAACTCTTTTTATCTTGCAACTCTGAAACTCTGTATCATTAAACAACTCCCTCCAGCCCCTGGTGACCCCTATCTACTTTCTGTCTCTATGAATTTGACTGCTCTAGGGACCTCACCTAACTGGAATCTACAGTATTTGTCTTTGTATGACTGGCTTATTTCACTTAGCATAAATGTATTCAGGGTTCATCCACGTTGTCGCCTGTGTCATTTCCTTTTTTAAAGGCCAGACAATATTCCCTTGTATGGATAAACCACATTTTGTTTATCCATTCATCAGTGGACACGTGGAATGTGATTGGTGGACATTTGGGTTGCTTCCATCTGTTAGCTATTATAAATGCTGCTGTGAGTACGGGTATACAAATATCTTTTCAAGACCCCGTTTTCAAGTGTTTGGGTATATGCCCAGAAATACAATTGCTGGATCATATGATAATTCTATGTGTAATTTTCTGAGGACCCATCATACCGTTTTTCCATATTGGCTGCACCATTTTATATTCCTACAAATAGTGCACAAGGCTCCCATTTCTCCACACCTTTGCCAACACTCGACACTTTCTGTTCTTTGATAGAAGCCATCCTAATGGGTGTGAGGTTATACCTCATTGTGATTTTGATTGGCATCTCCTTGTGATTAGTGATGCTGAGCATCTTTTCATATGCTTGTTGGCCATTTGCCATCTCCTTTGGAGGAAGTTCTTTGCTCATCTTTAAATGAGGCTATTCTTTTGTTGTTGAGCTGTAGGAGTTCTTTATGTATGCTGGCTACTAACCCTTTATCAGATATACGATTTGCAAATATTTTCTCTCACTCCCTAGGTGGCCTGACCCCACCATATCCTTAAGGACCACCATCCTCAAGTTACTGATGTCAACCCTTAAATCATACCTATTTCCAAAGTTGCTTTTTCTGAACAGCCTCCTCCTAGACCCAGCCCCCTACCTCATTCTCAGCTTTTCTCCCAGGACAACTGACAAGTGTCTATTCCCCCGAAAAGATCTTACTGCCACCTACTCTGGCTTCAACTAACAATCACAAAATAACCCAAAGTCAAGATACTTCCCATAGGCTGAGGGATCCAGGTTCAGATTTACTCAAGAACAATTTATTATACATATTTTCTTGAAACGGTACATGTAAGTTGGGGGCGGGGGAGGTAAACTTTTTGTCAACAATTTTAAAAGTGTTAGAATTTTGTGCTAACTTTTTCACAAACTGCAGCATTAAGAAGCTGCAGCATTAAGAGTTTTCCAGAACACGAAAGAAAAAACAATTTATAACTCTGGACATAAACAGGCTGGTTCGGCTAACATTGATTTTTCAGAAAGTCCATAACTTGCAAAAGTTAAGTAAATGTGATTGCTGACCTCAGAGTAAATTAGTGTTGAAAGGTATTATTGGATCCCTACAGTCACTGTGAAATATCTTGGGGATTACGATAAAGAGATGTTAATACAAATTAATAAAAGGGGGGAAAATGTTGTTAACCAAAAAGTCACACTGTATTTCACAGTAATGTTCCGCTAAGTATGATAAACTGCTGAGGAATAATTAGGTATAATAATCATATTATTTATGTCTAACTCCTATGTCAAGACCCACTGCCTCATTTATGAATCTTAGGTAGTTTTTCAACTTTAAATTTTTTTCACCAAGTATGATTATTCTCCTCAGTGTTTCGCTAAGTACAGTACAAGTTCAACTGTGGTGTGCAAGACGATTTTAGGTAACATAAAAATAGATATTTTGTTTTCATTTAGTAACATTAGAGAGTCTTGTATTATATTCATATTTTGGATTTTTTTAAATTATGCCAAGTGATTTTGATTTTCCAAGTACTGTAGTGATATAAAGTGTCTGTTTAAAATAAGTCTATTTAACCAAAAAGAGTTAAGTTGGTTTAAAGAAAAGCTTTAAGTCAGTAATAATACAGGTGTTTTACTCTGGCATGGATGTGATAAATAGAGATGACAAATATAGAGACAGAAGGTAGAAAACTAAAGTTTGAAAAATATAGCTCTTACTGGGTATTTTGGTGGGATCTAACAGACAATTTCCTGGGTATTATTTCCCTCTCATTGTATTCCCTTTAAATAGTTTCCTATCATGTCCACAATCTTAGCATGGCAGGCTTTAATGTATATTTGTTGGGTAACTGAGTGAACAATCAACCAGTAGAAGAAACTTACCGTAAGACCCACAGTATCAGTCCTGATTAATTCCAGTGTAGGGACAGTAACAGAACCATCTACATTAAATATTTATTATATGCCAGGCACTTAGACAAAATTTTACACACATCATCTAATTAAATCTCCACAACAACTTTATTCAGTAAGTATTTATTCTCTCCTTCTTAACAAGAGTAAGACAGAAGTTACGTCTCTTGCCCAAGTGTATCAAGGGTGGTCTAAACCCTAGGGATATTTGTGGCTTATGTAACAAGATGCCTGAAGATGGATGGTTCCAGGTGCATTCAGTGGCTCACAGAGGTCCGGCATCTATATGAGTCTCCTGACTTACCTCATGGTTGCAAGATGGCTGCCTCAGCCCCACACATCACACCCTCGCATGAGTGCTCCAGGAAGGGAGGCTATGGGGGTGGACACCAGCCAACTGTCCTTTCCAGAACAGCTCACTCAAGAAGCGATCTCTTTTCCAGAAGCCCCTAGCACATTTCCCCTTGTATTTCATTGGCCAGAACAGTCACATGGAAGCCCCTAGCTGCAAGGGAAGCTGGAAAAAGGTCAGTATCTAGCACTGAGGTGTGGGTATCATCAGTCACAACCTCCTCTTTTTTTTTTTATTTTTTTTTATGTTTATTTATTTTTGAGACAGAGAGAGACAGAGCAGGAACGGGGGAGGGTCAGAGAGAGGGAGACACAGAATCTGAAGCAGGCTCCAGGCTCTGAGCTGTCAGCACAGAGCCCGACGCGGGGCTCGAACTCACAACCTAAGAGATCACGACCTGAGCTGAAGTTGGATGCTCAACCGACTGAGCCACCCAGGCGCCCCAGTCACAAGGTCTTCTAAGGGTGAGGCACCTTAGATGTTAACAAGAAGAAAGAGGGAAGTTACATTCAAAACAACATGAAGAGAAAGGAAATGTGGTCCCCAGCCTATAAAGTGGTCAGAGTCCAGAAGGCTGGGAAAACAGAGTGTTGTGAATCTCTCTAAAGGCTGGGCTTCTCAGTCTAAGCACAATTGACATTTGGGGAAGGATAATCCTTTGTTTTGTGGGGGGCTGTCCTGTGACTGTAGAATGTTTAGCAGCACGCACGGCATTGCTCCCAGCTGAGGACGAGTGTCCTAGGATGATGCAGGGGGATGCCCACCCTCAATGAAGATACCTGTGCCCCAAACAGGGGACAGAAACAAGGGTGTTCTCGCTGCTTTGGTGGTTGTGAGGGAGACAGAGAACCCTATCAAATGACTGACACTGAATTTACCACCAGCCTGAAGCAAAAGGAAATAAAGAAATGTGCTATACTTCTTTTTTCTGGCATGCCCAGCTCTTATGGGCTAAGATTTAAACCTGCTGCAAGGAGACCCCTGACAGATCAAGGTGACACATATACCGAACTCACTGAGCCGATCGGGGGCACCCACTGGAATGACTCAATGGCCCCCAGCCAGGCTGCGTACATCCCTGTGCCCACCCATCCCAGCAGCTCTTCTCGCTCAGGTGACTTGGACCAGGGTCCCAAATCATGAATCCACACACAGTCAGGACGACTGACACAGGCCTGTGTGAGCACAAGTCTCAGCTGTAAATGTTATACTACAGGACTGTATTTATGATGATGTAATTAAGGGGCGCCTGGGTGGCTCAGTCGGTTGAGCGTCCGACTTCGGCTCAGGTCATGATCTCTCAGTTCATGAGTTCAAGCCCCACATCAGGCTCTGTGCTGACAGAGCCTGGAGCCTGCTTTGGATTCCGTGCCTCCCTCTCTTTCTCTGTGCCCCTCCCCCACTTGCGTTCTGTCTCTTGTCTCTCAAAAAATGAATAAATGCTAAAAAAAAAAAAATGTATAATGATGTAATTGTTCTGTGTGTGTTGGGTGATAGATGAGAGGGGCGTTCTTCCTTTTTGTCAACCATTTGAAAAGTGTTGGAATCTTGTGCTGAAGTTAGGAGGAAACGGTAGCATTAGGAGTCTTCTAGAACAAGAAAGAGAAGACAGTTTATAACTCTGCACGTAAACAGGCTGGCTCAGTAACATTGATTTTTTTTTCAGGAAGTCTATATATAACCTGCAAAAGTTAAGTGAATGTGAATGTTGAATGCAGAGTAAATTATTGTTGACGGGCACAATAATAATTATTAGTAGTATAACTAATAACTAATATAGTTATGATTATACTTTCTTAGGTTGTAGTGCTGGAGAGGGAATGTGAGGAACCTGCCCGCGGAGACTTTCCTGATCTCACCCAGGCATGTTGGGAGTTCTTGGCCAGCCTGAGTCACATGGAACCATTTTATGCAGACCCAGGCATGTCCCTTGTGGAGCTAAGTGCAGCCAGGGTTCACACTGGGGGCTGCTTAGCAAATCTCAAGGTTTCGTTTGGGTCTTCAGAGAAGGGAGGGGGCTGGCAAGGCATCCAGAGGGAACCCAGGAGCAGGCAGGGAGGCACAGCCCAGTCAGGAGCACGGGGCCGGCTGCGTGGACAGACAGCCTGGGGGCCCCATGTTGAGAGGGGCTTGAAGGCTCTGCTCTTGCCATCTCAAAGTTCTTCATGTTTTTTTAACAAGGACCCTGCATTTTGACTTTGCACTGGACCCTGCCAACTACATAGCCAGTCTGGAAGACCTCCCGCCACCAAGGGCAAAGGCCTTCGAGTGGCCAGGTCTGGTTGGCTGGCCTCTGGGTGAGGCCCGGCATATGGTCTGCACGATTAGCTACGGAAAGCAGGGCAGGTGAGTGCCTTGGCTTGCGAGGCAATTGGCCTGGGTTCGTTCTCTGCCTCTGCCACTCGGGAGGCCTGAGACGTTGTCCCTCAGTTTCCTCATTTGAGCGAGAACGGTGATGACGGCATTACGTCATCGGGCTTCTGTGAGGGATACGTGGGATGACACGTTAAAACCACACAGCATCAGGCCTCTCTTATACCAGGAATGCAGGAACTGGAAACGCTTATTGGCATAACCATAGCTGCTAGCGATACACTTCACAAACATATTTCACAAACGACGCTAAAGATACAAGTATCCTCATTTTGCACAAAGCATCTGAGACACACGCGGCAGATGAAATGACTCACCCAAGTCCTAAGTGAGCGGCACAGCCAGGATCCAAAGCCGGGACTCCCAGGCTCAAAGCCAGCCATCTTTCAGCCACGGCTCACTCCCTCTGGGCTCTTATCCTTTCCAATAACTCTGATTCCTGAACGCCAAGACTTGGATCGGGCTGGTGGGTACGGAACAGGTAGAGGAATCGCCAGGCGGTTTGCAGGCAGGGGTGGGTCTCAGCTGAGGCTGTGGCTGTGGCTGCTGCAGATGTGTCCTGGGAGTGTCCGTCCCAACCTGCGTCTGTCGCTCAGCTTCCCAACCCGAGAGTCGGCGGAACTCTCGGTTTGTCAATTGCTCATATTCACAAGCCCGCTCTTGCTGTTACCTTTAGTGAAAGGAAATGTTCAACAACCAAAAAACAAATAATCCAGTGAAGAAATGGGCAAAAGACATGAACAGACACTTCTCCAAGAAGACATCCAGACGGCCAACCCACACATGACAAAATGCTCCACATCCCTCATCATCAGGGAAAGACAAATCAAAACCACAATGAGAGACGAACTGACACCTGTCAGGATGGCTCATTAACAACTGAGGCAACAACAGATGTTGGCGAGGATGCGGAGAAAGAGGATCTCTTTTGCACTATTGGTGGGAATGCAAGCTGGTGCAGCCACTCTGGAAAACAGTATGGAGGTTCCTCAGAAAATTAAAAATAGAACTACCCTACGACCCAGCAATTGCACTACTAGGCATTTATCCTCGGGATACAGGTGTGCTGTTTCAAAGGGGCACGTGCACCCCCATGTTTATAGCAGCACTATCGACAATAGCCAAAGTATGGAAAGAGCCCCAATGTCCATCGATGGATGAATGGATAAAGAAGATGTGGTATATATATACCATGGAGTATTACTCGGCAATCAAAGGGAATGAAATCTTGCCATTTGCAACTATGTGGATGGAACCGGAGGGTATTAGGCTAAGTGAAATTAGTCAGAGAAAGACAAAAATCATATGACTTCACTCATATGAGGACTTTAAGAGACAAAACAGATGAATACAAGGGAAGGGAAGCAAAAATAATATAAAAACAGGGAGGGGGACAAAACATAAAAGACTCTTAAATATGGAGAACAAATAGAGGGTTGCTGGAGGTGTTCTGGGAGGGGGGATGGGCTAAATGGGTAAGGGGCATTAAGGAATCTACTCCTGAAATCATTGTTGCACTATATGCTAACTAACTTGGATGTAAATTTAAAAAAATAAAAAATAAAGGAAATGCTCTCAGATACCACACTGCAGCATGATAAAGTTTACCAAGCACCAGTGGGGTGCCCGGCATGGGGCTGGGCATCAGAAGGAGGGATAGTGGCTGGGAAACCAAGAAACAGGAGGCTGATAGCCCTGCCTCATACAGTTCATCTTCTTCCTGGAAATTCTGATCTATTCAGTCATTCGCTCATTCATTCATCCATTCGGCTTCTTCATTACAAATGTTATTGACCAATTCACGAAAAACATATGCGAATGTCTATGAACCATACAAAAAAGATGCTCAACCTCACTTACAATAAGAAAAATGTAAATGAAAACCACACTCTTAACCCACCTCTCCCTATCAGATTCGCTAAAGTCCAAAGATCTGAAAAAACATATGTTTTTGACTGAGTTTGGGGGAAGCCAGCTCTCTTGATCATTGTAGGTGGTGATGCGCCTGGGCGGCTGGGCAGCTGAGTCAGCTAAGCATCCGACTTCAGCTTAGGTCATGATCTCATGGTTCGTGAGTTCGAGCCCCACATTGGTCTCTCTGCTGTCAGTGCAGAGCTCACTTCAGATCCTCTGTCCCCCTCTCTCTCTGCCCCTCCCCTGCTCGCTCTCTCAAAAATAAATAAAACATTTTAAAAAACAAAAGCAAAACAAAACCCCAAAATGTTATAACCTTATGGAAGGACACTGACCATATCTACAAAATTACATATCACTTACTCTTTGATTTCAGAATCTATCCCCAAGATACACTGGCAAAAGCAAGAGAAGACATATGCCCTGCAGTACTATTTACAGGAGCAAAAATCTAGAAGCAACCCAATGTTCATCAAAAGGAGAATGATAAAAAATGGAGCTGTCACACAATGGAATTCTATACAGCAGTAAAGAGAATGAGGAGTATCTCTACCTGCTACCGTGGAGTGAGCTCTATGATATACGGTTGAGTGAAAGAAGCAAGAAAAAGACCACGTATAAAACGCTATCAATCTAAGGACACAAATATATATGCATTTGGCTATATGTTTATGGTTGATAATACACATATTTGATCATGTTTTTAAAAGATCATGTTTATAAGCCATAAATAGACTTTAAAGATTATAAAGGGGGCGGGGGTGGGGGCGGGGGTGCCTGGGTGACTCAGTCAGTTGAACATCCGACTTCTGTTCAGGTCATGATCTCATGGTTTGTGAGTTCGAGCCTTGCCTTGGGCTCTCGAATATCAGCCCAGAGCCCGCTTTAAATCCTGTGTTCCTCTCTCTCTCTGCCCCTCCCCTGCTTATGCTCTTTCTCTCTCAAAAATGAATAATCATTTTTCTTTAAAAAAAATATTACAATGGAACGATAGAATAGAGAGGAGATAGCAGGAATAAATGCTAGACCCAGTTTGGGGAAACATTTGACTTTCCCAGGGGTGCTATAACAAATTTCCACGAGTGTATAGGGGCTTAAAACACAAATGTTTCTCTTACAATTCTGGAGGCTAAAAGTCCAAAATGGGTCTCACTGGGTAAAATTAAGGTACTAACAGGGCTGTGTTCCTCCTGGAGGCTCCAGGGCAGATGGGCTCCTAGACTTTGCCAGCCTCTGGAGGCTGCCTGTATCCCCTGACTGGCAGCCCGATCTCCATCTTCGAAGCCAGCAATGTGGCACCCTGTCTCCTCTCTGAGCTTTGCTTGTATGATCACATTTCCTCTCTGACACTCCTGCCTCCCTCTTATAAGGACCCCTATGGTCCCATTGGGCCCACCTGTTTTATCAAGGTGCTATTTGAAATTGGATCATCACTTCACGCGGTTACATGAATATCGTCTCTCTCTCCCCAAGCCCTATCTAGAATATGGGTTCTGTGTGGGCAGGGACAGGCGTGCCTTATTCAGTTTTATATTCCCAGTGTCTGGTACATAGATGATCGATCGATGGATAGATACAGATAGATATGTATACAAGGACTAATAATGATAATAAGTTACCCTCCAGAGTAACACCCAGGGGAAGTATTTCCCACAAGCTACAAAAGCTTCAGCCTCTACCCTGAATCACTAGTTCTCAAATGGGCACAAGTTTGCTCTCCGGGGAGTTTTCATCATTATTTTTATCGGAGTGGTTTTTGTTGGTCACGGCTTTTGGGACGGGTGCCTCCATCATCTAGCGGCTAGAGGCCAGGGATGCTGCTAAACACCCTCCAATGCACAGGACAGACACCCCCCCCCCCCAATGACAAGAATGATCCTGCCCCAAATGCCAAGAGTGCCAGGCTGAGAAACCCTGCCTAGAAACACAACATAGTCAAATTGAAAGAAACATCTCATCTCGAGTACAAGTTCCTCCTTTGACTAATGGGCAAACCGAGGCCCAGAAAAGGAAGCAACTTGTCCGAAGGTATGGAATAAGGAGGAGGCAGACCGGGCCGCTGAGAGACAGGACCCCATGGCAGGAAATGAGAATGTATTCAAAGCTGCCAAGCGGAGAAAACGAGGGCCTCTTTCCCCGCCCCCAATAACGAACAGGGTTCTGACTTGTTATCAGAGCTGGAGACCGGCAGCAGGCAGCGGCGGCTGGCTGAGAACCGCCCCTAACCCTGGCACTTCCCACAGTGTGCTGTACTCGGTACTGGATGCCAAATCACAGCAATTAGCCGCGTCACGCCCACTAGCCAACTTCACGCTGGGCTGGTGGCCCAGACTGCTAAAGAGACATGCCCTCTGCAGCTCAGTGCCTTGGCAACCATGGGCAATGTTCTTGCTATCCATGGAGCTGGGACCACAGGGCTCTGGCCATGGGCGGGCGGCGGGGGGCGGGGGGGGGGTCTCCTCCCTGCTACTGAATGGCCCGTGGGCCCCCAAACAAAGAAGGGAGGATTACAGTTTCCCCTCACTCTTCCTGCAGCTTTGTAAGGAGCACACAGCCCTGCCCACCACCCTGCCGTCCTCCCTCACCCCCAGAGAGGTGCTCCTTATGGCTAGAGTGAGGGAGAAACCAAGGTTGAGAACCAGTTACTGTCTGAAGCATTTATCAAGCTGGGATCCAGATCTTGTCTGTAGACCCCCAGGAAAAGCTGGGTATCTTGCATACTGATGGATAACAACACTGCTACCAACACCTGGAGTCTTAAAAAGTTTGTGGATTTTTTCATCAGAAAAATCAGTGGATTCATTGGGCTGAAAACACCTGTCACTCCCAGGTCCTCATGGTGACCAGTAACACATTTTGTATCTAGACTTGGAATTTTTGAGTCAACAATGGAAGCATGCACTGGCAGCTGAGATTAAAACAACCAATTCTGTCCAAGATTCTGCCATTTGCAAAGCACTCCCACATCCTGAACCACATTGAATCATCACAACCATCCAGAAAGGGAGGCAGAGCAGGGAGTTTGAGCTGCATTTAACAGATGAGTGTCTGGACTTAGAGGACGCCATGACTTGTCCAAAGTCACATACCTGCTTACTGGGAGAGCTGAAGTTCAAATTCAGGCCTTGTAATTCTCTGTCTTCTCTCCACCACGCACATACTGGGGGGAATGTTGGTGGCCAGTTAAAGTCAAGTCCTCTGGGTCACCCCTCTGCCCACTGTGATGTCCCCAAAACTCTTTCGCAAAGCCCTGGGGCTCCAAACAAGAGTTTGAAGGCCACTCCCCTCTGCATCACTGTCCCAGCTTCTCCATGCCCTTGGAGGCTGATGTGCTCCTGTCCCCATCTTCTCATTGGGCTGACCAAGGGGGAGCCTCAGCAAGATCAGAGTGAGGAGGGCAGCAGAATTACACCAGGCTGCCTGGGTCCCTCACTGGAGGATCACAGCTCTCTCTGTTCCCGCAGTGCTCTCCCTCTGGATTCAGTAACTGCCCTCTCCTCTCATCGCTTCTGACCTAAGGGTAACAACAGCTAATCAAAATACACATATCACATGATGACAAAAAGCTAAGGAGAAACGGAACACAGGATAGAAGATGGAGAGGTCTGGAGTTGGGGTGGAGTTGTCAGAATTTTTAACTGGGAGACCAGGAAAGACTTCACCAAGAACGTGACATTTGAGCAAAGACCTGAGCGAACGACCAAGCCACGTGGATATCTTAGGGAAGAACTTTCCAGATGCCTGGTGTTTTGGAGCAGGAGTGGCTGGAGCAGACACGCAAGGGGTGGTCCAGGGCACGAGGGGGTATCGATGGACCCGGCTGAGGGACTGGATGTGGGGGAGCGTGAGCTGGGCAGGAGCCAAAGAGAATGGGGTGAGGGTAATGATGCCTCAGCACAGGGAGTCCCTCACTAGCAGAAAAAGAACACCAGGGACATGCAACATGGACACAGCACTGGAGACTCGGCTCTAAGCCCTTCAAGAAGCCACTGCTGAGTGGGCGGGGCGTACTTAGCCCTGGACAACACTTTCCCAGAGCTGCCCACGCCGCTCTTAAGCCCTCACCTGTGCCACTTTTCCACCCTTCCTTTATGGTGATCTGTCATTACGTACGGATTCGTTTACTTGTTTAATATTTGAAGTGCAGGAAGACAGAGACCTTATTTGTCATGGCCAAAGCCATATCCCCACAATCCAGCAGACTTGGCACATAGCAGGTGACCAGTAAGTGTTTGTTCAAAGATGGATGGGTGGGTCAATGGCCATGCTAACTACTCCTAGTGGCGACGGCTAACTTTTCTTCTCCAGAAGACCTTTCATTCCAGCCCAGAACCACAAGAACCACAGCTTTACCACTGAGAAGAAAGTATATCTTTTAAGCACTCAAGGTCCACAAATCAACAAACCATTTGGCACACGGGAGGCGCCTATTAGATACACACAGACTTGACCAGGGATGGAACCTGGAAGGCCCGATTCGGCCCCGGACCTATCCCACAATTCCCAAGTGCCACAGTGACCTATCTTAAGTATGAGTATTTATATTCTGGTTGCCTTCTCTGCACACCCTTCCCATGGAGATTCTGCCCCAGTAAGTCAGAGGGATCCCCATTATGGGGAAGAGAATAAAAAGTGTTTCCATAGAAAGGAGAAATTGATAAGCTTCCTTTGTTTTTATTTTTTTTTCTTACTTCAAAAGGAAGCTCTTGAAAATAAATGGGAGGCCCCAAGGGAAGCGAGGTATAAAATGTATTCCATGATAATGTTATGGAAAGAGAACAAAGAAATTGCCAGAGACGGCCATCCTGGGGCAGCTGGAGGAAATTCGACTAGCCTGGGAGTCTGAAGTGACCAGACCTGGAAGAAGCAAGAACACAATCCAAGTCGGCATCAAGAGAGCCCAGGAAGTCAAGTCCACCCCTGCAGACTGGCCGCTGCCAGTGAGGTGAGCTCGTGAGCTGTACAGAGCCAGCCCAGGGCCTTCCACTGGCAGTCGCTCAGAGGTCCCCAAGGACCCTGTCGAGTGCTAACTGAGCTGCTGCAGGTCAACCTTCTTGTCAACAGTCAGAGACATTTCTCCATTCCACCCCCATCCCACCCTCTTGATGTCCAGAAGGTCACTGGTGGTCCTATGGGAACAAAAGTCCCAGCACCTGGACCCCCCTGAGACTGGACAGTGAATGGTCAAACCCAGGGCAAGAGTTACACGAGGCCTCTACCTCTGTGAGCCTGCTTCCTCTTCTGTAAAGTGGAGAGAGTGGTACTTGACCACTACAAGCCAACAGCTGGCAGACGGAGAGAAGTGGGCCCTTCCTGCCTGTGAAGTGCCCTCGGTAGCTCAGGGGAGGGGGTGGGGAAGACGAGAGCCAGCCTGGCCCAAAGCAGAAATGGCTCCCTCAGGAGCTTGCCTCCAAGGAGCTGGGAGAGTAAGCCAGGCCACCCATTCCAGAAGTGCTCTCTTTGAAGAAGAGACAGGGGGATCAAGGCAACAAGCATTCATTCATCCAGCCATCCAGTCATTCGCTCTACAAATATTTATTGAGCATTTCCCATGTGCCAAGTGCACTGTGTGAGACCCTGGGAACAAAGCTCTGAACAAGACAGCGTAGAGTTCAGTTCACTTGTCAGAGGCAGACAAGTACTTAAAGATACAAATTTAACTACAGTTGTAAAAAGTGCTGCAAGGAAAAACTAGAGATTGCTTTTGTCAAGAACTATGAGGAGTCTGAGATTTACCCTACTTGGCAGCCAGCAAGTTAGCTTACCAGTTTTATGACTGCTGGCAGAAGACACGAGACCCCTGGGTCAGAGATAAGAGACCGTTCACAACACAGCAGTAACAAGAGTATCAGCATTTTCCTGCTCCAGTCCCCCAAGTTCTAGTTCCCACACAGCAGTGCAAAGACATGCAATGAGTTACCTTATAGGATAGGAACTCTGAGCTTAGGAAACCCAAATCCGTGTGTGTGCATGTGTGCGTGCGTGCGTGTGTGTGTGTGTGTGTGTGTGTACAGTAAATACACATAACATACATTTTATCGTCTTAGCCATTTCTAAGTATACAATTCTGTAGGGTTAAGTAGTTTCTCATTGTTGTTCAAGAGATTTCCAGAGCTTTTCCTTCTTTCGAAACTGAAACACCATACCCATTAAACAACAATTCCCCATTTGCCCTTCCCCCACCCTCTGGTGACTATCCTTCTACTTCCGTCTCTCTAAATGGGACTACCCTAGAGACCTCCTAGAAGTGGAACCATACATTATCTTTTTTTGTGACTGGCTTGTTTCACGTAGCATAACATCTTCAAGGTTCGTGCATGTTGTGGCCGGTGTCAGAATGTCCTTCCTTTTTTGGTCTGAATGATATTCGGAAACTCGAATCTTTCATAATGGACAGGAAACATGTCTACCCTCTGCTCTGGAGAAAGATACTATCTCTATCTTCCAGAGCTATTCACTGCACAAACAACATCTAAAATAGAGTCTGGGAGGAAGGCAGTTAGCGCCTCTCCTTCCAAGATGTGCAGAAATGCAAAACCCCCCCTCGAGGATTGTCTCCAAACAACTATCAATCCAAACAGATTCTGCCCTCCACCTCCTCGTTGATGCTGGGTATGGACGAGCTGCTAAACACAGTGCTTCAAACGCCAATGGTCTGTGCCCTCACGCAGTTCACAACTAGTCGTAAGTCATACCTCCAGACAGAAGACTCCAGCACAGGGAAGTGGTACATCTTTGCTATGGAGGATATGGGATTTTTGTTTCACTTACATCCAGCAAGTTCACTCCTAGGAATTCAATAAAAACGAGTGCGCATGTTCACAAAAAGACTCACACATGAATGTTCGCAGCAGCTTTAGTCACGTCGCCCATAACTGGAAACAATCCAAGTGCCCATCAACAGACGGATGGAAAAGCAAAACGGGGTGTGTCTGTACAATGGGACACTACTCAGCAGGAGTAGGGAACGAACTGACATTTGCAACAACATGGCTGCTGAACACCAAACTCTATGCTAAGCAAAGGAAGGCAGGCTCAAAAGGGTCCCTTCCATATGGTTCCATTCCCGTGAAATTCCAGAGGACACAAAGCTTATCTATGGGACGGCAGGGCTTGCCTGGAAAGGGGCCTGAGGGAACTTTCTGGGGTAATGGAGAGGTTCTTTTCTGTGATAGGTATGTGAGTTATTACACAGGTGCATTCATTTGTCAAAATGGATCAAACCACCCACTTAAGATCTGGGCATTTCACTATATATAAACTATACATTAATACTTTTAAGTAGTTTTTAAAGAATAGGGGCTTTGGAATCAAGCAGACCAACCCCTAGACTTTTCAACCATGTGACCCAATGGATTCTCCTTTGTATTTAAGGCCATTTGAGAAGATTCCCGAAGAACCCCAGCCTCTCATCTGTGCATGGCCAGCACCTTGCACAGAGCATGGCCTGGACCCAGCACTTAGCAAAATGGCATCAAATGCACCAATAAATGGGTGGCTAGATGGATGGCCTCGAAGCCTTTTTTTAAGTTTTTTTTTTAATGTTTTTATTTTTGGGAGAGAGAGAGAGACAGAGCATGAACAGGGGAGGGGCAGAGAGAGAGGGAGACACAGAATCAGAAGCAGGCTCCAGGCTCCAAGCTGTCGGCACAGAGCCCATCGTGGGGCTCGAACTCGTGAACCGTGAGATCATGACCTGAGGCCAAAGTCGGACGCTTAACTAACTGAGTCACCCGGGTGCCCCTGAAGTGTTTTTTTTTTTTAAACGTTTATTTATTTTTGAGACAGAGAGAGACAGAGCATGAACGGGGGAGGGGCAGAGAGAGAGGGAGACACAGAATTGGAAGCAGGCTCCAGGCTCTGAGCTGTCAACCCAGAGCCCGACGCGGGGCTCGAACTCACAGACTGCGAGATCGTGACCTGAGCTGAAGTCAGACGCTCAACAGACTGAGCCACCCAGGCGCCCCCCCTGAAGTGTTTTTAAGAGTGGACTTTGTTCCCCCAAATCAAATCCTCCCTGAAGCAAATGAAGGTGACTCTGCAGATGTTTACTTTTTCATTGCTTCCTGAAAACTGTTTCCTTGTTTAAGGACCGTTTGAAGTCCCCCCCAAATCCACCTTGGCTAGGTTTATTCCTTCAACCCAAACAGAGTTGTGGAGCTCTCTTGTGGGCCAGGTGCTTGAGAGAGAACGGTGAATAAGACAGATGTAGTCCTGCCCCCATGAAGCTTGCATTCTGCTGGAAGAGATAATAAAAACAAAAGTTAAACTCTGATAGGGACCATTTCAGGCACTGATCAGAGCTCTGAGAAGAAGAACATGGAAGATGTGAGAGAATGTGATGGGGGGGGCTTCAGGTGGAGGCATCAGGGGCGGCCTCTCTGAGGAGGGAGCATCTGAGCTGAGACCAGATTGGGAGGAGCAGGCTTCATAAAGAGCTGGCAGAAAAGCATGTCAGGTGGTCAGTCGGGGGGGGGGGGGTGTCCCCTGGGAGCTCAGCCTTCTGAGACCCTGGAGAGGCAGAGGCTGATACAAGGCAAAAGGGCTGGGGCCGGAGCTGTTCCCTGTGCTCTGCCACTCATTTGCTGTGCAAACCCCACACATGTCTCACCCTCTCTGAGCTCCAGGAGCACTTGACAGGACACTTGCAAAGCACAGGCTGCACTCTCTTAAGGTTTTGAGTCCCAAAGGGCAGAAGACCAAGGGACCGAGTCCACCAAGGCAGCGCCCTTTGCGACACAGTGGATAGAGCTGAGACTCCAAAGCTCTGACAGCTTTGCTGCTACAAAATGAAGATGTTCTCCTATCTCCCGTCCCTGTCTGCGGGAACAAAACAGGGTGGCAAAAACCCAGAGGGCTCCGCTTAGCTGTCAGCAGCCCTCCGACCGGCTGCAGCCTTGGAAATAAATGGTCCCGTCAGCTGCTGAGGAGGGTGAGCTCAGGATTTCAGAGGAAAATGAAATAAGAGGGAACGCAGCCCAGAAGCAATGCAAAGTAACGACAAGAGTACTAAAATCTTCCACTGCAGCAAGACGGATGGATGCTCAACGGGGCGCTGACCTCAGACGTGGGGACACGGGAAATGAGCTCATGCCCAAAGGCTGGATGGTGGTCCCTGTGCCTGCAGGATCCATGGGCCGTCTAAGGGGACCGGGCCCGGGCTGGTGGGGCCACTGCTTTCTTGCCTCCCCCCTCCCCACCCTATGCTCCCCTTGCCAAAGGCTTTCGCCCCTGCGTGTCTCCGGATCTAACAGCCTGCAGTAACAGGCTCGCAGGCTGGCTAACTTCAACCCTGTGCCAAGGAAAGAACGCGCCCCACCTGACAGGAGGGAGACAGGAGGGAGACCACCTCAGAGAAAACAATAATGAGCCCATCATCTACCTGTGCCTCCAACTGTGCCAAAATGAAGGGGACATTCTGGCTACGTCACAATCACAAGCTTCAGGTTTCCTGGCCGTGCAATCCTGAGCAAGTAACTAACCCGGGTCTCTGTTCCCTTGTCTCGAAAATGGGGAAAATAATACTGCCTGCAAAGCGGGGGTGGGGGGGGCGCCTGGGGGGGCTCGGTTGGTCAAGCATCCGACTCTTGATTTCAGCTCAGGTCATGATCTCACAGTTTGTGAGTTTGAGCCCTGTGTCAGGCTCCGCGTCGACAGCACAAAGCCTGCTTGGGATTCTTTCCCTCTCCTTCTGCCCCTTCCCACTCTCTCTTTTTCTCAAAAATAACAAACATTAAAAAAAAACAACAACAAAACCCTGATCAAGTGTTGTTCTCCTGGCTCTGTGCTGACAGTGCGGATCGTGCCTGGGATCCTCTCTCCTCCTCTCTCTCTGCCCCTCCCTCACTCGTGCTCACTCTCTCCTTCTCTCTCAAAAATAAATAAACTTAAAAATTTTAAAAACAATACTGCCCACAGACGATGAAAAGTAAATGTAAAAATCTGAGAACAGTGTGCTCTCAGTAACCTCATTTTAATGCTTTTATTGTTTTATTTTCACATTAACTATCTCTCCACATGTACAGGTAAAGCAAAAAAGTACCAGCCAAGTTCAAACACCAATGTGAGTTCATCGATCCTAAGAATCTATGGACTGGATTTATAGCAAGCACCCTCCTGACTTTCCCCTCCTCCATCTACCCAGCAAATCTCCAGTAATCATGGCCAGACTCCCTCTGAGTCTTGCGAAGCATCTGCCAGTACATAACGCTCTGATGAGCTGTCTCTCCTTTTGAAGAAAAAAAGCTGAAAGCAGGGGTTAAAATCTCAAAGCCTATGGGGGGGGGGCAAGAGAGTGAAGAGGATGAATAAAGGGAACCCCCCCGTTAGACATGAAGGAATAGTGCGGACTGTGGCAAACTGGAGAACCCAAGCTCCGTCTAAAGGAAAAAGCTGCTACCAGCTCTAGCCAATTTTTGCCAGGGAGGAATATAAGGTGTGGGGTTGGCACATCTTCTAAGTTTTCAAGGGAAGCCAGAAACCCAGATTTTTGGGTGAGATCTCCTGATTTACAAATGCTGGCACATAACTCATTATTTTTGAAACACGGAAGCCCTAGCAAGCCGCATCTGTTTGCATCCTCAGAGTTGAGGGGACAGAGCCCTCCCAGCTGTCACTGACTGCCAGGCAAGGAACAAGGCACCGTTGCAACAAGGAACTCTAGACAGATCTTAATTAAGCTCCAGGCAGCAGGCCTATTAGTTGATAAAGGCTTTGGACCAGAGTGTGAGAGAGTCCCCTGAAGGCTGGGGCAGTGGAGGAAAGCCAAAGGAAGAGGTGGGCTTTGAGACGGGCTGCGAGGGCTGTCAGGACTAGGAAAAACCAAGGAACCAACCACAATCCAGAGGAGGCACTGGATGGAGAAGGGGAGTGAGAAGAAACTGGAAAGTCTAACTTGGAGCTCTGCCCATTCAAATGTGGATCCAAACTCTACCACTGCAGCACTCTCTCCAGGAGATTCTATCAGGAAGGTGACCATACTCTGCTCTGGGCTGATGGCATCTGCATCACAACCGAGGACGCAGGGTCCTCCCAGGGGAAAGGACAACGCACAGTTCTCTCAGCGCGGCCTTAACTGGGCCGGAAGTCCTCTACCCCAGGCAGACTTCTCACAGCACACGGATCGGATCGGCCTTCGTGCAGTCTCCCTCACTACAACAAATGCTCTTCTGGGGCTGGAAATGTGCCTTTTGTATCCCCAGTGCTTGACCAGTGCTTGACCTATAGAAGGTCCTTAATGAATGTGTGTCACGTGGTCCAATGAATGAAACCAAAGAACAAAAGGCAAGACCTCAAAGAATAGGGTGTGTGATCACACTTCCAAAACAGGAAAGTTCCCCCAGGGCCAGAAAAATGAACAAGAAAATCAACACTGATTGCTCACAGCAGCCATGAAGACTGGGTGTTTGCACGGAGGAACACCTCACTTGGGGTACCCAGGAAAGGACTGTGACATCCCATCATGACCAGAGTCGCCAAGGCCTAAAACAGTCCCAAAGCCCCCAGGAGAGGGACACAATGCACAACCCATCAGAGCAATGCTGGGTGTCTCGGATCGCTCCAGAACTAAAGGCAGGTATAACCCCTTCCCCGGACAGATGTAATAGCTGACAGGCTCGGGCCACCGAGGGGACTTGTGTCCACTCACAGAACACGTCTAGTAGCAGAACCAGAACCAGAACCCAGGTCTCCTGACTGCTGGTCCAGAGCACCCTGGAGCAGGAGCAGAGCCGAGGCCCCCGCTGGGGGTGCAGGATTTAAGGAGGCACTAAAAAGCTTAGCATTCAAGATAAATAACGTTTGACACACTAATATTTTCTAATCAAAATTAGTACAAAACAAACCCATGATGAACAAAATATTAACTTTTAAAATAAAGATTTAAATACAGCCGTGCCCCTGTCCGCCTTAACCTCACCCCCTGTGCCCTGATCTGTGCCAGTAGGTCCCAAGGGGATGACTGAGACCCAAGACTGGGAGGAAAAGGTTATATGGAGAGCTAGGGGCAGATCCCTCCAGGCACAAGGACAGAGCTCGCTTGGGGTGTCCCAGGCTCACAAAGGCAGAGTGCCCGGGGCAGAGTGACGGGAGGTGGTGGGGGGAGGTGGTGGTGAAGGCGCTCCCTCCATCCCCACCCCACTCCCTCTCCAAACTCCTCTCGTAACTAACCGCCAGCCTTGCAAATCTAAGCCCTCCCATCTCAAGGGGGAGGTTGGATAAAAAAGCTTGGACTACTCTGGGTAACCCTTCATGCCATGGAAAAACAACCTAGAACTTTATGACTTACTGACAGTTGGTTATGAATGGGAAGGAAAGCATATTCTTAAACCGCTGACAGTAATTCCCTTTTAAGGTATGTCCTCTGGGCCAGGGATGCCACATCCTCCTCCTGCCCCCACTCTAATAGCAGCTTTTTTTTCCAGTGACAGGCTTGGGCTTTTAGGTCAGACAGGCCTGGATTCAGATCCAGCTCTGCCACTTACTGTGTGACCCTAGACAATCTGCCAAGATGAGAGGTCAGTAACTCAGGCTTCCAATGGCCCAGTGGTACCGCAAATGACACGACGACATGGGCCAAGAGGCAAACCACAGGCAAAGGGGTGTCCCCGACCCAGCATACCACGCCCACGAGGGATGTCAGCCAGATCGCTCAGTGTTTCCAAAGAAAAAATGTTAGGTGAAATCTCCCACTTTTTAAAGGTTGGCAAGTAATTCACTTTTTTTTTTTTTTTTAATTAATCCAGCAGAGCCAAAGAGACAGGTGTTCGAGCTGGAGGCAGAACCCATTTTGCACCTCAGACACCTACAAATCGCCCAGCGAACTGCCTGGCACCTAGTAAGTGCTCAGCAAGCTTCGGATGGGGGGGGAGGGCAGTTCATCTTTTCGCAAAACCTTCACCGGCATCACCAACATGCATTTCCACACAACAGCTTGGGAAGGAATGTTTCTCAGGAGGGAGATGAAGATAGGAAGAGAAGAACTGAAAATCTGGAAGGCTCTAAAGGGAGGGAGGAACTGCAAAGAGGAAATTCCTTAAAAGGATTTAAAAGAGTTTTATTGGACGTAGTTTAGCACAAGTCAGGGATAAGAGCAGGCAGTAATTTAACTCCTGGGCACAGAAAGTGAGTCTCTATATGTGGGTGGATGGGGGGCAGGGGGGAGAGGGGAAGAACGGTCCTTAGGGGTGGTCTCCCTGTGTTTCAGGGTCTTCTGTCCACAGGTCACCACAACACCTGACTCAGGTGCACAGTGTTCTGACAGGCCCATCCCCCGGGGACAGTACCCCTCTCCCAGAGGTGCTCATAAGGTCCAGCTCACCGGACGCCCCACTGGATCTGGCAGATCATGTGGGCTTTAAAGTCAGACCCAGCTGGGTTGAGTTTCAAGTCTTCAACATCAGTGGTTCTCAAAGCCGCAGGCCAGGAACACCCGAATGACCAGAAAATTTATTAGAAGGGTCTCACCCCAAACCCACTGAATCAGAAATTCAGGGTGGGGGGGCACTTCTATTCTGCACCTTCCTCCCGTGCTCTTGGACAAGGCCTGTATCTCCCTGGAATGATCAAAGCTACCCCCTAGGACTGTCCTCAGTGCTCCCCCAACGATTCTTTCAGAAGCCTGGTCTGTCTGTGCCTGGCAATGTGGAAGATGCTAGAGGGACAGCACACAGTCCCAACCCTGATGGAGCTTGATGTCTAGCGGGGGAGACGGACAATCCGCAAGGAGAAAGAGATAGAAATGCCAGTTTTCAGACGGGAGGGGAAGGCAGGGACCCGATCTACCACCTGGGACCACCTGAGCACCAAAGCCCACACAGCCAGGAAGGCTTCCTCTCCTGCACACCCTCCCCGCTACTCCTCTCCGATGCCCCTGCTCTTCCTCAAATATGCCTCCCTCCTTCCTGCTCCGGGATCGTCGTCTTTGCGGTTTCATCCAGCTGCAAAGCTCTCTTACCACATCTTCCAAAGATGGGCTCCTTACCCTTGTTCATGGCTGTGTATACGTCCCCTCCCCAGCGGTCAATCTAAAGGGGTCTCGCCCCTCGCTCTGTACCCCCCACCCTGCTCCAGCTTCTTTCTTCGTCGCCCCTCTCACAGACCGCAGTCCTGCTCGTTCTCGGTGTTCCTGGCTCGGCCTTTCCCCGAGCAGAAGGTGAGTTCGTGGGGACAAGTCCTTGTCAGTCGTAGTCCCCACCACGGCGCCACTCACGCTTAAGGACCAGGTCTCAGACCCGGCCCACATCAGGGTTTCTCCACAGCCTTTCTTTGTTCTCTGATGGTGGGGAAAGGCCACAGAGACTGGAAGTTAAAGAGGAAAGGAGGGTGGGAGGCCAGCGACACTAAGAGGCGGCTCTGCCGTGGCGCCCCCTCGGGCACAGCCTTCCAACCCAACCCCCCAGCAAAAGCGCGACTCCTACCAATTTCGAAGCGAGGCGTCGCTCCTGACCGGCTGCCTGTGCACTGGGCGCTGGACCCCGGGACCCCAGGGCCCGGTGTGAGTGCCCCGCGTCGGCCAGGGGTGCCGGCGGCGGCCGGGCCACGCGGACCAGGAGGGAAAGGCTCCCGGCGCGGCAGGTGCCGTCCCTAAGAAGTTGACGCCGCCAGGCGCGTGCCGTCCCTGTAGCGCGGTGACATGAGGGCCCCGAGGGCAACGGTGCCCCGGGACCTCGCGGTAAAGCACGGCCCGTGGCCCCCGGAAGGTTGAAGCGCATGCGGGGACTTTGCGTGGCACGTGGAGACCCTGGGACAGCAGCGCGAGGGGTCCAGGACCCGCAGGGCGCCCGAGGCGCGGGGGGAACGCACGTGAAGAGGCGCGCGGCCTCGGGGGGGGGGGGGTGGAGGTGGGGCGCGGACGGCCCAGGGGCGGCGAGCGCGGGGCGGCGGGGCGGAGGGGGCGCGCGCGCGCGGGGCGGAGGGGGCGGAGGGGGCGGAGGGGGCGGGGAGCACGGGGCGGAGGGGCGCGCGCGCGCGCGCGCGGCCCCGGCGGGGCTCCGGCAGGGGGCGGGCGGAGCGCTGCCCACCCGAGGCGCGGGCCCCCCGCGGAACCGGGCCGCGGGGCGAGGCCAGCGCCGCGCTCTCCGCCGCGCGCCCACTCTCCCCGCCCCGCGCGCAGTCCCCTCCCTCCGTCCCGCCTCCCGCCCCGCTCCCTCCCTCGGCGGCTGCGGCGCGGCGCTCCCGGCGCACTCGGAGCCCGGCGGGGACCGGGAGGCGGAGGCGGGGCGGCCCTGGGTCCGAGTGCGGGAGCCGAGCCGGCCCGGGGGCCGAAGTTTGCCCGCGGCTCCGGGAGGCGGCCCCGGGCGGCTCCCGGCCCCTGCTCGCGCCCTCGCCCGGGACCCGCCGGCCGAGCCCAGGGGGACCGCGGCCGCGGCCGGGCCAACTCCGCCGCGGGGACGCCGTGACGGGAACTTGAGGTGGGAACTTTGCGCGCGGCGGCCCCCGCGCCGGCACACTCGGGCTCCGGCTCGGGCTGGGGGGCACGTGGCCGTGACCCCCGGGCTCCCCCTGCGGGGGGGAGGCACCGAAAGTCGCGGGGCTGGGAGGCTGGGGCGACCGAGGACCCGGCAGCGGCTGCGGACGGCGGCGCGGGGCGCGCTCGCCACCGTCACGGTGCGGGTCCGGCTTCAGTTCTTCCCGAGCGGTCCCCCGGGGTGCGAAGTGCCGGACGTGCTCCGCCGCGGTGACGGGGCAGGGGCGCAATCCTGGCTGTGGCGGAGGTTTCTGGATCCCGGGTGGAGGGAGTGTTGGGGAGAGGTGATGGGGGGCGGGGGGGCCGTCACTCGCTTATTCACTCCAGCCTTAGGCACAGAATGCAGCATCTCCACCAGTGCAGATGGGCTTTACTAAGTCATTCATTTACTCAAGCTTTTATTGAGCGCCCACTGTGTGCTTGGCGCTCGGGATCCCAAGACGGCTGTGTTCCCTGGAGCCTCTAGCATCTGCTGGTAGGAAAAGTGGTGGTCGCCTCCTTAGCCTCAGGGGCTCCATACCCAGGAGGGGCTCGGCCTGGACGGACCGGAGTCTGGGTGCCAAAGGAAAAGAGAGAAGTTCATTCATTCATGAAGAGAACAAACCTGGGTTGAGCACCTACTGTGCGCAGCTCGCCAAGCCAAGTGCCTCCCATGCATTATTTCGTTCCCTTAACAGTTGTTGAGGCGCTGAGCTGGGGAGAAAACACTGAAGGAGAGGGATGGGATGCGGGTGGGATAGGGTGGAAGCATCTTGCAACCTGGAGAGAAGTAGGGACTGAGACCCAGCCCCTGCCGTGAGGAGGCCCCGGCCTGCAGGGGTAGCTGACTGCAGCAGCCCCCCTGTGTATAGGCAGAAGCAGAATGGCCTTTTCCTTGGTTCCTGTAATGCGCTCATTCTCAAGGGGAGCGGGAAAGCTGGAATAGGTTTCTTGGATAGGAAGAAAATGTCTTCAAAAAGCTCCGTAGGGGAGGCCGATCATGGGGAAGGGGGTTGAGAAATCCCGATCTAACACTGATGAATGCAGGCTCCCACCAATGACGGCTCATTAAAGTTGTCTGTTCAGGCAGCATTTTCTTAAGCACTTAAAGGGTGCCAGGCACCAAAGTCACCCAGAGGATGAGACAGACATGGAGACCTGACCTCCTTCACTGACACCTTGAGATGAGGCACAGCAGGGAGGTGCCAGGAGGGAGCGGGAGCTGCTCTGATTCATTGGGTGGGGGGTGGAGGGGCTCCTGCCTCTATGAATCTGAGCAGAGCTTTATTCACTAGGGTGTGTCTGATACCCACACACATGACAGCAGTCGGAGCCACTATGGGGAGCAAGTCTTCGGGGGAAGTTTGGCATTGCCGGAGACCTGGGGCCAGTGCCGGGGCCAGGGGAGGGACAGGTGGCCCGGGCACGCTGGCTTTCTTGAGTGGACTTCTGGGGTTCTCCCGGACCTGAGCTTGGCCCCAGTGTCCTCTGTCTTGGACCTCTGCAGAGGCCCCTGCCGAGTGGGGAGTGAGGGACGGTGAGTTAGAAAGACAGGCTAGGATGGCCTCTGGGGATTGCCCTTATGGGTCATTCCCTAAAGCAGTCCATTCCAGTGGAAGGAGGTCTCCAAACCTGTGGGCAACTGTGCGTGTGCTGGAAACAAGGGAGCCTTGACCCCTGTCCCAAGGTTTGAGAACCCAGGCTGGGGGCACCACAGAGCCTGGTTGGGGTGGATCTGGGAGCCAGGCTCCCATCCCACTGCCACTTTGAATTCTCTGCATCAGACACACAGCTGGGTCCTGGCAAAAGGCTCGAGAGATGCCTCCAGGGAACATCCCCCCCGGGTGCAGGGCTAAGACACTCAAACCAGAAATTAGAAATTAACCCCCTGGACCCCAAAAAAGTGTCTTCACTGGGCTGTCCTATCTCCACATCCCTCTTCCAAATCCGTGATGAAGAGTCAGCATTTCCGGTTGCCAAAGACATAGGGGTCTGGGAAACCACTCTTGGCTGGTTTGTTAAACCCAGAAATGTAGTCCCTGGGTGGAAAATGGTGGCTGGAAAAGCCACTCTAAATAGGACGAATAAAAAGGGAGAGGCAGGAAAGTCTAGCCTGCGAGCACTCAATCACTGTTGGCCATTTTTATCATCGAGCAGACAGTATTTGGTTGGCAGAATCAGAACACAGAGTGAGTGGGCCACCGACAGGACCTGCATTGTGCCTCAGGTTTGCCCCTGCCCTGTGGTGGCTTTGCATCACACCTGCGTCTCCCCAGGGCAGGCTGGTACAGCCAGGCTCTCCCCGCTTCCTCACTGCCCCGCCACACCGTGCCACAGGCACTGCAGCCTTAACACCTATTAAAGGAAAAGGAACAGAAGGGCTGCGTGTGCAGTGTCCCCTGCCTGCTGCCCCAGGTCCTCGCTGCTCCCCCAGACTGTTCCTCTGCTTATGCCTGTGCTCGCGGGGTTCGGGGCTGCGAGGAGGCAAATAGAAAAGAACCTTTGCCTCCATCCCAGAACAGCTCCCAGTGGAAGACAGATGTGCATTGGGTGTTATTTTGCCAGAAGCAGAATAAGGAGACTCCGGAGGCCAATCTGTCTTTTTTATAGAGGGGTGCAGGGACTCTGGCACATTTTCTTTTGGGGAGCAGGTGGAGATGGAGGGAAGAGCCAGCTCTCCCTCAAATACTTCACTCCCACCAGTGTCTTGGGCTCTCAGAAAGCAGGACTGAGATCCGCCCGGCACGGCTGCCTTGTGACAAGGATGGACAGCAGGTAACTAAGACAGACAGAGTCTCCATGCAGGCGCCGCATCTCGAGGAGATCCAGCGTGCTGGGACCTGGGCCAGCCCGCTGGCTGGATCCATTTTAATGCTTTAATTGGGAATTAATGCAGCATGACCCGCCTCTGAATCAGCCCAGCCAGGAGCCCCGACCCCTGACAGATGAAGCCGCACTGGCAGGGCAAGGACAGAGTGGAGAGATCTTGGGGTGAGGGCACAGGTTGAGAATCGTGGTGTGAGTAAAAGAAGCGAAAGCCTGAGCTGCTCAGGACAGAAATGCTTTTCGTTTAGCAAGTTGGCGTTTGAGGTTGTGTTAGGTCCCCACTGCCACATCTTGCCACCAACGTAGCCGCTCAAAGCAACACAAGTTTAGTATCTTACAGACTGGGGGATCGGAAGTCCAAAATGGGCCTCGTTGGGCTAAAATCAAGGGGTCGGCAGGGCTGTGTTCCTCCTGGGGGAGAATCCATTTCCCTGCCCTTTCCAGCTTCTAGAACCTGCCTGCATCCTTGTCTCCTGGCCCCACATCACTCTGGCCTCTGATTCTGTCATCACATCTACTTCTCTGACTCGACTCTCCTGCCTCCCTCCCTCTTTAAGGATGCTTTGTGATACGGCGGGGCCACCTAGATAATCCAGGCTCATATCCCCACCTCAAGATCATGGGTTTAATTAGTCACACCGGCAAAATCTCTTCTGCCACGTAAGGCCACATATTCTCAGGGTCCGAGGGTTAGGACATAGACCTCTTAGGAGGACCATTATTGTGCCTACCATAGGGGTTTGCCTCTTCAGTTTATGTTACAGATGGGGAAACTGAGGTCCAACCAAGTGGATGACTTGATGTGGGTGCCAGGTGAGAGGAGAGCCAGCGCTGAAGTCCCCTCTTCTGACAGGTGTTTTCCACTTCACATTCGTCCTCTAAAGAAATGTAAGGGGAGGTGCCAGGCTTGCGACACAAAAGCCCTTCTAGCAAACACAGAGCCCTAACATGCGCAGACACAGCTCCAAGCACTTACAAGGTGGGATAATTACCCCAGTGTGCTGAGAACACTCAGGCACAGAGAGGTGCAGTCACTTTTCCTAAGGGCACACAGCTAGGAAGTGGTGAACCAGGCAGTGTGGCCCAGAGGCCACACCCTCACCTCTGGCTGGAACCCGTTTACACCACAGGAGAGCTCTCCTGCCCTGAGGCCAAAATGGCACCTCAGACTTTGACAACATCAAGGGTTTGGTTGATATCTTAACTCTGCTGTTGCGCAAATATACAATAGGAATAAATGTGTTTCCCCCAGCCGTGGGCGGTTGTCTGCTCCCCCCCCCCCACAAAAGACTTTCCAAAAGCTTGTCCGTAGAAAATAAGAGATGGGAGATCCAGTCCCTAGCTTGCTGCAGGTGGTGGAGACCTCTCCCTCCTCCCAGGAACCAGTAATCCAGGGAAGCAGTGAAATACAGACGGTTTGCCTTGGAGTCCTATAGGCGAAGATTGATTCTGGCTTCATCACTTCTGTCACCAGAATCCTGAGTTTTTATTTCTCAAAGCCTCAATTTCCTCATCTATAAGATGGGGGTGTTAATGGTCATGTCCGACATGACTCACTCAATTAAGGCTTTCAGCACAGCACCTAGCACTGAGTGTGCAATTAAGGGTGGCCGTGGTTGCCGTTCTTACAGCGCTGTGAGTGTTCGGCGCTCTCCCTGCATCCCCCCTCCCACTCAGAAGAGGGACAGACAGCTCCGTCCCGAGGGATCGGCACAGGGCTGGAAAACAGAGGCAAGAGAGACCAGTGGTTTGTGAAAAAGGCCGGGAGGCGTCTGAGCAGTCGGGATCAGTGCGCAGCAGTTTATGGGACCCATTCGTGACCTTGACGGGACACGGCCATGGGGGCGAGCAGTCGGGCAGCACTGTTACTTCCCGTAGAAGAGCTCCACTCACCAGATCCCCACAACAGCCCTGTGAGGTAGGCACACTCCTCCCCACATCATAGGGAGGAAAGCGGCTCAGAGAGGGCCGGTGACTCGGTGGGTGCAGATGGCTGTCTCAGGCCGAAGGCTCATCAGCAGGAGCAGCTGGGGCGGCCAGGCAAGCCGGACTTGGACCTTCGTCCCATCCCGTTCTCCCCTCCCACCCCCACCCCCGGGTCTCGTACCTCCATTCGTAGTCAGACGCTGACCACACAGCGGCCCCGTGGGCTCTGAGCAGCCTCAGCCACTCAGGACTCCCTATGGTTTAAATGACTGTTTATTTTCGGAAATGAGTACTCAGCCCTCTGTCATAACTTGCGCACACCATCTCTCTCCCAAGGGGAAGGAAAAGAAGTTGCATGGGGAGTTTCAGCAGATCTGTAGGCTCACAAAGGGGAATCTGATCAAGGCGGACCCAGTGCAGAAGGTTTTCTCTCACACCAGAAGGGTTTCTACTGGGTACCGCAGAGCCTTCCCGAACCTCCAGAGAGATGGAAAAGTTGGCCAGGGGGCTCCCTACCAAAATCCAGAGCAGCTCTAGCATCCCCCGGCCCCTGAGGGGGGTGGTCTCCAGGTTTTCAAGGCGTCCACTCTTTGGGTCTCCCTTGAACTTGAGCGCACATGAGAATCTCTAAGGGAGCCAATCAGAATGCCAGTTCCTACCTCCCAACCTCAGAGATTCTGACTGAGAAGGTCTAGGGATGGTCCTAAGAATCTGTATCTCCACTGAGCCCTAGGGGCAATTCAGAACCTGGTGACTTGGCTGGTTTTGTGCTCTGCATTTTGCTTTACCTGGATTGACTCCCAGAGTTGTGTTACCTTCATGCCGCTCTTCATCACTGGCCGATGCCACAGGCTGTCTTGTTCATGGTTCCCTCATTCCAGCCGCCCTGTTTGTCCCCTCCCCCTGCCCTGCCAGGCATCCTCCCTGTGGTTAATATAGATCCTTCCATGTGCTTGAGTCTTTGTGAAATATGTAACGTACGTGTGTGTGTGTGTGTGTGTGTTCATTTACATAAATAGCATAGTGCTATAAACTTCTGTTTCTTTTCCACTCGGCATCATGCTTTTCAGATCTAAATGTGTTACTAAACCTACATCTAGTTCAATGCTTCTAATTCCTCCGCAATGTATAGGAGTCTACCACGACTCGCTTGTCCATCCCTCCCCACCCCCACCCCCCACCCTGGGATAGACACCGAGGGACATCTAGCACCACAGGCAACGCAGGACATGCATTCTTGCGCCTTGTTCCTCTCTTGGATCGGATTCCCCAGAAGCAGACCCTGAGTCAAGGATCTGAGTACAATTAAGATAGTATTGTGTGCCACAATCCCTGTGGACCTAGGTCTGGGAAATCTACCCGGGACTGGGATCCCTGGGTCATACTGCAGCAACATGCATCACTTCCCTCAATACCCCTTACAGCTTTCCCAGAGACTGTACCAGACTGTACTCCCTCCAGCAGTGGGCTCTGGGGGGTCAGACAAATGCTGGGTTCAGATCCCACTGGATCGGGTCAAGAAAGGAGTCACCCTTGGCTGGTGGAGAGAAAGATGACAGACCTCCCTTCTAGCTAACAGTACAGCAGGTGTCCCTTGAGGGTCCACCGTGTGTCAGGCACTGGGCCAAGCACATCACCCTAGGTCACCTGCCTTAGTCCTCACCGTAAGTCAAGGAGGTCGGAGCTGGTCGTGTCCCCATTTTACAGATATGGCTAGTGAGTCTGAGAGGCCTGACTTCCCCCAGGTCAGAGTGACTGGCCTGGAACCCAGGTCTCCTGATTTCAGAGCCAGTGAGCTCTTCTGCTCCAGCTTGGAGTAGTCAGCAGGTTGACCCCAGAGCGGGAGTAGGACCTGGTTTTTCTCAACATCCCGTGTGTTACTTTCCTACGGTAACCGAGTACCACAAACTGAGTGGCTGAAAACAACACAAACTTAACTACCTCACATTTTGGAAGACAGACGTCGCAAATGGGCGTTTCGGGGCTAAGATAAAGGTGTCTCGGCAAGGCTGCGTTCCTTTCTGGAGGGCCCGGGGGAGAGTCAGGTCTTGCCTTTACCAGCTTCTAGAGGCGGCCTGCTGTCCTCGGCCTGTGGCCCCTTCCGTCTTCAAGGCCAGTCGCGTCTTCCTCACATCGCATTGCCTCTGTCACACTTTCCCGCCTCTTTCTTCTATCTTTTAAGGACCCTCGTGATTGCTTGGGCCTCCAGAGAATCTGGGATCATCTTGCCATCTCAAAGGCAGCTGATTGGCAACCTTGATCCCTCCTCGAGTGTAATGTAACATATTCACAGGCTCCAGGGATCAGGATTAGAACATCTAGGTGGGGTCGCGTTACTCTGCCTACACATGCCCCACCAATGGTGTCTACCTGTGCTCACCAGACCTGGTGTGGAGTGCGGCTTCGATAGGGAAGTGGGTGCTGGGCACGGGGAGCCCCTCAGCCTCTGGGCTTCGCCATTTCTCTGCCAGCCTGGTCCTCCCGCCCTCTGCAGCCCAGCCAGGGCTGATGATGCTACCACCCACCCACCCACACACACAAACACACAAAATCCTCAGGTCAGCTTTGGTGTGGTCTGACTCCATCCGACCCTCCGTCCATCCACCCACCCATGAGAGCCACCCTCACCCCTGCTCTCTCTCCCGGATTTGCCCACCTGCCCTCCTGTCCCGCATCCCACAGCCAGCAAATGCTGTCCCTAACTCCGTTCTCATCATGGCGCCACCTAGCGTCTCCTCGGTGAATGGCACCACTGGAATCCATTCTCTTTCCCCCTCGCCCCTTCCCGTCCAACCTCAGCCCCGAGGTTCCCTCCTCCAAGAAGCCCTCCCAGACCCCTCCAGCTCATGCTGCTGTCGTTTTCTTGCTCTATTTCCTGAAATGATCTTACTTAGGGACCGCCTCCACCACTAGAATGTCCACTCCCTGAAGACAGGGGCTGGGTCTGTCTTTGCTTTGCCTATAGACCTGTCACACGCCCAACACGCAGTAAGTGCAGAATGACAGTCCTGGACCCCTCATCCTTATCCTCACAGCCCCTTTCTCAGACAGCTCTCTTCCCAACCATCCACAGCCCCTCAGAGGCAAAATCTCCAAAATCCACGGTGCTCTGGAACTGACAGATATAACACCGGAGAGAAATTTTAAAAGACCAAACTTCTCAGGAGGGTGTCAGGCTGGGTGAAAAGCGGCAGTATTTTCCTGAAGCGGGGCTTTGGGGCCTCTTTGATTTCTGGACTTCGTCCGAGACTCTAGAGTCTAGCATGCAGAGCCGTCTCCCTACACCCATCAGACGAGGTGTCCCCAAGACCAAAGGCCAAGGAGAAGCGTGCCCGTTCCTCATTTAGCAAACCCTAGCATCTGGCCTTCCACGTGCTAGCAGACCAAACGAAGTGGGTTTTTTCCTTCTCCATACTGTATAGTATGCTCTTGTTCCCTTCTCCACACTAAACGGGATAACTTTCCACATAGGACGCTGAGGCTTTGACTCACAACTGACATGAGTCAGGAGAGGAAGAAACGAGGGATCTCTAATTGGGGGAGCTTTCTGCCGGCGGGAAAGCTACGGTTGAAAGAAGACATTCTGGAAGAGGTGATTACGGCCAAGGGGGTTTCACAGGGGCTCTTCAGGGCTTGCAGGACAAGAGGAATGAATGTTCCTTTTCCTCCGCCACCACTCTTGCCAAACAGAATGTCGCTTCTCTTCTTGTCTTTGGTGGCAAAGAGAAGACAGCAGAGCTGAAAAGCGGTACCGCTAATGTGAAGTGCCTGAAAGGGATTATTCTCGCTCCCCCGAAGGATTCTGGCAGGCTGTGCCTGAGGAGATCGGTTCCAATTTTAGGCGAAGTTAAGAAACATTCTCAACACTCTAAAATCAAATCATTTTCATTTCAAACGCAGGTGTCCCCTAGTTTCCCAGCACCCAATCTGTGACACTTTCCCCAAAGACAAATGAGTGGAGTGACGATTTGCTTTATGTAAAAGAATTTCTGTGAGGATGGGAGCCTCTTTCGAATGGACTCCCCTCCTCTCCGCCCGGCTCCTGCTGAACTCTTTCCATCCGTACAGGTGTATGTGCACCCGTGTGAGCGCTCGTGCATTTTCCCTGAACGTGTCCGTAGCAAAGATTGACGCTCAGGTATTGGCAATGGGTTTCCATTGGCACTGATGGACTTTGCTGGTACCACTTGCTTCCACGGGGTACTGGGCTGGAGGGAAGGATGATGATTTTTAAAAGCAGAGTATTAGACTGTTAATACTTTCCTGTGGATCGGCTTAATTCTGGAGAGCTCAGTTGCCATCATCTAGGGTCTCCAACTCAAATGCCTACAGGGGCCAGGAAGGAAACCGACCTGAGTGAAGGGGAGTGGCTGTGAGAAAGATAACAGGGAGGGGTGGGGACTGTGGTGGATTGTAGCATGCACACCCTGCCGACAGGAGGCGGTCATTTCTCAGCCGGAATTTAGGCCAAATGTTGCCAAGTGTCTGATTTTTTTTTTCAAGAGAAACCAAGAATATAAATTTTTACACAAAATTCCTCCATTTCAAAATCTCCAAGCCAGGCAGAATATTTGTGAGCCAAATTCAGCCCATGAGCTATGAACGAATACATAGCCTTGGTTAGCTTTGAGGGTTGGGAAAGACAGGGCCTGTGCGAGCAGATATTTTGACCTCAGGTTCTCAGAAGTGCCTTCATCACGTTGGCCTCATTCGGGAAGCCCTTTCAGCTCTTACAGTGCTGGGCGCAGGGATTCGGAGTGGAGTATCGAGCCCAGTTCTTGCCCCACAGAGCAAGCCGTCTTATAGAGGAGCCAGGCTTGCATGCAGATATGGCAAAGATAATGCCCCAGGTACAGGCGTGGGAAGACTCAATTCACCCAGAAGAGCCAAGGAACTTTTCCTGGAGGAGTGGGCATGCCTGTCCGGTTCACCCCTATCTCCTCAAAAAGATGTTTGCTGATACATGAGCAGCTGTGACACTGTTGTGATAATTAATGCGTTTCTTTGGACACTGCCTGTTATTTATGGCCAGTGATACAGGTTTTCCACTTATGGAGGCAAAGCAAGGTGTCCCTTTCAGATAAACACAAACAGTAATAATAGACAAAAATGATTGAGTATCTATGTGCCAGCCACTGTTATGAGGGGCTCTTATGCACATCATTCATGGAATCCTCTCAGTGATTCTAGGAAGTAGGCCAAGTGGTTTTACCCACTGTACAGATGAGGAAATGGAAACAGGTCAAGGTTAAGTACTACTTGCCCAGGCCATGAGGAACCACCACATCAGGGCTTCTCCACCTTCACACCGTGCGCTTTGGGGGCCAGAGAATTCTCTGCTGTGGTGTCTGGCCGGCTCATCATACGATGTTGAGCAGCACCCTTGGCCCATATCAACTAGATGTCAGTGGCCTCCCCCGGTCATGACAATCAAAACATTGCCACACGTCTACCTGGGAACAAAAATCGGCCCGAGAACCCCTGGTCTACGCTAAACTGACTTTCCAAGCCACATGAATACAATGATAACAAAAAACCCAGGCTAATTTAAAACAAAGCATTAGGTAGGTAATAGTACAGATGTCGTGTGGCAGTCCATTGGGATGTCGGCTCGGGGGCGGGGACCCTGTCTGACTCCGTGCAAGCCCCCAGTGCTTAGACCAGTGCCTGGCCCACGGGAGCACTCAGTAAGTTTTGATGGCCTAAGTGAGGGGGGTGTGGAAGAATCGTTGTGTGCAATAAAGGCTGAATGACACTATTGGTCTTTTTACTCGTAAGTGCATGTCTTAGTCAGCTTGGGCTGCTGTCACAAAACACCCACGCAGGGGCCGGAAACAACAGACATGCCTGGCTCCCGGTTCTGGAGGTTGGAAGGCCAGGTTCAAGGTGCCAGTGTGCTTGGCTTCTGGTGAGGACTCTCTTCCGGCTTGGAGAGGGCTGTTTTCCCACTGTGTCCTCGCAAGGTGGGGAGAGGGGGAGCTCTGGTGTCTCTGGTGTCCTCCCCCCTAGAAGGGCACTCATCCGCCCCTCATGACTTCATCTAAATCTAATCACCCACCACACACACACACACACACACACACACACACCACAGGCCCTGCCTCCTACTGCTGGCCCGCGGGGCTCAGGGCTTCCCCTGTGAATCCGGGGGGACACAGTTCGGTCCCTAACAGCAAATGTCTGCAGCCTCGGGACTGCTTGCCCAGGCTCTGGAGTCGCTGAGGGTCTCTCCTCCCTTCTCCCCCCAGGCCCGAGGGGGATGTGAAGGCCCAAAATGACCCTCTTACCGGGAGACAATTCTGACTACGACTACAGCGCCCTGAGCTGCGCCTCGGACGCCTCCTTCCACCCGGCCTTCTTCCCGCAGGGCCAGTCCCTCAAGGGCGTCTTCTACCGCCGCGCGCAGCGCCTGCGGCCCCGGCCCCAGGACGCGCCCCGCCAGGGCGGCCAGCCCGACGACCGCCGGCGGCAGATCATCATCAACGTGGGCGGCATCAAGTACTCGCTGCCCTGGACCACGCTCGAGGAGTTCCCGCTGACGCGCCTGGGCCAGCTCAAGGCCTGCACCAACTTCGACGACATCCTGAACGTGTGCGATGACTACGACGTGACCTGCAACGAGTTCTTCTTCGACCGCCACCCGGGGGCGTTCGGCACCATCCTGACCTTCCTGCGGGCCGGCAAGCTCCGCCTGCTGCGGGAGATGTGCGCCCTGTCCTTCCAGGAGGAGCTGCTGTACTGGGGCGTCGCCGAGGACCGCCTGGACGGCTGCTGCAAGCGCCGCTACCTGCAGAAGATCGAGGAGTTCGCCGACGTGGTGGAGCGGGCGGAGGAGGACGACGACGAGCCGCCGTCCAGCGAGGACCCCGGCAGCGAGGGCGCGGCCGAGGGCGAGGGCCGCCTGGGCCGCTGCATGCGGAGACTGCGCGACATGGTGGAGAGGCCGCACTCCGGGCTGCCGGGCAAGGTGTTCGCCTGCCTCTCGGTGCTCTTCGTCACCGTCACTGCCGTCAACCTGTCCATCAGCACCCTGCCCAGCCTGCGGGAAGAGGAGGAGCAGGTAAGAGCCGCGGGCCCGGCCGGCTGCGTGCGGGGAGGGTCTCTGCACTCGGGACACCAAGCAGTCCTGCAGGCCGCTGCCTCCCAGACGCCCACACCCTCCGCGCCCGCACTGTCCCCTCCCCCAGGAGGCCTTCCTGGCCTGCGCTGGCTGAGCAGCATCTCCAGTCCCTTCTGACCGCCTGTTTCCACGCGTGTTGTCCAACTCCGAATTCACACATGAGCCCCGGGCCCCTCCCGGTGTGCGCTGTGCCCCGCGGGGTCTAGAACAGTGTCCAGCCCGGACAAGGTGCTCAGCCGCTCTGGGGAAGGAGCAAATGAGTGAGTAGTACATGGATGATGTGATTTATGATGTGCCTGCCCCTGGGCTAAGCACATAATATATCCTGAAAATTTATTTCACCCACGTGATCCCTCGCTCAGCCTTCCTAATTCCCGTGTTTAAAAATAGCCCAGAATGGGGTGCCTGGGTGGCTCGGTCGGTTGAGCTTTCTCTGACTTCAGCTCAGGTCATGATCTGGGGGTAAGTTTGAGCCCCGTATGGGATTCTGCTATCAGCGTGGAGCCTACTTCAGATCTTGTTTCCTTCTGTCTCTGCACCCCCCCCCCCACACTCTCTCTCTCAAAAATAAGTAATAAAACGTTGTAAAAAATATATTTAAGGAGCACCTGGGTGACCGTTGGTTACCCAGTTGGTTAGGCATACGACTCTTGGTTTCGGCTCAGGTCACGATTTCATGGTTTCATGAGTTCAAGCCCCACACCGGGCTCCTGCACTGACTGTGCAGAACCTGCTTGGGATTCTCTGTCTCCCGCTCTCTCTGCCCCTCCCCCGCTTGTGCTGTCTCCGGCTTTCTCAAAACAATTAAGTAAACCTAAAAAACATATGTCTATAAATATATGTATCTATATATTTTGTAAATATCCCAGAACCATTTTCCAGGTCCTGAACATCATTTTTATTGGTAGCTGTATGTGTGTGTGCACATGTGCTCAAATAGTGAGCATCTCTGTGTTAAATGTGTGTAAAGTGTTTGCTCCATGGCCTGACTGAGGTGTGTGCTCAGGTCTCAGGGGTAGCACATGGCAGGCAATTACTAGGAGCCAGGGGCTGGGCTGTAGTTCTGCTTAAATCTCAAGTTCTCAGTGAAACTTCCAGCACCCCGGTATAGGAGGGGTTCTTATACCCACGTGACAGAACGCCGAGGCAGAGCAGCTTGCCCAGACCCAGGTCTGACTGCATCCAAATCCTGTGGTCTTAAACCAGGAAGTACGGGGTCCACATGGCAGCCTGGGACTCCACGGAGCCCCACGGAAGTGTGTGATTGGCCCGTACCGTGCTCCCTAAAAGTCTGACTTGGTTGCCAACTTTTAAAACTAAGGTGTTTTGGGGGTGCCTGGATGGCTCCATCGGTTACACATCTGACTCTCGATTTCAGCTCAGGTCATGATCTCATGGCTCAAGAGTCCAGGCCCTGCGTCTGGCTCTGTGCTAGCAGGGTGTGGATCCTGCTTGGGATTCTCTCTCATTCTCTCTGCCCCTCCCCTGCTCGCACTGTCTCTCGCTCTCTCAAAAAAAAACAAAAAAACTCTAAAAACTTTTAAAAATAAAAGTAGGTGTTTTTCATTTAAATATTTGAACTCTCAGCCTCTCAGAATGTATACAGCAGGCCTTCTGGCCTGTGCCCCCTGTGCAGTCCACACAGCAGCTCTTGGGGGGTGCTGAGTCTACGGAAAGTGTGTGCTCCCCAGTTCAGCTTCGTAGTGTATGAGACCTTTGGGCTTTTGAGTTGGGACCCTTTCCCCATATGGGTGGGAGGAGGGGTGGTGGGGAGGGACGATTCTAGAAGCAAGTTTCAAGACCAAAACATTCAGACAGGTACAAACTGAATAGGCAATGGAGAAATAGGTATGGTTGTGTGAACTCAACATAAAAATAGCGCCAAGCCAGCATTTATTGAGCACTGGCTGTGTACCCTGCATGTGCTAAGTGCTTCACGTGAACTCTGATGGAACATTGGAACTGCTCACCACACGAGGACTTTTCTGCGTACATGTGTTATGAAGGAAGTAACACCAACTCTTGCATTCATGATACATGGGGGGTTTCTAGGGCTTTTTTATACATTACATTTTTTAAATTTTTTAATGTTTATTTATTTTTGAGAGAGACAGAGCACGAACAGGGGAGGGGCAGAGAGAGAGAGAGAGAGGGAGACACAGAATCTAAAGCAGGCTCCAGGCTCTGAGCTGTCAGCACAAAGCCCGACGCGGGGTTCAAACCCGTGAACCGTGAGATCATGACCTGAGCCGAAGTCAGACTGAGCTGCCAGGCACCCCTGTACTTTGAATTTTTAAAATAAGTATTAAAAAGAAACAGCACTCGACCAGCAAAATTAATTTTTGATGAGCAGAAGGGGGAATGATGAAGATGGCCTGAATTTGAATCCCATTTTGTCCACTCTGGCTGTGTGTCTGTGGGCGAGTTATTTAACCTCTCTGTGCCTCACTTTCTGAGCGAGTCTACGGGAAGTGATTGGAATGATGCTTGGTGCCGGAGCGTGCAGGAAGTGCTAACCATAAGGATTACATGCACCTGCCAAAAAAAGAAAGAGAAAAGGCTCATTGTTTGAGACCTGTCCGAAAGCACCTGTGTGTAGCATAAATTTCTTCTTCGCTCCAACATAGGCAATCCTGATTTTATCAGGAAAATACTAATAAAGCCACTGTTCTGTTCAACTTCTGACCCTTGCTTTTTTTTTTTTTAAATCATGCCCGGCCTTCTTCATGATTCACCGAAAATGCCATTGTTTGACTTCATTTTGGAGACCAGTGGGATTCACTGTTTCGCTTGCTCCCTGAGCACACCCTTGAGTGTGTTGCACGGTCTTCAGGCATCGCCAGGCATCGCAGGGTGACCAGAATGAGTATTCCAGCTACAGGGACTTCAGGTCCAGTGCAGGAGGGACAGGGATACCCCTGTGACCCTGAGCGTGAGACCCAAGCCAAGGGGGCTCTCAGGAGAGGCCCGCCAACTGTGCTGGGGATACTTCGAGGGGGCACACTCCAGGAGGGCTTTCTAGAGGAGGGGGCTTCCCATCACAGAGGACCGGGACCTCAGAGCCCCACCGAGGCCTAGTTCATCTCTCCAGCCTCTAACGTATTCCTAGAGAGAGCTGCTATCGCAAGCCTCCTAGAACCCAGCTGTGCCCGGGAATGCCAGGTGCCCCAGGCTGGCACCACACGCACCTGCCCACTCTGTCAGACGGAGGTCTGAAGCCACTGGGGACGGTCTACCCGCCCAGTCCCATTGCAGACCAGAGAGACCCGCTGGCAGCCCGCATGCCCGATGCGGCACACAGATGCGTTTGAGTGGCCCACAGAGTGTTTTCTCTGTATTGAATTATCGCAACATTTAAAACGCAGGAATTTCACGCAGAACTCCAGATTTCCAGCCCCCCTGCAGACTTTGGTGAGGCAGCAGCCTGAATTCTCCTGGGACAGTCGTCAGGAGGTACTTAGCAGGACAGCTGTGTTCTCTGGCAGGCCTCCACCCCCACCCCCCACCCCCGTGCCCACCTCTCTTGGGTTCCCTTTGCCCACCTGGCCTTGAGTTGGCACTCCCATCCAAACGCCACTCCCGGGGCACCTGGGTGGCTCAGTGGGTTGAGCGTCCAACTCTGGATTTTGGCTCAGGTCATGATCTCACAGTTTCAGGAGTTCGAGCCCCTCTTGGGCTCCACTCTGGAGCCTGCTTGAAATCCTCCCGCTTTCCCTGCCCCTCCCCTGCTCACATTCTCTCTGTCTCTGTCAAAATAAATACATAAACTTTAAAAATAATAATAATAAATAAATAAACGCCAGTCCCATGTGCTTCCATCCATTCTGGTGACCAACATGAATTGGTCACCTGTCACGTGCCAGGCCGTTCCAGTCACTGGGGTCCTGAGGGTGAACAGAGAGAGAACACAGCTGCCCCTCCTTGTGGGGCTATAATCAACTGGGGCAGGGGAACAGGGGAGGTGGAGGGTGGAAACTGACCATAAACATGACAGATAAGTAACTTATAAAGCATATTAAGAGATGATGAGCCCTCTGAACAAATAGAGCAGGAAAAGGGGAATCAGGGTGGAGGACAAAGGGAGGAGGGGACTTTTAATCAGGGCGAGGATCAGAAAGACCTCCCTGGGAAGGTGATAATGAGGCAAAGAGCTGGAGGAAAGGAGGACAGAGCCACGTGGGTGTCTCCGGGAAGAAGACTCCCACAGGGGGAGCAGAAACTCCAGGCCTGGCTTGGGGGTGCAGGGAGCCCCGGGTGTAGGCCGGAGCACAGGAACAGGGCAGGCGGGGGGCTAGGGAGTGGGAGAGGTAGCAGCAAGGCCATGTGTCCCAGAAGGGACTCCAAGCTATCTCTGTGAGCCATGGAAGGTGCTGAGCAGAGAATGGACAGGATCTGATTCATGTTCTCAGCATCCCTCTGGCTGTGTGCAAAATAAACTGTAGGGACCAGGGATCCCAGGAAAGAGGTGCCTGCGACTCTCTCTCTCAGGCAAGAGAGAACGGTGGCTGGACCAAGGTGAGGGCAGCAGACATATGAGAAGTGGTTTGATTCTGGAGTCATTTTATTTTTTTTAACGTTTATTTACTTATTTTGAGGAAGAGAGCAAGGGAGAGAGAGCATTCCAAGCAGGCTTTGTGACGACAGACCGAGAGATCATGACCTGAGCCAAAATCAGGAGTCGGACACTTAACCGACTGAGCCACCTACATGCCCCGGAATAATTTTAAGTGAAGAACCAACCAGATTTCCTGAGGATCATTTGAGAGGGGTTAGAATGTGGCTGAGTCTCCCAGACCCCAGCAACTGGAAAGGTGGATAGCTAAGAAGGGACAGCACTGGTGGGCAGGTGTGCAGGGGAAAGCAAGAGCCCAAAGAGGCTAAATCTTGATGGGTTTCCACCCCCCAAAAAAGAAATGATAGTTTCGCAAGGTGATAAAGGTGTTAGCTTAAGGTTGTGGTGGTAATCATATTGCAATATTATAGATGTATCAAATCAACATGTTGTACACCTGAAGCTTACACAATATTAAGTGTCAATTATAGCCAATAAAATCAATAAAAAGAACTTAAAAAAAAATCAGGAGCCACTTTGGGGCATAAGTTTGAGACACCTATCAGACACTCCAGGGGTGGAGTCAAGGAGGCAGCCCTTCTGGGGTCTTGAATCCAGGGGTGGGACCTGGGACCTGGAATCTGGGATGTGGGGTCTGGAATCCAGGGGCATGGCCTGGAGTCCGGGGGCGGGGGTATAGAATCTGGGATGTGGGGTCTGGAATCCGGGGGCAGGGTCTGGAATCCAGGGACGGGGTCTGGAATCCAAGGGCGGGGCCTGGAGTCCGGGGGCAGGGTTATGGAATCTGGGGTGTGGGGTCTGGAATCCGGGGACGGGGTCTGGAATCCAGGGGCAGACTCCGGGATCCAGGGGCGGGGTCTGGAATCTGGGAGGTGGGGTGCGGAATCCAGGGGCATGGCCTGGAGTCTGGGGGCGGGGGTATAGAATCTGGGGTGTGGGGTCTGGAATCCGGGGACAGGGCCTGGAGTCTGGGGGCGGGGTCTGGAATCCAAGGGCGGGGCCTGGAGTCCGGGGGCGGGGGTCTGGAATCTGGGGTGTGGGGTCTGGAATCCAGGGGCGGGGTCTGGAATCCAGGGGCGGGCTCTGGGATCCAGGGGCGGGGTCTGGAGTCTGGGGGCGGGGCCTGGAGTCCAGGGGCGGGCTCCGGGATTCAGGGGCGGGGTCTGGAATCCAAGGGCGTGGCCTGGAGTCCGGGGGCGGGGGTCTGGAATCTGGGGTGTGGGGTCTGGAATCCAGGGGCGGGGTCTGGAATCCAAGGGCGGGGCCTGGGGTCTGGGGATGGGGTCTGGAATCCAGGGGCGGGGCCTGGAATCCAAAGGCAGGGCCTGGGGTCCGGGGGCAGGGGTATGGAATCTGGGGTGTGGGGTCTGGAATCCGGGGAAGGGGTCTGGAATCCAGGGGTAGGGTCTGGAATCCAGGGGCGGGGTCTGGAATCCAAGGGCGGGGCCTGGAGTCCGGGGGCGGGGCCTGGAGTCCAAGGGCGGGGCCTGGAATCCAAGGGCAGGGCCTGGATTCCGGGGGCAGGGGTATGGAATCTGGGGTGTGGGGTCTGGAATCCGGGGAAGGGGTCTGGAATCCGGGGAAGGGGTCTGGAATCCAGGGGCAGGGTCTGGAATCCAGGGGCGTGGTATGGAATCCAAGGGCGGGGCCTGGAATCCAGGGCCGGGGTCTGGGGTCTGGGGGCGGGGCCTGGAATCCAGGAGCCCGGTGTGGCCTCCAGAGAGAGATGAAGAGCGGTGGATGCAGGTGCTTGCAGCCCTCGGCCTGGCCGGCGTGGCCCAGGAAGGGAGCCTCCCTAGAGAGGGGCCGGGTCACAGCACGCAACGGCCTCGCTGGGAGGACGGCTGGCCTCTCCCCCTGACCTCCCCGCCTCTCTCCCAGGGCCGGTGCTCGCAGATGTGCCGCAACGTCTTCATCGTGGAGTCGGTGTGCGTGGGCTGGTTCTCCCTCGAGTTCCTCCTGCGGCTCATCCAGGCGCCCAGCAAGTTCGCCTTCCTGCGGAGCCCGCTGACGCTGATCGACATGGTGGCCATCCTGCCCTACTACATCACCCTGCTGGTGGACGGCGCCTCCGCGGGCCGCCGCAAGTCCGGCGCGGGCAACAGCTACCTGGACAAGGTGGGGCTGGTGCTGCGGGTCCTGCGGGCGCTGCGCATCCTGTACGTCATGCGTCTGGCCCGCCACTCCCTGGGGCTGCAGACGCTGGGGCTCACGGCCCGCCGCTGCACCCGCGAGTTCGGGCTCCTGCTGCTCTTCCTCTGCGTGGCCATCGCCCTCTTTGCCCCCCTTCTCTACGTCATCGAGAACGAGATGGCCGACAGCCCCGAGTTCACCAGCATCCCTGCCTGCTACTGGTGGGCCGTCATCACCATGACAACCGTGGGCTACGGCGACATGGTGCCCCGGAGCACGCCCGGCCAGGTGGTGGCGCTCAGCAGCATCCTCAGCGGCATCCTGCTCATGGCCTTCCCGGTGACCTCCATCTTCCACACCTTCTCGCGCTCCTACCTGGAGCTCAAGCAGGAGCAGGAGAGGGTGATGTTCCGGAGGGCGCAGTTCCTCATCAAGACCAAGTCGCAGCTGAGCAGCATGTCGCACGACAGTGACATCTTGTTCGGAAGTGCCTCCTCGGACACCAGAGACAACAACTGAGCCCAGAGGACACACCCCGCCGCCCCCACCGCCGCCGCCGTCGTCGCCAGGACACCCCCAGCTCTGCCTGCCCTCTGCGGCCTGAAGCTATTGCCGTCACTATCAGAAGCCTCTTCAGGCACGTGCTGCTCTGAGCGCGGCCCTGGCACAGAACCGACTGGAACCACACCCCGAGGAGGAAGCCTGCAAGGTCCTCAGAGGAGCCCCTACCACTCTGCGTCCACAAGTGAGGCAGAAGCTGGCCGAGAGCCCAGCACCCCGCCCCCCATCCCCCATCCCCCATGTCTGTTTCCCTCAATAAGGAGATGGCTTTGTTCTTTCCACCATGTACATAACATGCCCAGCAAAGACTTGCTTCATGGGCCTGCCTGGAGAAAAAATACAAATGGCAACAGCAAATGTCTGTGTGTAGTGTGGATCGTATGCAATTAAAGAAAACCAGTGAAAAAGAGAGAAAATGCCTTCCCCAGGGCTCTGAAGAGAGGAAGCTGTTTGCAAAGCCAGCCAGGGCCGGTACTGGGAGTACAGGGGCCTGTTTCCTTGGGTCGTTCAGGCCTGGTGGGGCCCAGGGGGCGTTGGGGAAAAGAGAGAGAACAGAGGCCTTTGGGGAAATGGCCAATAAATACCACATATCCTCTCCTAGTTTTCGATTCCTCTCACGTTCCTGGCCTCTCTTCCTCCCTTTTCCCTTCTCTCATATCCTCTGTTCTCTTCTTTGTACCTTAGGGTTCTCCGACTTTCCCTCAAGGCACCCCAGCAGTTAAGTAGATGCCAAGGGGGCCTGTCAGCATCGCTGATTATAAAGGAGAAGTCGCTTCATTTTATTTTTTAAAACCACTGTGGATTTTCTTTTCTATCCACATTTATTGTCACATTCTTTTAAAAAAAAATGCTTTAAGTCATTTACCTGAATCTACGTCTAGAGTAGGATGGATGCTTTGGGAAGGTGGCCGTGGTCCCCTGGGCAGTCTGGGAAGCAAAGGCAACCCCTCCGACGGGAATGTCAGGTAGTGTGGGTGATGCATCATACAGAGAGACCCCCAGCCTGCCAACAGATTTCCTCAGCTCGAGGGCATCAGAGCCCCCTGTGCCCGGACAGGGAGGGGGCTTCACCCCCAGGGCACGGCCACAGCCTGCTGTCACCCTCACAGGCAGGGCAACATTGCTTTCTTCATCACAAAGCCGCCACTGCCTTGGCCACGGCCCCTCTCCTGGGCCGGCAGCAGGAAGCACGCTCTGACACAAATCTGACCACCTCACTGTCCTGCCTGAGTCCACCAGTGGCCATCCATTACATCGAGAACAAAGCCCAAATGCCCTGAGTGACCCAGGCCCCGCCCTCTTCTCCAGCCTCGTCACCCACTTCTCTGCTTTGCTCACCGCCCCCAGCCACAGGGGCCTCAGCCCTTCTGACCCACCCAGCCGGTTCCCAGCTCCGGCTTTCACACCTGCAGATCCCTCTGCTGGGAATGCCCTTCCCAAAGAACACCGCGAGGCTGCCCCTTCCCTCGCCTCCCTGCCCACCTCTCTAAAGAACGCACACCAGCCTCTCCCCCCAACTCCCCCCTACCCTGCTTGATCTTCCTCATCCACCTGTCGACCTTCCCAGGTGCCCTTTATTCTCTGCCGCTCAGTTACGGGCTGTCTTCCGCACGAGGAGGTCAGCGCTGCTCTCGCACTGTGAGCCCCACTCGCACTGCCGATTCCCAGCACCCGGCACAGGGCCTGGCACCTAACAGGTGCTCCCGAAACATCCATGGAATGAACGAATGAATGAGTGGAGGGAGACGGGACAGAGGGCCCGGAAGTAGACAGGCCTTCAAGCACGTCCCTCTGTCTGTCTTGGGCGGAGGGGCATGGCCATCTCAGCACGATGTACACACAGCAGTGGAAACCTCATTTGAGTCACGAGGGCCTTGTTAAAGGCTCCCCTGACACCTGCTTCCAGTGACTCATGCCTGAAAAGTAAGTTTTCAGACTAATTAGCTCTAACTTCCCCAGCCTGGCGGGTACCGAAGCAATCCGGCACTGCCGTCACGGTACGAATATCTCAGATTTATGGGATGACCTTCTCCCCCTCCTTCAAAGTGGCTGTGAGAGACAGGGGTCAATTGAAAATGCTAAACAGACCGAAACGTGACACTTTGAGGGGGTATAAAATGGAGGGGAGTGGGAAGCAAATACCGTTTGGGGTGGAGGAGGGAGCCCCAAATGGGACAGCCCTGGTGGGGGAGATGTGCCCCCCCTCCACACACACACACTGAAAACAGAGTCTGGGGTTGTGCAGAGAAGGAGCTGGGGTCACTGAAGGGCTGCGACCTCTGCATGTTCTTACACAGATTCTGATCTGCGCTGGTGGCCAAGATAGAGGCCAAGACTTGGGCACCTCTCCAGACCTCCCTTGAGGGACAGAGGAGCTCTAGACACTGACCCTCACACCCAGAGAGGGGATTAGGGTCTTCGGCCCTAATTAAGAAGTAGGAGGCCTTGGAACACCTAACCTGCTGCTTCTAGGACAAAAGTGACCAACTTGACGACTGTGGCTTTTCTACTTTTTCCTGGCCATGTGGAATGTAATGCAGAAAGCCCAGCTCCAAATCACACTGAATATAAGACCCCCTTCTCATGGGAGCATGGGGGCAAATTCCTTGCCCCTGCCCTACTGAGCCTTCCCTTTTGACCCTGGGACAGGCATCTGACTCCATACAGCTGGGATGATGGTGTGCGAACATCACTGCTCTATGGGAAACAACGAAGAAGGCCTTTCCTAATTTGTTTTCTTTCTTAGGTCACATGGTTCTCCCCCATCTCTAATTTAGCTCGGAGCTTCTCTAAGACTTGCAGCAGGGGTTTGGGAAGGCAATTTAATAATACAGATTCTCAGGCCCCACCTCTGAGCAGGTTCAGGACTTGTCCCCTTGAGCAGAGAATTTAAGGGGAGGCCAAAAAAGACTCAGTAATCAAGATAAATCAGATTTTAATGCAGTGTTCTGTAAAAATCAAAATTAGGGGCAATGCGACTCTTGATCTCGGGTTTGTGGGTTCGAGCCCCACGTCAGGTGCAGACAATACTTTAAAAAAGAAAATCTTTAAAAAAGAAAAAAAATCAAAAGTAATACCCTAAATCCATGGTGAAAAAAATATCAGAATTTTAAGTAAAGGCAAGTGCCTTGGCACTTGACATGATTTGGCCCCAACTTGCCCCTCCCTGGTTCTGATCCTACCCTGACCACCCCCCACCGCATATCCTGCAAGACAACTCCAACTGGCCAAGGGCAAGTCTCCCAAGAAGTGCAGGTGGGGGCTTTGAGCACCTGGCACTCACAGCTGCTGGGGCATGGGCACCCGTCCCCCTGAGGGGGATCAGGGAAGTCACCAAGACCACCTCCCCCGCAGTGGACCATGCGAACTGAAGACAATAATTTCTGACGTCGGTAAGCACAGAGTGACCTGGCAAGGAGTGACTGGGACCAGGGAGAACAGCCACTTAAGAGGGTCAAGGAAGGGGGGCGTTTGGCTGGCTCAGTGAGACAGCATGCAACTCTTGATCTCGGGGTTGTGAGTTTGAGTCCCACACTGGGTATAGAAATTATTTAAATTAAAAAAAAAACTTAAAAAAAAAAAGAGAGAGAGAGTGAGGGAAGGACTCCCTGAGGAGGTGGCATTTAAAAGGGGATGTGGAGGAAGCACCTGGGTGGCTCAGTCAGTTAAGAGTGCGACTCATGATTTCAGCTCAGGTCGTGATCTCACGGTTCGTGGGTTGGAGCCCCGCATTGGGCTCCGTGCTGACAGTGCAGAGCCTGCTTGGGATTCTCTCTCTCTCTGCCCTTTCCCTGCTCCCGTGCACGCTCGCTCTCTCTGTCTCTCTCAAAGATAAATAAACAAACATTTTAAAAAATAAAAAGTAAGTAAAAGGGGACCTGGAGGAGGGAGATGGACAGCAATCCAAGCAGAGGGCACAGCCAGTGCAAAGGCCAAGAGGCGGGGAAGGTCGGGACATTCCACCAGCTGTCGAGGGAACACATGGGCATGGAAACACATCCCTGCTGGGAACATCCTTCCTCCCAGGGAGAAAACTCAGATCTGTAAAGTAGACGCTCTGAACAAACATTTCCAGAGCACTTACTCTGAAGCAGGCGTGATCCCAGCAGCTGGGCACAAAACAAACAAAACAACGGAACCGGACTCAGTCTCTGCCCCAGGGGTGCTGCTAATCTGATGGCGAAAGGACACACGAAGAAGATACACGGAAACATATGGAATGATGGGGGTGCAGGCCCGGGGGCTGGAGGAGCCTGGAGAAGGACACCAGCCAAAGAAAGCATGGTTTTCACTCAGCTCTCCATTTGCTAAAATGGCCTCATGCATGTTTTCCTTCAGAAACAAACAGGGTTCCTCCCAACGCTAGTTCTCCTGCGTCTCCCGCTCTGTCAGACCTCTCCCCATCCTGGCCTGTCGGCGGAGAGTGGGAATCTACGCTTGTCTCCCCCATTGCTACAGCCCCCATCCTCTCTCTCCCACCTGGATTGTTGCCAGAGACTCCTCTCTGGTCTCCCTGCCTCCCTGCCTCCTCTCCCCACCCCTTCTCTGCACAGCAGCAGAGAACCCAAGTCCCATCATGCTCACCCTCCGGGAGCACCCCGCCTCCTGCAACCTGGTGACATTCATCCCGTGCGCAGTAAAAGCCAGGGTCTCAGCCTTACCTCCCTGATCTGCTTCTCTGGTCTCTCCTTTCAGCTTGAACCTTGACCAAATACAGCCCGACCTCAGAGCCTTTGCACTTGCTGTTTCCTGCCCCCGGGAGACGCTTCCCTGGGATACATCCACTGGCTCCCTCACTTCATTCGGTTCTCTGCTCAAAGGTCACTGAAACAGAGAGGCCTTATCTGACCTCTTCCCCCAGCCCTGCATAAAGACCTCACTCCCAGAATGCCCCCAGCGTATTGACCTTGTCTTCTTTTTTCTGTATTCTGATGCTTTGATCTGAGGCCTTGCAGACCTTAGAGGGATGGCCCCTCCCAGGATGAGCCAATGCCTAGAGATGATCAACGACGCGCCCATAAATGTGCTTTTCAAATACCAGTCAGTCCAGAGCCCATACCCAACCACCTCCTTTTTCAGGCTCTCACATACTAGGACACCATCCTCCTGCCCTAATCACCCCAGGGCTAGGTACCAGACAACCAGGAACAGCCCCCGGCCCCCAGGACCTGCTGAAGTCATTCAACTAGACAATTCTAAGCCCACTTGCCTGGCTTCGCCTCTTCCTTCCCTCAGAGATCATGATAAAGACTCCTGCCACAGACCCCCCACCACCTCTGCCTCTGACCAGCCCTGGTGCATCCCCATGTGCCCTCCCCCCTTTAGGTGTGCCCCCTCCTCTTAGGAACTGTGAGTATAACGAACTAGCTTATTTTTTTTTTTAAGTTTATTTATCTATTTTGAGAGGGAGCAAGCAGGGAAGGGGCAGAGAGAGGGAGAGAGAGAATCCCAAGTGGGCTCTGCACTGTCAGCGTAGAGCCCAATGCAGGGCTTGGTCTCATGAACTGCGAGATCACGACCTGAGCTGAAATCAAGAGTGGGATGCTTAACTGACTGAGCCCCCCAGGCACCCCACAAACTGGCTTTTCAATGGCAGTTTCTCCTAGTCTGTTGGACTCACCATACTTTAATGGTAATAAAATCCATTTTTTTAAGGCACCCAGCCCCCTTACCCTGCTTCATCCTCCTCTAAAACCCTTATTGTCACCTGACACATTATATATTTATTTGCTTATGGTCTTTTCCTCTCCACTAGATGTTTGGCTCCATGAGGACAGGGACCTTCACGGGAGCATCTCTGGCCTAGGACAGCAGCTGGCACATAGTAGGTGCTCAATAAACACTTGCTGAATCAACAAATCCGCATGAATCCCTTACTTCTATACAGAGCCCTACAAAATACATACACGTATTGGGCCTATCTGCTCATATATACGGTGACATGAATCTCATTAAAATCTATTCCTCTCCAATGACACTACAATTACTGCAGGCAGAAAACCTGCCCCTCACCCAGGTCACCCGACGGTTTCTGCTTGGAAACAATGTCTGCCGTGTGAATTTAGTTCTCCACCACCATCTTTGTATTTTAAATTAAATGTATGAAAAGATACTGTGGGGCTTTGTTTGCAACCAAAAAAACAGCCTGAAAGATTTTTTTCCTCTTGTGGAACGAACGTGCTGCTTATGCAAAGGACCTGTAAAATCCAAATAAATGAATTTCTTGAAATAAATTTAAAGCCGTCATCTGGCCTTGCTTTAAGAAATGGTGCGGCGGGGTGGGGGATGTGGGGACAGGGCGTAATAAAGGACCAGATCCTAGGTGCGGGTTCCTGGTTATTAGGTTTTATTATTATACATTCAGGGGCCCCCAAGAAAAAAAGTAATTAGAATCATTCTTTAAATGACAAGTGCATTTAATAGGTGGCCAGGACTGCTGCTAAATGGACAGAAACGGTTTCTCCATACAGTCAATTAAATAGGAACAGCCTCTTCACTTTGGAAGCTCAGAGGTCTTTTGCAATTGGCATAAAAATTACTCAGCAGTGACAGTCAATCAAGGTATCTGGGGACAGTTGTGGGGAAAGGGGAGCGGGCAGAAAAGAAGTAGTACCTTTATTCTCTGGCCCTCGGCTATTCAATTGTATTCAATTGTATCCCATTAGGGGCTGCTGGGCTATATTTTGCTTTCAAAGGAGAATACATCGGGAGGCCCAGCCAAAAGCACATCCCCCAACACTGAGCCTGATCGTCTGCTGGCAAAGAATAGGAGTGGGTCCTCCAGCCTCCTCCACGAACGTAAGGCAAGAGCCTGCCTTTGCCCAGAAATTGCCAGGCAGGGTCTGAGAGTTCGGAGGGTACCTGCTCTCCGTTAAGAGAGTCTAACATATTTGCCTGCAGGGACTGGGGAAGGATCTAGAGGGTCAGTGACAGCCACTTGTGTCTGTGATCAGTGCTCAGTCTCGGGGGGGCAGAGGCTGCTGGGTGCCTTCGTGAAGGCTGTTCCCCTGACTTCCCCACCAGGAGGTCGAGCGTTCAGCCAGTCCCAGGGTTCAGGCCAGCCAAGGTCATCCCATCACCGTTTTGCCGGAATGTCCCAGGGGCAGGCACGCGACCAGCCCTGGCAATGAGACCCCAGGAGAAGCCGGCCTGAGGTTACTGCGGATGTATTCCCTCTGAGCGGAGAAAGCCCTTTTCTCCTCTTTCCTCCCTTCTGCCCCGGATGCAGTTGAGCGGGCACGTGGGTAGAAGACGCTGCGGGTGTCCAGCCCCAGCTTCTGTGCGTTGTCGTGCCTCATGGCAGCGCCCTCCCCAGGGACTCACAGCATCCAGAGGGGCACGGCCAGTGAGCGGCTGACCGGGGGCGTGCGCGTCCCGTGATGGTGCGCATGCGTCCCAGCTCCCCATGGGGTCCTGCTAAGACCCAGCTCCAGCTGAAACCGCACTTGGCCCTCTTCCCCGCGCCGTCCTGCTTCCCTCCTCCCTTGCTGGTTTCTTTTGCGAGCACGCCTGTTAAATCACGCGCCCGTCAACCCCCATCTCAGCCCCCCCAGCTTCTGCTTCTAGGGAGCCCGGGCTAAGGCAATGGGTGCCGCAGCTGGGTGGCCACACTCGTCACCAGGGGCTGGTCAGCTGGGAGGAAGGAAACCCAACCGGTGAAGGAGGCGGGGCTGAAAGACGCAAAGAGCGCAGGAGGCCGCGAGGATGTGGCCAAGCTGCCGGACCCACCCGGGGATGTCTTCAGGATTAAGTTGCTGCCACTTGGGCGCCAACCACCCTGGTTTGCCCAGGCCCGGGGTGGTTCCTGGGATGCCACATTCAATTCTGAACCCAGAAAAGCTCCCGGAAAACCTGGACAATTTGGTCATCCGACTGCTTGTCAGGCGTTCTCAGCTTGCAGCCAGAGCATATCCAGCTGGTGGGATTATTATCCCCATCTTACAGTGGGAGAAACTGAGGCACAAGAGGCAAAATGACGTGTATGTGATCATACAGCCAGTTCGTGGCAGAGCTGTATTTAGCAATCCAGAACTTAGGGCCACTGTTCCGGAGCTCCTTCTAAGATACCCGTTTCACGTTGGAGGAGCTATACGACCTCAGCTCAACACTGTCTGCCGGCTTTAGTGGGCACCCGGGCTCCCTCTCTCCACTAGCATCTGCCAACGGCCACTGGGACAGAACTTCTAGTGGCCCGTCCGACATCCACACTCCCCTTCCTTCTTACTAATGTCGATCAAATTCCACCCAGTCGATCCAAATGTGCTGCCACTGAGAATGGAGGTTATATTTCCCAGCCTCCCTTGCAGCTGGATGCGACCAAATGGCCAATGGCCAATCCTAGTTCTGGCCAGTGAGATCTAGTCTTGTGGGGGACTTTCAGAAGGTTCCTTCAAAGGGAGGAGATGGTACTTCTGTTCTTCCTGTTCCTGGAACATACATGCGATTGCTGGATCTCAAACAGCCCTCTTGGACCAGGAGGTGATCATAAACATACAAGCTAAGTGCTGAGGGCAGTAGGACAGGAAGATGAGAATCCGGGTCCTTGAGGATGCCTTAGAGCAGATATATTTCTGGAATCTATCCTCCAAACGGATGTTCAGATTCTTACGGGCCTGTCAGCAAAGATCTCTCTTGCTCACTGAATATAAACCTGAGTGGTACAGAGCTGGTATAAAGATCGGCCTGAGAATAGACCCAATACAGAGGAAAGGGATCCAAAGGACGGAGAGAGCGAAACTAGGTTCTAGGCAGTGTTGAATCTCTGGAACCAGAAATACCTGAAGCCATCCCTTCCATTGGACTTTTTATTCATATGATTCAATGAATTGGGTTTCTGCCATGTTCACTGAGTGGCGCATACCTGAGTCTGAACTGGGCGTCCAGGAAGGGTCCTGTGAACTTTAGCATCTATCCAGACAGCCTTAAGAATAAGAGTACCTTAAAGCTGAACGGAGCACTCTAGCCAACCAGGCACGCTTGCCTTCAGAAGAGTCAATCCGCCCAATTTTCTTAATTAAACCACCCCAGATAGGCACGTGCTATTACGATGAGTGGGAAAATTTGGAGTAGCAGAAGGCGTTCCAAGTCCCAGAACAGAAAGAAGGATCCTGGGCTTTGGAGCCGAGGAATCTCCAGTTTGATTCCCTGACACTGCCTTGCTGTGTATCTCCGGGTAGGTTACTAAACCTCTCGTTGGTCCTCTGTAAAAAAAAAAAAAAAAAAAAAGGAATAATAATCCACATCAACCTGGAGTGATGAGCCAATTGGGTGAAACAAACACTATAAAGCATCAAGAACAGAATCTGGCCCATAGTAAGTGTTCAATAAATAGTAGCTATGGCCATTAGTGTTCATTGCTCCCCGAGAACTCAACTAGCAACAATGAAAGAGGTCTGGTAAATTAATAGCATACACAAGATAACAAGGGTATGCCTTAGCCTGCTTTTTTATAACATTCCGAAGGACTTTCACACGTTTCTCATTTGCCTGCACGGCAGCGGCTGCTAATTGCAAATGCGCGTTCGCACTTCGTTCCAACAGGTTTGGCAGGACCGCAATTGGGAGATCTTTTCATTAGCAGTTAGATAATCAATGTGGGGGAACTGCATTGTCCAATTACTCGGGGACCCAGATTTCCCCCCTGCCTTCCCCTGCAGCCAGTGTCTATTCCCTGTTGCAGTGCACGGCTCCGGCCCCTCGAGAAGGTGGACAAATGGCTTCGTTCTGCGGGGAAGCAGCATGGGGTGCTATGAGGGGCTGTGACCTGTTTCTACCAGTGCCTAACTAAGTAGCCTTGAGCTAGTTACCTAGCTTCTTTGAGCATCGTTTTCTTCATCTGGAAAACAGGGATAATAATGCCTTTCTCCAAGGCTGTGCGGGGACGGGGAAAGGATCACGTGAGATAATGCAATCAAGTGTTTGACAAGGAGGAGGTATTTGGTCGTAGTTTTTTCCTAAAGCCACTTTGTAAAAATTGTAATGGATATTATATCAGGCAGGACTGTTATGCTTCTAAATAGCAGAAAACCCAACTCAAACTGGCTTAAGTGAGGAGTGGGGAGAAAGGAGTGTGGAGAAAGGACATTCATAGGTTCACGTATCTGAAAGTCCAAGGTCCTGCCCGCCTCAGGTGCGGTTCAAAGTCATAAGAAGCCACCATCTTACAGCCTCCACCTGCTGGGCTCCACTCTTGTTCCCCCCTGGCAGCTCAAGACTCTCCCTGCATAGTGACAACAGGGCTGCAGACGCCCCGCCTCTCATCTCCTCAAATTCAAGTCCAACAGGAAGGAGCAAGGCACCTTTTGGGTGGCTCCTGCCACAAGTTTTGAGATTCACTCTGACTGTGAGGTGGCTTAGACCACGTGCCCACCCCTGAGTGCATGAGTGAGGCCACCAGGAGTCAGCGCTCTGATTGGCCTGGCCTGGGGACATGCTCCACCCCCTGGGCTGAAAGCGGACTAAGCATGAAAACAGGTGAGCCAGCCGCATCCCTTTAGCGCCCTCTACTGATGGCGCTTAACATTGCACTCACTACAAAGGAAGGATGTTTGCGGAGCCCCGTGCGTGATCACAGAACAGGTAGTATTGAAGGGTGAATTTGGAGCCGACAGGCAAAATACGTTGGTAATCGGAACACATCCCCAGCCCTGGAGCTATAGAGGCATCTTCCCAGCAGGAGCTGTGGTCGTATAGAAACCCACAGCTGCAGGCCCGAGCAGGGAGGAAACAGGTAAAAAAAAAAAAAAAAAAATGCCCATCTTTTGCCAGTGCCTCCCTTTGCAAACCCAACCAGAAGCCAGAAGGCAGGATGCCTGAGAGATGCAGTTTCTATTGGCCAGTCCCCCGGGGCAGAGAATGGGTGTGGGGAGCAAACAGGGAATGCCCAGCTCAGCAGGCCCCATCACTGTCCCCACATTACAGGTAGAATAAGAAACTTGCCAAGGCCACACATGACCCAGCTCCGCCGTGCTGACCGCTCCGGAGCCATCCTGTCTATGCAGCAGTGAGAGGGAGCAGGACTGGCTGGGGGTGGAGGGGCGGGGGGCTCGAACAGACTCCTTCCCCTCAAAACCGCATTCCTAGGAACTCAAGTGTCACTGTTGTCCCTTCCAGCATTTCAACAAACTTGCCTCTACTTGCTCGGAAGAAGGAGAGGGAAACAATTCTTTATTGCAATCTCTCTCCAGGGGGCGGCTCAGGGAGAGTTCTCATCTTCCCCGGGAATGTCTTCACTTGCACACTGACCCAGCCTACTGTGGGGTGAGAAGTAAGTGAGCTAAAAGGAGGAGAAAGGAAGAGAGGAAGATACCAAAGGCGACCCCATCGCACCCAATTAGAAAGACCAAACCAACCATGCCTGTGGCGGGCGCGGTCTGTGGGTGCTGTGCGTGGATTTTAAACAAAAAATATATTCAGCAGCTGATTTGCACTGCAAAGCTGGGGCCCGGACAAGCCAGTGGAAATACAAGTGTGCTTTTTGGATGATGAGAGCCTCGCTCTCTCCTCGCCATGGTCAAAAGTAGCTGGCTTGCAGGGATCCTGAGTGGCTCAGTCAGTTAAGCATCCAGCTCTTGCCCCGGCAGTGGAATCTGTCTGCCTCTCAACAAGAGTCTGGATGACTGATGTACACGGTGGAGTTTGAGAGACACTGGTCCAAACCCACACTGGTGGGACCGGGAGGAGGCAGAGGTGAAGGAGATGGGACACTTGGCTTCTGCTAGGGTGACCAGCTGTCCCGGTTTGCCTGGGGCTTTCCTGGTTTGGTGCTTAACATCCTGCACGAACCACAATAGCTGGTCACCTCCGTTGCTGCCCCAACCACCTTTACCAACTTCTGGGGCCCGTGTGCTTAAAAAAAAAAAAAAAAAAAAAGTAAACACCTCGACCCTCAAGCTAAAGTCTAAGACCCACAGGGACGCCTGGGTGGCTCAGTCAGTTCAGCGGCCGACTTCTGGGTGGCTCAGTTGGTTCAGCGTCCGACTTCGGCTCAGGTCATGATCTCGCGGTCCATGGGTTCGAGCCCCGCGTCGGGCTTCATGCTGACAGCTCAGAGCCTGGAGCCCGCTTCCGATTCTGTGTCTCTCCATCTCTCGGCCCCTCCCCTGCTCATGCTCTGTGCCTCTCTGTCTCTCAATAATAAATAAATGTTAAAAAAAAAATGTTTTTAAGTCTAAGACCCATAACGCCATCTCCAGTCCTCCGTGACCAGGCCCCAGCTCCTCTCCCCATCGTCTTCCTTCTCTGCTTCTCCTTCCTCTCTTGGAAGCTCTGGGCATGTAGGGGTTTGCACCCAGGCCGTGGGGAAGCAGAGGACAGGAGGTTCAGGTCCGGGCAAGCTGCAGTTGAACGCGTAAGGGTTCACGCCCAAACCTTTCAGCCTCTCTCTCTGCCACACTGCGGATCCTCTTTACCTGGACTGTTCTTCCTGCTCGCCTCCTCCTTAACTCCCTCCCCTCCCCCCAACCCCACTGGGAGCTGCTCAGGTCATGACGTCACGGTCAGGTGTCTCCTCTCCCTCCTGCTACATCCCAGCCTCTAGCTCATGTGTCGCTCTGCACACATTTGCAAAGAGGCACAACCAAGGCAGCGTGTGGACAGCGTGTCATCAGGACTCATCACACTGAGCGGGGCTGAGATTCTTTCCTAAGTTATCCAGAAGTTCTCAGCCCTGCTACGCTAGAAGCTTCTCTTTGGGGGGGGGGGGGGGGGGCTTTGAAAAAAATCATCGATACCAGAGGTTCTGGTCAGGAACCCCCGAGATAAATCTGCAACACACCCCCCACTCCCATTCCTACCCCAAAGGTCTCAGAAGACTGAGCAGAGGATGACATTTCAAATGGAAAACTACAGGGCCCAGACTAACAACCTGCATGCAGAAATTGGGAGGCGTGTCAGATAATAAGGGTGGCAGGCCTTGTAGGGTACACGACCCAATCAAAGGCTGTCACCATGGCAGTCCAAACAAGGCACAGTCAATGAATGGCTTTGAAAGTGGTCGAGAGGGAGCGATTTCCCCTTTCTCAGCCATCGTTTCCTCGTCTGTAAAATGGGTATGCCGATGATAACACCTACCTCACAGGGTTGTTTTGCAGAGAGAAAACAAGTTAACACGCGTAAAATGCTTAGAATATTGCTTGGCACATAGTAAGTTTTCAGTTAGTGTTGCTGTAAACACCACGACCTGCCAACCACAGTCTACCGCCCGGAGGCTGCCAGAAGCTGGCACCCACTGAGCAGCCAGATTTATAATGAGATCATGGCCTGAGCCGGAAGTCGGAAGTCGGATGCTTAACCGGCTGAGCCACCCAGACGCCCCATGAAAAGCTGTTTTGAAAGTTAAATGAGGCAGAGCCTGTAAAGCACAGCACCTAAAACACAGGTGCTTCACCATTTTGGGCCATGGACACCTGCTCAGAACAACAGCCTTCAATTCAGGAAATAAAATGCATAGGACTGCAATAGAAACCCACCATACTGAGATACAGTTATCAAAATATGTGTTAACATTTGTTTGTGTTTGTTTGTTTGTTTGTTTGTTTGTTTGTTTAGAGGGAGAGAGGGATGCCCTCAAAATATTTTTTAAAACCAGTCGGCAGTTCAATAATAAATGAGCTTCTTTATTCACCCATTAACAAGATACAGCAGTGCTCCCAATTAACCGCAATTTGGAGGTAATGTGGGACAGGAACAGTATTTCGAGATGTCTGCAGCAAGTGTGAAGAGTTACGAAAAATATCTGGGATTTATCATGTGAGTGATCCATGTAGGGGAAGGGGAAAAAATCTTTTTCCTTCTACCCCTCTAGGTTCTCAGCTGGGTTGTGTAACAAAAGACAGATTAACAAGAGAGAAAGCACAAATGTTTATTTCATAAAAGTTTCGCGGGCGGTGGAGCCCTCATAAGGAAGTGAAGACCAGAGAAATGGCAAGCCCTCTGTGCTACACTAGGTTGAACAAAGTAACAGTTACGGAAAGGTAACCAAAATACATGGGAAGGCTAAAGGAGGATGAGTTATTTCAGCAGAGCTTGTGCAGATTTTTTCTGCCGAGACTCCCTGTCTCTGGTGATAAGAATGTTGCTTTCCTTCTGGTGCAGGAGGAGACATCTTTCACGTGGGAGTTTATCTCCTGCTTTCAAAAAGGAAAAGGGAGGTCACAGTGTCTTTTTTGCACCTGCTGTTTTTCCAGTGCCTTCAGCTCCAAATAATCAATATGTCGAAGCAGCACATTTGGAGGAGGCAAGTCTCGAGTTCTCTCCCGTGTCCTGAACTCCATCATGGGCCAAGGGCACTGCGAATACTGTGGGGGTTTGTTGCTATGCACGTGGTGGAAGAAAATGCTAAATTTCAATTCGAGGTTAGTGAAACAAAGACGGGTTTTTTTTTTTTTTCCCATCCAAGTTCGAGCACTGAACCCTCGGCCCAACACAAAGTAACACTTAACTATTAGCTCAACCCTTAGCATCAATTAGTGGCCTCCCCACCTCCCCTGAGGTTTAGTTGGCTGGAGTGAGTTTAAAGTGTTGGCTTGGCCACTTACGAGGTGAAGGACTTGGCCAGGTTCCTTAAGAAGTCTGTGTCTCTTTTACTTGTTCTTAAGGTACCGAGGGTGCTCCAAGTGTGGTCCCCGGCCCTGCAGCATCAGCCTCGCCTGGGAGCCTGTTGAAATGCAGGTTCTCAGGCCCTGCAGGGACAAATTGCATCCGAAACTGCATGTCAGGAGATCTCCAGGTGACAGGTGACCGAGCAGGAAACCTTGCGATGCACGAAGGCAGCCTCAATACCAGAGGGGAGGGGGATCCACAGACTGATCTCCCCCGCCCCCAGTGGCTTCTCTTTATTACAGCAAAATACATAAAACATCAGATTTACCATCAGGGGCGTTTAGTACATTCACAACGTTGGGCAGCCCCCATTACTACCATCCAGTTCCAGAACGTTGTCATCACCCGAAACAGAAACCCCACATCCATTAAGCAGTCATCCCCCCGTTTTCCCTCCTCCCAAACCCTGGCAACCACTAACCTGTTTTCTCTGTGGAGTTGCCAACCCAGGACGTTTCATATAAATGGAATCCTACAATATGTGGCCTTTTGGGTCTGGCTTCTTTCACTTGCCATAATGTTTTCAAGACTTCTCCATGTTGCTACATGTATCAGTATTTTGTTCCTTTTTATGGCTGAGTAACATTCCCTCATGTGGATAGACCTCATTTTGTTTATCCACTCACCACTTGATGGACATCTGGGTTGTTTCCACCCTTCCGGGATTGTGAAGAGTGCTGCTGGGAGGCAGGCTAATTCTGAGTGGGTGATTTCCAGATGTCCTGGTCCCTAACTTCTGAAGGAGGCACTACAGCCTGGCTTCCCACTCTGCTTGGCCTCTTATTCACAGAGCGACAGCAGGCAGAGAGGCTCGAGCTCTTCTGCTTACTCAGAACACTTCACAGAGTAGATAAACAGTAACATGAGGTGACAGACATCAAGTCTCCTCCCAGGCACCTGGTGACACTCACTAGGGCTCCCTTCTTCCCCCACGCCCCCCCCCCCCAAGCTAAGAGACCAATAGCAACTCTTTCCAGAGGTGGAGACTTGGCAGTGTGGAGACTACATCTATAGCCCGTGGAAGCCTTTTATTTGGACCACACATTGTCCCCTGAGTCGCTAACATTTTAAAACCTGGAGCTCTTGCATAACGATCTGGGCGTCTGGCTTCTCGACACAATCTGAACCTCGGGAAGCACCAGGCCTGTATTCTTGCCAAGCAGGCGCCGGTGAGGAACACAGGCTGAGGAACAGCCATCCCCTTCCGATGGTCGGTCGCGTGCTGTCCTGTGGCTCAGAGTCCCCTGCCCCCAACAGCAGGCAGACCCGTCACTGCCTGACCTCCAACCAGAGCGTCTGTTGCTTCCCTGGGGCCTGTAATGTTTCTTACAACAGAAAGATCTTTCTCTGCGCTTCTGACACCCACCCAAAATGGAGAAGCGAAACACATAATAAAAGGAGATGCGTTTCTCACATCCCCTGCCTCGTCCACTCAATCTCTGTTCCCTGCGTGATCCGGGATGTTTATAGTCTCGAGAAGGAAGAAGGAGAAAGATGCTGGTACGCAAAGAAGCGTGGAGGGGCCTCGCCCCGTAACAGATGCTACATAAGTGTCCATTAATTTCGCCTGGTGGATCTCAGAGATATTAACGTACCAGAAGCTGGCCTTCCCATGCTGTACTTGTGCGAGGGCTGTAGGAGTGGTAATTGGGTGGATCTGAACGACAAGAGTCCTGGGGCCGCTGGTTTTATCTGTTCTTTATCCTTCAGCCCCACCTACAGGTCTTTCCAAGAAGTACAGCCTTGAGTCAAGCCCAAGCTCTCCCCACCGACCTCACTTGTAAAACTCCATAAAGGAGGTGAGAACCCTATAAGATCTATGCTTCTGGAAGAAGTTCTCCCCAAGGATCCCCTTTATCCCCCATGGTCTTCCATATCCGCAGGGAGGACTCATTCAGACCATCTCTAGCATGTGTTCTCGGTCACATGGAGGCATGTGGTGGGCTATTTTCACAATCGTTTTCTGGTTTCCACGTCAGAGGAGACCTCAATCCCCAAACTGGGATAATGTAAACACAAGAGGAGTACAGTCTTCTCCCAGACCCTCACATGCCCGGCTGCCTCTGTCTTCAGTCCTCAAACTCAGAGATCACCTCGGGAAGGACACTCAAGATGCCCCATCGCCATGGCTGCTCTAGGGCAGGAGGCTGGGGGTCTCCGAATTGGGAATAAGGATAGGCACTTACGTTTTACTCTTTTTGTGTTGTTGGATTTTTTTCTTTAAACACTGCAGGCATCTCTGTTTCAAGAGTTCAATTTGGAAAGCATCAATAAATCTGAAGCTTAATCCTTGAAGCCAGATCATTTGATAGTCTCATTACATTTTTGGAGGGAAAGATACGTGCAAACATACATACGTGACTCAGTGACTACATACTTAGCTTAAAAAAAAAAAAAGGCATACTAGATCACACTCATGGTCCACCCTGCTCAGAACGCTCCTCCAAACAAGGGCCCTTGGAGTGACACCAAGCCTGTCACAAGGTAGACTGAGAGGTCCCCAGTCTCTGTGCCCTCCCACGGACACCATGCCGAGGCGCCTACTGCACACAGCTTTCTTCCTGTGGTCCTTGAACCTTTATTTTTCACTGGAGAACATCTACATGGCTGGACCTCAAATAAGAAAAAAATTTTATTCTACTTCTTAGAAAAACTTCAAGGGGCGCTTGGGTGTCTCAGTAGGTTAAGCATCCAACTTCGGCTCAGGTCAGATCTCCAGGGTCATGAGTTTGAGCCCCAAAAAGGGCTCTCTGCACAGCACAGAGCCTGCTTCAAATCCCGTCTCCCTCTCTCTCTGCCCCTCCCCTGCTCACACGTGTGTGTGTGCGCTCTCAAAAATAAACATTTTTAAAAATTAAAAAATAAATAAAATTTTCAATGGTGGTTCAAAAAAATACACATAAAATTTACCATCTGAACGCTCAATTTATTCATTGTCATGCGACAGATCTCCGCAACTTTTTTGTGTTGCAAAACTGAAACGCTGTACCCATTGAACCACCCCCCCCCATTTCCCCCTCCCCCACAGCCCCTGGTTGCCAACCTTGTTTTTTCTGTTTTGACTACTCAAGATACCTCCTGTGGGTGCCTCTACCGTCGGCCACAGTGGGACTCCAGCGAGTCTGGGAACACCTGCCTCCACTTTTTCATCTGTAAAGCGAGGATAATAATAGTACCGACCTCATAAGGTTGTTGTGGGGGTTAAACGAAGCCATAGTTATAGAGCTGTTAGGCGATGCCTGCTTACCAGACGTGCTCTCGAAAGGACTGCGGTGGTCAGGATGTATTTATTTTCGTGGGTATTAGAGAAAAGATCGAACCAGTACAGAAAATCTATGATTTCGTGGACGTTATTTCTAAAAATAAGACTAAAGTGTGTTTTTAATGTAAGAAAGTTGAGTTAAAGAATGTTACCTTTGGGGGGGAAAAAAAAAAAAGTCTAGTAGACATTGTGACCTTTTCCAAAGTGATCTAGCGCCCCCTCCTGGTGCCGGAGCGGCAACTCTCCGGTTCAGAAGCAGAGCATCGCGAAGATGGAGGATGTCAGCCCCATCGCTCGCGTCTTCACAGCCTGAAGATGTGATGGATGGCCAGTCCCCAATAAACGTGGCCCTGCGGTGTTGAAGTAGAGCCGGGAGCCGCCCTCCACGCCGCTGCTGTTCGAAGGTAACGAAGGGCCCAATGTGGCCCTAGGTAGGAAGGTGACCCAGACTCAGCCGGCCACCCTGCACCTCCCCGGGATCCCTGTCTGGTTTCTCCGGGCCGGCCCTGCCTGGACAGCCTGCAGACTTGAGGAAGCCCAGGAGACAACCCATCAGAGGGTCTTTCCTGCTCCAGCAGGGGTCTGTGCCCCTCCAGCAGAGCCACCCCCGAAGGAAGGACGCGTCTTTCCTGCCCTTGTGCTCTTTATACGTCACGACATTCCCTCGGCAGGTTCATAAAACACAACTTTCCCACTGGGCTCTCCGGACCCTACATCCTCTGACCTTGACTTTGTTCCACCCCGTCTTCTGCCCTCCCCCCACGGCAGCACACCGGTCTCTGCCCTCCACCCTTGGGAGCTTCTTCCCACCTCATGGCTGGTGCCCTTGCTGGTTCCTCCACCCAGATTTTCACATCGCTCGGTCCCTACCTGCAGGTCTCTATTTGGCGCCATCCCCCCCTGAAGTCCCCTCTCACACCGGTCCCCCCAACCCAGCTCACCCCAGCTCTCTATGTCCCGTTCTATGCCCTTCGTGAGCTTCTCAATGGTGCGACTGTTGTCTTTCTTCCCTTACCTGTTTGTCACCTATTTCTCTCACCAACAGGTGCCTCCCTGGCAGGTTCACTCACCCTCTCCAGCTCCTACTTTGTGTCAATGGTGGTTTAATGAATGACCATTATCCCCACTTTACGCACAAGGGAACTCAAGAGAAGTAAAGTGACTTGCCACGCGGTTACGAGTGTCCCCGCAGGTCACGCCTTTGACTTAAGCCCACACTGCTCGGGGCTGGCACGGCCACACCAGAGTCGGGTCAGTCATCTCCAGGGAAATTGCTTTTCCCTTTTGCTGGGTAGTGGGGCTGGGACTCTGGTGACATCACAGGGGGGAGACTTAGTCATGGAGCCAACTCACTGGCCAGCCATGGCACAGTCCTTCAGCCCATGATTCATCCCCCCTGACATTTTCAAAGAATGTGTAGACACAGTATCAATGGAACTTTTCACTCACAGGCAAGAGTAATAGATTACTCACTCCCTCAGCCACCAGATTGGCAAGTGAACCGTCTCTGGGAGCTGTGGACAGAAGGGGAGCCCTTATGCATACTCAGAGCTCAGACACATCCAGCACATTTTTTTTTTAGGGGTCATCAACTATTCCAAACCCTCATTCAGACCATAAGGTGGTTGCCCGGGTGATTTGATCAATCATCGGACAAATATTTATTGAGCACCTACTGTGTTCTGGGCCCTGGGATACAGCAGGGAACAAAACAGACGCAAGTTCCCACCTTTGCAGAGCCGATGCTCTAGGGACAGATGGTAAACAAACAAACTAGGGAGACATATGGTACAGAAGAGGGTGACACTCCATGGAGGAAAACAAAGCAGGAAAAAGCCCGGGAGGAGGTGCGGTTTGAAACCGCATTTTTAAAGTTTAAGTTATGTAAATTAGCTAATTAGGGAGGGCCTCCCTGAAAACTGACATTTGGGTGAAACTGATATATGGGTGTAGCCCATGCAAAGGCCCTGAGGCACACATCTGGTGTGTTGAGGCACAGCAGAGAGGCGGTGTGCCTGGGACAGAGTGAGCAGGAGATGCAAAGAAATCAGATGGCCGCCCTCTGGGCAATTTGGTTTTTGCTCTGAGGGAGACGGGAGCCAGGGGAAGATTTTGAGCACAGGGGCGACAGAGACCACCTCGTTATTAACAGATTCCCTCTGGCAGCTGTGGGTGAGGTGGGCGAGGTGACAGCAGGGCTACGAGGGAAGTTAGAGGTGACAGTGCCCGGACCAACAGAGGCAGTGAGAAACAGGCAGGTTCTGGCTGTATTTTGAAGGGGAAGCCAACAGTGTCTGACGACAGATGGGATGTGGCAGTTAGAGAAAGACAGGAAGCAAGGATGATTCCAAGGTTTGTGGCCTCGGCGCCCGGAAGGATGGCGGGGCCGCTTTCGAAGCTGGGGACGGCCGCAGAAGAGGTTGTAGAAAGGCGAGTTTGGGAGATCTGTGTGGCACGCCAAGCTGCTTTGGGTCCGTAAAGCTGGAGATGGTCCCCAAACCAATCCTTCACAGAAACCCGAACGTCAGTCCAGAACCAGTTCAAGCCCTTTGCAAGCGGCAGAGAAAACCGTTACGCGGGTTTGCAGAAACTCCCGCTGGCATCAGATGCAGGACGCCACGGGCCGCTGAAGCAAATGGAAGGATCGAGGCTGAGCACAAAAGCCTCCCGCACGAGGAGGGTGGCTTGGCGTGCCAAGCCCTCGGTCCCCACACAGGATCCAGGCCGGGGGGCTCGGGGCCTGGATGGATCAGCTCCCAACTCGGACGCGACCCAACCCCAACACCACAAAGGAGGCCGCCTTCCAATCTGCAGCTCCTGAGGGGCGCCCAGCTCCCTGGGGAAGGGTCTCCACGAGTGAAGAGGCAGGAACTAAAGGGGCAAGGCCCCTTGGCACACCATGTGTCCCCAAACCTGACAGTCGTCTCTCCGCAGAAGCTGTCCGAATGGCAGCTGTCCCGCTGTTGTGTCTCTCACTTTGCCCAGCGCCTGTGCCTCTACGGGGACTAACACTCCTGTTAAAGCCTGAAGATAAACATCTTCAATTGCTCAGATCACCCCCTCGCTCCCGGCGACAGCAGACGCAGTTTCTGGGCGGTTTTAAATGAAGCACGAGGGTCTGGTGCCAGCGGCAGTGAGAACCGCAGCCGTTGTCAACTGTCAGCTTTTCCCGACAGCCGTCCGGAATGGAGAGCCGTGGCAGGTGCCCCCCACGGGCCCTGGGACCCCGGGGGCAGAGCGGGCTGGAGAAGAGCCCGATGCTTCCTCAGACCCCAAGAGGGCAAACCAGGAGGCTCGGGGCTGCCGTGAATCCCAGCCCCAGGGAGAGAGGGCCCTCCCGGGAGCCCTGGGACAGGAACTGACCAAGAAAGCAGGGCTCACATTTGGGGCCAGAAGCGGCTGGAACTGTATTTCTGTGCCGTGGATCTTTTCTGCCTGCCCAGCGTCTGTCTCTACTTCTGCCCATGGAAACTGGATTTTTTTAGTTGGAGAAGTATAGTAATTATATCTTGTCATTATGTATTTTTGATGCTTTCACATTTGGGGGCCTTGCCGGCCCTGGAGGGGCCGCCCCTCCCAAAGCTAAGCAATTCCTGGAGACAGTAAACTGCTCTGTCCGGGAGCTCACTTTTCCTCTGCAGACCAATGGCTCCGGAGCCACACCCCCAACCTTCCCCTCTGTCCTGTGCTCTCATCCTCCAGGGCCCTACCCACCTGCCCTAATCACTCCCGGGCCAGGTACCAAGCAACTAGGGACAGTCCCCCTGCCCCAGAGCCCGCTGAAATGATTCAAGCCAGCCAGTCCTAAGGCTGCTCACCCTGTCTCCCCGTTCCTTCTCATAGTAACCACAGTAAAGGCACCTGTCCACCTCCCCTCTCCCCCTCACTCTGCCCAGCCCCAGCGCTTTCCCCGTGTGGCTGTCCCATAGCATGCCCCCTCCGCTTGGGAGCTGTGGTAGAAAACCATCCTGTCGGGGCGCCTGGGTGGCGCAGTCGGTTAAGCGGCCGACTTCGGCTCGGGTCACGATCTCGCGGTCCGTGAGTTCGAGCCCCGCGTCAGGCTCTGTGCTGACGGCTCAGAGCCTGGAGCCTGTTTCAGATTCTGTGTCTCCCTCTCTCTGACCCTCCCCTGTTCATGCTCTGTCTCTCCCTGTCTCAAAAATAAATAAATGTTAAAAAAAAATTGGTCCTAAATCTGATTCAGCCACTAGATCGAAATATCACTTAATAAAACGTTAAAAAAAGTGTTTAAAAAAAAAAAAGAAAACCATCCTGTCAATGGCAGTCATCTGCTGATCTGCCAGCCTCCCCGTTCCTGAAAAACAATAAAAACCTGCTATTTAAGGCAAGAACCACCCCTCCGCACCTTGCAGGTGACCAGATCTGGCCAGGCAGGGACCCCGTGCTTACTTGCCACACAGTTCAATGCCCAGGGAGAGTCAGTCCGGAGGTTTGAGTTAGAGCAATTGGGAAGGTGGCCGAGAAGATGACCTTTCACGGCTACTTTTCTCTTCAGCTCACTTCAAGCGGACTCCCCCCCCCCCCCCCAACCCCGCCCGAGGGCAGCCCGACCTCACCTGGCTAAAGAGCCACGCCAGTCAGCCTGGCGCTATTTTCTCTGGCCATGTTGAGTAAGGCATCTGCAGGGCTACGCTGGACCTAGTTAGCTCGGGGGCTTGGCCAACATACAACACATGTCTGTTGCGCATGTAACACAGCAAGAAGGCCAAGAGCGTGGAACATGCTAGAACGTGATGGTCGTGACGGACAAGGGAATCTAGAACGGGTTAGAGGGAAGTGAAATGATGGGTTGGGGTGCAGTGAGAAGGTTGTAGGATCGTGGATTTGTAGGGCCCACGGCTCAAGGCATTGCTAGAACCGAAGCACTGGGGGGAGGGCGTTGAAAAGCCCCACGTAGGGCTCTGCACAAATGGCACAGCCTGCCTGGGATCCCGTCTCTCCCTCTCTCGAAAATAAATAAATAAGCGTTTTGAAAAATTGTGTTTATTTTGGGGAGAGTGCGGGTGGGGGAGGGGCAGAGAGAGGGGGACCGAGGATCGAAAGTGGGCTCTATGCTGACAGGCTGACAGCAGCGAGCCCGACGTGGGGTTCGAACTCACAAACTGTGAGATCGTGACCTGAGCTGAAGTCGAAGGTTCAACGGACTGAGCCACCCAGGTGCCCCTAAATGAGCCTATTTTAAAAATCCTTGCAGACCATCAAAGGCTGCTAACATCACAGAGACATTACCTGCCTGCTGCTGGAAGAACACATCTCCACCCATGAAGATGCTTTGCCTAAAAAAAAAAAAAAAAATTGAGGGGCGCCCGGGTGGCTCGGTCGGTTGAGCAACTGACTTCGGCTCAGGTCAGGATCTCGCGGTCCGTGGGTTCGAGCCCCGCATCGGGCTCTGTGCTGACAGCTCGGAGCCTGGAGCCTGTTTCGGATTCTGTGTCTCCCTTTCTCTGACCCTCGCCTGTTCATGCTCTCTCTCTGTCTCAAAAATAAATAAATGTTAAAAAAAAAAAAATTGGTCCTAAATCTGATTCAGCCACTAGATCGAAATATCACTTTACAGCAGAGGATAGAGGAATATTTGAAACTACACCACGGGGCTGCAATCAACAAAATCCAGACGGTGGGAAACTCTACAAGACACGCCTCCCCATGTGTTCAACACACGTACCGCCGGGGGAAAGAAAATTTGGAGCAAGCAGTCTATAGATGAAAAGAAACGTAAAACATAGATCGACCCACTGGGATATGTGAACTTTATAGAAATCTTCATTCAACTTTTTTTATATAATTTTTTTTAATGCTAATGTTTATTTTTGAGAGAGAGAGAGAGAGTGAAATAGAGCACGAGTGGGGGAGGGGCAGCGAGAGAGGGAGACCCAGAATCCGAAGCAGGCTCCAGGCTCCGAGCTGTCAGCACAGAGCCCGACGCGGGGCCCCAACTCATCAACCACGATCTCATGACCTGAGCTGAAGTTAGACGCCTAACCAACAGAGCAACCCAGGAGCCCCAACTTTTTAAAAATTCTAATACTTTTGAGACAATTGGAAATTTGAATATTTATTGGATATCCAATGATATTAAGGAACTATTATTCTTCAGATACAATAATGGTATTGTGGTTATTACTTTTTTTTAAAGCCCTTATTTTTAAAAATATGGACAAAATGATGTGGTAGGCAGAATTCTAAGACGATCCCCAATCTCTCTTGCCTTGAGTATGGGTGTGATCTGTAATATGAGGATTACCATTCCTGTGATATGTCACATGTAGGCGAAAGGGGTTGCCGCAGTTGTAAACTAAGTTCCTAATCAGTTGAATTCACCAAAGGGAAGGTTATCTTGGGTGGGCCTGACCTAATCAGGCGAGCTGTTTAACCAATATCTGGAGGTCAGAGACAGAGTAAGTTAGAGAAATGTGCTCCTGCTGGCCTGGAAGAAAGCCAACAGCCATGTTGTGAACTGTTTGTGGGTGCCACATGGCCAGAAATTATAGGCAGCTCCCACGAGCAATGGCAGAAAGAAAATAGGGGCCTCAGTCCTACAGCTTCAAGGAAATGAATTTTACCAAGAACCAGTGAGCTTCAAAGAGCACTTCATGCCCCAGGTGAGAATTGTAGCCTGACCAAACCTTGACGTCAGCCTGGTGAGATTCCGACCAGAACAGTCAGCTAACCCAGACCCAGACTCCAGACCCATGGAAACTATGAAATCGTAAACTGTGTGTTTAATTTTTTTTAATGTTTTTATTTATTTTTGAGACAGAAAGAGACAGAGCATGAGCAGGGAAGGGGCAGAGAGAGAGGGAGACACAGAATCCGAAGCAGGCTCCTGGCTCTGAGCTGTCAGCACGGAGCCCGACGCGGGGCTCGAACTCACGGACCGTGAGATCATGACCTGAGCCGAAGTCGGACGCTCAACCGACTGAGCCACCCGGGTGCCCCAGTGTGTGTTGTTTTAAGTTGTGAAGTCTGTGGTAATTTGTTATGCAGCAATAGAAAACTGATAGAAGTAACCATGTTTGGGGTTTCCTTCCAGCTACTAAAGGCAGGAGAAGGTGGGTGGGGGTACACATAAAAAGGGTCGCTCGCAAGTTGATGGATGCCCATGGGGCTTCATGTTGCTATTCTGTCTCCTCTTGTGATTGAAGGTTTCCATCATACAAAGCTACTAAAAGAAGGGGGTGTCGCTGAAGAAGCTAAGGATGAAACCAGATACGTCCATAGGGACGAACGTCACCATCTTAGAAGGCAGCCAGACCAAAAAGAAGGCGCAAATGAGAAAGGAGAGACCAAAATCTTCAAGGAAAAGGGATCGCATCCAGGTGTACTGTATCCTACAGGCGCATTTGAAGAGAGGCAGAATCCTGACTGCGACGAGCACCCAGAGGAACCAACCAGAGGCAGAAAGGCCAGATCTTGACAGCCTAGAGCGGCCATCGGATATGGGGCAGAGACACAGAAAACCTTCACAGCTGCAGAGAGAGACTCCAAAGGAAGAATGAGAAGGGGATCATCCCTCGAAGGTAGGGACATCCAGACCAAGTGGCTCCGACTCGAGAGGAAAACATCACAGTAAAAGAATCAAAATTATTATTGGGTGAGTTTCACGGTAACAGGGACTCAGGTGAGCACACAGGACTTGCCTGGATCCAAAGGAAAAACAGGCTTACAGATTTCATTCAGTCACGGGTCCAAAGATGACTTCAGCAAAGATGAGACAAATTAGAGAGGAATCATAGACCGAGTCCGGGCCGGTTCAGATGTCGGTCTGTGAGGAGAGTGTCTCCCAGGGAAGACAGCCCAAGTCAAAGAAGAAAAGGGAAAAAGGCTTGTATGGAGGCTCCTGGCAGACCTCGAATTAGCTCTGTATATCTCACCTGAAGAGACCCACAAAGAATGAGGAGGCCCCACGAGAAGAATATGGAAGAAAAACAAATGGCAGGGCCAGAAAGCCGAGAAAACCAACCCGAGGGCGAGCGCGCTGTGCCTGCCTTCCTCGAGGAGGAAAGGGACGGGGACCAGCTTTGAGAAACAACCTAAACCAAGGGTTGGCCCAACTGTGACCTGTGGGCCAACCCCGTCTGCAGCCTGTTCTTGTGTGGCCTGCAAACTAAGAATGGTTTTTGCCTTTTTTTTCCCCCTAAAGGTTGAAAATAAAAATCACGAGGAAAATAATATTTCGTGTCACGTAAAAAATACATGAAGTTCGAATTCCGGGGTCTGTTGATAAAGTTTTATTGAAACAGAGCTTCGTGCATCCATTTACGTACTGTGAGTATGGCTGCTTTCCTGTAACAGCTGTGGAGGGGCGTAGTCGTGAGGAAGACCGTATGGCCTGCAAAACCAAAACCACTCACTGTCTGGGACTTTACAAAAATGTTTGCCGACCCCTGAGTTAAACCATTAAAACTCCAAATGAGCCTTGCCTATAGGATGAGACAAGGAGGAGAAATGCAAAACGAGTTGCAGTTCTTAAACTAGGTCCACAGCCTTCCAGGAGTGCCTGGGGTGTCTGTGAACTTGGATCAGGGAAAAAAACAAATATATCTTTAATGCTCACTCACCTTTAACCAACATGCCGCGTTTCAATACTAGCAGATTAACGGTACCTATGATTTGGCCACCAATCGAAATCACGGATATTTTTATAATGCATCAGAGTTGCTGCAGGTGTCCCAAAATATTGCTTATGCTCAGTCATGGGGGCTGACCTTGTCGTCGGACGGTTATCTGATACATCAACAACACAAAAACACAGGAAGCACAAATACCCCTACGTCACAAATTTCTTTCTACAGTTAACTGTGTTTCACTGTGAGTTCCTTTATAAGCCTCTGTGTGCCGAAGGAAGCCGGGCAGTCCTAGACTGCCAAAGACACCAGCCCTCACCCTTCCGGCCCCCGCCAATTTAAGAACCCCTGTTAGCAGCGTGCAGCCCACTCCTGCAGAATGCCCCCCCGGGGACAGAAAGGCCAGACCCTGACATAGCATCTCACCCAGAAACCATGCCCTGTTCCCATAAAGGCTCTGGAAACACAAGGCTCAGAGGGGAAGTAAACACAAAGAGGCTTATTTGCCGTAAATGATTATCTGAAGTAGGAAGGAAAAGACCTCAAGTGAGATCCTCACATTTAAAAAAAAAAAATGTTTAATGTTTTATTTATTTTTGAGAGAGACAGAGACAGAGTGCAAGCAGGGGAGAGACAGAGAGAGAGAGGGAGACACAGAATCCGAAGCAGGCTCCAGGCTCCGAGCTGTCAGCGCGGAGTCCGATGCGGGGCTGGAACCCATGAACCGTGAGATCGTGACCTGAGCTGAATTGGACGCTCAACCAACTGAGCCTCCCAGGCGCCCCAACATTTTACGTGCTACTCTGGGAGGAAGAAGACATACGGGTACATGGAGTTCCCCCCCGGATATGGTAAATGGCTAGTGCCAAGAGTAACTTTTTGGTGGGAGATTTCTCCCAATTAAAAGACTGGCCCATTACAGTCCATCACCTGTTTTTATAAATAAAGTTTTATTGCAACACAGTCATACCCTTCGGCTAAATATTGCCTGGAGCTGCTTTCATGCTACAATGGCCGAGCGGAGTAGTTGCAAGGGACACCATATGTCTTGCAAAAGCCAAAAATATTTACTTTCTGGCCCTTTATAAAACGAGCCTTCTGGGGCGCCTGGGTGGCTCCGTCGGTTGAGCGTCCGACTTCGGCTCAGGTCACGATCTCGCGGTCCGTGAGTTCAAGCCCCACGTCGGGCTTTGGGCTGATGGCTCAGAGCCTGGAGCCTGTTTCAGATTCTGTGTCTCCCTCTCTCTCTGACCCTCCCCCGTTCATGCTGTGTCTCTCTCTGTCTCAAAAATAAATAAACATTTAAAAAAATAATAAATAAATAAATAAATAAATAAATAAATAAAACAAGCCTTCTGACTCCTTTTCCAACTGGATGTACGTGTACTAGTGTGACGTGTGGAAACTCCACCTGGCTGCACTGCATCTCGATGAAGCTGGTACCAACGTTATTTTCTGTTCTTGCCATTAGCAATAATAACGTGGGCCTACCCCACGTTACTACCGAGAGGTGGGGGGTAGCACTACCATTTTGCTGGAAGGGCTGCTCTGAGCGGGAATTGGCACCCTCAGATAATGCTGTGGTTGCGGGTCTGGTGCCATCACATCCTGCTTTCATTTGCTCTCTTTCGGTCCTTTAAGCGGAGGCTCCGGGAGACTAAGTCAACCTTGGAGACGGAGAAACAGCTCAGACCGCAGCTCCTGAAGGACCCCAGCTCTACCTGGCATAGGAACGAGACCCCTCAGGGCTGACTGAGACTGAGCCGAGCAGGAACCCAGGGGAAGATGAATTTGGAGCCTAATTGCTTTGGTCTTACAACTTATAAGGCAAGTGGATTTGAGTTCAGCCTTTAATTCTTTTGGACTTCAGTTTACTTGCATTTCCAGTTACTTCCAGGAATCTTTGGACATTACTTCATCCTGGGAGTATAATAAAGACTTTATATTCAAATGTGGGGGAATATACTGTTGGCTTTTATTCTGGGGGTATATATAATCTCATTACTGAGCCCTTAATGAGCCACATTGGATCACAGGGCTGGACGTAATCTGAGATAGGAAAATAAATAGGGAATTAATTTTCAGTGATGAGTACTGAGTGGGCTTTGTGTGGATTTAAAGACCATGCTTTTCCCAGCCCACTGCTGAGCCAATAGGTCCCGGAGGGCCTCAAGGAGCACTAGCTGATCCTGGGGCTCGAGAAGGCAGACCCAGGACTGGCCAGAGGGGCTACTATCCCCCCATGGGGACAGACCAACCCTGGTTTGTCCATAGGCTTCATAGTTACGCTTAATGGGTCAAGAGAACCAAAGGCGGGAAAATGTGGGAGGACAGCTATGTCCCACACTTCCTGCTTCCTTGGTTCAGCGGGACGGGGTGGGGGTGGGGGTGGGCTCAACTTTGGCTGCAGGTAGGAATCATCTGGCATCACAGGGTGGCCAGATTTAGCAAATAGAAATACAAGATGCCCAGTTAACTTTCCATTTCAGATGAACAACACATACCTTTGCATTATAAATATGCCCCATGCAATCTTTGGGACATGCTTGAACTAAAAAAAAAAAAAATATATATGTTTGCGTTGCATTGTTTATCTGAAAGTTAACTGGGCATCTTGTGGTTTTTCTGAAAGTCCTGGGAGGGGGGAGCTTTAAAAAACAAAAACAAAATAAAAACCAATGACTGACACACTCACACCCATCTTTTTTTTTTTTTTAATTTTTTTTTTTCAACGTTTTTTATTTATTTTTGGGACAGAGAGAGACAGAGCATGAACGGGGGAGGGGCAGAGAGAGAGGGAGACACAGAATCGGAAACAGGCTCCAGGCTCCGAGCCATCAGCCCAGAGCCTGACGCGGGGCTCGAACTCACGGACCGCGAGATCGTGACCTGGCTGAAGTTGGACGCCCAACCGACTGCGCCACCCAGGCGCCCCCACACACCCATCTTAAATTGTGGCTTCATTGAGTTAGAATGCTTCCCTGGGCAACAGGGCTTTTCAGAGGTCTCCAGCCTATTTTACTCCACGGCCATGGTGGGGAACACTGCCCTGAAATAATAGTCCGTCTTTGCTCGACCCTCACTTACCCTCCAGGGTGACAGCTGACCCAGCTGGTGAGTGGTGGGGGTGGGGGGGAGGACTGGGCATATATGCCTTGGCCCCTTCCCGGCTCTTCTTTGTGAGATGGGGGAGCGGGGGAGGCGGTGCTCTGGTGAACCACAGAGCAGCTTTGTCCCTCGTGGTGAGACCGCAGGCTGGCGTGGTAAGTGCATGGCCGGGACAGCATGTGAGCAGGTCCAGTCATACCTAAGCCCAGTGGCCGGGTAGGTATTCTAATTACAAAGGTGGAAGAACCTTCCATGGGGATGAAAAGGATGTTAAGATTTTACACACACACACGTACACACACGCCCTGCAAGACCCCATTAGCCGCTGCCTCCTCTCTTCTGGGGCTTGGCTAAGGCATGTGTCCCTTTGTGTCTCAACTGAAAGGGCCTTTCCCCAAGAAGTCTTCCCCAGACTAAGGCAGATCCCCTAGCTGTATGTTTTCATAAAACCCTCTGACTTTGGGGTTGGGTTTTTTTTTTTTTTTTTTTTTTTTTTAGACACGTATTAAAATTGTCATTGAAGCGGGACTTCTCAACCTTGACACAACTGAAATTTGGGGGCGGATAAATCTTTGTCGTGAGTCTGTCCTGTGCATTATGGGACATTTAGCAGTGTCCCTGACCTCTGTTCACTGGCTGTCAATAACCCACGCCACTGTCCATCCCTAGCTGTGACATCCCCAGATACCCTACCTACCCCCTGTAATTGTGCTCCAGGCCAGCCACAGGTGCAATCACATAGAGTCCCATATACCGTCTAATGCTCCGCTGTCTCCGCCGTGAAACTCTCAGCAGTGTTTGAATAGGGGCCCCGGAAATGATGTGGCTCGTTCCAGGTCTGTGCCTTTTTTTAAAAAAATGTTTCTCTCTTAAGGGCGCCTGGGTGGCTCAGTCGGTTAAGCGTCCGACTTCGGCTCAGGTCGTGATCTCGCGGTCGGTGAGTTCGAGCCCCGCGTCGGGCTCTGTGCTGATGGCTCGGAGCCTGGAGCCCGCTTCGGATTCTGTGTCTCCCTCTCTCTCTGCCCCTCCCCTGCTCACGCTCTCTCTCTCTCTCTCTCAAAAATAAAGATTAAAAAAATGTAAAAAAATATTTCTCTCTCACTACAACACGGACTTTGGGAGTAAAGAGCATGCGATGTCTACCTTATTGACCGCACCCCCCTCCCCCCAGTGCTGGCACAGAGAGAGTGCTCAAAAAATATTCGAAAAAGACAAGGAGCAAGACGGAGACTGACTCGAGGCCCCGCAGCCTCTCCTGGCTGCGGAACAGAAGGGAAATAGAACCTCGGCCAAGCCGCGTAAGCTGCTGTATTCAATAGCCTTCCTTCCCAAGGCTGCCGGAACATTCTTCTAAACTCCTCATGCGTGTCAAGCGGCAAGTGTACCCTGTGTGGTCTGTGGGTCTTTCACGTGGCTCTCCATATGCCATGTCAGCTGGAGCGAGCGCTAATCCCCAGATGTAAGAAGACAAGGCCGGGGTGAGAGTCCTAACACTGAATTTCTAAACTCTGCTCTTTTGAAGCAGCCTTTCACTTTGCATTAATTCTGGCCAGTCTAATTTGCGCCCCCGTCCAAAACTACGGGTCCACCAGGGTGCAATTCTTACAGCCAGATGAGCTAACGGCAGTGGGCCCTAGCTAGGCAGATTTTCCTTACCACTAGGAAAAGGCTGTTCATAGTAAGTCTACTTAAGAAGGAGACCAGGGGCACCTGGATGGCTCAGTCAGTTAAGCATCCAACTCTTGGTTTTCACTCAGGCCCTGATCTCACGGTTCGTGGGTTTGAGCCCCGCGTCCGGCTCTGTGCTGACAGCTCAGGGCCTGGAGCCTGCTTCGACTTCCGTGTCTCCCTCTCCCTCTGCCCCTCCCCCACTTGTGCTCTGTCTCTCTCAAAAAATGAATATTTAAAGAAAAAAACAGGGAGGGGGGAAGGCCAAATTTCAGATTAAATAGCGGCGGGGAAAAAAGTTTCCTCGGGGCTTTCTCTTGAAAAATGAAAGTAAAAATTTATTTGAAAATATGTCTATGTATGTTCTTAGCAGCTTTCTTCGTAATAGCCCCAGACCGGAAATAACCAGATGAACAATTAAACCACTGCACGACACGCACCACGGACCCCACTCGGCAGTGAAAGGGATCGTCGCAGCAACCTGGATGGGGTTTCTGCCAGTTTCCTACAACTGCCGTAAACAATTACCATGAATTTGGTGGCTTTACGAAGAGGAAATTTATTCTCGTAGTTCTGGAGGCCAGAAATCCAACACAAGGTGTCCCCAGGGCCGGTTCCCACCACAGGCTCCGAGGGAGAATCTTCCAGGCCTGTCTCCCAGCTCCTGGCGGCTGCCGGTGACTCTTAGAACTCTGGGCCTTGTAGGTGCCTCGCGCCAGCCTCTGCTCTGTCTTCGTGTGGCCTTCCCCTCTGTGGGTCTCTGTCTCACTCCTCCCTCCCTTTTCTCTTACGAGGACACCAGGCGTAGGACTTCGGGCCCAACGGATATCCAACATAATTACATCCCAAGATCCTTAAATTAATTCCATCTGCAAAGACCCGTTGGCCGTATAAGTGTAGTCACATTCACGGGTCCTGAGGGCTAGGAACTGAGGCTTCTCTTTTGTGGCAAAACTATTCTACCCACGAGCGACCTCAGGGAAAGTACTCCGAGTGAAAAAGAGCCCGTTGCTAAAGGTTACGCGCTGTATGATTCCATGTATGTAACATTCTCGAAATCACAGAATTATTTCCTAGTGGTTTCCCGGGGTTGGGAATGGGGGCGGGTGGGTGTGGCCATAAAAGGGTAGCTGGAGGGATCCCTGGGGTAATAGCACAGGTTTGTATCTTTACTGTTAGGAAGCTACACTTGATAAAACTGCAAAGATATACACCAATGAATGCACGTAGCTGGTGAAATCCGAATGAACTCTGGATTGTATTGATGTCATTTCCCTCAATTTGATATTGTTGCGTAGTTATGCAACATAGCAACTTGGGAAACGGGGGGAGGGCACATGGACTCTGTAGGTTTTTTGCAACTTGTGGCACATCGATAATTACTCCAAAATTAAAAAATAATAATAATTTTATTTAATAAAAGGTGGGTTATTGTGGACTATACTCTCATCCTTGGAACAAAGGATAGACGAGGAATAGGTTTTGGGGATAAATTTTCAACAAAAACCATTCCGTGTTCCAACAAACGACCACTTTACCCTCATAGCCCAACCATAAGGAGGGTTGTTTCTGGAATATAATTTCTTTTTTTTTTTATTTTTTGTTTTTTTTAACGTTTATGTATTTTTGAGAAAGAGAGAGACAGAATGCAAGCAGGGGAGGGGCAGAGAGAGACGGAGACACAGAATCCGAAGCAGGCTCCAGGCTCCGAGCTGTCAGCACAGAGCCGGACGCGGGGCTCGAACTCATGGACCGTGAGATCATGATCCGAGCTGAAGTCGGAAGCTCAACCGACTGAGCCACGCAGGTGCCCTGCAATATAATTTCTAGACGCTCCTGGAAATGATGTGAAGTTTCGCTGATGTTCTAAAAGACTCCTGTTTGTTTTCACATAATTCTCCTACACAAGTGCCTCTCGGAGCATCGTCCTGTGGATTTCCTCTTTGCTGTTGTCTTTCGGATCCTCGTGTGGCGCCTTTGGGAGCTTCGAGCAGTTCTCCAACATCACCTGTGTTAGCCTTGTGACGTTCTGTATCTTTTGTGAGATTTGCAGTAGATTTGATTTGCTGGGTGACTGTCATCGGTCAGTCCCTTGCTGACCATCAGGTGTCCCCAGCATCCAGCCAAGCGATCAGCCAGCCCAGAGCTGCAATGGGTGTGAGGAGGTGTTTACTTCTGCCTGGACACTTCAGCTTCTGCCTCCCTGTGCAACCTTGTGGCTGGGGAGCCCAGGCCGGGGGCGGGAAGGGGCGCAGGGAGAAGCCCCGGCGGGCGTCCCTTCCGTGTGTTTCCTAAGGGCCCCCGGAATAAAGTTCCAGAGGAGAAGTTCCAGTACCCAGCATGCAGAAGAAACCAGAGTATTTGTGGAATGCACCAAATGTAATGCAGTCCATTCAGGTAAAATCCAGTGTGAACTAAGACAACTATGTTGTCTAGTCCTCCTTTATATGTCAAGGGGCGCCTGGGTGGCTCAGTCGGTTAAGTGTCTCACTCTTGGTTTTGGCTCAGGTCATGATCTCATGGTTCCTTGGATTGAGCCCCAAGTTGGGCTCTGAGCTGACAGCACAGAGTATGCTTGGGATTTTCTACCCCCGCCCCTTTCTCTGCACCCGCCCCCCTGCTTTCTCTGGCTCTCTCTCAAACTAAATAAACTTAAAAAAAAATTTTTTTTTAAATTAGAAAGTAAGTCAAAAACCAAAACAAAAAGAAATGAGATCCTAAGCTTCCATGCCAGTCTTCTTTACATGCTTCAGCTGCCGGAGACATTTTTTTACATGCTTTCTGGACACCTGCTGAGTGTCAGCTCCCAGGAGAGAGTTGAGTGAGGAGGGGTCCTGGGACGAGAATCTGGGTGCAAGCCATTGATGTGGGAGGAGATCCCAGGAAGCTTTGGTAGTGCAGTGGAGGAGTGAGACAGGGGCTTGGAAAAGTACTAAGCGCTAAACCAGTTCCCATGGTATGCTTGTTTTCAAATCAAGCAACTCAAGTGTAAAATTATATCATAAATGTGTACACAGAGAATCTTAAATAAAATAGTATATGCAACCCATGCATTGGAAATAAAGAATACGTATCAGAAATATCTGAGCTTTGGGGCACCTGGGTGGTTCAGTCACTTAAGCATTAACTCTTGATTTCAGGTCAGGACATGATCTCATGGTTTACGGGTTTGAGCCCCACGTCAGGGTCTGCGCCGTGCAAAGCCTGCCTGGGATTCTCTCTCTCCCCGTCCCCTGCTCACGTGCATACTGCATCTCTCAAAATAAATAAGTAAACTTTATTTTTAAAAGAGAGAGAGACAGAGAGAGACAGAGAGAGAGAGAAATATCTGAGCTTAACTAATGGCCTAGGTGTCCTAAGTGCCCTGGCCCCAACCATCTCCTCTTAAATTAAGACCCAACAAGAGGCCATCAGCAATGGACGAACGGGACACAGGTCTCTTTACAGTGGCATCAATGTCCCGCCATGGCTCCAAGAAAAAGGTTCTCTGATGATGGTCAGGACACATAAAATATTTGGGAACAGCTGCAAATTTCACTCAGGCTACAGCAGAATCTTTTCTAAGACGCTCTACAGGGACAAGAGAGGCTCATCTCATTAGCAGCAGGACGATTCCACTTTGAGAATCAGCCTCCCTGCCAACTAAATTATTTCAAGGAAATCTATTATTGATAAGAACACACAAGATGACCCTGAAAACAAGGGATAGTTCCCTGTATCTCAGATAAAGAATTGATTCCCTGCTGAAGGATTAGATGAAATAATGTAGGTTAGAAATGCTCTGTAAATGACACGTATGAAGTTGTAAAATAAGGAAGGCAAGCCTCACACCCTAATTACCTTGAGTCCCCAGAACGTAGCCAGCACCTGGGACACAGAGGACTGTCACTATATCTGCAGAATGAAATCATTCAAAACCGTTTTGCTAACGAATACAGATTCCACCCCCTGCCCCCGTGGTCTTTCTTAATTATACACATATATCAATAAGAATGAGATCACTCAGTAGAAAAATGAGCAAAGAATAAAGAACTTTCTTATTCAAAAACGCTTTTAAGCAAATGGAACACTGCTCAAACTTATAGTAAAAAAATGTAAAATAACACAATGAGGTGTTGCTGTTTTTTTTTTTAACCATCAGATTGGCAAAGATCTAAAAGTCTGAAAACACTAAGCTGGCAAGGGTGTTGGGAAACAGCCTTTCATAGGCATGTTGGAGAACATGAATATAGCCCCTTAGGAAGGAAATTTAGCACTGCCTACTCAAAATCAGAGCTTAGCACTCTCTTCGAAACAATACCATTTCAAGGAATTTATCCTACACATATACTCTCACAGGTGTTCCTAGAACCATGCTGGGCACATAGGAAGCGCTTGATTGTTTGTTAAATGTATTTGTACAAAGATATAAATATCAAGATACTCTTTGAAGCACTATTACTAATAGCAAAAAAAAAAAAAAGTAAAAATCCTGAATGTCCTTCAATGGGGGAACTGGTTAAAGAAAGTGTAGAGCACAAAAATAAACTCAAAATGGATGAAAGACCTAAACGTAAGATAGGAAGCCATCAGAGAAAGCAGGCAAAAACCTCTCTGGCCTCGGCCACAGCAACTTCTTACTCAACTTCTTGTCCAGAGACAAGGGAAACAAAAGCAAAAATACACTATCGGAACCTCATCAAGATAAAAATTTTCTGCACAGCAAAGGAAACAATCAGCAAAACTGAAAGGCAACCGACAGAATGAGAAAAGATATTTGCAAACGACATATCAGATAAAGGCTTAGTATCCAAAATCTATAAAGAACTTCTCAAACTCAGCACCCAAACAACAAATAATCTAGTGAAGAAATGGGCAAAAGACACGACTAGACACTTTTCCAAAGAAGACATCTAGATGGCCAACAGACACATGAAAAAATGCTCAACATCCCTCATCATCAGGGAAAGACAAATCAAAACCCCAATGAGATACCACCTCACACCTGTCAGAAGGGCTCACATGAACAGCTCAGGCAACAACAGATGTTGGCGAGGATGAGGAGAAAGAGGATCTCTTTTGCATTGTTGGTGGCAATGCAAGCTGGTGCAGCCACTCTGGAAAACACCGTGGAGGTTCCTCAAAAAACTAAAAATAGAACTACCTTACGACCCAGCAATACTGCTACTAGGTATTTATCCAGGGAATACAGGTGTGCTGTTTCAAAGGGGCACATGCACCCCAATGTTTATAGTAGTGTTATTGACAATAGCCAAAGTATGGAAAGAGCCCAAATGTGCATCGACTGACAAATGGATAAAGATGTGGTATATATATACAATGGAGCATTACTTGGCAGTCAAAAAGAATGAAATCAAGGGGAGCCTGGGTGGCTCAGTTGGTTAGGTGTCTGACTTCGGCTCAGGTCATGATCTCATGGTTCATGGGTTCAAGCCCCACGTTGGGCTCTGTGCTGACAGTTCAGAGCCTGGAGCCTGCTTTGGATGCTGTGTCTCCCTCTCTCTGCCCCTCCCCTGCTTGTGCTCTGTCTCTCAAAAATAAATAAAAGCATTAAAAAAAACCAAAGAATAAAATCTTGCCATTTGCAACAATGCGATGGTACAAGAGGGTGTTATGCTAACGAAATTAGTCAAAGACGAATATACAATTTCACTCATGTGGAATTTAAGATAGAAAACAGATGAACATAAGGGAAGGGAAGCAAAAATAATATAAAAACAGGGAGGGGGACAAACCATAAAAGATTCTTAAATACAGAGAACAAACTGAGGGTTGTTGGAGGGGTTGTGGGTGGGAGAGATGGGCCAAATGGGTAAGGGACATTAAGGAAGACACTGTTGGGATGAATCACTGGAATCTACTCCTGAAATCATCATTGCACTAGATGCTAAGTAATCGGGATATAAATTTAAAAAAAAAAAAACACAAAATTTAAAAAAATTAAAAAAAATTTTAAAAATTGGTAAAAAAGAAGTAAATGTTCAAAAGGATAATAAAAATCTCTTTTTCAGATAATTATTATGAATCACCTATCTTTCAATTTTTTTTTTTAAGAAAACTTAACCCATTTAACCATACTCTTTTTTCCTGCTGTTATTAGAGGTTAATTTATGGGTCTAATCCGGCCTAAACACTACAGGGGGCAAATCTCCAAATATATCATGTAAACTCTCATTTCCATCACATGTGCCCATCTCCACTCCGATGATCTATTATGCAGGTACCTTTTTCTAAGAAATTAAATGCAATTGGGGCACCTGGGTGGCTCAGTCGGTAAGCGTCCGACTTCGGCTCAGGTCACGATCTCATGGTTTGTGAGTTTGAGCCCCACATCGGGCTCTGTGCTGACAGCTCGGAGCCTGGCGCCTGCTTCAATTCTGTGTCTCCCTCTCTCTCTGCCCCTCCCCCACTCATGCTCTGTCTCTCTCTCTCAACAATAAACATTAAAAAAAAAAAATTTAAGAGAGAGAGCGCTAGTGGTTAAGGGGCAGAGAGAGGGAGACAGGATCTGCAGTGGGCTCTGTGCCGACGGCAGGAAGTCCAACGTGGGGCTCGAACCCATGAACCGTGAGATCATGACCTGAGCGGAAGTCGGATGCTTAACAGACTGAGCCACCCTACGCCCCCTTCCTTTTTTATTATCTTAAGACCTGAGATGAGTAGCACTCTTTGCCCTCAACAGTGCAACTGATGGTGTGTGTGTGTTTCTTAACAGTTACAAAGTTGATGGAGAGATGTGGCATGACTATGGTGAACAGATTTGAACCATATTTGATGGAAGAACGTGTTTAGAAAGGCACGTTCCTCAAAAACTGCAGGGGAGGCTAAGAAAGGATATTTTCAGCACTGCCAGTGTAGTGGAAAGTGGAACTGGGGAGGCTGTTGGGTAGACAAGCCAGAGTTCACCCCAGGGGATGATTAAGTCAAGATTGTAAAACACCACCTCCCCTTGTTCCCCAATAAAGCAAGCCTTGCTTGGGAGTTTTACTGGACTTAAGAGTCCCCTGTTTCAACTCACCTGAACTTTGGACTGTTCTATTCTAATACTTTGTCTCTGGCCTCCCTCATCTGGAAGCATTGGGTAAAGCACTGCTCATTTGAAAGCATGCCCAGGGGGTGTCTGGGGGGCCCAGTCAGTTAAGCTGCTGGGACCTTGGTTTCGGCTCCTGTCCTTATCTCACAGTTTTGTGGGTTTAGTGCACAGAGCCTGCTTGGGACTCTCTTTTCTTTCTCTCTCTGCCCCTCCCCTGCTTGCACTCTCTCTGTCTCTCTCAAAATAAATAAACTTAAAGAAAAGTGCCCAAAATATCTTCCATCAATGTCACCGTACCCCTGGTTTTATAACCAAGGTGCCATCGAGGAGGGAAATTTTAAGACCTGAGACTTTTCACTTTCCTCCCCTTCGGCAGCTTGTTTGACAAATAGCATTGAGTAAGGGACGAAACACCTAGACAATTCACCATTCATTGTTTCTTACATTCTGAATAATTGGACTGAAGATTAAAAGCCAGAATCGGTACCACTATATAGAACTTCGTAATAAATGATATCCTATCTATTACCCCAATTCTGGGCTGGCTTAATGAGCTTTTCTCTCATATCCTGAGTGCTTCAGAGATTATAGTTCATCGAAGGTATGAATTAACCCTTTTTACCGTTTTATTTGCGAAAGACTTTACCACCCCTGCACCATTTTTTTTTTTTTTTAATATTCCAAACTGACTCCAGAATTATCCTGAATCTTAAGGCAGGTGCACTATTTCAAATGATGAGATTTTATTATTACCTGGACAGGGCTACCTCACTTTACGGATGAAATCCTGAGAAGATACAACCTATAAAAGCAAAGAAATCTTCTCCTGGGTGAAGAAACTAGGCTACATACCTGACCTCAGGCTCTGAGGGGCCCCTCTGCTGCTGTGGGAGGGAGCAGCTAATTAAAAATAAACAACATTGGGGGAAAAAAAGTTGCTCCTCTCCTATGGGAACATTCTCAGGAGACTTACTGCCCTTTTTTGACCCCCCTCCTTGGCAAGCCTTCTATTTACCTTCTGTGACTCATGTTGAGACCTTATTTCTCAACTTCCTTGACCAAAGTGGCTCATTATTAACCAGACATTACCTAGGTAACCCACTGGTGTCAGAGGATTTCCAGGCTTTCCTTCCCTAGAGAGAAGTGTGCAAGCCAAGGGCATCCGAGTCCATTTCTTCTGCATCTGAAACCCAAGCTCTTCCCTTCTGACTCTCAGGGCATGGATTGTTTTTCAAAAGTGAAACATGAAAGTTACAAAGTTCTCACTGAGGGGCAGTATAGCATATTGCTTAGGGCCCTGGCTCTTCAGCCAGACCATCTGGGTTCAAATTCCAAATCGCAGTGTTAAGTACCCAAGAAATGTTAAGCTGTTATTTTACTTGGACTAAAAACCAAACTTCTGGTCTACTACCTACTTCATGTGTTCCCAATCTCCGTAAACCTTGCCTTCTTATACTCTCAATTGTTCACAACCCACTTGCTTCTTCCGTTTCTTGAACTTGACAAGTTTATTTGCCTCAGGGTCTTTCCACTTGTTTTTCTCCCGGTCAGGGCTGTTCTCCCAAATCAAAATGGCTCATTGTCACCATTTACGTTTGGGTTTCATGTGGACCCTTCTGCAAAGAGCTAATGATCCAAAATAGCTCTTCCTTCCCCACCCCCAAACAGCACTTTTCATTTCTTTTATGACACTCAACACAAATTTACTTGTTGATTGGTCTCCCCCCATTTACATGTAAATTCTGAAACAGGAAATCTCTTGTTCTTCTTTATCCCAGTTTAGAATAGTGACTGGTACACTTGATGTTTGTTAAATGAAAAGGAAAAAAGTTACAAATTAAAATCCCGTATGAATATTAAAAAACTGGCCACAATCCCCACAGAAAACAAAATTGCAAAGAATAAAAAAATCTGGATCCTGTAACAGATACCTGTCATGTCAACAGCCCATCTTTTCAAAACAAAAAACCCAGATTGAGTTCTGCCTCTGATTGTAGACGTCAAAACTCACATTCCCAGCCGCTCTTGCCACTAAGATATAGGCATGTGACTAGGATTTATTCTAACAGACACACCTCAGAAGGCTAAGAAGAACAATCGATGGAGGCACCTGGGTGGCTCAGTTGGCTGAGCGTCCGACTTCGACTCAGGTCATGATCTCACGGTTCATGGGTTCAAGCCCCGCGTCGGGCTCTGTGCTGACAGCTCAGAGCCTGGAGCCTGCTTCGGATTCTGTGTCTCCCTCTCTCTCTGCCCCTCCCCCACTCATGCTCTGTCTCTCTCTTTCTCAAAAATAAAGATTTAAAAAAAAAAGAAAAAAAAGAGCAATCGATGTAAAGCCGATTCTGCTTTCTGTCCTGAGCTGTGGCTAAAGTGCTGGGCTTTCTGGGAGAGTAGTGGGGCCAGGTCAAGTAAGATCAGTGAGGTACCCTAGCAGTTTCCCCTAGTGCTAGATGGGGCAGCATTGCACAGCAAGTGGTCTCCGATCAGTTCTGTGCATGGCTTTGGCCATCACTCCTGGAATGAATAGCTCCCAGGCTCTCACCCAGATACTTAGAAGCACCGTATCTCACTTTCATAAGCCCTTTTCCCACGTCAGCAGCTAGAGTCACCTGTGCTATTGACAACCAAGTTTGCAGGGACTACCAAAACTGCTTAACTTTAGGCCATCACTCTTTAGAATATCAAAGAGTTCCTACGTCCACTTTATTGTTTAATATGGATCAGAAGCAGCTTTTGTCCTGGAAGCAAGAAGCTGAGACACAGGCCTGCTATCTCTGTTCTCTTCTCCTGGCCTCAGTCATTCATTTCCACAACTCCTCGGGGAAAAAGCACAAGAAACCTGCTCCTGTAACCTGGGTTACCGTATTTCACGGTTAAAAAGTTAAGGGCTATCCTAATTTTGCATTTGGTAAATAATACCATCCTTTTATGATAAACTAAGAGTCTATATCAGAGATTGCAGACTGCTGAGTAAATCTGACCTGCAGAAGGTTTTGTCTGGCCCACATAAACTTTGTATATATACTGTATATATTCTATGTATATATATTGTAGCCAGAGATACAAAGATTCCACACATCTGTGATTTCTGAGAATTATAGACTGGCAGGCAACAATCAGCTGGAGAGTGGAGGCTCTTTTGACATGGCATGTACTCAATTTGCCCCAGATACTCACCAAATCTTTGCTTTTAATTTTGTACGTATTTAGAAGTTAGGCAGACTACCTTCCATCTCATGAAAATGTTGTTTAGTAAGTAAACATAAAAGCACCTACAATTTGTACTGCCATAAAATCCTGGAATAAAATAGATTAAATCAAAGTAGAAAGAGTAAATTGAAGGGGAGAAGTGGGGAGCTGTTTGGTGGGTGTTTCAGCCATGTGGGATGGGGGCTCCGGGATCTATTGCACAGCGTGTGCATGTGGTTGACAATACTGTATTGTATGCCTGAAAGTTATTGAGGGGTAAACTGTGTTTGTGTGTGTGTGTGTGTGTGTGTGTGTGTGTGTGGGTTTTGCCACCATAGAAAGAATCAATGTAGTTTACTGCATTAACCGAAGTGAAAAAAAAGCAGCACATAATAATGCAGAAAAAGCACTTGACGAATTCAACCAAAGCTTAGCAAACTATACACGGAAGGAAAATTCTTTAATCTGCTAAAGGGAATCTCTGGTAAAGCAATAACAAGTAATACTGGTCAAATAGTCAAGTTTTTCACCTGATTGTGAAGGAGGTAAGAATGCTCCCTATTCCACTTTAATTCAGTATTGTATTTGGGGTCCTTGGCCAGTAAAGCAAGAAAGAAACATAACAGGTTGGATAAGGAAAAAAGGGCAGGGGAGGGCAGAAGGTTGGGACTTAAGCTTGAAGACATCAAAGCAAGCCAAACCGCAGTATATCATGTATACAACACTATAAGAAACATTTTTTCTAAATCATCAATTTGTAAGAGAAACTGACAGACTACAAAGTTTTATCTTGCTAAACTACAAATATCTCACTTTGATATTAATCCAAAATGTTTCATAGAATGACCCTTCCCCACATAATTAAAACAATTTACATTTTAAACACTTACTTCGGTAGCAATATAGTCTATCCTTTGAAGTAGAAAAAAGACCCAAACAATGTCTTAGCAAACATTAAACTGACCTTAAGTATATCATCTGTGATCAATTTAGTAAAACTACGTTTACAACACTTTTCCAAGCATCAAAACGGACGATTTAAAGTACTGTTTGATTGAGGGAGGTGGACAAAAAAGGACACACGATCTATCAAAACGCAAAACCCTGTCACTTAACATTATAACTCACACGTTCAAGACCTCATCCGAGTGCTAAAAACACAAGACAGATCTCAGAAACGGTAATATAACTGAAAACGACAGCATCCAATACGTTACGACAACAAAGCCCCTTATATAAAGGAGTTGAGGTATTCAGGCTCTTCCATACGTTCCTGAAAAAAAAAATGCAAATAAATGTATCTTTTGGGTAACCCAGCCATCTTCCTCAGGTCAGACTCTCCCATCCACCTCAGTACTGCGGAAATGTTCCATCGATTTTGGCAGCCCAGGCCATAAGGCCCCCCACAACATCTTGAACTGTGAACGATTCGAACTCCTGGACTGCTGTCAAGGACTGCAGGATCTTCACGGCTTTCTGGGAGTCATTGCCCAGTTTGCAAATCACATAAACCGGGAAAGCTGCCCCTTCCTGTGTGCCCTGCTTCCCTTCCCGGATAGCTTCTCCTAAGAGTTCCAGGCTCTCTGCATCCCTCCGTTCCAAACGTTTCAAAGGGATGTGTAAGGCATGAGGCAAACGACAGATGTCCACCTCCACTTGAGGCCTAACGTCCAGCAACAGGTGGGGTGAGCCGGAATCCAGAAGTCGCTTATAGTCGGTGACCGAAACTCGCTCCTCTGGGCTCAGCAACCGCAGAGAGCGGCACTTATCAGTGGCTGAGGAGCCACAGAAGGCTTCGTAATCCTCCAGGGCAGTCACTGTGGGCCGCTCCCCACAAGCTGCACAGTCAGGCCTGCGGCCCCGAAGCTGAATACAACGAAAATGTCCTCTGAGCGCATCAAAGATCAACAGGCTGCCGCTGTAAGACGGGCCCAGGCCTGCTGCGATCTTCAACACTTCCAGCGCCTGCAAGCAGCCCAGGACCCCGGTTACGACACCGAGCACCCCGCCATCCGCGCAGTTGGTCACTGTCTCCGCAGGAGGTGGCTGAGGGAATACGCAGCGGTAGCAAGGCCCGCCGTCATAGTGGTAGACCGTGATTTGGCCCTCAAAGCGCAGGGCGCTGGCTGACACGAGAGGCCGGCCGGCTAGCACACATGCGTCATTAACCAGGTAGCGAGTGGGCACGTTGTCAGAGCAGTCAGCCACCACGTCATAACGGCGGACTAAGTCTAGCGCCGTGGCTGGCGTAAGCGCCTCCGCATAAGGCACGCACTCCACCGCCGAATTGAGGCGGCGCAGCGAGGCGGCGGCCGAAAAGACCTTGGCCTGCCCGGCCAGTGCCTCGCCATGCAGCACCTGGCGGGCCAAGTTGCTCATTTCTACTACGTCGTAGTCCACAAGGCCAAGGCGGCCTACGCCGGCCGCTGCCAGGTACTGCGCCAGCGGGCAGCCGAGCCCACCGCAGCCCACTACTAGCACCGATGCAGCGGCCAGGCGCAGCTGTCCCTGCACGCCCAGCTCAGGAAGCACCAACTGCCGGCTATAGCGCAAAATCTCATCTCGAGACAGGGAGGCCTTCGGCGGCAGGGGTGATACCGAAACCAGCCGCTCTGGCTCCTGCTCCGCCAAAACAGCCGCCGCCAGCTTCTGCTTCAGGAAACTCAGCTCCTCCTCGCGCTGGGCAACTTGAGCCTGCAAGGCGAGTACCTCCTCCCTGGAAGCCATGGCGCCCCTCCCGGAAGTTGTCCTGAAGAGCATTTCCGCTTCCGGCTTGCCGTCTCCTAGCGACTGGAATAAACTAAATAATTTTACGGAGCTGGGGAAAAAAGCGAAAACTAGACATGAACTTCCTGAAGAAACCCTAAGATTCAAGTTTAAAGATTTATAGTTCCTGGATATTTCCAACGGAACCATGAGGAGAGCCTTAGGAGAACTAGAACCTGGCCACAAAGACTGTCCCCCTCTTCCCGAATTTCGTACGGTCCGACCCGCCCCTTCCCGCGCCACGTGACGTCATTCCGTTTCCGGCGTCTCGCGCAGTTCCGCCATGGCCTCCGAGGAAGCGAGCGGCAGCCCTCGTAGGTCTCGGCGGGAGCCGGAGGGGCGCGTCCCGCGACAGGACAAGTATTCGGTGCTTTTGCCCACTTACAACGAGCGCGAGAACCTACCGCTCATCGTGTGGCTGCTGGTGAAAAGCTTCTCCGAGAGGTAGCGTGCCCTGCCGCCCTCCCTGAGGAATGAGATGAGCTGGCTTCGCCTGCCTGGGTGTCGGCAGTTGGCTGCGCGAGGAGTCCCTGCAGGCCTCCCTTCGGCTCTTGAGGGAAGCCTCGGGGAGAAGGCCACCCTGCGAGAAAGAGGCGGCGGATACTTCTGGGGTTCATTCTGTGTCTCGGGTTCTCATTCTTGCCCTTGGGTTTTATGAGACGTTCCTTTTATTGTACACTCCCATCCTCTGTCCCCCAACCCCACCCCACGCCCCTGGTTGTCTTTTTCTTAGTAGCGTTGTCCACCTTTTCAGTCGGAGCGAGGTTGAAAGCTTGACCTCACTCCTACTTCTGGATGGTCAGGATGCGGCAGGAGCCGGGAGACTAACCGAGCACGCTCACTCCCGCCCCCGTGCTGAGTGCTTATGTAAGCATGAGGTTTGATCTCTGTGGGTTAGGGAGCTGCTGCTGGCCTGGGCAACTTCGTTGGTCACTAGTGGATGTTTGGTGTGGTTGCTAGAAACTGGGGCTTTTAGAGTTTGAATTTGAAAGTGTTATACAATGTTTTTAAGATTTCGGAAGATCCTGGTATCAGTATGAAGTAGCTTGTTTTAGATCCAGTGGGATCGCGTATAGATGAAGATCTTTCTGTATCAACACATACAAACTTCGAAAATTAAGTAACTTTCTATATGGCTGTGTTATAATTTAACCAGGTCATCTCCGTGAACACAGATTATTTCTAGAGCTTTCTTGTTTTTCTTTTTTGACTTTTGTTTTACGAATGAAAACAGGTACTTTGTTCACACCATATTGTCCAGCATTTAGAAGAGCGCTTGACACACACTGAATGCTCCTTTATTAAATGACTGTTACAGCAAACAAACATGCTCATACTTTTACTAGTGTACTGGGGATAAAGTCTTCAGGATGGAATTACTGGGTCAACTGATGTGCTTAAAATTGACAGTTATTCCCTCTCCTGCTTGCATGGTCACGCTTGCTCTCTCTCAAAAAACAAAACAAAAACAAAAACTAAAAAAGCTTTAGGGGCACCTGGTGGCTCAGTCGGTTGGGCATCTGACTTCAACCCAGGTCATGATCTCGCAGCTCCAACCCCATACCTGCCCTCAGTGCAGAGCCCACCTTTCATCTTCTGTCTCCCTCTCTCTCTGCCCCTCCCCTACACTCACTCTCTCTCTCTCTCTCTCTCTCTCTCTCTCTCTCTCAAAAATATAAAAATCAACAAATTGCTCGCAGAAAAAAAGATTGTACCACCTTAGGACTAGCATTATTTGGAGAGTGCCTGTTTCCCTACCAACCAGCCAACCTGAGCTTTATTAAACTTAACATTTTTGAAAACACTAATTGGTGAAAAATATTGCTTTTTTTTTTTTTTTAATTTTTTTCAACGTTTTTTATTTTATTTTTGGGACAGAGAGAGACAGAGCATGAACGGGGGAGGGGCAGAGAGAGAGGGAGACACAGAATCTGAAACAGGCTCCAGGCTCCGAGCCATCAGCCCAGAGCCTGACGCGGGGCTCGAACTCACTGACCGCGAGATCGTGACCTGGCTGAAGTCGGACGCTTAACCGACTGCGCCACCCAGGCGCCCCTGCTTTTTTTTTTAAAGTTTATTTTATTTATTTTGAGAGAGAGAGAGAGAGAGAGAGAGAGAGAATCCCAGGCAGGCCCCACACTGCCAGCACAGAGCCCAACGTGGAGCTCAGACTCACGAATCATGAAATTACCTAAGCTGAAATCAAGAATCAGACGCTAACCGACTGAGCCACCCAGGCGCCCTGTAACTAACTGTCTTAATGTACATGGCTCCTTGCAGTTTTTGTACTCATATCTTTTTCTTTATTTTTTATTTTGGTTTTTACAAACACTTTGCACATTAGAGAAATTATCTTAATATAGTTGATCTTGTTTATTTTGTCTTCTGATTCTCAAATATTTTTTCCTTTAATCAGAGTGATGTTTAATGAAGGAAACAGCTATTTTCAGCTATGGTCAGATTACTTAAAGGGAGTTTAGCTTGATTCCTTTAAACTACCTTACCCTCAGGTGTTCTGGGCACTTTGAAACGAGAGAAAGGAATAATTTGCTTACGAATGACTTCATTTCTTTATGAAGTATATCTCTTTCAGCATATCAACTGGAATCAACATCTTAGCAGGTTTTGGCTTGTTAAGTACTAAAGCACCTAGGGGAGAAGGCTTAACAGATGGGCTGATTTTAGCCTTCTTTTTGGATTTTGGGGCTGACTTTTGAAAGCCTTTTAACAGAATGAATGTTTTCTTGCTGATTTCCTTACATATGTTTATTAAGACCAAGAGGAAACAGTGTTGTGGGGGTTTGGTGTGCTTCCTTTACTTTGTCCTTAAGTTTCCCAATAAAGTTGTCCAAAAAAAATCCAAAAGGGGGGTGGAGGAAGATGCAGTGATCACATGTACATCCAAGTATTGTGTTGGCTTATTTTTAGAATAGAAACTGTAACATAAAGTTAATGGAGAGCCAGCAGAGAGATTTTAATTTTGAAGCACATTAAAATCTTATGTAATTTTCTGTGCTCTTTCTAATGACTGAGATAATGGTACAACTATTTGAAATAGTGGTGTAAAGATTATGTCACCATTTTAAAGAGGGTTTTTTAACAGATGAAATGAAATCCTATTTGTTCCTGATTATGTTATTTAAATTTATTTGGGATTAAATTTAAAAGAATATTCAGTCTAAGGTGGCTCAATGGGTTGTGGCCAACTCTTAATTTCTGCTCAAGTCATGATCTTGCGGTTTGTGTGTTAGAGCCCTGCATGGGTCTCTGTCTCCATGCTGAGTGCATGGAGTCTGCTTGGGATTCTGTCTTCCCTTCTCTCTGCTTCACCGCCCCCGCCCCCGCCCCCGCCCCTATGCACACTGTCTCTCTCAAATAGAACATTAAAAATAAATAAAAGAATATTAACTCAGCAACTCAGTCAACTTGAGATATCTTTTTTTTTAAGCTTTTTTTTTTTGAGAGACAGAGACAAAGCGCCAGCCTGGGGAGGGGCAGAAAGAGTGGAAGACACAGAATCTGAAGCAGGCTCCAGTCTCTGAGCTGTCAGCACAGAGCCTGACGTGGGGCTCGAACTCATGAACCGCAAAATCATGACCTGAGCCGAAGTCAGACACTCAACTGACTGAGCCACCCAGGCGCCCCTTGAGATATCTTTTAAGTGTACTTTTGAAATATTTTTTATAACTAAGACTTGATGCTAAGGTTCTATAATTCCACTTCCAAAGTAGGTAAGTAAAATTTTATGATATCCTATGGTATATAATGGACGGATGTATATGTAATCGCTGTGAGTTTTTAAACTAAAGAGTGTGTTTTTGATTTGAGAATTTTTTTTTATCTCAGGACTTCATTGTAACGTTTTTATCCATAGGCTGCCGAGTTTGGAGGTGAAGTACTAAATGTTTGACATTTGTTTCATTTGGTAATTGAAGTTTTCTTTGGTGATTAATATGACATAAATTCCCACTTATATTGGTGAGGAAATAGTAATTTTAAAGTTATTTTTTAATTGGAGAGTATTGTCTCTGCAAGCAATACAAACTTTTTTTTTTTATTTTAGTGGAATCAGCTATGAAATTATAATCATAGATGATGGAAGCCCAGATGGAACAAGGGATGTTGCTGAACAGTTGGAGAAGATCTATGGGTCAGACAAAATTGTAAGTCATGTGAACATTCTTCTGTCACATTAGTTGTGTTTGTAGGGGAAAGATGAGAAATGACAATACTTAAAAGGCAATCTGTTTTCCTAGAAACTGAAATGAAAAAGAACATCTTGCTTGAGTTTTTCCATGTCTTTGATAAATTGGGTCAGTAGCAATTTTACAGCAAAATAGTGAGCCTTTGGATAAAGTCTGTTTTCAGAACTTACTCTGCAGATGAGTTTTCTTGAAGGGCAAAATTAAAGCATGATATTGACAGGAATATTAATGGAACTAGATTGCAATTAGTAATATGTGTCATGATCTTTCTTGCTCCCCTTTTTTGCAACTATAAAAGCTTGTAGCTGGGAAACGTGATTGTTTCCATGTGAAGTTGGCATCTTTCTATTTGTCAGAGCACTTGGCATCTTTCTTTGTAGAACAATCATCTGGGAGTAGATTGACTCTCTGAGTCTTGAACTTTATAGAGTTTCCCACTGTACGTTAAAGGGTGTTGTTTTTCTGCTGGAGTAACTTAGATGTAGAATTCATTTTATAATGGCTTTATAATTTTTATTTTTTATTAAAATGGTTTTTTTAATGTTCATTTTTGAGGGATAGAGAGAGGCTGAGTGTGAGCAGGGGAGGGGCAGAGAGAATCTGAAGCAGGCTCCAGGCTCCAAGCTGTCAGCACAGAGCCTGATGGCACAGAGCCTGACAGGCAGGGCTCAAACTCAGGAAGCTCGAGATCGTGATATGAGCCAAAGTTGGACACTTAACTGACTCAGCCGCCCAGGTGCCCCTATAATTTTTATTTTTGACCACTGGTTTATTTTTATAATGGTTTTTATTCATAAGTGTTTGAATACACTTGTGAGCTCTACTTTAGGTAATTTTGGGGCCCAAGCAGACAGTTGAATCCAGATTTAAACACATTCTGAGCATTGGGTATTTTAGAATTTGTATGGACCAGAGTTTCTCAGTCTCGGCACAATTGACATTTTGGACCTAATAATCCTTAGATGTGGGGGACTGTCCTGTATGTTACAGGACATTTAGCATCATCCCTGGACTCCATCCACTAGATGCCATTAGCAGCCCGTCTCCCCAGTGTGGCCACCAAAAATGTCTGTGAGTATCATCAAATGACCTCTTGTGGGCAAAATTGTCCACTCCTCCCAAAAGAGAACCATTGGTATAGATACGAAGAAAGAGGTCTCTTGGAGAACCTTTGTTGATATTTTCATCTTAAGAAATAGCAATTAAGCATTATAAAAAAAAACTGTGGCAGGGTGCACAAGTTGGAGGAGATATTGGTTGATGGAAGGGAAGCATTTAAGGGGAACATGTTTCTCTTACACACATAGTAAATCTCTCCTATACTAGTTATTCTTTCCATATCACACCTGGGCACCTCAAAGATCTATCACCCTTCCAATCCTCCTCCAGATGTACAGGAAGAGATTAAAAGTTGACAGATTTCCAGCCTTCTGTCAGTGACTTCTTATGATGCTAGGTTCGTTTTTTTGGCCACAGTCCCCCAGTTTTTCTTTTACAAGTTCCGGGCCAAAGCCACTAAATCACATGTTACATGTAGAATACTCTGAGTTAGGCACTTCTGTTTAAGCCAGGAATATCAACCTGACAATACTTTGAATACTTTTGCCATAGAACTTCAGCCCTGAGGTATAATTGATTGATCTTAGGGTATGTCTACTAAATTGACCTTTTCAAATGCTAAAACAATATGGCCCTCAAAGAGTTCCATTTTTCCCATCAACCAATAAAATTCAAAATAATGGGAAAAAAACTGCATTCACTATTACAATTTTCTTACAGTTCCTTTGTTATTTTATGATATTCAAATCATTTAAACTAGAAAAATTGCCCTTTTTTCCCCCTCAACAATATCAGGCCATGCCAGAAATGGCCCTTCTTGCTTTTAAGTGACAAGTGCCACAAGTTTACTTGGGAGAGAAGATGGAGAAGGATTATTATTGAAGCTATTTTACAATATCTCAAAACATTAAGCACCCGATGCTTTGTTTGCTGGTCTTTCAAACTGGCTGGAATGAATGTTTCAGAAAATGAAGGAAGTTTGTTTTTTAACTCTATGTGAAGAAACTGAGCCAAGAGGTTAAGTCACTTCCAATGTCATATAGCTAATAAATAGCAGAGGTGGGACCATACAAAAGTAGAGGCACATACCTTGAACTGTTAATGATGGTTATGTAGGTCAGGGAGAGCTGAGGTTGTGGAGGGCTTCAGCCTTTCTATGTCGAGTGCTTACATGACATTTGATTTACATCATCTGTTTCAGCCTCCAACCTGAGGTCAGATTATATCACCTATATTATTCCATAGTTTACTATTTTACAAGTTCTGATAATGTAATGCATCTTCATTACTTTTAAAACATCAAATATAACTAAGATTGAGAGGTTTGACTACTTAAAAATACCAAAATATTACCTCTGACGAAAAGATCAGTATCCTAATGAGATGTACAAAACCATAATTCATAAGAACTATAAACAGCCAAAAATGGAAAAAATAAAATGAAAAAAAAAGGGAGCCTCATTAATAGTAAGGAATTGCAAAACAGGAAGAAAGTACAATTATTAGCCTTTTTTTTTTTATGTTTTGAGAGTGCGCGTGAGAGAGTCAGAGAGTGAGAGAGAGAGAGAGAGAGAGACAGATCACAAGTGGGGGAGGGGCAGAGACAGAAGGAGACACAGAACCCAAAGCAGCTCCAGGCTTCCAGCTGTCAGCACACAGAGCCCGATGTGGGGCTCGAACTCAAACCGTGAGATCATGACCTGAGCCGAAATCGGACGCCCAACCGACTGAGCCACCCAGGCGCCACTACAATTAGCCTTTCTTAGCTGAAGATTTATTTTCATTATGGTAAAAAAAAAAAAAAAAAAAAAGTCCACTCAAATACTGTTGATCCTGGTTTTTCTAAAATGTCATCAAGATTTTCTATAGTAAAAATGCTTTAGAAAATAAGCGTTTTACCAAATCATAGGGTCACATGAAGTATCTTATAAGCAGTTGTGGTGAGCATTCATCAGAGTGTGTGCCCAGCACTCCTGCACGTACTTTCTGTGAGTTCACACTTGTCCTGATGGCTGTGAGATAAGCTCTGTTGTGCCCTTTACTGCTTTGAGCCATCCTCATTGATGTGAGGGGGCAGAAAAGGAAGGGGGTGGAATTAAGGATTTGAAAGTACAGCACGCTAAACGAAACAGTGTGTTATTACGTAAGAAATGAAAAAACTACATTGTTGTCAAATGAAAAAGTTACTGATAAAACTGAAGTTGCCGTTTATGAACCTCCTAGTCCCTTCCCCAGGGGAGACCTCTGTCAGCAGTTTGGTGGGGGTGGCCTCAGACCTTTGTGCATGTGTGCGCATGGGTCTACATGTGGAGAACTGGGTAGGGTGGTGCTTTTGTTTTTTTAACATAGATGTAATCTTCCTGCATTATTCTGTTGATTTGTAATTATAGCTTGGAGATCTTTTATTACTAAATTTTCTCATTCTTTTAACTGTAGCACAGCATTCTTTCATATGCAGCGTGGTTTATGTTTTATAAACACTTGAGAAAAGACTTTTCTAGCAGAAACATAGGATTAGAAGATCTAAGGTGAACTTTATTTTTTTTAATGCTCATTTATTTTTGAGAGACAGAGCACGAGTGGGGGAGGAGCAGAGAAAGAGGGAGACACAGAATCCGAAGCAGGCTCCAGGCTCTGAGCTGTCAGCACAGAGCCGGACGCAGGGCTCGAACTCACGAGCTATGAGATCATGACCTGAGCTGAAGTCGGACAATTAACTGACTGAGCCACCCAGGCGCCCCTCCCTGTTCAGTAAATTTTAATTACTGTACATGGTTGATTGAATGTCTAGTTCTCCTGTAAGAGCTCATCAAGCAGAAGTGTATTTTGTCTTTGTTCCTCCCCAAGACTTGCATGCAGTTTGCATATAGTAAAAAGTACTACAATCTGTCCTGGTTGAATTGAACTGAAAATACTCTGTTTAGAGATTTGCAGTCTGAGGCAGCCTGCTTATAGACTGGCAAATGCAGAAGGGGACAAGATAGGCTCAGTAGTGAGTCTACTTGAGCTGTGTAAGAAACAGTAAGAAAAGAAAAACTACAATTTTTTTTGTTAGGAATATAACCCTAGGGGCACCTTGGTGGCTCAGGTGGTTAAGCATCCAACTCTGGGTTTCGGGGCACCTGGGCGGCTCAGGTGGTTAAGCATCCAACTCTGGGTTTTGGCTCAGGTCATGGTCTTGTGGTTTGTGAGTTCGAGCCCCACATCGGGCTGTCTCCTATCAGCACAGAGCCCACTCTGGATCCTCCTCTGTCCCCCTTTTGCCTTACCCCTCCCCCTCATGTGCTTTGTCTCTCTCAAAAATAAACATTAAATATATATGTTTGTATATGTATATATTTAGGAATATAACCCTAAAGTCATGTAATTGTGGCATTAGAGAATGTAATGAGGTCATCCAAGGATAAAGTCAGGATAAGTTGATGGAGTGATGTCAGCATTTAAGATCATAAAAGGAGTTCAAAGAAAGGAGTATAAATACCCTTTCAGCCAGTGATTCAACTTTTAGGGTGCTAATTACAGAAATAACTGGACCTTGGGACACCTGGGTGGCCCAGTCAGTTAAACATCTGACTCTTGATCTCTGTTCAGGTCATGATCTCCTGGTTCCTGAGATCAAGTCCTGCCTAGGGCTCAGTGCTGATAGCATGGAGCCTACTTGGGATTCTCTCTGCCCCTTCCCCACTCCTTTTCACTCAGTGGTGCGCTTCCATTCATTGGTGCACTCTCTTTCTCAAAATAAGTAAATAAACTTTATATAAAAAAGAAAACGGGGCGCCTGGGTGGCTCAGTCGGTTAAGCATCCGACTTTGGCCCAGATCATGATCTCACAGCTAGTGAGTTTGAGCCCCGCTTTGGGCTCTGTGCCGACAGCTCAGAGCCTGGAGCCTGCTTCAGATTTTGTGTCTCCTCTCTCTGCCCCTCCCCTGCTCACGCTCTCTCTCTCTCAAAAATAAACAAACATTTAAAAAAAAAAAAAAGAAAGAAAGAAAACAGGACCTATACAAAAGGATATATGTACAAGTGTCTTTGTTGTAGGTATATTTGTAGTGGCAGATACCTGGAACCAAACTGAATGCCATTAACTAATGAATGACCATATATTGTCTAACTTGTAATCTTAAGCCTGTGTTTTTGTAATTGAGAAAAATAAAAAGGAAAATCAAGAACTAAAAACTAAATCATTAAAATCACAAAAGGAATTGGGGAAACAAATGTGGCTATCAAATATTCCAAGAAGATATGGAATAAGTGGGTTAAATCCTCAGTTTTCCTAGGGGAAGGAACCAGTAGATGTTGTTCAAAATGCTAAGTAATAGATATAATATATTGTTACATACTGTTTTCTGGTGGGTAACTCCAGGAAAAAAAAATGTTTAAAATTTGGCCTGCAGTGTTGGGGTGAAATTTTCCAAGCTGTTAAACTATTTGATTTGTTATTAAATACTAAGCACTTTTTCACTTTGGCAAAAAATGTTAAGCATACTTTGCTTTAATGTCTAATATAAGGTCTAATGTATGGAACTATGTTTCTGTTAAAAAGGGTAAGTACCTATAAAAAAATAATTTTTAATAGTTTTGTGTGTGTGTGTGTGTGTTAAAATGCTGTTTCTTATTCTTGTAGCTTCTAAGACCACGTGAGAAGAAGTTAGGACTGGGTAAGTATAACCTCTCACCCCTCATACCTGCTCCTTGCCTTGGTAAGGTGATCCAGTATGTGTTTTCCCAATTTGGAACAGGGCCAAAATACAGTGTCCTCCTGTAATGGTTTTTAATGATCTTAATGACATTGAAATGGTTTAACTTGAGTTGTCTCTATCTGTCAAAGCCCAGTTGGGAAAGCAGAAACCACTGTCAGTCTTTCAACGTAGGGAATTTAATACGAAGAATCTGGTTACGCAGGTGAAGGAATGCTGAGAAGCCAAATGGAACCGTGAAGCTACTCAGACTAGTAACAGCTAGTGGTTGCTACCACCCCTCGAAAGAAGCAACAATAGGAGATGGTGCTTTTGGAGCCCAGGAACCCCAGGTTATTTAGAAAGGGTTGGAATAATGGAGTGGGGGCTACCTGGCAGGAGCTGGAGCCATGGGGATACCCAGTCAGTGCTGGGATGCAGTGTAAGAGTGGGGACACACTTCGACTTTTCCTCTTCTCTCCTGGCAACTATCCCCTGGTGTCTCCCAAAGCGATTTGGCAGCCAGTTGACAAGAGCCCTTGGGAACTGTAGTTCCGTGCAGTGTAGAACAGAGAAGCGGTCCGAGAGCAAATGTGTTGGGACCAGCACACCACTTTAGCTCTAAATCTTTGAGTATTTTTTTAGAAGTTATAAACAGTTACTCTTTGTTTTTAAAAAAGAAAGCTTTTCCAGCTTTTAATTATAGGAGGTTATAGAAAATCTCAGATGAACTTGGTCCTTCCAAGATGAATATCTGAATGCCCTTATTTCTTTTCTTTTGGTTGTAGTTGCTTATATTGGGAAATAATAATAATTTTATTAAAAAATTGAGAGAGCATGGAGGAAGCACAGTTCTTTTTTGTTGTTTTTTAATGTTTATTTGATTTATTTTAGAGAACGAGAGAACACAAGCAGGGGAGGGGCAGAGAGAGAGGGAGACACAGAATCCGAAGCAGGCTCCAGGCTCTGAGCTGTCAGCACAGATCCCTTGGGGGTCAAACTCATGCACTGTGAGATCATGACCTGAGCCAAAGTTGGATGCCTAACCGTCTGAGACACCCAGGTGCCCTGGAAGCACAGTTCTTAAAAATCGAGTACTTGCTGTCCTGAAGACCCTTAGTTCTCTGGCATCATAAAGTATCTGAATATCTGAACCCAGAAGTTCTTTGGGATTGAAGTAATCTGGAAACTGCCGTGAAAGCAACCAGGAATTACTAACCAGTCAGTAGAAATCCAAAAAGCTGTGATGGTGACTTTTGAGCAAAGGAAGTTAGAACTGAGTTCGGCCTTGGGGCACCTGGGTGGCTCAGTTGGTTAAACGTCTGGCTTCAGTTCAGGTCATAATCTCATGGTTCATGAGTTCCAGCCTCGTGTTGGGCTCTCTGCTCTCAGCACAGAGCCTGCTTCAGATCTTCTGTCGATCCTCTGTCCTCTCTCTGTCCCTCCCCTACTCCCGTGCTCGCTCGCTCGCTCGCTCACTCTCATGAATATTTAGAAGACTTTGCCCTTACTAAGAAGATACTGTGGTGGCTTGGACCTAGAGAATGCAGGAATCCTCAAATCCCAATTTACCCTTACTTGCCAGGTCCATAGGGAACTTTTAGGCATGAGGGTGGCTAAATAATTCCTGGTTGTGCCTTTGACCCCAGACACCAGACCAGGGCTCTAGTGTATTAGGCTTACAGCATAGAAGACATTCGCTGGGTAGCTTTTATGAAGATGGGACAGGAGTGATGGGGAAGAGCAGAGGCAGGGCGATACTCGCCAGGTCAGGATCCAAGCATCGGAAGATGGTGCCTGGGACTAAGGTGAAGTTGGAGATGAAAGAACGGACTCAAGAGATGTTTTTTATGTTGAATAAATAGGATTTAACGGTAGTTTAGTTTTACCTCTGGAGAACTGCTGTATGCTTTTCAGATGCTTAATTTAATTTCTCGCCTGTTCACGAGTATACTTCAGCGTTTCTGGTGATTTTCTTTAATGGATATGTTTTTGTTTTTAGGAACTGCATATATTCATGGAATGAAACATGCCACAGGAAACTACATAATAATTATGGATGCTGATCTCTCACACCATGTAAGTGGTATCTTTTTTTGTTAGCTATTCATGATAGGTTAAGCCTGTTTTACTGACTTCATGTTTATTTTTTTTTTAATTTCAGCCAAAATTTATTCCTGAATTCATTAGGTAGGTATTTCTAATATTTGAAAAAATTCTAATTCAAATCATTTATCTTATGTTGATTTTGGACTTCTTTTCATTTTTTTCATTCTTTGCTAATTAAAAACGGACATGCTATTTTGTTTGCTGTCAAAATGGATACCAACATATATATTTGAGGCTCTCGACTATAGATATGTGACTAAATGATATATTTTAGGAACTAAGCAACAGATAATTCCTTTGTTATCTAAATTCTTCCAGAATATGGGAAAAGATGGAAGGTGACTTTGTTAAATGGAATTAAGCCCTGCATCGTAAGGGTGAAACACCATGAACAAATAGGGTTTATTCCAAGAATGCCAGGATGGTTCATCATCAGGAATTCATCAACATAATTTATCACATTAACAAAGCATGATTGAGTCTATCGATGCTAAAAGGTATTTGACAAACTTCCTGGGTCGCCTCTAATGAAAACTTGAAAGTAGAAAGAACAGGAAACCACTTAAATGTGATGAAGAAATCCAGTCCTAACACAAACATCTTACTAATTGGTGAAATGTTGAATCATTAATAAATGCATCAAGTTGGGCATACAGCTGTTATTATACGTGGATATTTTAAGTGACATATTAAGCATGTAGTATAAATACTGATAAGGGATACAAAATTGTATTTATTTGCAGGTAGTATAGTTGTATTCTTAGAAAATCCAAAACAACATGAAACCTCTCAGAGTAAGAATGTGGAAGCTGTGCTCAGTGTAAGCTGAACATACTAAAACAAAACTAGGTAACGTTTCTCCCCTGTTTGGATCACTTCAGGCTCTTTTCTTTGCCCTTCAAACTGCTGTGTGATCTGGCCCCTCTGCCCCCCTCCTTTGGCTAAAATGTTCTTTCCTTTCTCCTTCGTAGCCACCTATTCTCATCCTTTGATCTCTGCATAAAGTCCCTTCAGAGATACCTTGTCTGCTTATATGTTGAATACCCAAAAGCCCCTTTGGCCTGTGAAGGAAATGAAACCAGGGGAATAGAAAATTTGTGAAAGACAGAAATAGGCCATATGTAGAAGAAAGCCCAATGGCTGATGAACCCAAGAGAAGATACCCTGGCATGTCGTCAGGGAAATGCAGTTGAAATAACTGGGGGAGTATTTTATTACCCGTTGGTTCGTCATAATTACAAACTGAAAGGGTGGGAGGTGGACACACAAATATTGCCGGAGAAATGTGAGTTGCCACAACCTTTTTGGAAGGTAGTTTCTGGCGATATCCGTTGGAAATACTCCTAAGCTTTATTTTAGCAAATCTGTTATGTTCCACTTTGGGTCGTCTAAGCACCAGGATGTACATTTAGAAAAACATTGCCACACTTCATTGTGGTTGTGTTGTTGGGGGTGGGGAAACCCACCATGAAAACAACCATGTAAGTATGTGGGTTCAGTGTTCTGTGGGACATTTTTGCGGCTATTGGAAAAAATGGGGAAATTCTCTGCTGACCTATAGGGATGTCCATGGTTCCATTATGTATGTTGTTAATGGACACAAGGCAGTTGCAAAATGTACTTTTTTGGGTTCCAGTTTCGTTAAAGCAACCAGAAAGCCTGGAGTTCCGTGTGTCTTTATCTTTCTGCAAAGAGAAAGGCCTGGAGGGTTACCAGACTGTTTTAGCACTGTTTGCTTCATGGGGCCGAGAACAGAAAGGAGGGAGATTACATCTTAGGATGGTTTCACATGGTACAATCAGCAAGTACTATTTTTTTAGTTTTAGAAGTTAACAAAGGGGAAAAAAATCAGAATTGGAAATATTACATCAAAAGATTTCTTAGTGGTATAGTTCATGTTTTCTTGGCATTATATTTCCTGTGCAAGTCTTAAAAGTTCTTTTTGTATAACTCATGAAAATAACTATTGAAAGCTCAATAGCTTTTTCTAATTGACAACTGATTTTTTCTATAGGAAGCAGAAGGAGGGTAATTTTGACATTGTCTCTGGAACTCGCTACAAAGGAAATGGAGGTGTATATGGCTGGGATTTGAAAAGAAAAATAATCAGGTAGAGACATGTGCTATGGTTTCTCTCTTGTTTAGTGTAACTGGACGTATGTTTGTAACAGGTATTTGGATTATAAATCACCATGGTGCCTTGGGATTTCTGGGACCAGATTGTTAACTTCATATATACGTATGTATGTATGTACATATGTATATGTGTATATATATAGTCATCTCAAATGTATGTAATCATTTCAAATAAATGAGACACTTCATGATCAGCTATTACTAAGCAGCAAAAGTAGTGAGGCTTTGGAGTCAGACCTGGGTTAAAATCCTGATTGTGTCATTTAATCCCTGTGTCATATAGCATATTGTACCTTTTCTAGCCTTACTTCCCTCATCATAAAATGGAAATGAAACATACTGTTTCAGTTTTCTATCACTGTATAACAAACTGTGTCAAAGCTTAGTGACTTAAAACAACTATTTCTCCTCATTCTGTGACTTGGTTGATGGTTCCCCTGCTAGCTTCACCTGGGCTCATTCTTGCAGCTTCTTCAGCTGGAAGGTCAGGGTCAGGTAGGCTGAAAGATCCAAGATGGCCTCATTCCTGTATCCAGTCGTTGGGGCTGGTCGTTGTCTGGGGCATCTCACTACTGCACCTTCTGGAAAGCTTGGCCAGTGTCTTCACATGGCATCCTAAGGGCAGCATCCAAGAGTCCTAAGGCTGCAGCAGCAAGGCCTCCTAGTCCTAGGCTCTGGAGCTAACAGCATTCTTTTTTGGTCAAAGCAAGCCCATAATCAAGTGGTGAGGAAGGAGAATCCACTTACTGGTCTTCATCCACAAGGAATTTGGGAGCATATTTAATCTACATCACTTTTTTGTGCTTCTTAGGAAGATGAGGTCAATTTTAATCCATAAAGGATCTATCCAGCTTACTATGTTACACATGACGACATAATTTTATACAAATTCTTACTAATGTTAGTGTTTTTTATCACCCTTTTCATCCCTATTGAAGATTCTGTTGAGTTAATCTCCGTTCTGCTTCTTAAATGTGGAACCTTGGGCAAGTCATTTAAGACCTGTAGGACCCTCAGCCTTCAGTGAAATGAAGGGGTTGGATAAAGCAGAGAAAAAATCCTACACTACTTTTTCCTGTTCGCTCTTTCTTTCTCGTGCACACACACACACACACACACACACACACTATACACCGTTTGAATGGATCACCACAGGTGGGGCAAAACCATCAGTATTTTCCACAGGCTCTCCAGATGATTCTGTTGTACAACCAACATTCAGAACAACAGATGAGTGATCTCTCTCTCAGACCCGTCTGAATTTGGTCATCGGAATTCTTATTTAAAATAAGGGAATCCCGATCAGATACAATTTACAGCTTTTAGTTGGATCATTAAGTTATATTGAGTTGTGTTTGTCATCACTTGTCAATGTCTGCACTGACTTAGTATATAAACTCCTGAGAAAGATTATGTAATCACTTGCCCAAGGTCTCATTTGTGTGATCCAGAATTAGAAGTAGAATCCAAGTCTGTCTCACCCTTGCTGCATATTTTAAAACAAACCCCCATTTAAAAATGCATTATCATGACAGGCACCCTGGTGGCTCAGTCATTTAAACGGCAATGCCTGATTTTGGCTCAGGTCGTGATCTCAGTTCGGGAGTCCAAGCCCCATGTCAGGCTCTGCGCTGACAGCTCAGAACCTGCTTAGGACTCTCTGTCTCCCTCTCTTTCTGCCCTCCCCTACTCACGTGCTCACTCGTGCATGTGCATGCTCTCTCTCTCTCCCTCTCTCAAAAGTAAATAAATAAACATTAAAAAAAATACATTAGCTTGAATAGAGCTGCAAATACATACGTATACATACACACATAAACATATATGCATGCTTTCCTTTGATTAAACCCATCTTGGGGAGGTAAACTGTGTCCTAGAATTTTTTTGTTATCTATTAGAAGCATCTTGAAAGGGAAAATGTTTTTGAAATTAGCCATTATCCCAGCTATATGACTAATCATGTTATTTGTATAAAAATAATCTTTCCGAGGGAGGGCCTTGGTAGTTAGTTACCTTGGCTTTGGAGAGAAACTGTTCTTTCCAGTTTGCCCCGGAAAACTTTTTTTTCTGAATCGGAGTTTACTAAAATAGCTGCAATAAAAAAGTCACTTTTTCCAAGGGCAAGGAAAGTCTTTTTGAAATACTAATAATAGCTATTAGTAATAGCTTGAAACTGATACTTGGTTGTGTTGGAAGCACACATCCTGTCATTGTTGTAGACTGGATGTCTTTGCTAAAATTCATGTGTTAAAGTACCTTACCCCCAAAGCATTGGTATTTGGAGGTGGGGCCTTTGGGAGGTAATTTAAATATAGTGACCATGGGGCACTCATGGTAGGATTAGTGCCCTTTCAAGAAGAGACCAGAGAGATTGGCTTCTCTTGGCCTCCTCCCCTCAGCACATAGCATGAAGGCAGCCCTTTAAGCTAGGAAGAGGGTCCTCCTCAGGAACCAAGTCTGCTGCACATTGATCTTGGACTTCCCAGCCTTCAGAACTGTGAGAAATAAATATAAGCCACCCAGTCTGCAGTATTTAGTTATAGTGGCCCAAGGAGACTGACACAGTCTCAGAATGAACCTTTGTTCAATTTCCACAGATTGCCAAAAACCAAAACCCTTTCCCACTTGTATACTTTCTTTAAAAAAAAAAAAAAAAAGCCATATTTATGCAGACTGACCTGTTGCATTACTTGAAATCCACAATCCCTCGTTGCTGATTAGAATCTGAAAAGGATATTCCAAATCCCTGATCCCTTTTGCTCTCTGAGAGATGCTCATAACTCTAAATAATGGCTGTTGGCAAATAGGCAAGTTGAATTTAAAATGTTACCTTTCTTACCTAAAATTTATAAGAATGATTGTTTTATAGGTCCCCTCTACATGTCACATTTGAGAATAAAAGTCCCCATTTTCTGAAAAATGAGAATGCCAAATCTTTTACTGACTAAACTTTTTTGTAAAATTAACATTTTTTAAAATGTTTATTTTTGAAAGAGAGGGCATGAGTGGGGTAGGGGCAGAGAGAGAGGGAGACAGGATCCGAAGCAGGCTTTGCACTGAGAGAAGAGAGCCCGATGTGGGGCTCAAACTCATGAACCATGAGATCATGACCTGAGCTCAAGTCAGATGCTTAACTGATTGAGCCACCCAGGCACCCCTATAAAATTGACATTTTTGTGAAACAGTTGTATTTATGAAATTTGTGTAGCAATTTTAGCACTCTGATCTCAGATGTGTTTCTCTTGTTTAAAAAATGTATTTTATAAAGAAAATCTGATTGTTTTATTTAACAGCCGTGGGGCCAATTTTATAACTCAGATTTTGCTCAGACCAGGAGCATCTGATTTAACAGGAAGTTTCAGGTACAGTAAAAACTTGTAATTTTATATTTTCTATATAAACTTTCTTGCTATACAGTGGCTTATTTAGGAAATGCTTTTCATTTCTACCCCATTTTTCTTCTGGAACACACAAAGGCCGACTGAAGTTCCTTCAGAGTTGCTAATGAGGCCTAAGCATCTTCTTAAGGAAAAATGTGTACTTTCCAAAGAGCATCCAAGGCAGGGCTTAGGTTAGTGTGTTTGTTAACATTCTCACTGGTGCTCAGCCCCTTGGGGGGCCCCAGAGGGCCAAGGTGGTTACTCAACTGCTTATTCAGAACATGGCTGTCACTGGTGATGTGCTCCAAAGAACACGTCTACCAGCAATTTTCTGCAATTTATATGAATATTTATGGCACAGTCCACAGAAAAGTTTAAAGACTTCAGTTACCTTGTTCTCCATATGCTTTCAATTAAAAAGCAAGCCTTGTTTAATTGGAATAAAGCCTCCTGCCAGGTTGGGAAGGGGTAATTTTTGTTTGTTTGGGGGGGGGGGTATGTTTTTAATTTTTGAACTGCTATAGTAGATGAACTGTTTCGTATGACCATGCCAAATGACTAAAGACTGCCACTTTTTTGTCTCTGAAGCTAGAAGATGTCTGTTCCTCTACTTTAAGGCCTAAACCTCATGCATTAGTTGATAATTTATATTACTTGATACTTGCTCTTTTCTATTAAATGTTCTTTTTTTTTTTTTTTTTTTAAGTATTGACACTCTAGGTTAAGCTAGGTTAAGACAGGAACTTAGGCATCACAGGATTGAGGCAGTCCTGGTAAGATACAGCTATTACCAATTAAGGTCACAGTTAGATATGTATAATGGACAGATGTCCAGCCCAACTTTAGATGGGCTGCAGGCCAAACAGATCCCATCAAATTTACAGAGTAAGACAGAAGAGCTAAGAAGTCCTTTGGGTGAACCCAGTCACTTTCTTCAGGAACTCTCCCTTAAGTCCCCTAGAGGTACTTCAGTTTATCCCAGGGAATTTATTTAGTAGATCTTGGGAAATAGAAACTGGTCATAGGCATTTGTGAGGAAACACCTGTTAGTTACTGAGTGTGTTCTGCTTTATATTGTGGATTCATCATCATCTGTCAACTCTATTGTTGCAATATTTGGAACAGTTTCCCTTTGTTCAACCTGAAAAATAAATTTTAAGAAAATTTAAAAACTAAAAACAGTGGGTGGTTCTGCTTCAAGTGATTCACTTTACCCTATTTTTATAACTTCCTTAAAAGACACTAAGAATTCATTTTCAAAATTATTCTAAATTATTTACCAAATATTTCATGACCATTCCGGTTCAGGACAAGTGTCATAATCATCAGCTGTGACCACTTTTCTGCATACAGATGGCTAGTGAAAGTTTTAGGTTTTATAAATACCAGTGAACTTTCCAAAGATCGGGTTACATGTAGGCAAGTGTATTTACCTAGGTGTTCATGTATATTTTAATTTCTCACAGGTTATACCGAAAAGAAGTCCTACAGAAATTAATAGAAAAATGTGTTTCCAAAGGCTATGTCTTCCAGATGGAGATGATTGTTCGGGCAAGACAGTTGAATTATACTATTGGCGAGGTAGGCAACTGATGGTAAATAGTCCACTGTATTCCTTGTAAAGGAACAATAGGTTTAGGCTTTTTATAATAAAAAGTTTAACTTGCACAACTACTGAATAAATGTGGAAAGCTTCCAGTTGTTTAGAATGTTCGTGCACTAAAGGATGAAAATTCATTTCACTTCCAAATTACTACCTACATTTGACCTAAGATGTAAAACCTTAATAGAAGGCAGCATTCTCTTTTAAGGGATTAAAAGCTACTGGTACCTTATTCATTTTGCCCTTCTGGTCACCCAGCCTTGTGAGATGAGTGTCTTTGCTCCTTTTCTTCTTGCCGTTGCCAAGAGCCACCCTAATGATGAATCCTTTTGCCATTTCCTAGGAGTAAATGAAGAGGACAGGAATATTTCCAGCCAGCTAGTGAGCTCTCAGGGAAGGCTCTCCTCACTTAACACTAATGTTTGTATTCATAGCAAGAAAATAGCTAACTAGATTGCCATTTCTCGTGTGGAAGTTCCAAGATTTTTAACTTAACACTAAAATAGTGACAGATAAATTTAATGGACTACTGAAAAATTGTACTTTTGGAGTATCAATTTTTCTTGAAGTACAGGCTGAAACTTTGGTAAACCAGCTTAATATTCAGGATCAGTGCTTTCAGACAGTTGGAGATTTGGTTCATATGACCGATTTTTACATAATGAAATGTTTAAAGATTTGGAGGTACACACGATTGCTGTTAAGAATTCTCTAATTGTGAACTTACTTGAAGGACTTGGCTATCAGAAGTTAAATTTTATTTGTATTGTATTGGTGTATGCCTGCTATACTTCCTTTCTAATAGTTTTGAAGACTGACTTACCATATATATTTTTTTTAACTAGGTTCCAATATCATTCGTGGATCGCGTTTACGGTGAATCCAAGTTGGGAGGAAATGAAATAGTCTCTTTCTTGAAAGGATTATTGACTCTTTTTGCTACTACATAAAAAGAAAGTTATTCATTATACTTATCATGTTGATTCATTTAAACATAAAAGAAGCCTGGTTGCTGATTTTTATAAAATGTACTCTTAGAGCATAAATCATAAGGTAAGGTAAATTTCATACAAATCTTTTTTCTGAGGAAACTACATTTTATATGTCAAATTAAATTAGAAAAACGAGCAGTGTTCTCAATTTTCACTTGCATTTTGCTGTATTAAGACTTGTAAATAAATGTATTTGTTTCCCCCCCCCCCCCCCAGAAAATACTGCTTTCATTAGAATATGAGTGCAGAATTTCTTACATGGGGAAGATTTTGAAGTATATAAAAACTGGATTCATAGCTCTTTGTAATAGTGTCAGAAGTAAGAAAAATGTTAATTTTATTCATGAAATATATATGGCTGTTTCTGTATGAATGAACAAGTAGACACATCTGCCCCTTCTTAAAAAATGTATCTCAAATTTCTTAGATAAAATAATATATCCAGATCACAATTTTAGAATTTGGCCCTTTGTAGCTGTTGTGTTGATGAAGCATTACATCTGTCAAAGCAAGTCTATTTAAAATACATACTGTGAATTGGAAACTTGACATCAGTTGATGGCATAGTTTTTTTCTCCCCTATCCTGAGCAGTAGCTTCTATCAGTAAGAAAAGAATACTGATGACATATTAAGGTATCGATGTTTTAATGACTTTTAAGACTTAGCTGCTATAGCACTTTTTAAACATCTTACTCTTACTAAGCTGTAAGTGTTCTGCCAGGTAAATTGCAGGCTAAGTTGTTCCTGAAAGCCAGCACGAATGTTCTGTGTACCTATCTTGTCTAACCTGGGTGTTTCAAAAACACTAAATTTCTAACTGTAGTATAGCTTATGGAACATACAGTATCTTTTAAGTTTGCAGGAAGTCATACTTTGAGCAAATAAGCTTAGAAACGAGTTGACTTGCAGATAAGAGACATCTCTAAGTTATTTAACAAGCATATTTATTGAACTGTATTCCTAATTACATTTTCCTGGCTTAATTTGGCTGCTAAAGAAACTCAAAGTCTGATTTTTCCATCGCATTTCTAACAGATACCACCAGAAATTAATACCAGGACATAAAACCTTTGGTGTCATTTTGAACATTACCTTTTCCCATAATTGAATCCATAGGACACATTCCAGTAGGGCCTCTACTGTTCTGTTTCCCTTTTACACCGAGCTATGTAGCCAGCCAGCACACTACAGACCCACCTCCCTTGGGGAAGTGACGTCTCTTCGTCGTTAATAACAACTAGAAAGTTCATCACTGTTGGATGTAAAATTAGTTTTAAGCTAATGAAATACGGTACTTGCTGTTGTGGTTGAATGTTTAGAATCTCTTCTACTTCATCTAAACCCAGAGTTTTCATTGTCAGGTATGTGGAGCAGAGATGAAGTAACTACCTCAGAACTCACTAGAGTAGATAGCTATCTTCTGCCTTTTTAATCTTTTTGGTTCTTACACCCACAGTCATTACAACACTGTCACTATTGGAATTTATAGTAAAGAAAGTATTTGAGCAATGAAGACTTTTCATTACTTAGAAGTTATTTAGAAAATCTGGACTATTTAGATGCATTTTTTTTCGTAAATATGATGAGCACTAAAATATTCTTAAACATTTACATGTCAATCTAGCATCTCTTTTTACTTTGTAAATTAGGCCAAGGACGAGATCCAGATGTTTTCCCTTTGTATCTGTATTATCACTGTATGAAATCTAAGTATATCTAAGAAAAACTAAACTTGGGATAAAATTATTTTGCTTATTTCATGGTAGCTTTTGCCTGTATTCTGCAACGTGTAATTAGGTTTTTCATCTTTGTTTCTCTAAATCAGATGCTTTGGCGCCCCTCCCCCCCCCCCCCCCTTTTTTTTTTTTTTTTACTTTTCCAGCTATTGTTTTCCCTTGAAACATTGATTGGGCTTTTAAAGATATATTTTATTACAATTTCAGAGATGGGGTTGGATGAAATGGCTTGTTTAAACCCGCTAACTGAAGTCTTCGAATTGAGCCATATAGAACCACAATTTGTACTATTTTGAATCACGTCAGGATCTTTTGGGATGTTAGGTATGGTTTGAAACTATTTTAACTTGAAATTTAGAGAAACAGCCCAAGATCAACGTACTTACAGAGCAGACCTTAAGAAAACAGGCTTGGTTAAACCTTCATGATTGGTATTCGTTACTCTCCAGTCTGTTTAGCCAAGGACATGCTCTCAGATGCACCTGCTATGAAAGGTGGGTTCGGAAATGTTGACATAATGTGTTGGTTGGGGTTGACCTAAATCGAGAGGCAGACTCTGCCCGTGTGCTATCCAGATTGTGTGCGCCCTAAAAGTGTCCCCGAGACTACAGTCGGCATAGTCATCGAGCATCTTGGGGAGGCCCGTTGGCAACACCCCTTCTCATCCTCAGGCTTCACCGGTCCGGTGGCCTCAACGCGCTAGGGATCCCGTTTGTCTTCTTCAGGCCAAGGAGAAGAGCCCATCACCGACCCGGAAGAATGTCCAGTCCCAGAGCGGCAGCCGGCCTTCTGTAAGACGCAGCCCCTGCCCACCGAGTAGCCCACCCCACCGGGACGGGGCCAGGCCTCCGAGGGCCCGTGTCTCCTCTCCAGTCGCTGTGTGAAGCACGAGGCCCTCACGCCTCATCTAAGGCGGGAGGCATCGCGCGCGGCCGCCCAGGTGCCCCTGCCCTTCCCGCGGCCGCCGAGCCCGTGAGAGCGCGGGCCCCCCGGCACGTGGAGCCGCCGGGCTGCCCGCACGCCCCCTCCCGCCAGATGTAGTCCAGGCCCAGCTGGGCCCGCGCAGGGATCCCCAGCACGGCCACCTGACTGAGTGCAGGGCGTGCTGCGGCCCGCTGCTTGTGCCTCCGCCGCCGGCGCTGCGGCCGGAGGAAGGCGCCCGCCGTGCACACGGGCCCTGGAAGCGCACTGCGGCCATTATCCGCGGCGCCTCCTAGTGGGTCAATGGCAAATCCTCTTGGTTCTCGCGAGAGCTCCCCCTCAGAGGGGATTATATAATTTCTCTTGGGTGGGGGTGCTGGTGCCACCCTCCCTCCGAAAAAGTTTGGGGCAAGCACAAGTGGGAGTGAGACGGTTGTCCCTGGGGGACATGGGGGGAAGGGGTAAAGCCCCCCACTGCCCCCCCTACTTAGCTGGACAATGAGTCCTCTTATGCTAATGAGGTATTTACGTCACTTCCGCTCTTTCTCGGCCGCCATTTTGGCTAGGGCAGGTTCGGGGACTCGCTCCGAGGCGCTTGTATTGTCTGCTGAGGGGAGACGCGGGATCGGCCCCCTCCCCCGCCCGTTGCCGCCGCCGCCTCCGCCGGCCCGGTCTCCCCTCCGCCGCCCGCCGGGATCCATGAGCTGAACTCCCGCCCCCCCCCCCCCTCCCGGCCGCCGCCATCTTGTGCCCCCTCCCCCTCCCGCGGGCAGCGCTAAGGGGGATTTTGGCGTCTCCTCAGACACAGCTCCCTCTCTCGGTCCCCGCTGCTGAGGAGCGAGAGGAGCGCGGCCGCCGCCGCCGCCCGCCTGCCCGCGCCGGTGAAGCCGCCTCTCCCACACCCTCCGTCTCCTCCCTCCGCCCCTCCTTTGTCTGCACCGCTCGACGACGCTGCCGCCGCCGCCGCCCGCGCGGGGACTGGAGGGAGCCGCTCGCGCCGCCGCCGCCGCCCGCCGCTCTGCTGCGCCCGCCGCGCCCCCCGGCAGCAGCCGCGGCCGCGGCGCGAGCCGGAGCCCGCCGAGCCGGAGCGCGACGAGGCCCAGGGCGCGCCCTCGCCACCGCCGTGCCGCCGCCATCCGCCCGCCGCCGCCGCCGCCGCCGCCCGGCCCCCGAGCACGCCGGCCCCGCGCGCGCCTCGAGGCCGAGTCAAGGTAAGCCCCGGCGGCCGCCGCGCGCCGACCCCGCCGCCCGGCCCCGCTCCCGCCGAGCCGGCCCCGCGGGCGCATTGTTGTTTCCCCCGCCAGCCCTCCGGCCGCACACGCTCCTTCGCCTACTCCGGTGCTGACGGAGCGCCCGCCCCGGCGCGGACCGCTACCCGGGCTCCGCTCCGGGGTCCAGGCGCCTCCTCCTGCAGCCCGACCCCCCTTCCCCGCCCCGTGAGCCCGCCGAGGCCAGCAGCCAGCCTGGCCCCCGGAGCTCGTGCCGCTGATGGCATCTCCCTCCACCCCGCCCCCAGCGAGAAGCGAGCAGCTCCCATCCCTGGAACTAATCCCTTCTTCCCGTCCTCCCCCCCCCTCCCAAAACGAGCCCCCCACGCACACCCCCAGTGCTTGGGACGAGCCTTCTGCCAGGTCTGCCCACCCTTAGCTGGGGGGAGGGGGGACAGATTGGGGGGCGGGGAGCATGCATGGCACGGGAGTGGAAAGTCTGTGCCTCCGCCGTGCAACCCTTCCTCCCTAACATGCCAGCTCCCCTCCTATCCTAACCGCGGAGTCCACCGCCACCCCCTTTTCTCAGAGTCGCAGCTGCCTGGTCAGCACGACCTCTTCCGAGCATTCTGAGCCCCAACTTTGCAGTAAGACGGTAAAAAATGGAAATTCAGAAAGCTGCGAAAAGATTTTTTTTTTTTAATGCAATGAATGGGGAGGAGTTCTTTGAGCACCCTTTTATTCACCTCTCTTTCCTCTGGGCTGCCTGCCTGCCTGCCTTCCCCTCCCCCTCCCCCCAACCTGGATGCCTGTCTGCTGGAAAAGGCGCGATTGCTTCTCTTCCTCTTCTGCCCAAGATCAGGCACTAAGGTCTGATACCCTTTTTAGTTACACGTGTGTCCACACTGAGTCTTCTTGATGTTCTTGCATTCACCAGTTCCTCTGGACAGTTCTTGCCATAACCCCATTTCTCAGACAAAGGCTTAGGAGGGAAAAAGAACCAAACTGCTTCCTGTGTTTGCCATTTTAATGCTGTCCATCCCCACACGCCCAATTCCTATCCCTGATGTTTCTCGTGCCAGTGTCTTGAACCTTCAGGAGGAAACAAACAAACAAAAAAAATCTCCTGGGTAGCTTGATACAGTTTCTTTATAAATCTGCATTGTTGCTTCTGGTTTATGGCCACGAAGAAAATACCAGCCCCCACCCAAAATGCACCGCAGCCAAGTCGGCTAAAGGCGATGAGTGTTGGAGTCAGTAGGGGGCGCATTCCCTGCACTGGGTAAGGCTGCAGAGGGGGGAAGGGCCCCAGAGCTAGAACAGGATGTGCTTCACAGCGCCTTCTACAGACCATGGGAAAATGGACCCAGCAAGACACGCTCTCGCACTCTTAGTTGGTGAGCTGACAGCAACATGGCGAAGGATTAAGTGAGTCCAGAGCGGTGATTTTATTTCTTTTAAAGAATCCACCCAGCATTTTAGAAGTTCTGTCTTTTGACTTGTTCACAACTGTTGACCCTGACAATCCACATTTGTTCTTGGCACATCCTTGGCACACAGATTTCCTGTTCTCTGGAATTCTTCCACCTTAAGCTTTGAATGTGTCACCATGTCTTTCCAAGGTCAGGTGGTAAAGGGGAAAGTTTAAAACCTGAGAGTAATGGGTTTGGGAGTATTGCTGATAACCTCCTCTCTTCACGGCCCAAATCTTTCCCAGTCTTTGAGAGTTAAAAACCATTCTCGAGGGATGTTAGATTTCAGCGGGGTAGTAATTTTCATGAGCATGTAGATGGGTGTCATGATTTGCAAAGCCTTGTTGGTAAACATCGAGCCCATGTTGAGTTCTTCGTTGTCAGACTCAACAGAGTTGATTGTCAAATTTTGTTGCCTTCCAACTTTGGACTTGTAATTGCCGTTCATTATCCTCAGTAGCCAACCACCTTTGCAAAAGTGTTGACACCGGTCTTCTGTGAGCACCCACCTTCTTAGGGTGTGTTGATTTCTATAGATTTTACTCCTCTTGTTATTTCCATAGGTGTGAGATGCACAATGCGAAACCTAGGCCCCAGCTTTTGCACCATGATGCACAGGGTTGTACTTTTTGTACTGAACTGATAGGTGGCCTAGTGGTTATGCCCTGTACTACCATTTTGAGGATCTGGACTCCGTTCCTGCCTTGCTCTTTGGACCACATTGTCAATTCACACCGGTGGGTATATTCATTTTGGAGGGTGGGAACTGCAGCAACAGGGAGGCCAGAGACTTCTTCCTCCTTGGTCACCACCAAAGCCAACACTTCCAAAATATCAGCCTAGCCACATTCCTCAAGGAACCGGTTAGAGCTGGTTGCAGTCGTGGGTTCTGAACAGAGAAATGACTTAATGGCTTGTTTAAGACAAAAATTTTTTAAGTTGCTAATATTGTTTGAATGGTTTGCATTCTGCACTCTTGTGTATAAAGTTAAGTTCTCAATTACTGTTATCTTGATGACCAGTCTCAAGAGTTGCTAAGCTTCTATAAACCTTGGAGATTCTCTGATCAGAACAGACTTTTTCCATGAACATGAACTCGCTACCAATGACTGACAGTGGTAGTTGATACTCAGAGGGTACTTTAAGACTTTGTTGCAAGTTTTATATAGATACACCAAGATAAATTTGTGGGGATATGAATGGATGTATTCTTTGATAGACACAGTTATTCAGTTGGTGCTTAAGGGAGAATTTTCCTTGAGCATTTGCTGCCAAGTAACATTTTGGTGAGTGAAAAGGAGGCAGTTTGGTTCAGATAGTCCATTTGGAGACAATTAAATACTGCTTTTGCAATTTTTTAGTGACTTCAAGAATCAGATACTAAATCTAAGTGGTATTATTTATAATTTTAAAAACTGCTCAGTATTTATTAAACAAGTATAATTTTGACCTGTACTTGGTCTTTGGTATATACTTGTATGAGTTTTTAAATGAGTAATTTGAAAACAACTTACTTGAGTGCATGTTTGAGGTGAAGTTTGTGAAGGTGCTTTTGTTTGCTTTGGCAAATTATACATACGATACAGTGTTAACTGATGTCCTTAGTGGTAATAGCCATTTTTCCCCTACAGGAAAACTTGCTGTGATCTCTTAGAAAGCATGTATTTTGCAGTTTCAAGGTTTCCTGGTTTTACTAGTCAAAATAAATAAATAAAAGGTGAAACAATTGGGCTTGAAGGCTGGAATTTAGGTAAACCTATGAGGGCTTGTTAAAAGTACAGAAAAGAAAAAAAAAAAAAAAAGCCTTAATAAACCAGAGGGTGGGGATGGGTATTCTGTTTAATTGAACTTTTAATAGAAATTCCTAATTTATCTTGGACCTTGTTGGAAATTTACTGAAATTACCTTATTAGAGGCTGCTATACATTGAACCAACCAAATCTTTGATTCTGGTTCTTAAAGTCTCTGTATAGAAAACTTAGGAGATTGGGCTTTGAATCTCTAAAGATTTCTGGCCCTGGCTATCCTGGAAGTCATTGGTTGTAAACATACCCACTGTGAATTTGTTTTGCTTAAATTTCTCTTTTTTTTCCTTAAACCAGAGTGCAGGAAAAGTTCTAATACTATTTATATTAAAATAAAACGTCACCATGTTGAACAGATTAAGTGTCAAGTAAGTTCACAATTATTGTTTTTGTTTTTTGATGACCCAGTCTGAAGAGTTGCTAAGCTTTTAAAAACCAGAGTCTCTGATTAGAATAGGCCTTTCCGTGAACATGTAGTTGCTACCAAATAACCAGCTAATAGGCTTTTATCAAGTAAAAATGGCTTTTGTTTTTTGTTATAATGTAAATGCACATACTTATTTGATTATGAAAAGAATTAAATAAGGTCGCTTTACTAGTAACTATCCACAAAATTTGAAAAATATCTACTGAATATAGTTTTCAGTATTTTAAAATGTAGATATTTAGCAGTCTGTTGATTCACATATTTAAGATGTACACACGCCGGCTACATGTTTAATTGTGGGAATTACTTTAACGAGGATGATATGGCTGATCTGTTAAAAAGGAGCAGGTAGGAATCGATACTTGGGTAGAGAGAGATTGAAAGAAAAACCTCAGAATTTCAGTAGTATTTTTGTCTTTTGGGAACTATATATAAGTAACAAAAATTGCGTAAGTTGTAATAGACTTTGGCAGGTCGAGTCCATTAATGGGCGTGTGTATATATACACACTTCAAATACAACCCGCTTTTTTAGAGTTGAAAATGACTGGCCTGTTATTAAATACAAAGTCCATGCATTAGAGATGCGGTTGGGAAACAGTATGTTAACTATGGAAAAAATGAATTAGACGTTGTAGTTTTTTTTTTTAATAACCTGTTAAAATCTTAGATGAACTTTTAAGAAATGTGAAAAGTACAAAAAAATGAAAAATTTTATTTTACGATAAGATTAGAAGCTAATTTGTAGTTTTTACCAAGATGCTCAAAACTGTTGTGTGATAATCCACGTGTTCATCCTGGACTTTTAAAAGACTTTCACTTTAAAGTCTGTTATGTCTTCCAGAAGATAAAATACTTTTCATGGGGAGTTTAACTTTCATTTATTTGCCTAAGAGACATGAACATTAAGTAAAACTTTGCTCCCCTAAGTAAATAATTTAGTTAGATTCACAGAGCCTGACATGTTCTTAGCCTCACAAACTTAGGAAGTTTTTCTTCCCCTAGTTTTCTAAGAGCCTGTGACATTAAGTCTGGGACAAATGGCCATATTTTGCTGCTGTGCATCACTGTCAGTTATACATTTTATGTTAGTTTGGAAACTTGGCATTTAAAATTGGTGAGAAACCACCCCACGCTAACTGAATTGATAATTTTGAACGTAGAAGCCATTTCTTATTTACTCATTGGCACTTTTCTGCCTTAATCATTGAGCTACTTTATGAAAGAGGCCATCTGTGTTTGGCCCAGCATGAGTGGCCACAATTCCATTGTGACTTTATGCTTTTTATAGCCTGATCCTGTTAATTACAAAGTGAGGGAAAGGCTGATTGTGCTCCCTCAGTCTCTCAGGGTCTTAGTACTCCTTAGACCTATGTTTTGGTTGTGACCTACCTTTGCTCTCTGGCAGTTTAGGAGTCTGCTTAAATGAGAATCCATATTCTGCTTCACTGGAAGAAGGCTCTCCTCACGTATTATCAAGCTTCTCAAACTGGGGTACAGAGATGTGTACTTGATTACATTGTGATATATGTGTCCTATCTTAGGAAGTCACAGATAAAATGTGAGCCAGCTACATAAAGGAACCATTTTGATTGAGGGCGCACATTTTCTAATGAGTGTAAAATGCAAAGTTCCTTTCATTCTTTCCATCTGGGTTCTGTCCTCTCCGTGTCTGCAGCAGCTAGCCTCTGCCTGTAGTTCTTTGAAGTGCACTCACAAGCTGCCTTGCTTTTGTTGATCCCTGGTTTAGTTCTAACACAGCAGCTAGAGAAATACTGAAATCTCCAGAATGTCAGCAGTGTTCCAAAAATGAAGGTTCAGAGATTAAGGAGAGCATGAGAACTTTTGGTAGAGTTTACTAAGGGAAGACTGCCCTGAACATATACTGCAGTTTAAGACTTAAGGTTAAGGTTTAACTCAAAAGCATGCACATGATCTACTGTAGGAGACTTGTGCATTGTTTGACCATCCCTTAGAATTAAAAATAAATCCCTACACATCCTAACTCCCTCTCCAGTAAGGGTGTAGAGTTATAATTGAGTCACTCAGCTGTGGCTTGTTGCTGTTTATGTGTCACTTTTCACATGACTTGGTTGATGATTTTAGTAAGGGTGAGCTGTGAGTGGAAAGGCCTCTTTGCTGGCCTTTATGGTATTGTAATATTAACGGTATGCCTGTTTTATTTGCCAGGCACTTTATGAAACCATTCTTAACCCTCTCAGGATTGTCCTTGTTTCACAAGTGGGCAAATCAAGGCACTGCGACATGCACTGATGAAGTGAGCTACAGAATGTGTCTGTGCCAGGCCTGTGCCTGGAACATAGGCTTTTATAGGCTCCCATGTGCTGTTTGGCTGATGAGGGCACACACGAATGCTTCATGGTGATGTTTTGTGCTTCTGTATCAGAGAGTACCCAAGGATCCTAAGTGGGCTTCACAAAGAGGCTGGCAAGAGAGCACCGGTGAAAATTGTGCTGGGGGGTGGTTAGTTGAAGTAGTGTGTGTCTAGTTTGGAGTTGCCTGTCCAAGGATCTAAAAAGAAAGTTTGTTTGTGGTCCTGTTGCTTTTTCCAGTGTTTTGGTTTAGGGCAGTCTTATTCCTTCTCTCCTCTGAGCAGTTATTTTTGCTTAGACAGATAATTGCTGGCTTTTGCCCTTCTGCCTTTCCTTTTTCTGAACCCTCTGTGCTCCGTTGAAGAGTTTTGTGTGGAAACCTGTGCTTCCCTTGAAAATCTGCATCTTTTTCTGGTGGGAACTGGCAACAATTGAAAACCTGTATGAGTGGTTTCTTTTGAAATGTGATATATCTGAAAAAACTTCTGTCTGGTGGAAGTACAGAAAAACTCATTAAAATTTTAAGTTGGGGTTGTAAACGTAAGTCAGTAGTTGGAGTTCTTGCTCTCGTGAAAGGGAGACTGGAAGTGTCTTACACAGTGGGCTCAAAGTCCTGGTTCTGAATCAGTTAGGCTTAAAAACAACACCAAGAAAAAACTTCTCTGCAGAAGGTGTGAGGGTTGAGCCAGCAAGTGGCAAAGCCTGCTGCAAGAATAATGCTTCTGCTACAAAGAAAGCTTTGCCTAAACTTTGACTCTTTGGAGGTAGCTTAGAAAAACTTGAGGTGATTCAAGTAAATTATTCTTTTATTCATGGATGAGGAGAAAACTAACCTTTCCCTTACTCTGGGAAAATTATTTGAGTAGTTTTGATAGAGCATGGAAATGTTACCATTAAGGGATTAAAAATAACCTGTTTTTCGTGTTAGGCGATTTAGATGCGAAGACAAGGATGTGTCACTGGAATGATTAAAAGTAGATGTACCTAGATGTCTTCTTAGGCCCACTTGTGAATCGATTTCCCTTGTCCACATATCTCTTAAGCCAGGTTGTCCACCTAAATTGACAGCAGCAGCACTAAGCTATGGAGTCCTTACGTAGGCACCAAAGCGTTGGAGTCGTGCCCCAACGCTGTGTCCCTGCCTTGCCGGAATGCCTGTTTAAAACGGAGTAAATTGGGAAATCCTCCCCGTCTCATACCTTCTGAAGTTAGATTAGGGTGTTAGAGATGGTCTCCATCCTTTTGGGGTGGGCGGTAAGCTGTGAGGCATCTTTCTCCCTGTCACGTAAAATTGCGTCTACTCCAGTATGTAATATCAATAAAGGGTTAGGGACCACACCTCCAGTTGCTCAGCTGTCATCTTGTCCCTCTGGCTTCATCTCCCCTTCCATCCATGTATATATCTTAACAGTTTCAGCACACTCTCAGAAGTGCACCCTGAAAGCCATTGGTTCCATTGGTGTTCTGTAGATTCTGGCGGTCACAGCTAGGAATCTCATCTAAAATCCAAATACTCCCAAGTAATAGGGAGTTTCCAGTTACAGGCACTAGTCTTGTAGTCTGAAAGTCTTCTTAAAAGAGAAGTGACCCACATGCTTTTTAAAATAATAAATATGCAAAATCTAGATCACACCTTTAAGTTTCTATGTGACTGTAAGTCACCTAGGCTTATTGTGGGTACCTGCAGATACGCTATTGCATAAACGTTTTGAGTGCCGCAGAGTTTGTGAAGTTAAGAATATGCTAACTCTTTAACATGAAAAGCTCCCATAAACATTTTCTGTGAAAGCACTGTTATGTGTGTGAATGCGCGTTATAACGTGTATAGGAACAGGTATATGGCAACCACGTCTGAATCTCAGGAATAATAGTCCATGTTTTTAAAAAAGATTATATATACTGTGGTGTGAGCTCATAATTTTCAAAGTGATTATTCCAGTATCTGATCTGGTTTAAGATAATAATGATAACTGCTATAAATATTAACTGGTGTCATCTCATTTAATCCTTCTGGCACTTGAACAATGGGGATAGTGTCCTTCTGGTTATACCATAAGGAAACAGACCTCCAGAGGTTGAGTAACATTTTTAAGTTCACAAAGCTAGTAAGTGGCAAGAGTAAGGATATTTGAACACAGATCTGTCCAGCTCTGGAGCTGGAGCTGTATTCTTAATCACTACATTGTACCATCTTTCTTTTGAGCAGAGGAAAACTTTGTTGTGTCCCTATTTGTTACAGAAGTTTGAAGCTGTGAGGTAACAATTTTACATGTGGCTGATAGGTCAGCTAAATTTTTGTTCATAAAAACAATATAGTCTTACTGGAAAACAGATTTTAATGTAGGCTATAGGGTTCAGCCTTGAACTTCACCTTTTGCTATCACTTCAATATCGTATTACCTTACCTTACCTTACCTTGTACCTAAGGCTCTGGTGATTTTGCAGACCTTTCAGATCGCATAGGTCTGAAACGGGTGTAAGCTCTCTCAGGCAATTCTGACAGTTGCTTAGGCCTGGTATGCCACTCTTTATAGACTTCCTTTAGGCCTTTTTTAAATGGGACCTGCCGACCATGGCCAGATGCATTCTCTTAAAGTGCCATTAGAACTGTATCACTTCTCTACTTTAGTATCTGCAGCGTCTCGGTGCCTGCCAGACATAGCAGCAGACTCTAGCTTCACACTCGAGGCTTCTTTCCTGTCCCCGACCTACCCTTCCAACCTTGTCATTCATTATTACTCAGAAGCTTGACATATCAGCCATTCTGGACTCTGTGCAGTACTTCCTAAAACTCCTTTCCCACCTCTGGAACTGTGTGCCAGCAAGGGTTGGTTTGTTTGTTTGTTTGTTTTTGTTTGTTTATTGTTTTTTTTTTTTTGCAGTGAATGCAGATTCTCAACTAACCTAGTGGCCCCAGCTTAGCCTCTATTCCCACCTTCTCCTGAGCTCCCCTGCTGCGAATGAATTCTCCCTTTTATGAAACCTCAGTGCATTTAGTTTGTCACACATCTGACACTTTGCTTCTTTTCCTGTGTGTATTTATGGGGTGTCATCTCTGTAAGTCCTTTCTAGGCAGGGACTGTTCATTCCGTCGACGTGTGTTGAGTGCCTGCTATGTGCCAGCCACCATTGTAGATTGCTAGAGATCTAGCAGAGGGGAAGAAACCGAGCAAGATCTTTTCAATAGACTTTCTTTGCTTTGGATACTGAGATGGCACCCTTGTCTTCTTGCATATTTTAAGGGTTCTTAAGTCCATCAGTTGAGATCAGGAAGATCAGTCTCTGCTAAAAAATGATTCATAGTGATTGTAATTTACAGCCATGACTACCTCTTTACCACACTGTATCAATTATAATTTCAGGTCATAGTTTTACTAACTCTGAATTCGCCTGTGATGAGTATTTAAAATAAAACATTTGAGTCACAGTGTAATTGTAGTTTTGAAGATAATGTGAATGGGGCTGTTTCTTTCCCACTAGATTCGTGGTTTGATATTAGTGAGCCACACCACATGAAGAAAACAAAACTTAGTAAACTTAAATTTTCATCACTGTGTCACCTTTGAAAAGCCTTCCTAATTTATTTTTGTTAGGACCTCTCCCCTTTTGCAGTTCTACCTTTATAACCATTTGAAAGAAATGTAAAGTCATTTAAAAATTTAACACGTGGAAAATCTTTGAAAATCTTTTCTGTACTGCTACATGTTTTAAGTTTATTTATTTTGAGAACAAGTGCACGAGCACAAGCAGGGGAGCGGCAGAGAGACAGAGAGAGAATCCCAGGCAGGCCTGCACTGTCTGTGGATAGCCAGATGTGGGCCTCAACCTCACTAACCCATGAGATCATGACCTGAGCCAAAATCAAGAGTCGGATGTTTAACCAGCTGAGCCACCCAGGCACCCCTTCACTGAGATTTGTTTTGAGTACTCAACAGTTGGGGACCATTAGTATGTTACCATAGAGTCATTCATTTAATACTGTCCAAAAGGTCCAGAATTTTACAAAGGCCTTCAACGTTCCTGTACATCCAGGACCTGCTCTAGAAGATCTGTTCTGTGCAAAGAAATCTTAACAGATGCTTAATATTCACAGTTTTGGCAGAGACTCATCAATGATAAATGCCTCTGATTTCGAACCAGACTGTCCATGCTGATAAAATTATTACCAAACCTTATTTGGTTCCATATTCAGCATTGTTGCCTCAGATTTTCCAGTAGTGACATTTAGTATCTCCTATGAGTAGAATCACAGTATTTGTCCTTTTGTAACCAGCTTATTTCAGTTAGCCTAATGTCTTCAAGGTTCGTCTGTGTTTCCAGTAGCCACATTTTAACTTTTAATTTCATTTAATGTTAACATTTAATTTAAAAATGAAATTAATTGTAATGTGTTTTTAACCTGGTAAATCCAAAGTATGGTCATTTCAACATGTCAATATTTTTGAAAAGGTACTTACAAGATATTTTTCATTTTTTAATTCTAAGCCTTGGAAATCCCAAGTATATTTTACATGTGAAAGCATATCTTAAATGGGCAAAGACTTGAATAAACCTTTCTGCAAAGAAGACATACAAGTGGCCAGTAAGCACATGAAGATGCTCAGTACCCTTCACGGTCATTAAGGAAATGCACATCACATCTACGATGAAATACTACCTCATACGCATTAAGAGGGCTGTGATAAAAAATTAACAGATGTTGGTGAAGATGGGGAGAAATTGGAAGCATTGTGCACTGTTGATGGGAATGGAAGTGGTAGAACCGCTGTGGAGACAGAATTACCGTGTGAAAAGATACTTGTATGCCCATGTTCACAGCAGTATTCATAGTAGCTAAAAGGTGGAAGCAACGCAGGTGTCCCATCAACTGCAAAATGTGGCACGTACATAGCATGGAATATCATTCAGCCTTTAAAAGGAAGGACATTTGGGGGCACCTGGGTGGCTTAGTCGGTTGAGCGTCTGACTTCAGCTCAGGTCATGATCTCGCGGTGAGTTCGAGCCCCGCGTCGGGCTCTGTGCTGACAGCTCAGAGCCCGGAGCCTGCTTCGGATTCTGTGTCTCCCTGTCTCTCTGCTCCTCCCTCACTTGGGCTTGGTCTCTCTCTGTCTCTCAAAATGAATAAACGTTAAAAAAACAAAAAACAAAAAAAAACTTTTTTTTTGAAGAAGGAAATTCGGACACAGGTTAACACGTACAAACCTGGAAGACATTGTGCAAAAGGAAAAGCCAGTCACAAAAAGACTTTGTGATTCCACTTACGTGAAATACTTAGCAGTCAAAATCATGGAGACAGTAGAATTGTGGTCGCCTGGTGCAGAGGGGAGTGAAATGGGGAGTTAATTGCCTAACGTATAGAGTTTCACTTTTGCATCACCAAAAGAGTTCCGGAGATGGGTGGTGGTGATGGTCAAATGGTATTATGACTGCTTAGTACCACTGAACTGTATACTTAAAAATGGTTAAGATGGTAAATTTTGTTACGTGTATTTTTACACAATATAAATTGATTTAAAAGCATCTCTCCAGTGCCTGGCTGGCTCAGTTGGTGGAGCATGCAACTCTAGATCTCAGGTTGTAAGTTGGAGCCCCATGTTGGGTGGAGACATTAGTTAAGGTATAAAAAAAATTGTTTTTAAATAAATAGAAGCATACCTCCGTTCATTTCAGGCTAACCACATTTTATGTGAAGAAGAGCCATTTGTGCTAGCATTTACCTTGTTGGAAGGAAAGCACAGTTCTTAGAATAAAAATTTAAAAACTCTCAGCCAGCATTGCTTTTCTTGCTGCATGACTAAATGCTTGAGATGCATAGATGCATTTCCTTTTAAAAGAAAAATTGCGGGGCGCCTGGGTGGCTCAGTCGGTTAAGTGTCTGACTTCGGCTCAGGTCATGATCTCACGGTCCGTGAGTTCAAGCCCTGCGTTGGGCTCTGTGCTCACAGCTCAGAGCCTGGAGCCTGTTTCGGATTCTGTGCCTCCCTCTCTCTCTGCCCCTCCCCTGTTCATGCTCTCTCTGTCTCAAAAATAAGTAAACGTTAAAAAAAAAAAAAAAAAGAAAAAAAAATTGCGTGTGTGTAAAAATCCAGAAGGATAAATATACCCAATGTTACCCTTGCCTTTGGGTATGATTATTTGTGTTCCGTGCCTTTTCTACATTTTGTTACATTAGCTCCAGTTGCCTTTTTCTTTTGTCACAGTTTTACTGAGATGTAACTCCTACACCATGCAATTCAGCCCCATGAAATCTATGATTTTTTTTTGTGTATTCAAAGAGTTGTGCAGCCATCACCCCACAAAAGAACCGGGTCCCCATTAGCAGTCACCTTCAACCTTCCCCCCAACTCCTCTAGGCTTTGGCAGCTTTACTCTTTATGTCTCTGTAGATTTGCCTATTCTGCACCTTTTGTGTAAATGGAATCATATAACAAGTGGCCTCTGGCAGCTGATGTCTTTCACTTCTTTTACATTATATTTCATACGACGTTTTCAGGTTTCATCTGTGTTGGAGCATAGATCAGTACTTTTTTATGGCCGAGTCATTTCATTGTATGAATATACCACATTTGATTTATCCATTTAACAGTTAATGGAGATTTGGGTTGTTTCTCCTTGGGTGCTAATAATTACTGTGAGAACATTTCGGGTATAGGTTTTCATGTGGATGTATGTTTTTATTTCCCGGTTGCTTTTGTAACAAAAATGAATGGAACTTTATTTGCCAAAAACAGCCTAAGAGGTAGTTGAAAGCAGACCAGCCTCCTGCCTAACCCTGTTCTCCAGAAAAAGAAAAAGGATCACCAAAGCCTCTTCTTTCCCAAGCAGTTTTTGGAGTAGCATGGTTCGAGTATTGATAATTGGAAGGTGGTAAAAGAGAGACATAGGATACGTCTGTTTTTGAAAAGCTGTCGTTTTACTTAGGGATACAAAGGTTGTGGTTTTCGTTTTGAAGGTATTATTACGATTTAAATGTCCTTCCAGCGTGACTGTTTAGTGAGTTGGCATTCATGGTGATGGTAAGAGCACTTTAGAGCAAGTGGTCTCAGAACTCAGTTCTTGTTTCAGTTCTCTGGATCTCACGGGGCCATCTGACCTGATATATGTGCGAATTCTTAATCCCAGTTTCACCTCTTGAGCTAGTTTAGTTGAGCTTGTATAAGGTCATTTCAGTCTTGAGTTTTGAAGTTTTGGCGCGTGGAGATGTATCTATTTGACATGCTCTTGTTTATTACCAATGTCAGACATCAGACCTTGGTCCAAATGGGTAATGGGAGGAGGGCTGCATCCTAGATCTGAAGATGACCTTGAGACCCAGCTCTGCTCTGTCACGGACAAACTGATCACCCTTGGGTCAGGTGCTTCACCTCAGTTGCTAATCTGTAAAATGAGAAGAGTTTAGATTAGGCAACCCTGAGGCTCTTTCAGTGATTCACAGTGTTCCACTTTAGAATCGGAATACTCTTGCCCCTTCACTTGAAAAGATACTTAAAGACTTGATAATTACTTCCCTTCAAACCAGACGTGGACTCAGTACAGATTTTTTTTTTCTCACCAACTGAACCACCTAATACTGAAACACGCACGCAGCACATATTTAAAAAAAAAAAAAAATCTTGGTTAATCGTCACATGTGAGGTGGCTGCCACCAACACAAATAACACCTTTCAGGAGCATTAATTTAAAAATAATATCCAGGGCATGCCCAGTGAGTGGAACATGCGACTCTTGATCTCAGGGTCATGAATTTGATCCCCGTGTTGGGCAGAGAGATTACTTTTTTAAAAAATAATAAAATTTGAAAAAAAAACCCCAGTAACATCCAGAACTAGAGAAGTGTTGTCCCATTTGACCTTCTGATTTATCATATCTGGAATAAGTTTATTCAGGGCACCAAAGACATTGACAGACTGGAGCCTGTCCACTGGAGATTGGCTTCTGTGATAGCAGAAGCAATGGTGAAAAGAACTGAGTGTGGGTAACTTGGAGAAGGGGGAATATTTGGGAGGAGAAAGGGTCTGAAAAACGTGGAAGGCTGCCCTGTGGCTAGAGGATTAAAGATTTCTGTACCCGGACTGAGAGCTCTAGGCTTGTGGACAGAGCTTTCCGGCGTGGGACAAGCTTCCTGGCAGGGTCTGTGCTGTGCTCACTCAAGGTGATCAGGCAGAGAGATGATCTTAGAGCAGGGCTGCTTGTGGGAGGGATTCACCCATGGTTCGTCAACAGTGGCCAAAAGTGTTCCTATGACCAAATGTTGTACAGGATGCTATATTTGCATAAATATACTCATGTTGCCATCTACTTACCAAAAAAATAGTATGAAAGCTTAAGGAATTTAATCATTGATTTGGTTAAGACTTGAAGAACGTCAAAATGTCTTTTTCTGGAGGCAGTTTTGTATTTGACAAGATTAACTCCATTGGGATTTATTATTATCAGAGAATAGTAAAAGTCAATGCAGTTAGTGGATAAGAATAAAACAGAAATTGGTTACATTTCCTGCCTGCTTCTTTATTAACAGGGTTCTAACATGATTATCCTAAGCAAAATAATTCATTATTCAGATTTAGTTTTTGGTACAAGTGTGTCTTCATTTGCAAAGTAATTTCTCTTTCTCATCCTCCTGGGCTTTCCTAATAAACCCCTGTTGTGGCCTCAACACTACTTCACAATTTCTGTTAATTAAGGAGAAGGGAGCCTAAACTTTGTTTTCTTACCTCTCATGCTGCACAGTTTTATCTGCTAATCCAGAAGAGCATTCTGCTCCTGGATTATCAGTTACATTCTCTGGTATTTGGGATTGAGAAAGAGAGATGATAATTAGAGCTGCCTTTCTATGAAGAGCCTCTGGCATCTGCAAGGTCTTTTGCCCAAGTTTATAGGAAATTGAAAGATTAGCTGCTTCTGTTCAGGACTGTGGCTTTAAAAAAAAAAAGATTGAGCAGGGTGATTGCTTCCAGACTGAATGTTAGGCTCTGGGCTCTCAACACTGTCACTCATTGGAAGGTTGTTCTAGAAAGGCTTTTACAGGGTTTATTTTTCAAAATACAAACATACAAACTTTTTTACGACTGGTTTAGTTTAAATGTAGGACTTAGTGACACCCTTAAAAGCAAATAAGATGTGTCTGTTCACTGCTTCTGATCCCAGAATTATCAGGAAAGATAAGCACTTAACTGATTATAAAAGAAACTGTGTTTTACAATAACCACAGTTATGCTCTGTGATATCGACTGGTATTAAATATGTTGCTGAGGAGGTGGTAAGAGGAAGAGTGAGCGCACAAATATGGAAATGTTTTCTTTCTGCCTAGTTTTTATTTTAATGGGTCCTAAATGTTTCCACAGAGATGTCACAAGAGCTGTTTTTAAAAAAAAAGTACATCATAGGTAGCATGAAGATTTCATGAAAATCTTAAAACGTCTGTGCTTCCTAAAAAATAAAATTTAGTTAGCGATTTAAACTTAAAATATATCTGACCCTTAAACCCCAGTGTGGGTTATAAGATCTTTATATAAATAGTTGAATCCTTAGAACATTGGAATACTTTGTTTTCTTAATATCAAGGGTCTGAATTTCTTCTTACATGTTAATTTGGACTGAGGATGTTTTCAAAAATGTAATTGTTTATATTGTAGTAGTTTGAATGTCTTCCTAATTCTTTATTAATTTAGAAAATAACAACTGCCATTTTTCTTCACTAGTAATGGCATAATTTCCGGCCTTTGATCCCACCCCCAGCCCCCAGTAAAAGATTTTCCCAGATGTGTATTTTTCTTTACAGCTTGATGTAGAAAGGTTTAAAAGACAACATCAAAGTATAAACTGTACTTTAATCCTTAGGCTTATTGTGGGCTTCTGATAACCATACTCTGATCAGACTGTAATTTTAGGTAGCGGAGATTTTCAGTAAACTACTGGAATTCTGCTGTAGCCATCAAACTTCTTGCTTTGGGTGATTGCCCACCAGGTCCCGATTCTACATTTCACAACTGCCACCTTGGCATATATATTTGCTTTAGAAACAGTTTAGGCAAGTAACTATTTCAAGGAGATTCTCGGGAACAGACTTTTCCTTTTTTCTCTTCCCATTTCAACCTGAGTCCCTCTACTTTTTTATAATTCAGTTAAGATTTGTTTAGAAACCAGGGTTTCCTCTTCAAAGGGGGTGTCGGGGGTGTTGAAAACCCTGGTTTTAGACTAAGCAGCTTATGTTTAGGTGTTACCAGGAAGAAGTAACCATTCCTGGCTAGCTCTCAGTGCATTGTTAGAAACATTTGCTTAAGATAATTACAAGTTATAATCACTCACATAACTGATGCATTAGTTGTCATTCGGGTATGTGCTTAGATTTTGGTTCCCAGATACGAGAAAGTTGCACTTATACTTGGGGGTGATGGAAACTAGGACATGCTGTCATATTTACTTCTGTATTTTCTGGCATGTTAAATTAGCACCATATGTTCTTATTAAGAACTTGGGAAACATAAGAATGCACATAAAAATATGAAGAATTGTAATACTGAAAAATCCCATGTTACATCCACACTTGAAGGAAAAGTTTGATGTGGGGCTTTTTTTTTTTTCTTCTGGCTTCTTTGATTATCTGTGCCTGGTCAAAGGTTTAAGGTTGGGTTTTTTGTTTTTGATTTAACTTTCTGTGGGCACAGTTATGTTTTCTGCTTTTCTTGTACCCCTAAAAACAGAGACTAAAGGATGCTATCCTTGATCTGATGGCTTTGTGAGGGACCTTATCATACATAGACCAGCCTCATTGACTCTTGGTACATCAGGTCCTGCCAACCTTGCCTTGAGCCAGATAAACTAGCACCGTCTGTCGGATTCCTGTTCGTCTTCCTAACCCAGGAGAACCTGAGTATGACACCTAGCTTGATTCAAGCCTTTCGGCAGAGATTTTGCTTCCTAAAGGATAATTCTTTTTCTCAGATAATGGCTTCTTTGCTCCTAAGGAAAGTTCACAGTGAGGTAGTATTGTCCTTCCTGTGTACAGATTCAGCCTGTATAGATGGTACGTCCTCATGAGACACACTCACTCTGCCTCATTTACTCTCTTGGTATGTGGAGTAGAGAAGTGTTTTTGTTTTTGGTATATGGAGGGGTAGAAGGAGTATGTATTTGGTGAGTCTTCAATACGTGTTTTCATTTCATCTCTAGCTTAGGGCTACAGATCTCAGATTTTCATTTCTGCCATCTGACTCGTGCTTTCTAAGAAAGTGCATGAGTAGGAGTTTGGCCAGGATTATTACTAAAACTTTAATGTGTTGGCCCCAATCAGTAGGTGTGGATATAATTCTCAAAGATCAATAGGAAGGAGTGTGGCTGAATCATTCAGCAGCAGTGAATTTAAATCATTCTCAAAAATTGATATTTTAAGTCTAGTTCATCAGATGGCATATGCTTACCCAAATGCTACTTATTTTCAGTTGTTAATAAAATACTTGGAAATGTTAACTCTTATTAATAGGTCATTTAGGGGCACCTGGGTGGCCCAGTCAGTTAAGCATCCACCTCTTGACTTCGGCTCAGGTCATGATCTCCCAGTTCGTGAGTTTGAGCCCTGCGTTGGGCTCTGCACTGACATTGTAGAGCCTGCTTGAGTGTCTCTCTCTCTCTGTCTCTCTCTCTCTCTCTCTGCCCCTCCCTCCCTCACAGGCTCTCTCAAAAAATAAATCAATATAAAAAATAAATAGGCCATCGAGCTTTTAGAATTTAGAAAGTGATTCTTTTCATACAGTGTTTGTTTTAATGAAACCAGGGGCCACATCATCTTTCAGAATGACTGTCTTCCTGGCAAACTCTTATTCTTCCTACTAGACTTAATTTACAAATGTAATTGCTTGGCATAAAGTTCTTCATCTTTTCTCTTGCTCACTTCCTCTTCTGTGTCCCACTGCCCAGTGGTCTACTAAGATTTTTGGTTGCAAGGGACATGAACTAAGCTTAAGCAGAAATGGGCATGTACTTGGCTCTTGTTTAGGAAAAGTCGAACAGGTGTCCTTCCTCCCTCTGCTTTCTGCATGTAGTAGTAGGTCCTGAATCCTTTTCAGCATCACTGTCAGTCTTGTTTGGGCACATGTCCAAGTAACTCTACCAGTCAGTGTCTGTCTGTAGAGATAGAATACTCTTAATTGGTGTACCTGAGTCCTGCACACTCTGCTCTAATGGAGGAAGGGCCTCCTAATGGCACATCATTTGTACCAGGGGTGGCTCCAAGGGGGAACGTTAGCAGGTAAAAACAACCATCTTTTTTATTCCAGTGCCCGAGTGCCTACTGTGTGCTCTATAGGTCCTGTCCCTTAGACACGATGGATTTTTGAAGGGAACGACTAGGTCCTGTTCATCTCCCTTTTCTGAAGTGACAAACAGGTGAACTGTGGTTCCATTCTATTATATTGGATATTATCCCCTTTTTTTGCCATGAGCTGAAAGGATTATGGTATGACTGAAGGGAGCTCTCCTTGGTATTGAGATAATGGTGCAGACCTGGTGAAATAGCCATCCTCACGGCCAGGGAGGTTCAAGAGAAAGAACTAGCCACGTGGGGACAAATCTGGAGAGGAAGACTATCCTGCATTCCTTTGAAAGCCCATCACCAGACAATTTTAACATTGTAAGATGTCTTCCTCCCTAAGAGTAATTGTTGTAAACACTTTGTTTTTAGCTAAGTGAGGGAACAGCCCTTAATCCCAGTTGATTTCTTATTTACTCTGTTCCTGCCCCTCAGTCACTTAAGGTATGGGCCCCTTGTCCAGGTTTCTAATTTAGAGGGCTTTTTAGGGGTGCAGAGGAGGCCAGGAGTTACTCTTATAGAAGTTTTAAAGTATGAATCAAATAGATAACATGGGTGAACCCTAAAGCCGGCAGTTGGAGTTTTTTTGTTTTGTTTTTTGTTTTTGTTTTTTTAATGTTTATTTTTGAGAGGCAGGGGAGGAGCAGAGAGAGGGGAAGATACAGAATTTGAAGCAGGGTCCAGGCTCTGAACTGTTAGCCCAGAGCCGGATGCGGGGCCCGAACCCACGAACCGTGAGATCGTGACCTGAGCTGAAGTCCACCTTAACAGACGGAGCGGAGCCACTCAAGGCACCCCGAAGTTGTTTCCTAACAGCAACAGGCTGGGGAAAACAACAACATAGGGCTCTTGAGTTCTTTTTCTTATCATCCATACTAATCCTAACATTCACAGATAAGAGTTTGTTGGAAATGTTCTTTTGGAACCTTTGGCTTGTAGAAAAGCTTGACATAACGGTGGCCCCTATAGGAAGGAGGAGAGCTCCATTGCTGGAGGGCAGGAGTAGGAGGGAGGCTTCTTTGCTTATATTCTTACACTGTGTGCCTGTTTTGTGCAGTGTTTTACTTAAAAAACAAGAGTCTTTGTAAATGTTTTTGATAGTGCTAACACGATGAATGAATGTGTTATTCTCGCTCCAGATGGACATAATCTTGTAAGTGATCTCCATAAGCAAGATACATGGAGGGTACCTCCATCTGGGGAAGGGGGTAGAAAGGATTCCCCAGGTAATTTAAAAAAAAGAGAAAAAAACAACTGGCATTTTTTAAAGTTTATTGTTTATTTTGAGAGGGCATGAGCATGACTGGGAGGAGGGGCGAGAGAATACCAAGCAGGCTCTGCACTCCGTGCTGAGCCCGACACGGGGCTCAGTCCCCACGACCTGTGAGATCATGACCTGAGCCCAAATCAAGAGCCAGACGCTTAACTGAGCCACCCAAGCACCCCCCCCCCACCCAAAAATGCCAGGAATCTTAACTCCGAGTATTCTGTATCTTTCAGTGTAAACTTAGGCTCCTCCTAGTTGCTAATCATTAAAAAAAACCATTTTTGTACAACATTTTCTGGTAAGCAATGTTCACTATATATCTGTTTAATTCAGCCTAAGTAAACTTGAGATTTACTGTATGGCTGAAATACCAAGTTTTATAAATTATAAGTTTCTTGTAGCTAAGCTCCTTTATGAGCATACTCACTTTTTCAGACCTATAGGTTTATAAGTCGGGTACCTACCATGCAGTGAGGTGCTTCAGTTGGAGGTCTTAAAACAATTTTGCTTGCTGTGAAGGGTGGGCACTTAGGAGAATGAGTTTTCCTTTATCCTCTGCAGCAGTTGAGCTCCCCTGGATGTTTTCTGTGTAGGTGGGTGGCTTCGGTGGTGGCGACATTTCCAGATCATTGGGCATTTGTTTTGCTGAGATGTTGAGCTGCTTCTATCCAGGAGGCAGGGGAGACCAGTAATGGCTGCCTTCTGGGCCCATCTCTCCTCTGAAGTAAAGCAGGACTGACTAGGGAAGTTCGGAAAGAACTGCTGGGTTTGGGCCCACAGAGTTTATGAATTGAATAAACAAAAATGTCCCTTCTCAGACTTGGGTGCTTACGGGCATCTGTTTGATGCCTGGGCTCTTCAGAATTAGCCTGTAACATTTTCTGTTATTTCTGAAACATTTCTATCAGGTGGCTTTCTCCAAATGACCTAGTTTGGGGAATGGTTTTATTAAGCAACTAGTTAAAAAGTTTCAAAGAGATGATTTAAAAACAATTTAGCAATAAAATTTCCACAAGGAATAATGGATTTGGTCTTGAGTGCACATTAATTTGTATGCAAAGTGACTTCTGAGTCCCCTATTAACCACTAGGCTGATTAGTGGAGGGCACAGTGTGGAGGGCACCGTACTCATGCTTCTTAGCTGATAGAGGAGTTTGGTGTTGAGCATGGGAAGGCTGATTTTTTTTTTTGTTTTTTTAGTGAAGTGCTTTGCTTTTTTGACCTCAATTACACTTCAGTACTTCATGTAGAATATTTTGAAACCTCTAAGTTCTGGTGACATACCAAATTCTAGGAGTTACTATTTGCTTTGGTGTAGGCTTCACACTCTTCCATTTTTCATAGTCCACAATATTGATTTTTGGATTCGAATGATAAATGAGGCAACACGATACTGTATTACATTTGGATTAGTTGATTATGGTCGTGCTAAAAATGGTAGTGATGTTAGAGAGTACCTGCCTTTATTAATTAGAAACCCAGATTTGCATGTATTAAACTTTTAATTCCTGATGCTTTGGCTTTCAGGTTTGCCTCTAGTTTGGGGTTTTGGAACTCTTTGATATCCTACAATATTCATTTGGACTACTAGATAAGTTCTTACCATATTTTATAGGAAAATATAAATGATCATGTTGAAAGCCATACAAATACTAATTTTATTTTCTTAACTTTTGTTTTTTAAGGAACTTGGTGAAGTGGATCTAAATTTCTGCTTTAATGTGTTAGGTCATTTAAATAATTTTTCAGTTCCTTCACACATATATAGGCTTTTCATTTTTCAAAAGGATCCCCTAAAATCTGTAACACAGCACCTGCTCTGATGCTGAGTGCCTAGCTTTCCCCATCACCATGAGTGAGTGCCTTTGTCCAGGTGTGGTGCTGGCTGGGGGGCAGGCTACACAGCCGTTAGTGTCTGTAGTTGGGATAGTATATGGAAACACTGAAGGAGATTTCTTTAAGAATATCATAGCAGCATGCAGGACGGTTCCCAGAAAACAAACACTTCCCTGGCACTCAAAATTATGTGGCAATGATGCTGGAATGGTGAACATTTTTCTATTTTCAGAGGCTCAACATCACAAGGAGAAAAGCACTCACACTCAATTTTAAAATAATCGGTTGGTATTATTAACCTAATTCTCCACTTTAAGAAAACCAGTGTGGTGATGAAGTTAAGCTCTAGAATTGTGCCAGATTAGACTCCTAGTCCATCTATGATGTAAAATGTCCTGTTAGACAAGGTCACAGAGCACTTATTTTGCCTGCCTGCTCTAAGTATCCGAACAGACTAGGTAAGGGTGTCTGCTCACCTTCTTTGTCAGTGGGCCAGGGTTTGTGGTCCTGCCATCAGTGGAACTAGGAAATATTACAAGTTGTACGTGTTTTGACTTGACTTAAATTTTTTTTTCCAATAGAAACTATGTTCCAACTTCCTGTCAACAATCTTGGCAGTTTAAGAAAAGCCCGGAAAACTGTGAAAAAAATACTTAGTGACATTGGGTTGGAATACTGTAAAGAACACATAGAAGTAAGTAGCATGCCATTTTTTAATTTTAACATGACTCAGCTTCTGATCCATTACTTTGTGTCAGCAGCCAGGATGGTTAATTCTTAGCTGGGATTCTGAATTTTAACTGCAGCATTAGCTTCCCCAGAGCTTTCTCAGTTGGCTAAACTTGTTCCCTTCTCCCTAAAATGGGCTTTTTCATCTTTGCATCATGAAGCAAAAGCAGTTCTACCATTGAGGACATAGTTTACTAGGCGCTTTAAAATGGTCTCTAAATCCAGATCCTTAGAACAACCCCTGGGGGAAATGTAGGAATTCTCATCCAATTTTCAGATGAAGAACCGGTAAAGAAATAGGTTCACCTCACAGCTGAGCGTATGGCAGGGTCTGTCTGCGGGACTCCAGAGCCTGTTCTCATTCTGATATGCCTGAGTGTTCTGGTTGACCTTCTGATTGTTGAGGCGTGGTGGTTTGGGTGCTTGTTGTCTCTTTCCTTAGGATTTGAGCAGTCGTTGGCCCTTTTGACCCATCATAGACGATTATCTTCCCCTTGTGTAACAGTTTGGACTTTTGCAAACTGTTTTTCTAACCTGTTTATTCTACGAGCTTTTAACAGCCCTGTGGGATAGCCAGTGTGCTGGTCTCCTCCTTTTCCAGATCTCCTTGCTCCAGATCTTGCTGGTTAGTTGGTCAAAGCCTCTGGTTGAAATATTTAAAGCCGTTTTCCCCTCTAGCCTTTAAGTTCCAGCTGGCCAGGGACCAGAACTACCTTGCCCATCCACGTATAGCCAGCACCAAGCGCAGTGCTGGGTACATAATAGGCACTCAGTAAACGTTTGGATGGAATTGAAAGTTAAAAAGTGATTTCCTTCCTACAACGGGTTTTCTTTTCCGGATTCCCATGAGTAATACTCTAGGGGTGTATGATGAAGACTGAAGCTTCTCAAAAGTGGGCTTCTCTAGTTACGTTGTCCCCAAGCGTGGAAGTTCACTGCCTCTCCAACCCCACAAATTCAGGTAGATCTGCCCAATGAAACAGTCCATCCGCTTCCACTTTGCACTCAGTTGGGTAATCTGCATAAGAATAAATGCACATGTGAAGATACCTTTCCTATCCTGCATTTGATGTGTTCCTCCTGTTACTACGCCCATTACATCCTCTGGAATTTATACATACTTGATTTTTCCACAGGGAACTGTGAACCTTTTAGGAGCCAAGAGGAATTTTCTCCTAAGACTTTGCTATCTTCCTGGCCTGGGGGGAAAATGGGCCATTAAATTTTTATAGGAGAGTATAAATTTAACACAATACTGCTTACTTTCTTCAAATAGCTTTCTTTCTTCCTTTTGTGGGTTCAGAAGTCGTGAGTTTTCCTCCCAGTCCATTTCTACCCACCCCCCAACCCCTCCCCCCCTTTTTTTTTCCTGCAGAAACAGAGTATCACGTCCATGGTGCCTTAAGCAAACATTGCTAGTTTATATTCCATTTTAATACTACAATTGATGAGTTACAATACTCTAATGAAAGGGGCTTTGGTATTAATATGTGGCTGAATTTTTTACTTAATTAGAACTTCAATTGGTTTCCTTGGAAACCTGGCTGACCATTTAGGGGAATGTTTGGTTGTTAGAAGATGTTGAATGCAACTTCCATGTGCCTTTTCTATTTCCTAATAGCCTGATCGTTCCTCACTTTTAGTTCTTGGTGGGGTTGGTTTTTCTGTGTGTCTCCCCAGCTCTAGCTAAGAGATGGGATTGGAGTCAGGTTGGGCCAGAGTTGGTATCATGATGTTTTTGTAAACTTCTTTCACTGTTTTCTAGGATTTTAAACAGTTTGAACCTAATGACTTTTATTTGAAAAACACTACATGGGAGGATGTAGGACTATGGGACCCTTCACTCACAAAAAATCAGGTAAGTGGCCGAGGGGACTTAACAACAGCATCCTTGGTACACCCCCTTGTCAGCTCTAGGCTTTTTCATGATGATGCATTGTTTCGTAGGCAGCAACCTGGTGTGGAAAATGTCCATTTCCTAAGTGGCAGGGAAAACTGGGAAGAATTTGTCTTTTTTGTCATTGGACAGAAACTTCAAGTGTGAGAAGAGGAAATTTTGTTACTTAAAGGTTCTGAGGCCCAGTGTGCATCAGCATTCCCTCACAGAAGTACTTTGTCTCTTTTGTTTCTGTTTCTAAAATGTTCCCTCCAACATTCTGTTCATCTAGGTCATCCATCATTATTTTTGTGTCTGTCACAATTCTTATTTTTTTGGAGAGGGTATTTTTTTCTAGGTTGGTATCATCCGACCGCTGTGGAGCAGGGTGGCTTTGTCAGGATGGCAGTGACAGGTGTAGCTTAAATTTTTACAGATTGGAATTAAAAACACTATTAGGTAGTTCAAGGCACCAGCAAGTGTCAACAGGTGAAGATGTGACAGAGAGAGTGGTGTAGGTGGTGGTTCCTGTCCCACAGGGAGAAGTGATTGTCACTGCGGACTTTACCATTAACCTATTTCAGTAGCGATTGTAACTCTAATTATTGATCTGTTTGTCCATCGGAATATACTTAGGGAATTCCTACTTTTCAACTCTGTGTCAGAAATCTGATAGTATAGTTACTTGGTTGTTTTCTTCTAAAAGGTATTAACCAGAAGTCTTAGAGTGTAAAAGCTTTCCAGTGGGACATGTCACTTAATTCGGTTTTATGAATCCCAGAGCTTCGTATTCTAACACTAAATAAGGGTTGAGCTTTAAGGAAAAGGGGAGTATTTAATATTGCCGCAAACCAGCACCTGAAACAAAGTAAGTTTCTACGGAGGAAAGGTGGTCTCTTGCCCAGCTGGTGTTTCACCGGTCTTCAAAGGACAAACTGCACAGGTGCTAATGAGCATAATTCTGGAAGTTGCTCTTTGAAGTCAGTATATTCTGCAATACTCGTTGGCTTTTTAACACCATGCATTGCTCATAGTCTGTAGGAAATTTTTATTTAACTTCTTAATTTGAGTCAAAGCAGCTGTCACTTCATTACTTCTTTTGAAGCTGCTCTTGCTTGAGAAGAGAGCATGGCTTCTAGAAGAAAGGCTTCTAGAAGAAAGCAGACTCTTCAAATCAGTAGCTTTTTGATCAGCAATGAAATCTGAATACTACACTGTACTTCGATCAGAGGGAAAAGATGTTCTGAGATTTTTGAAGATTCTCCATGATGGGAAGGATAAAAGGTGTATCTTTATGTCTCACTGCCTAATTGCACACAGCACTCTGGGCCCTGAGTTTTACTGAAGAGTAAGTCTGAAACCTTTAGTGATTTACTGATTCAGGGAGTGAAAGTGATTTCACAGGGTTTATTCTTGTCGTGTCTAACTGTAAAATGTTTATCTTTGAAGCCATTTGTCTTTGGCTTTTCTAAAACCAATCAGCAAATATGACTTTGATCTTTTCTAAACATTGAGGAAAACTGGAACGGGGTATTTTGTTTATACTCTGGAAACAAAATTATTAGATTTCAAACTGCTTTTCCATCTGGGTTTATATTTTATAAATCCATTTTGCAGAAGGAAAAATAATTAATGCATTACAGAGTTTCAGTTCTAAAAATATCATTATATCTCTATTAAAAATAGAGGATGTCTGGGGGAAGACCCAGAACTTGTTAGCGCCTATCTGAAGTGGCATTCTCATTCCAGTTTTTGTCTTTTCTTTAGGACTACCGGACAAAACCTTTTTGCTGCAGTGCTTGTCCGTTTTCTTCAAAATTTTTCTCTGCCTACAAAAGTCATTTCCGGAATGTCCATAGTGAAGACTTTGAAAATAGGATTCTCCTTAATTGCCCCTACTGTACCTTCAATGCAGACAAAAAGACTTTGGAAACACACATTAAAATATTTCATGCTCCAAACGCCAGCGCACCAAGTAGCAGCCTCAGCACTTTCAAAGATAAAAGCAAAAATGATGGCCTTAAACCTAAGCAGGCTGACAGTGTAGAACAAGCTGTTTATTACTGTAAGAAGTGCACTTACCGAGATCCTCTTTATGAAATAGTTAGGAAGCACATTTACAGGGAACATTTTCAGCATGTGGCAGCACCTTACATAGCAAAGGCAGGTGAAAAATCACTCAACGGTGCAGTCCCTTTAGGTTCAAATGCCCGGGAAGAGAGCAGTATTCACTGCAAGCGATGCCTTTTCATGCCAAAGTCCTACGAAGCTTTGGTACAACATGTCATCGAAGACCACGAACGCATAGGCTATCAGGTCACTGCCATGATTGGGCACACAAATGTGGTGGTTCCCCGATCTAAACCTTTGATGCTAATCGCTCCCAAACCTCAAGAGAAGAAGGGCATGGGACTCCAGTCGAGAATTGGTTCCCTTGCTTCTGGAAATGTCCGGTCTTTGCCATCACAGCAGATGGTAAATCGACTCTCAATACCAAAGCCTAACTTAAATTCTACAGGAGTCAACATGATGTCTAACGTTCACCTCCAGCAGAATAACTATGGAGTCAAATCTGTAGGCCAGGGCTATGGCGTTGGTCAGTCAATGAGACTGGGTCTAGGTGGCAACGCACCAGTTTCCATCCCTCAGCAGTCTCAGTCTGTGAAGCAGCTACTTCCGAGTGGAAATGGAAGATCTTATGGGCTTGGGTCGGAGCAGAGGTCCCAGGCACCAGCAAGATACTCCCTGCAGTCTGCTAATGCCTCTGCTCTCTCATCAGGCCAGTTAAAGTCTCCCTCCCTCTCCCAGTCACAGGCATCCAGAGTATTAGGTCAGTCCAGTTCCAAACCTACTGCAGCTGCCACGGGCCCTCCCCCAGCCAATACTTCCTCAACTCAAAAGTGGAAAATATGTACAATCTGTAACGAGCTTTTTCCTGAAAATGTCTATAGTGTGCACTTCGAAAAAGAACATAAAGCGGAGAAAGTCCCAGCAGTAGCCAACTACATTATGAAAATACACAATTTCACTAGCAAATGCCTCTACTGTAATCGCTACTTGCCCACAGACACCCTGCTCAACCACATGTTAATTCATGGCCTGTCTTGTCCATATTGCCGTTCAACTTTCAATGATGTGGAAAAGATGGCGGCACACATGCGGATGGTTCACGTTGATGAAGAGATGGGACCTAAAACAGATTCTACTTTGAGTTTTGATTTGACATTGCAGCAGGGTAGCCACACTAACATCCATCTCCTTGTAACCACATACAACCTGAGGGATGCCCCAGCTGAATCTGTTGCTTACCACGCCCAAAATAACCCTCCAGTCCCTCCAAAGCCACAGCCAAAAGTTCAGGAGAAGGCCGATATCCCTGTTAAAAGTTCACCTCAAGCAGCAGTGCCCTATAAAAAAGATGTCGGGAAAACCCTTTGCCCTCTTTGCTTTTCAATCCTAAAAGGACCCATATCTGACGCACTTGCACATCACCTACGAGAGAGGCACCAAGTTATTCAGACGGTTCATCCCGTGGAAAAAAAGCTCACCTACAAGTGCATCCATTGCCTGGGTGTGTACACCAGCAACATGACCGCCTCGACTATCACTCTGCATCTCGTTCACTGTAGGGGTGTCGGAAAGACCCAGAATGGCCAGGATAAGACAAACGCACCCTCTCGGCTTAATCAGTCACCAGGCCTAGCACCCGTGAAGCGCACTTACGAGCAAGTGGAATTTCCCTTGCTGAAAAAGCGAAAGTTAGATGAGGATAGCGATTCGCCCAGCTTCTTTGAGGAGAAGCCCGAGGAGCCTGTTGTGTTAGCTTTAGACCCCAAGGGTCACGAAGATGATTCCTACGAAGCCAGGAAAAGCTTCCTAACGAAGTATTTCAACAAACAGCCCTATCCCACCCGGAGAGAAATTGAGAAGCTGGCTGCCAGTTTATGGTTGTGGAAGAGTGACATTGCTTCCCATTTTAGCAACAAGAGGAAGAAATGTGTCCGAGACTGTGAAAAGTACAAGCCCGGTGTGTTACTGGGCTTCAACATGAAAGAACTAAACAAAGTAAAGCACGAGATGGATTTTGATGCCGAGTGGCTGTTTGAGAATCACGATGAGAAGGATTCCAGAGTGAATGCTAGTAAAACTGCTGACAAGAAGCTCAGCCTTGGGAAGGAAGAGGACAGCTCCTCAGACAGTTTTGAAAATTTGGAAGAAGAATCCAATGGAAGTGGTAGCCCTTTTGACCCTGTGTTTGAAGTTGAGCCTAAACTCCCTAACGATAACCCGGAGGAACACATACCGAAGGTCCTTGCTGAGGATGCTTTAGAATCGGAGAAGCTAGACCAAAAAGAGGAGGATGGTTCAAAGTACGGAACTATTCATTTGACTGAGGAACCAACCAAACTAATGCATGATGCTTCTGACAGTGAGGTTGACCAGGATGATGTTGTTGAGTGGAAAGACGGTGCTTCTCCGTCTGAGAGTGGTCCTGGTTCCCAGCAGGTGTCAGACTTTGAGGACAACGCGTGTGAAATGAAACCAGGAACCTGGTCTGATGAGTCTTCCCAGAGTGAAGATGCAAGAAGCAGTAAGCCAGCTGCCAAAAAAAAGGCTACCGTGCAAGGTGACAGAGAGCAGTTGAAATGGAAGAATAGTTCCTATGGAAAAGTCGAAGGGTTTTGGTCCAAGGACCAGTCACAGTGGAAGAATGCATCTGAAAATGATGAGCGCTTATCTAACCCACAGATTGAGTGGCAGAATAGCACAATTGACAGTGAGGACGGGGAGCAGTTTGACAACATGACTGATGGGGTTGCTGAGCCGATGCACGGCAGCCTTGCCGGAGTTAAACTGAGCAGCCAGCAGGCCTAAGTGCCAGGCTCTCTGGCATCGGGGACCTGCTGCAGCCCGGAACTCTGCTCTCCTGGCGGCAGGACTGCACAGCTGTACTCTCACTGGCACTGCCTTCTGAGTGCTGGGTCATCGGGCTGCGGGGACGCGTGGCCACTGCAGCCCGGTGGTGGTTTCCAAGTCTGTGACACACGATCGGCTGATCGGGCTTCAGAACTTGCTGTGACAGACACGGTAAATAAATGTGAAAACCCAATAAGCTGGTGGCTCACGAACGCACGCGAGGAAAAGCAGAGGTTTACTTTTCTGCCTTCTCGACGTTTCTTTCCCTCTGTAAAATGTTTGGTTGGATGACCTTGGGAGGCGTTCTCCTGATTCGCGTGGTGGTGCAGGGCCAACAGACAAGCTGCCAGTCCCGTGTGTATAGTAGACTTTGGGGAAAATCAATTTTTTTTCATGTATTCATTCTGAATAGTTGAAATGTATATTTGTACAGTCTTTTAGACCTATTCAAGTGATGCCTATGATATTGTTATTGTGTACCCATCATAGATTTTTTTTTTTTTTTTTTTAGTGTTGCCCTTGCTGTGTAATAAACGCTATACCTAGTTTACCTAGCAAAAGCTTGAAACTGCGCTAGTATGGACCTTTGGACAGACTTAGTTTTTGCACATAACCTTGTACAATCTTGCAACAGAGGCCAGCCACGTAAGATATATATCTGGACTCTCTTGTATTATAGAATTTTTCTTGTTCTGAATATCCTTGACATTACAGCTGACAGAAACAAAAACTGGTATTTCAGATCTGTTTTCTGAAATCTTTTAAGCTAAAATCACATGCAAGAATTGACTTTGCAGCTACTAATTTTGACACCTTTTAGATCTGTATGAAAGTGTGTTGTGTTGAAGCAGCAAACCAATGAGTGCTGCATTTTTGGATATTTAGTTTTATCTTTAGTTAAACACCTCCCTGGTGTATTCATTTATACCATCTAATATATGACACACTGTTGTAGTATGTATAATTTTGTGATCTTTATTTCCCTTTGTATTCATTTTAAGCATCTAAATAAATTGCTGTATTGTGCTTAATGTAAATATTTGCTTTATTACACATTACAGTCCTGTGTCCATTATGTCTTGTGCCAGCCGATGCCATGGCTCACTTTCATCAGAGACGAGCCACGGCCACTGAGGAAACTTGTGAAAGACCACAATGTGCCATTGGCATAAAAGAATGCTTTCTCTCAAGGCACCTGTTACAAAATCTTTTGGTTTTGTTTTCGTCTTTTTCCTTTTTTAACTGCTAAAATAAACATCCTTGAGTTTTTCGGTTCCCCTTTTTTTAAGGAGCAGAGCCTGCTTGTGTGTGTAAATGTCTCCGTGATAAAAGGATGTAAACAGATTGGCATTAACGTGCAAGCAGAATGTTAATGCCCTGGCCTTCTTCTAAAGGAAGTAAATGTTGGTCTTCACCTTACAATGGGAACAATTGTACTCAACAGGCAACTTCTGTCAGCTTTTATTGTAATTCTCTTGACCATCTTGCTATTAAAAAGGCTTTGGAGATCACACACTTGGAGGACTAAGATGGAAGGAGCTAGCGTATTTACAGATTCCCAATAGCAACGTGGACTAAAGAACGGTTACGAGGAGGCAGTGTTAGGCAACATTTTCAGTAATTACAACTACGATCCAAAGCTCCAGTCCATACAAAGGGCAGAAGCACAGCAGGCACCTCTCGGGGCCATTGGTCTCAAGAGTTAAGTGGCTGGCTTCCATAACTTCTAAGCCTCCTTCCAACAGATAGGTGTAACGAAACCATTAACAAGACCAAAGAAAGTTGGAACGACTTCCTTCTAAAATGTTAAGTCCTGCTTCTCAACTACAGGAGAAAGTGCAAGAATAGACTAGAACATTTAGGGCATTTGGGGCTGGCATGGAGTTATTTTTAAGTCTGTTATACAAGTAGCTTATAAATTCTATAGACCCCAGCTCATAAGATTTAGGACAGGGTGTCTCCAAATTAAGATGCCACAAATTACCAAATCAGAAAAACTGGCATTGATAAAGCCTGTTTTCTCTTACTTAAGGATAGTAATAGCAGCTGAATTTAAGCCATCTCACACTTGGTTTGAAAGTAGTCTGCCTAATAAATTACTAGGTGGGAAGGACTTAGCCTGGACTCGAGTCCTACTCGGAGGTCTAATGAGACTTGAATAGACTAGTGGAGGGGGGAGGTATGTTCCTGGTTGGACTTTTGAGCAGAGACAGATGAGCATGCTTCCTTGCTAAGGTGGTGGGAGTGGGCATTGTTGGCATTCGGAAAAGAATTTAGCCACCTAAGAATTGGAAATAAAGAAGATCCCCAACTAGAAATGTTGCAGAAGTCCTAAAAGTGTCTCAATAAAAGCCATTTTAAAAGAATGTTGTTGCTACTGTTTGCTTTTGGAATAATCTGGAAGTAAAAAGCTGCAGCAATCTGCACCTTCTAATTAGAGAATGTCTCTGTGGACTGAACAATTTGGTGGATTTTCTTTCCAGGAAACTTTTTGCCCTTCGGGTTTTCTAGTGGCCAGGAGTTCTAGAGTCCGACTAGCAGCATGATTTCTCTCTCTTCAGTACATCAAGAAACTTTCTTGTGCCATCTTTGGTCTCTTGTAAAAAGGGCTTGTGTCCTCTCTTAAGAGCTAAGCAGAAAAGGATCTACACCTTTGATTGCCCTATAGTTGTGTATCCAGTCTAAGTGCCCGCTCATTTGTAAAGATGAACGCTTTTCAGAGAACAAAACCAAGTCCTTGCTAGATTTGAAAAACGGTCTGTCAAAGATGGGGGGGTGCCCCTCTGAAACACCCCTGGAAGCCATTAAACTTGTTGTCAAGTGAGTAGTGCCATACACGGGGATGGCTTCCCCACCTCGACGCCAGACTGCCAGCATCAAGCTCTCAAGATGGGAGCCCCCAAAATCCTCTCTAGGGGATTCTGTGCCACTAAAGCTTGAGAGTCAGTTTGAGTGATGGAAAACACTCTTTACTAATGAAATTAAGTAGGATGTATTAAATCTGTGGTTTTCACAGAGCATCAGGTCAGCCCTCTTGCCCCTTAGGCAATGGTCGGTCTTTTTTACCTGTTGTAACCCTTATTTCTAACCTACCCTGTTGCTCATTGGGTTGGCCCCAACCGCAAGCATGTCTCACCAAAGTGTCCTGGAGGAACATCTCAAGATGACTGAGCCCCGGAAGACTGGAAATAAAAGAGCTTGCTTCATCATGCATTCCAACTTACCAGTTATCAGTTGGGCCACCATGAGGTGGTCTGGGAAAAGACAAACTCTTGGTGTGTCAGCTTGGAAAAGGAGGCAATTTCTACCAACTACTACGTTAAAAATCGATCCAAAGTTAACCAAAGGATAGTCACTGTTAGTAATCCTTTGCATCATCTGGCTACTTTCCATCAACATACTCCACTTAAAATAACTTTAACATTGACTATAATTTAAATCTAAATGGAATTGCAAATAAAGTAGGAGTTGTATTCAAAACCAGCTTAAGAGGTGAAAAGTTCCAGATCCTGAAAATCCTACAGTCATGATTTCAAAGTGCTCTGAGTAAGAGGACACAGAAAGGAGGTCCATAGTCCTTTCCAGGGCAGATGATCTATGGATGGAATAAAGGGCAGCATCTTTACTATTTAAATGAGTTGTTGCAGCTGTGTGTTTTCAGAATACGATGTTCTTGCATCTGGTGCAAACCAACTGCATCCGCCTGGCCCGTGTTGCATGAATCTTGCTGGACCTTTAGTAATGTCTTATTACTAAGTGAGGCAAAATGGATATCCTAGTAAGTCCATCGCTCACCTTTTGGACACTGAGAAAGCAAGAGGCTAGAAGTAAAAGGGCTTTCCCAATATAGTTGTAAGCAGTGTGCTGGCTGCGACCTGGACTAGAGGGAATGTGACAGCAACGTTGTACTGACCGTGTATGTGAAGCAGCCATACGTGAGAGCCTAGAGATTAATGGGAAAGGCTGTGCACAACTTGCTAGTGGCTGCTTCCAGCAACAAGTCTAGGTATCAGGTTCCCTGGGAAGAGGGAGCCAAGAGAGACTCAAACACAGCCCTGTCCTCCAAGGAGCCCTCCTCCTCCAGGCCAGGGGCATGACTACACCTTTCCTCGCAGCTTAGCATACCTTGCGAGTACTCCAGTACCTTCTGAACATCCCTGAAATGTTCCTGGGACTAGTTGTAGAGTACTAGAGTTCAAGATAATTTGAGTCCTCAGAAGAGTCCTCCAGTGCCCCAATACCCATCCACTCCCAAGCTCCCCCTCCCCACCGCACCCTCCCCCCACCCAAAACAAAAAACCTGTGTAGGAAGACTAGCTCCAGGTTTGAGAAGCTAGCTTGTCCCAAGAGCCCAACTGGCACAGGGGAGATGCTGACTTGGACCCAGGACATCTGAGCCCACAGTCACTGGCATTCCAACCATACCGTGCAGCCTTGATCGTGGCTAAAGACCAGCCTCATAAGAAAGGTTTTTCCCTGCTGTGAGTGCAGAGACACAGGAGCTTGGTCTCTAAACCAACACATCAACACGTCACACTTTCCCCGACAGACACTGCGTCTCCCAAACTGCCTGTTCATACGGCCTTCTTTGTCGTCTGCCTAACAACCATTTTATGTACTTAGTAGGTTTCCGCTGCCCTTTTCATTTTTCTTTAAAGTTTGTTCGTGTTTGGGCGGGGGGGGGGGGGGGGTTGGGGAAGAGGAGTACAGAGCCTGACAGGGGGCTTGATCCCATGAACTGTGAGATCAGGACCTGAGCTGAAACCAAGAATTGGACACTTCACTGACTGAGCCACCAGGTGCCCCTCAACTGCCCTTTTTTAAAAGGAAAACTTTGCCTCTACAAGAAAGGACAACCAGCATCATTTGCCATTAACGAAGACATCCCTTAAAATAAATACAAGACAAAGCATTATACTAAAACTTTGTCATCTGTTCCTGCTTGCCGAGGGCTGTGAGTCTGAGGTTGGCTCTGCTTGTTAACAAGGAAAAGCACAAGGATTCAGGGCACACTAGCACCAAAATGAGACTTTTTCCTTGACCCAGGCAAGACAAAGAATTGGGGGAGCCTTGAGTCTCGGGGTGACTTCTGTTGCTTAATGGCATGCAGAGTGGCACCCAAGAGCCAAGAGGTGGTTCCGGCCCAGAGTGTTCCCCAGGGAAGTCTTTGCCCATCAATGATCGCCGAACTCTCCTCACCCAGCTTTAGACTCCTTTTTTATGAAATGGGAGTCTCACTGGCAAGACAATAGAAACTCCAACTCAGACTGTGTTTGATAAAAGGGACACGCAGGTAACACTATGCCTGAGTGGCAGACTGCTCAGCAGCATAGGCAAAGGCTCAGGTGCACCGTCCTTCTGTCCTGCCACCCACATGGTCACCTTCATCCTAGGCAGGCACCCTGGTGTCCATAGGGTGCTTCCCATTTACCTTGCCTGGGAGAGGGTTTCTCCTCCCTCCCTAGTGAGCAAGAATCCTGACGTTGGAGCCAATTGGACCATTCCAGAACTAGTTTCTGTGGCTGGTGGGCTTAGATCAGAGCTATCTCAGTGGGCCACTGGGAGTTAGGATGACCTTGATTGGCTTAGATCAGTCAGTACCCATCTCCGGAGCCGGGGTGGAATCAGTTCAACACAAACCAGAAGCCAACTCAAACCCAATTGCGCATTACACTCAGGAAGGCGGGAGACAGAGGTCAAGGGCCCTGCACTCTTCAAATTAAACCTTGTGCAGGATGTAAAACAAGAAGGTGTGGTTGCTGCAACCCAGGTAGCCAATCGCTGAAAATCCCCTGACTGCTGTTCTCCCAGAGCTCAGCCGCCTCAAGGCTGTGGATCCAAATCCCCTGGGGAGCTCGAACTCGGCCCCTCCCCCAGGGCTTCTGTTGTAGTTGGTCCTGGGCTGGTCCGGCCAATTCCCCTGTGCAACCAAGACTGAGAAACACTGTTTTAAAGACATACACGTGAACACGGCCTACAGCACGAGCCTTCCCCGGAGAAATACACTTGCCTGTGGCTTTCCTATGTAAGAGCATTGATTCCACTTCTCCCCATTCAACAAACATGAGTCGGACAGCTTAAGAACCCCCGTCTCTACACTCAGGCGACGTGTGTGTAGAAACCAAATTTTTTTTTTTTAATGTTTAAAGAGAGATGTTTTAATGTTGAAAGAGAGAGAGAGAAGTGGGTAGGGGGAGCCAGAGCTCAGAAGTGGACTCTGTGCTGACAGCAGAGAGCCTGACCCAGGGCTCGAACTCACAAACCGTGAGATCACGACCTGAGCTGAAGTCAGACGCTGAACCGACTGAGCCACTCACGTGCCCTGAGTCCAATTTTTTAAAGATTTTTTTTTTAAAGTAATCTCTACACCCAATGCGGGGCTCGAACCCACAACCCCGAGACCAAGAGCCAGATGCTCCACCAACTGAGCCAGCCGGGCGCCCCGACAGAAACCGGATTTCACGCGTGTGTCCTGGGCTCACGGAGGGACAACAAGGAGCCCCTGGGCCTGAAGGGACAGCCCCCGGTCCCCAGGCGGGGTCACCGCCGCCGCCCCCACCCTCGGCTCTCTCACAGATGAGCCAACGGAAGAAAGGCACGAACCTCGTTCTCCGGGTCTGCTCCCTCTCCTCCGCCTCGGGCCTGGCTCCCCAGAGGAGCGGTGGGGACGGAACGCCGTGCTCCCTGGCCAGCAGGGTGGCCCCGGGGAAACCCGCGAGCAAGTCCTTCCCGTGGGAGGGCCCACCACCGGCCTGGCCCGGCCCGCGTGGCCCTGCGGTGGGGCCAGAGGCCTGGCCCGCCCAACGCCCTGTCCACTGCGGTCCTCTCCTTGCGGCCTTCCTCGGACTCAGCCCCCCGTGCAGCCGGGAAAGCGCGCTGGCCACGAGTCCCGGCCAGGAAGGCAGACGCGGGCCTCAGGGCTTTGTTCTCCGCCTGCAAGGCTGAAGTGCGTGCAGCTGACCGTCGCTGATAAGAACTTGGATGCTTTGGAGTCCACAGGGATCCCACGGGACTCACAGAGATTCTGTGAAAGCTGTCCAGAGTCAGAATCGCTTTGAACCCCAAGACGGTCGTGCTCTTGACCGGAAGACAGAGTGGGTCAAGCACGTCTAGGAGCCTCCCAGAGCCCAGTGGCCTTTGAGGGCCCCACTGCCACCTTCCTGGTATCAGAGCTTCTCTGCCTGAATCTCTCTCCTCCCCCACCACGAGGCAGCTTGTTGTTGTTTTTAAGTAAGCTCTACACCCAACACGGGGCTTGAACTCAAGACCCCAAGATCAAGAGTTGAGTCTCATACTCTGCCAACCGAGCGCCCTCACCAGGCCGCTTTTTACCCGGTTTTTATAGCCCTCCCTCAAGCCGTGGGCCAACTGGAAACAATAAAGCTTTCTGCGGAAGGGGAAGAAAAAAAGCTTAAGTGGGATTTTGCTCTGAGATGGGGAGGAAGGTGCCCCGGTGCCTCCAGCTGCCTGGGTCAACAAGGCATCTCCAGGGAGCTGGTGATCCTATCAGTAGACGCCTTTGGGGGTGTCTACCCAGCCTGTAACCCTGCTCTCTGAGAACTCGTCACACCCCAAGAAGGAGAGGTTTTATCGTGAGTGGCTGTTAGATATTGGCAGATGCCTTGTTCCACACCTACGGAGATGATCGTGTGGGTTTTGAGCGGTATTAACACGGGGTGTTACACTGATAGACTTTCAGATGTTAAACCGACCTTGCATTCCTAGGAGAGATCCCACTCGGCCATGTATCAGCCATTTTAGAGGTTGCTGGATTCAGTCTGTTGATATTTTGTTGAGAAATTCTGCATCTATATTCGTGAGGGATATTGGTCTAACAGTTTTCTTACAGTGTCTTTGTCCGAGTTGGTGTCAGTCACTTCCAAAAGGAGGGCCGTGGAAAGCGCACACTTCTAGAGTAAGACCACACCCTCTGGCCCCAGGGAATTCGGAACTGGGGCACAGAGATGGTTGCTGGCAGGCCAGTTGCTTGCACAGCAATGGTCACTCAGCTGTCGCTTCTCCCCAGCTGCGTTTCTTCACAGACCCCCCCCCCCCTCCCCACACACACCCTTGGAGTAAATTCTCCAGGGTCTGAGGGCCTCTGGTTCTCAGGCTCTCACATGCAAATGCCCACGGGGGCCAGGCAGATCAAATAAATCGGCGAAACAATAATGGATACAAGGGAAACCTGGAGAGCACGAGCCCCTCTAAAGCGACTCAGCTTTAGCTCATTGTTTCCAGCAACAGTGTGAGCCCGGAATTGCCAGACATTCCAGGGTTTTTTTTAATTTTTTAATTTTTTAATTTGAGAGACAGTGTGAGTGGGGGAGGGGCAGAGAGAGAGGGAGACAGAATCCCAAGCAGATTCTGCACTGTCAGCATGGAGTCCGATGCAGGGCTCGGACTCACAAAACCCTGAGATCATGACCTGAGCCGACACCGGCTCAGTGGGACGCTTAACCGACTGAGCCACCCAGGCGCCCCTAGATATTCCAGTTTTTGAAGAGAAGCTGGAAATCCAGCTGTCCTCAGCTTCCGTTGCTGGCGACTGATTTTAGTTAAATGTTTTGAATAGGTAAGCACCAAAAAAGTATAGGAAAAAACTGAAATGGGAAAAGTCTACTTCTCACCCAAAACATATGCGTGGTTCTCAAATTTTTGTTTATCCTTCCGAAGAATGTTAATGCCTTTCTCACACAGATGGAAGCACATCACACACATTCTCCTGTACCTTGGCTTTCGTATCTTGGTGACGTTTTCATACCAACTCACAAGGAACTCCTCTTTAAGTTTATTTATTTTGAGAAAGACAGAGAGGTGAGTCTTAAGCAGGCTCGACACTCACATCCTGGAGCATGATTTGGGGCTCAATCCCACGACCCTGGGATTACGACCTGAACCAAAATCAAGAGTCTGACGCTCCTCATAAAGAACTCATCCATTTTGGGGGCACCTGGGTGGCTCAGTCGGTTAAGCATCTGACTTCAACTCAGGTCACGATCTCGCGATTTGTGAGTTCGAGCCCCACGTCGGGCTCTGTGCTGACAGCTCGGAGCCTGGAGCCTGCTTCGGATTCTGTGTCTCCATCTCTCTCTGCCCCTCCCCTGCTCACACTCTGTCTCTATCAAAAATAAATAAACGCTTAAAAATTAAAAAAAAAAAAAAAAAAAAAAAAGGACTCATCCATTTCTACAATTTCATGGGATTCCAGCCGTCTGAGTGTGTATAGATGTACCAGAACTGAACCAATCCCATTCTGATGGACACTTAGGTTCCTTCCAATCTTGTGTTATTTCCACATGTGGAGAAGAGCCTTTCGCATTTATCGTTTGTCTCCTGTGTGTGTGTATATTGGGAGGTGAGATCCCTAGAGGTGAAATTACCAGGTTCAAGGGCGTCTACACTTGTCATTCGGACAGGGACCGTCCAGAGACCTCCACCAGAACGGTGTCTCACTGCCCATGCATGAGAACGCTTCTTTCTTCAAAATTTCACTAAGTGTCATCAAAAACTTCCGTGTTTGCCAGCCTGAAATCGTGAAAACTGAGGAATTTCAATATTCTTTCATACTTACTGGTACGGATCGAGTATCTCTTCACAGGATTAAAATGTCTCTTACATTTTCTTTTCTGTGAAATGCCTGTTCATATCCTTTGCTCATTTTTCTACTTTTTCTCTTATTTATTTGTAGGAGCTGTTGAATATTAGGGAGACTTTCCCTTTATAATATGTGCTGCACATAGTACTTTCCCAATTTGTCATTTGTCTTTTTGGTCACTCGTCTTTCAAATTTGCTTAGGATTTATCATACTGTATGGATTTTTTTTGGTCGAATTTTTTATTTGTTTTTGCCATGCAGAGGATTTAACTCTGGTTTTAAGGCTTCTGGATTTCGAATGATTCTCCAATGTTTCTGCCTCCTCGTATAAATTCATTTTATACATCTAACTCATCCTTAATCCGTTTGGAATTTTGGAAATGTTCCTGGTGTACAGAGTGAGGTATGGAACTCACTTTATTTTTTCCAGATGGTTACCCAGTTGTCTCAACATGAAAACATTTTTAAACAGTTCAGGGCAAACCACACATTTCTGCCAACCTGTGAGCCACCTTCTTGGAACCTCTTGCTTTGACAGACATGAAGTTCACGTCTGCTGGGAAAGCAGGGAGGTGACTGACCAAAGAGCCTCGCTCTTAATGAAAACTTGCAGTGCCCTTTATACTGGCGCCCCACAACAGAACCTCTTCCCTGGCTGCAAACTGACCCCGGCAAGGGCTGTGGGGCCTCCTCGAGCCAGTAGTCAAGGCTTTCCTTTACGTGACAGGACATCAGGTCACCTCTCCCAAGGACGATGCCTCCAGAATACCAGCAGCTCAAAGGACTGAGGTCAGAATTGCCAGCAGGCTCTGTGTCCTGGCCTTCCCTCCCCCCCCCCCCAGGTGTCCCCAAGTGTCCCTAAAAGCTCCATTTAGCACTACAACTCCCGGAAAACTCGGAATGGCCAATCCTAGTTCATTAGTCAGCTTTCTCCACACATGTTCTCATGCAACCTCTCCCTTCCTCGCTGACGCTGGGGAAAGGGGGGGGGGGGTGTCCCTAAAGGAAGCCCAGGACAGCAAAACGCAGAGAGGGCTAGTTGGCCTTGCCAACTCTTCCACAGCCTGTTCTTACTCTGAAATTCAAGGCCGGTCCCTAAGGCACTCACTGTTGATGCTCTTGGATGCCAGTGATCGACGGAGAAAGAGCACACAGTCAGCCCTTTCCCCACAGAGCCAATCACCACAACAACGTCACCCATTGAGGTGCTCGTGGCCAGCCCTGAGTCAAGCGCTCACACGGGTCACCTCTTTTCACCCTCACGAACACCCAACGGGCAGGTGCCATCCTTCTCTGCATTCTTGCGGAGGACGAAGCTAGGCTCAGAGAGGGTAAGCAACTAACCCAGGGCCACACAGCTGAAGCATGCAGGAGATGATGGTGCCACCCAGGCAGGCTGACCTCAGAGCCTATAAGCTCTTGGCCACAGCCCTGTGGGTCTCTATTTTAGGACACTCGGGCTGCTGCGGCTTGGTCACATGGCATTCCCTTTCACCTCTCCCTGGCCCCTGCGCCAGGCTCGGAAAGGAGAAAGCAGCCTAGGCGGTTCCGGCAGTCAACTACTCGGCCTTCTGGAAATGGGTGTCCTCGCCTCTTGCCTGAAAAATTACCTTTCCATCGAATCTATGCTTTCCCTGAGCAGACACAGTGGTGCACAGTGAGTATCTGAGCCTCCTTCATTAAAACCAGTCCCGATCAATACAGCACAGCCACGAGAACGACCAGTCTGCAGCTACGTGCCAGCCAGGGAAGCCGGACACAGAGACGACACCACGTGCACACCATCCACCCATCCTCCGGCTACAGGAAGTACAGACACCAGCAACACCTGTCCCCGTTGACAGATGTCAGGATGCTGTTAGCCCCGGGTGGGGTTTGTGAAAATTCAGTGAACCTTACACCTAGGTGAATTTTTCTGTATACAAACTATACCTCAGTAATTTAAAACAATGTATACAAGTTTTTACTAAAAAAAAAAAAAAAATCTCTATATATATAGGTGATATAGATACATATAGATATAGAGATACAGATTAGATATAGATATAGATATAGATATAGATATAGATATAGATATACTCTACGGAAAAATACTGGCTTTTCTCGGGGCACCTGGGCAGCCTAGTCAGTTGAACATCTGACTTCAGTTCAGGTCAGGGTTCATGAGTTCGAGCCCCACATCCGGCCGTCTGCTGTCAGCACAGAGCCTGCTACTGATCCTCTGTCTCCCTCTCTCTAACCCCACCCCTGCTCAGGCTCTCTGTCTCTCTCGAAAACAAATAAACACTAAAAAAAAAAGAAGAAGAAGAAAACGAAAGGAAAACGCTGGCTCTTCTTGAAATAAGATGTCTGCCTACAGCTTTAATTCCAAGAAATTGCCCTAAAATTGTCAAGATGCAGCACTCCCCTTGCTTTTCTACTGCTCTGTCTCCTGATTCGTTAGGTTAGGTTTCCTTGAAATTCTAGTGCGGGTCTGCCGTTCAGCTGGGCGAGTGTGTCTTCTTGGCCCTGGGAGGAATTCCAGAAAAACCAGAATTATCCATCACCAAACTGAGAAATCGGGAATTTCAGGACAAGAGCAGGAAATTCAATCGCATGAAATCTACCTTTGAAGATCCCTGGAAATCCTATTGACCTCTTGCATTCTTTTTTTTTCTTTATTTATTTTAGGAGAGAGAGAGAAAGCAAGCACGAGCAGGGGATAGGCAGAGAGAGGGAGAGACAGAATCCCAAGCAGACTCCTCGATCAGCAAAGAGCCCGACGTGGGGCTCAGTCTCACGAACCTGAGATCATGACCTGAGCTGAAACCAAGATTCCGATGCTTAACCGACTGAGCCACCCAGGAGCCCCACCCATTTTTTTTTTAATTAAAAAAAAATTGTTTTTTAAGTTTATTTATTTTGAGAAAGAGAGACAGAGAGCAAGTGGGGTAGGAGCAGAGAGAAAGGGAGACAGAGAATCCCCAAGCAGGCTCCCATCCTCAGCACAGAGCCCTGTGCAGGGCTTGAACTCCCAATAGTGAGATCATGACCTGAGCCGAAATCAAGAGTCCCACGCTTCACCGACTGAGCCACCCAGGCACCCCATGACCTCTCCATTCTTTTCTTTTTAAAAAAATTTTTTTTAATGTTTTTTTATTTTTGAGAGAGAGAGAGAGAGGCAGAGAGAGAGGGAGACAGAATCCGAAGCAGGCTCCATCCAGGCTCTGAGCCGTCAGCACAGAGCCCGGCTCGGGGCCCGAACCCACGAACTGCCAGATCATGACCTGAGCCGAAGTCGGACGCTCAGCCGACTGAGCCACCCAGGCGCCCCGTGACCTCTCCACTCTTACTGGGACTCTGATGACCACCGCCGCCCCCTCCCCTCAGGCAGGGCTCCCTGAGGAGCAGAGTGGGAGGGGCAGGCTGGCCTAGGGGGCAGGTGCTCCCTTCCAGAGGACATTTGCACCCAGACCACACATGAGCTCTTGACACCTTTATTGAGATGATTCACAGGCCCGTGGGCACGGGGCTTGGCAGCCAAACTACCCACCACAGACAGACCTGGAGCCACGCACCCTGGTGCAGGAGCGCCCCCCCCACCCCACCCCATGATGCCCACGCAAAGCCGGGCACAGACCGACAGGGAGATCGAGTCCCCGGTCCCAGAGCCCCGAAGCTCCCGAGACCCGCGCGCCCCGTGTCCCAGGACACCAGGCAGACCCGACCCGGGTGGGAACCGCCGGCCGGCTCAGCGCGGCATGCGTGGGGGCTCCAGATGCTTCTCCGAACCCCGCCGTTTCACATGAAGCGAGAGAGGAAACTGAAAAACACAAATGCACAGCAAGAAGACCAGAAAACCCGAGCCGCTGCACGCACGCACTGTCGCTTTCCGACGACCCGACGGCAGAGCTCACACGCGCCTGTGGCGGCGGCGACTGGGGGTCCTGGGCGCGTCCCCCGCGTCCCCGGGGAAGTAGTCCTCCGTCCGGTACAGCGCGGGCAGCTCGAAGGGCAGGGGTGCCGGCGTGGACGGCTTCTGGAACGACAGAAAGCGGGGTGACCCGTGAGCCATTTCAGCGCTCTTGTTCTGTGACCGGAGAAGTCCGGTTGTGGGACCGGACGCATCCTGCAGGGGACGTGGCCCGCGGGATGCTTGGGGGGCACTGCCCGTGAGAGCCAACGCCGGCCCCCACGGACGCGGACAGGCAGGGCCAGGTCGTGACGGAGAGTGACCGAGAAAGCAGGTGTCCCTGGTGCGAGGCGGGGGTCCCTCCACACGTGTGTGCACAGGAGCTCGGTGCACCCCCCCCCTTCCCACCCGCCCCAGCCCAGCCCAGCCCAGGGCCTGCTGCTGGGCGACTGGGGGGCAGGCTGCGCATTCCTGCACCGGGTCCCCATCTGTGCCGCCTCAAGCTGCTGCCATATGAATGTGTTACTTTAAAAAAAAAACAAAACTAAACCATTTTAAGAAGTGCTCGCTTATTTCTGGTGTGGATTTTTGTTGAGAAGGGAGGGGAGAAGAGATTTTCCGTCCAGCAGCCCTCCCCGAGCTCTGGTTGGTGAGACCCGTTCTCAGGGTGAAACCCCAGTTTCACCGAGGACCGGGTCAAACAGCGCTTCTCCAACGTGGCCGCACCCCCCCACGTGGCTGGAACCCCCCGGGAGAACTTCTGCCTGGGGCCCCCCCACCCTGAGTCTGATGACACTGGTTTGGGGGCGTGGCCTAGCACGGGGGTATTTCCAAGCCCCCAGAGGACTCTCCTGCAGAGCTGGGGCTGATTCTATGACGAGGCCTCTGAGCCCTCAGGAGGAGGGGGGCCGGGCTCCGCTGGCAGACGGGCAGGTGCGTGGGGCTCGGGGGCGCAGAGGGAGGAGCGGGGGTCCCTCTCACCACTCTCCCGGTTTCCCCCCACACTTCCCTGGACCGTCCGGTCTCCTGGACCCCAAGCTGAGACCCGGCTCGGGTGGGTCTGCAGGTGCAGGGGCGGGGGCAGCGGGTGGGGGCTCTGGCTCCCCGCCAGCCACAGCTCTCCCGAAGCCCGACGCCCGCGTGTGCCCCGCACCACGCTGGTGCACACTCGGCCTCCCCGCACACTTGTTCCCCACAGTGACGCCCTGACCGCCATCCCCATCGTGGAGGCGGGGACACCAAGGATCAAGGGGGTCCCATGTGCTCCAGGCGTCCTCCCGACTCCATCACCACGTCCCGAGCACCCGCACCAGCCAGGCCCCTTCTGCCCACATCCCGGGCTCACTGGCGGGAGAGACAAAGGAACCCACGGAACACCACCGCCGCGTGATGGCTGATGGTGGGACGGCACGGGCACCTGTAGAACCCAGAGGTGGCCCAACTCCTCCTGGGGGGTCGGGGAGGTTTCCAGAGGCTTGAAACTCCCTGCTTCCAGGATGGGGCCTCCAGGCTGAGACAAGAGCATGTCACACGCCGTGGCAGGAGGTGGGGGGCAGACCTGGGGACTCCGGGGGCTCAGTCTGGAATGGGGCCAGGTCGGGGCATGGACAGCGATGAGGCTATAAACCAAGGCCAGACCGCATGGGCTCTTGGAAGCCATGCCAAGAACTTCATCCCAAGAGACCAGGGAGCCATTTAAGTCACTAACCGGGAATGTGTGTGTGGAGTTCGGTATGTGTCTTAGAAAGAGCAGAAATGAGGGGAAAGGGGGGACCGGGGAGGGGGGCTGTGGCCAGTGTCCCCTAAAGGTGAGCAGTCAGGCTTAGGGCAGAAGTGGACAGACTCTCATGTCGAAGCCCCAAAGCCCTGAACGTCCCCCCACACCGAACCCTCTTTCTCTGCAGAAGGAAACCATCAAAGTATTTCCAATAAGATGGAATGTGCTCGGGGTGTAAGGACTACCTCCCTCCCTGCGCCACCATACCTGGAAAACCAGGATACGCAGTGCACCTTGGCCAAGGGCCAGCCTCACAGAAGGGCAACAGAACATTCTGCCCGGCAGCCCCGGGTCCGCCATTCTTGGCTCAGCCTACTTGGGGGTACTTGGGGCCCAGGCCTATCCCCTGCCTCCTTTCTCTAGCTCCTTCCTGGGACGTCCCCTGCCCCCCTGAATGGGAAGCAAGTCCTCTGATAGCTCTGTGACCAGAGCACAACTGGGAAACGAACCCCAAGATACGTCTCGCAGCCTGGGGGATGCAGTCTGGGGGTAGCCCAGAGGCTTAGAATCTCTTCACCCCATTTCTCCTGAGTGCCGGCCATCGTAGTATCTAGAAAATGGGCGAACAATGACAGCTCAAAGACCCGCTCCCTCACCTGACACATGGGGGCCAAAGAGCATTTTGTGATCATGAAGAGATAGGTCCCTTCTCCTGACCCCCTGGTCGCAGGCAAGGGAAGGGACCCATGAGGGGTCAGTGGCCGAGCTGGAGCCAGTGCCCTGACCCAGTCATGTGGCCTCATCCTGACCCCCTATTCTTTTTGAAATAGTCCTACCATTCAAGGGGGGGGGGTGTTTCTGAATGGGTAAGGCATCCCTGTGAGAGATGGGGCTTCTGTCTCCTCCTTCGAGGAGAGAGACTTCCAAAAAAGGGAGAAAATCAATATAATTAAGACAGGATCAAGGAGAAGTCATCATAAGAGCCTCCCAGCAGCCCTGGACCAAACCCCTGCCAACATCTTGGAGCACGTGGGCAAGTGTGGGACGGTGACTCATAGCTGGTTGGAGAACTGAGCCTGAAGTCACAGGGACGGCCTATGATGAGCCCAGGGGGCCCCGTGTGGCTCAGGGCACAACTCTTGGAGAGTAGGGGAGGCATGGAACGGGCACGGGCCCTCTAATCTCCACCGCCCAGTCTCGATCTTCTTGCCGGTCACTTGTGCCCGTGCCCACCCTACGGCTCCAGTGGGGGCTGGGTGGAGGCCTGACCCACCCCAGGCGTGACTGGTGGAGGGCTGAGCCTGTGGCCGGCGGCCGTCAGCCTTGGGACCTTCACTGCTGAGACAGGGATGCTGTCTCTGCTTCCCGGCCCCCAAGTTCCGGAGTGGATGCCTGTGAGCCTGAGGGCCACCGCTGCCACCACAGCGCAGGACCTGCCTGGGATTGAAGCCACCAGGGGAAGCAGAGCTGAGACAAGGTCCTGACGGTATCATTCGGGCACCTGAATCTGTTACTGCCTGAGGCTACAGTTTCCCTGGGACATTTCCCGTCCATGGGCCGCGGAAGCCTCTTTTTCGCTTAAGCCAAGATGACCTGGGTTGTTGTCACTTGCAACCAGGTGTCCTGAAACCAGGAACCCCCAGGGGAGCCAGCGGCTTGAATCAGCAGGTAAGGGCTGGAGTGTGAGGCTAAAACCAGCCAGACGCCCCAGCTGCTGCCAGGAAGAAGAGACCACATCCTGGAGGCCAGGCCCCCAATCACAGCCATGTCAGGACGCCACAGAAGCCCAGCCCCTCACACCCATTCTCCCCCGGATTCCCATGGCAACCTGCAAAACCGGGGTCATCCCCATGTCCCAGAAGTGGCAGGAGCCAGGGGACCAGGGAGCTGGAGTCCAACCAGGCCTGTCTAGCTCTAAGCCCAGCCTTTGCCCATCATCAGACAGGACCCAAGTCTTTGGGGACAGAGCAGCAAACCCAAACCCTTGAGAATCTCAGTCCTCGGAGGGGACCTCAGAGACCTCCACCTCCCACCCCTCCCTCTACAGCTGGTAATGAGATTCCCCTCCGGGGGCTTCCAGGTGAGCAAAGAGGAGTGTCCACCTCCTGGCTCCCCAGCTCCCAGCCCGCCAGCAGGAACGTTCCACCAGCCTGGGATCGGTTGGGAGATGCGGAAATCTGACACCGCAGCTCCAAGACTCTGCCCCGCCCCCTCTGAGTCTCCCTCCCTGGTCCCCCGCTGCCCCCAGCGGGAGCTCAGAGCTCCAGCCTGCTGGCTTAAGGCGCTGGGCCTGGCCTGCTCTCCCCAGTCTACCCACATTCCAGAATCCTCACTTGCACCCTGGACACCGGAGTTCTCAAACCCGGAGCCCACACACCAGACGGATATGCGCTTGGTCTGCTTCATGATTTAAAAAAAAAAAAAAAAGGAATTAATTGCAAACATGTAACAAATCAGGAGATTTCTCATGAAAACCAGACTGCCAGCTTCTCTCGGAAAATCAGATGATCTGGCAGCACTGGGCCCACAGCTCCTCGTGGCTCTGGGTGGCTGAGCTGCGGAACAGGGGGTACACTCTCCTGGGGCCCCAGATCGCTCGTGGCCACTTCACCATTTCTATATCCTGCTGCTTCCGGCAGAAACCCCAAAGATGGCCACCCTGGAAAGCTTCTTTTCTGATAAGCCCACCCCCCCCCACCCCCCTGCCAAATGGCTGCCGCAGCACTGGGTTCAGGGCAGATCACTGTCTTCTAAAGCTAAGCTCACCCACCCCAGGGCCTTAGCTCGTCCTCTACCACCAGCCCACTTGTTTCCAGAAATCCCCACAGCCCCTTGGAAGTCCTGGCCCGCCTTGTATCTCCCTCTTGGGAAGCCCTAAATGCACATTCCTAATCCTGGTCTGCTTTCTGTTCAGGCCAGGGTCTGCAAACTTGTTCTGTGAAGGGCCAGACAGAAAATACTTTGGGCTTTGCAAGCCACATGGTCGCTATGGCAACTACTCAACTCCGCCCTTGTAGCACAACAGCAGCCACAGATAATATGTAAACTAACAGCATGGTTGTGTGCCAATAAAACTTTATTTACAAAAATGGAGGCAGGCCAGATTTGGACCCCCAGTCATGGTTTGCCCCTGAATCAATAGATCAGGACAACAAACCCTTCCCTGTAGCTCCCATTCAATGGGCACTGAGTCACCACACGGGCTGTAGGACTCAGGGACAGGCCCACCTTGCCCACTGTCCCAGAACTCTGTGCTATTTGGTTGGCTGTTCTTGGGCCATCACTGCACCTCCAGCCTGTCCTGCCCCACCCAGCATCCCCGCACCCCTACCCCCCACCCCACCAGAAGCAGCAGGCCACATGGCATCCCACTCAGGGGCTGGCTTCTGAGGAACACAGGGTCAGCCCCAGAGCCTGGTCGACCCCTGGGGGGCTGAGGCCCCAGGTTGACCTTGCACAGGAGCTCAGCTGCCCAGAGGCCCACACTCCTCCCCCCAGGTCACCAGGCCCTCCCAGCTTGAGGGCCTTGGGAGAGGTACCTCCCGCTGAGAAAACAATCATTACACCTACTGTGCCCAGGCTACACTCATTGTCTGTGACCCTCACAGCCTCTTTAAGTAGGGCTTTCTCCTTTTGAGCCTCACTTTCCTCTCTGTAAAGTGGGGATAATGCTATCAATTTCACGGAGTCCTGTTTGGAGCACAGCAGTGATGGTGGAGGTGCTGCAGCCACCTTGGGACCATGAGGATAAGAGACACATGCTAAGAATGGCAGACCAGCATCCAGGAAAAGCCTGGGTCCCCAGTAGCCTCCCTGAGAAGCCCCATCAGCTCCACTGGCCACTCAGGACTTCTTGTCACATGAAGACCACTAGTCATGTGTTTTGTGTCACAAAACACAAACCCTATTTGGTTAAACCACTTTGGTCAGGCTTCTGAACGCAGCCTGACATAGGCTGCCTTATTCTCATCATCACCCCCTTTGACAGTGAGTCACTCAAGGCCAAGCGGATAGTTAAATGGGTGAGAACAAGACTCAACCCAAGTTGTTTAGGCAATGAAATACAGTGATCTCAAAAAAAAAAAAAAAAAAAAAAAAAAAGTGAAAACTGCTAGACATAAAGACAAACAGATAGAGGAGAGATACGAATCTCAAACCAATTCCAAATGACATCAAAGATTTCCCATTGGCTTCTACATGTACTGCCCCCCTCCGGGAGCTCGGGCTTAGCTGGCCCTCCCCTTGATGGGGCTGCACTCAGCCATTTGCTTTCAAAGAGCAGAATATGAAAAGGAGGAAAAGTAACTGCTCAGGCAAAACCTGGCAGACACCACTCAGTCGGGGGGTCAAGGTCAACACCATCAGCGATACATCTTGTGGACAGCATGTGCCCTGGATGTGACGCGAAGTTACCTCACCTCTGTGGTCTTCCTCCCCAAACCCGTAAGCCCAATCGAACCACAAGAAAAACATCACATCAGCCCTAACAGAGGGATATTGTGCAAAATACTTAACCCATATTCCTCAAAACCGTCAAGGTCATCAAAAACAAGGAAAGTCGGAGAAGGTGTCATAGACCAGAGGCAGCTGAGGAGGCAAGGTGACTAAATAGAGTACGGTTTGTGTCTTGGATGCCATCCTGGGACAGAAAAGGACACCAGAGAAAAACTAGCAGAATCTGAATAAACCGTGCAGCTTACTTATTAGCAAGCAATCCATTGACGTCGGTCCCCTGACTGTGACTGCACCACAGTAAAATAAGATATTAACAATGAGGGAAACCGGGTGAGGGGTACATGGGAACTCTCTGTGTTATCACAGAAACCTGTCTCTAATTCTAAAATTATAGAACGTATTTGGGGGCTGGGGAGAAGCAACGGACAGAAGAAACAGCCCTATCTGCACAGACCAAGCCCCCGGCCTCTCCACAACCACAGCGACCTGGTGTTGAGCACTTTCTGGGCACCCAGCCCATGATGGGCCCTATGGATTCACAGCCTGTCTGTTCTCGCAGCTGCCGACAGAGGCAGGTATCCCTAATTCCATTTTGCAGAAGAGGAAACTGAGGGCCAGAGAGGTACATGCCCAAATATTCAGCTGGGAACTGGCAGAGACGGATTTGAATCCAGGACCCCCCAGCCCCGGCACGGAGCCAGGACAACAGAAAGTCCCGGGACTGAGTGGGGCTGGGGGATGAGAGCTCTGAGTGCAGGACTCAGGAGGTCCCTTTATCACCTGCTTCCCAACCTTAGCAACTTCAGGAACCACCCCCACGCCCCCGGCTTCAACGTACTCGGAGATCGCAAACTGGTGGCCTTTGCTTCGCATCTGGCCCGCAGACACGGCCGGTTTGGCTCGTGCGAATTTGAAAACGAGTTAGCTGCCAACAGGGAAGAGCTGGGATGTTTCAAATAAATACTGAGTTCCTATTTCTCTTGAAGGGAGCGATCTGGCCACTCTGAGCGCGCATTCCTGTGGGGTGCCGTGAGCTGGCCCCTGCAGACAGGGCATGTGCTGTCCGGTTCGCCACCGCCCCCACCCGGCCTGACTCACTGGTCCGCGGGACCTGCCGAGCCCTGGGGGGCATCTGAGCCGGCAGGGGCTCCAAGCTCACGGCACATCACTGAGACACAGGGCTGTCGAGGACCTGGATGGAGAAGGTGTCACTTCCAGTCCCTTGCTCTGGGCCCCACGGGCTGGGGACCGCCAGCGGCCGCTGCCCTTCCCACCGTCTCCCCGGGAGCTCGCGGAAGCCCTTGAGGCCGGCACTGCGACGGTGCCCGTCCTGTGGAGCAAAGAGCAGGCTTGGAGAGAAGGTAGGTCCCACATCCAGGGTCACACAGACGGTGAAAGGCCAAGCTGGGAATCAGAGCGGGCTCCCCTGGGCTGTGGGCACTGCCCCCTGCCACAGCCAGCCCACAGGACCGTCCCCCTTGGTCCCAGCCTCCCTCCTCCGTCCCGGCCTGGGGCCTTCTGTACGTCAGGCCACGCCTGGCTACTCTGCCTGCAATGTTCCGCGTTTGCTCCAGGGCCCCCAGTCTTCCAGAAGGCTCTGACAGCTGTGAGCAGAGCTCCACCCACTTCTCTGCAAGCAGCCCCTGCGTGTCCAATCCCGTCTGCAGCGCTGGACTGGCAGAGCCCTCCCACCCAGCTGGGCCACCAGCCCCAACCCCTGCCAGCCCAGTGACCCAGAGCGGCCGGTGGCAGGAGGGGGCTGCTGAGGCTCTGACGGCAGAGGAACAGGGCCGGAGGCTCCCGCGGCGCGCAGCCCCCGCCCAGAAGGACCCTCGCAGCAGGGACCGGCTGGTGAGATCTCGCTATAGGTGATGCTGACCCTGGGCAGCGGCTCTAGAAGGTTCGTGGCTCCCCCGTGGATTCTGCTTTTAGCTGGAGGAAAAGCGTCAACATGGAAACTGGCAGAGTCTGGGAGGGGAGACAGGGCACGGCGGGAGGAGTCGTGTCACGGCCTCCTCCAGAACTAGACCGAGCGGGGCGGGAGGCGGGGGTGCCCAGCCCCCGAGCCAGAGTCTGACCTCTGTGTCCCCGGGGCCAGGGCTCCGCTGTCGCCTGCTTGGCCCCTCCTCCCCCCGGCCGCTCCACCCTCGGAGCCCCTCTTCCTGGAGCCCCGGTTCCCCCTCCACGGTCGGCATCAGAGTCGTCCTGTTCCGACACCGAGTCACTTGGCCTTCGCCGCTCACCATCACACAGCCACTGACAGAACCGTCCGATGACCATCTACTCACACGACGCGTGTTGTTAACTGAGCACCTGCTCCGCGCGGGTGTCGGAAGGCCCTTGCACGGAGGAGGAAACCGAGGCTTTCAGCGGTCGCGAGACTCACTGTGGGGCCCACCCACTGCCCAGACTGGACGCCCACATCCCACGGGTCCTCAATCGCTTCTGCTAATTCCTCCCAAACCCCTCTCCCCATCACCACCGGTGTCCTGTCTGTGCCACCTCTCAGGGGCCGCTCTGGCCCTTAACCCATTCTCCGCACGGCAGCCTGAGGGATTGTCTTAAGAAACAAATCCGATCCGGGGAGCCTGGCTGGCTCAGTCGGTGAAGCATCTGACCCTCGATTTTGGCTCAGGTCATGATCTCACGGTTCCTGACATCGAGACCCACGTCGGGCTCCGTGCTGCTGGGGATTCTCCCTCTCTCCCTGCCCCTCCCCAGCTTGTGCCCTCTTTCTCTCTCAAAATAAACAAATAAAAATTTAAAAATAAAGAATACATTAAAAAAAAAAAAGAAACTTGATCCTCCAGTAGGTACCTTGTGATGGTGAGAATAAAGTGAGACTCCTCACTGCTGTCTTCAGGCCCTGCCACTAAGGTCACCAATGGGCCCAACCCAGACCCACAGGTGCGTCCCACTTGGCCTCCACTGTGCTGTCTCTTGCTCCTTTGGTCTGGTTGTGTTCCCAAGTTTTTGAATGAAATGCCTCTTCTCTTTAAAAGATGGATTTCAAGCTTCTTGTTTAAAAAAATGGAAAGCTAGGGGCTCCTGGGTGGCTCAGCCAGTTGAGCATCCGACTTCGACTCGGGTCGTGATCTCAAGGTTCGTGAGTTTGAGCCCCGCGTCGGGCTCTCTGCTGACCGCTCGGAGCCCGGAGCCGGCTTCGGATTCTGTGTCCCAATCTCTGCCCCTCCCCCACTCACATTCTGTGTCTCCCTCTCCTTCTGCCCCTCCCCTGCTCACAGGCATGCACGCTCTCTCAAAAATAAATGAACATTAAAAATGTTTAAATAAATAAATAAATAAATATAATAAAGCACATCCGTGGCAGCATATGCAAAGCACTGAGGGAATAGCACAGATAAGAGCTACTAAATAATAATATCAACATCACCAGTCATAATAACAGCCACTGACCCTTATGTTATCTGAATTACTGCTCACGACAATCCTGTGCAGAGGCTGTAACTGTAAATCCCGCTACACAGATGTGGAAACTGAGACTCAGCAGGCTTAGGACCTCACTCAAGGCGTGACACTTGTAGGGGACAGACAGGGCCCACCTCGTGGGCGTGCCATCCACATAGACACACAGGCCCGCACTTGCTCTGATGCTCTATCGCTGGCCTGAAATTCTTAATAAGCTGTGACAACGGGGCCTGCAGATGTTGTAGGATCTCTGGGCTCCCAGGGTCGGTTGTCTCCATGCCTCAGAAAGGTCACTCATGGAAGATATTTGCAGAGGACATATCAGATAAAGGGTTAGTATCCAAAACCTCTAAAGAACTTATCAAACTCGACACCCAAAACACAAATAATCCAGTGAAGAAATGGGCGAAAGACATGAATAGACATTTCTCCAAAGACATCCAGATGGCCAAGAGACACATGAAAAAATGCTCCACATCACTCATCATCAGGGAAATACAGATCAAAACCACAATGAGATACCACCTCCCACCTGTCAGAATGGCTCACATGAACAACTCAGGCAACAACAGATGTTGGCGAGGATGCAGAGAAAGAGATCTCTTTTGCACTGCTGGTGGGAATGCAAACTGGTGCAGCCGCTCTGGAAAACAGTCTGGAGGTTCCTCAAAAAATTGAAAATGGAACTACCTACGACTCAGCAATTGCCCTACTAGGCATTTATCCAAGGGATACAGGTGTGCTGTTTCGAAGGGACACGTGCACCCCCGTGTTTAAAATAGCACCATTCACAATAGCCAAAGTATGGAAAGAGCCCCAATGTCCATCGATGGGTGAATGGATAAAGAAGATGTGGTCTATATATACCATGGAGTATTACTCGGCAATCAAAAAGAATGAAATCTTGCCATTTGCAACTACGTGGATGGAACTGGAGGGTATTATGCTAAGTGAAATTAGTCACTCAGAGAAAGACAAATATATGACTTCGCTCATATGTGGCACTTAAGATACAAAATAGATGAAAATAAGGGAAGGGAAGCAAAAAGAAAAACAAGGAGGGGGACAAACATAAGAGACTCTTAAATACAGAGAACAAACGGAGGGTTGCTGGAGGGGGCTGCGAGTGGGGGGATGGGCTAAATGGGGAAGGGGAACTAAGAAGGCCGCTTGCTGGGATGAGCACTGGGTGTTATATGTAGGGGAGAAATCACTGGAATCTACTCCTGAAATCATTATTGCCCTAGATGTTAACTAACTTGGATATAAATAGATAAATAAATAAATGCTAAAAAAAAAACAAGTCACTCGTGGATGGCTTCGTGGGCAGCATGAGGCCAGCACTCCTGGCTGAGAGGACATCGTGGGGCAAAGGGCACAGCAGGAGCAATGGTGGATTTGAGGGGGGACATCAGCGAATGGATTTGTCCGGAGCCAAGACTGACCCACTCCTGGCACAGAGCAAGGAAGGGAAGATCCTTCCCCGGCCCAGAGCGTCAAAGCAGCTTCCTGTTCCCAGGGGTCTGCTCAGCTTAGCAACCTCCTTGTCAAACAGATTCTCCACCGACCCACAGGAGGCACGGTTGTGTCCGGATTCCAGCCACTGGCGGGTGGTCCGCCTCCAGATGAGTGTCCGTGGCCTGAACCAACAGCTGGCTAAGGTTCCCCAGCTGGCTACTGTCATGTGGGAGCTATACATTTCTCACTCTGATGCCGGTTAGCAGTAGAACCCCGGGAGGTACCATTGCCTGGCCTTGAAGGTGGCTGGCTCCACAAAAGAATGTTGAAAATAGCACCGGTTATAGCTCTGGGGAGCAGAAAGCAAACACAGCCTCAACTGACCATTTTGTCAGGGTCCCCAGTGTGGGCAGCTGTTCTCCATCAGATACACAAGCCGTTCGGAGGTGTCCAGAACCAGCAGGTGCTAAGAAGCCGCCTACATGCCTGCCCCCCACCCCTGCCCGGGCTGGAGAAAGACTCCCCAGGGCTGAGCGGTCGCCTCCCGACAGCTGAAGGAATCTGCTTCAGAGGCAAGGCCCAGACTGTCACCTGTGCCCATTCTCCCCCATCCCAGACATCCAGGCAGCCTTGGGAGTCTCCTCTCAATCCACCCTTTCCTCAGACGCAGGTGCTCTCAGAGCTCTGGTCTGGGCCCGCCAACCCCTCCAGCGGGTGGCCCGGGCTGCGGCCACCACACTGATGTCACCCTGTCACTCGCCCTGGGAAGCCCTTTTACGGGAGCTCGCCTCCCGCGCTGTCCTGGTCTGATTAAGACATTTTATCCACTGGGCCCCCTGAGGGTGGCAATGGATGATCTCCAGGGTCTGGAAAAATAATACTTGAGAGTGAGAAAAAGAAGAAAAGCTCGAGATGAAGACAGCAGGGATGGGACAGAGCAGGAGGTAACGAGAGACGGGGTCGGAGACGCAGACAAAGGGAAAGACACAAGAGGGACAGACACACACAAATGGGAGAGAAAGAGCAAGAGAAAATGTGGAAACAAGATGGGGGAGGGGACTGAGAAAAAGCAGAAATAGATGGAAAGGAGGAGGGGAACGTGTGGTGAATGGGGAGAGAGGGAGAACAGAGAGAATGAAGACGGACAGAGTGAGGGAGTAAGACAGAAAAGGAGAGGGAAGCACGGGGGCCGAGAGAAAAGGGAGGCATGTCCCGAAAGGCGGTGGCAGGGGTGGGGACACTTTGGGGACAAGGACCCGGAGGGGAGGGGATGGTGACAGGAGTGCACGAGCTGTTCCGTGCATTCAGGACCTCTCCAAACCCAAGCCAGGCTGCTGCACCAGATACACAAGAAACCCCCGCTCCGGGCCCCCACCTGCCAGCCCCATCCCTTTGTCAAAGAAATCATATTCTTCCCAAAGGACGGAGGCCATCTCGGGAGTCAGGTCACTCTTTGTTGAAGGGACTCTATCTCACCTTAGGGGCAGCGCTTTGCCCTTTTCCCATTTTATTCAGGACCCCTGGAAACCCTGGTCTAAACCCTCAACAGGGGCCTAGCCCTCTGGCTGCAAAGAGAGAAAGGGGAGGAAGGAGGAGATGGTGAGTGAACCGCTTCTTCCACGCCCACCGCAGACACCCAGCCCCGAGGCAGCCTCACCCCAGCTGCAGGGACATCATCTGTCTCCAAGGGCTGGCCACATCCCTGCGCCCGGTACACTAAGATGCTTAATCGACTCGCGCTCGGTCATCGACCTAGATCCCCTCTGTCTCCTGGGGTGATCTCGTTCAGCTTCTGGCTCCATGCTGGACACCTCCAGCCCCGAACCCCACACTAGCATCTCCAACTAGGCCTCTGCCCTGCAAACACATCCAGACAAACTCTTGAGTCACGCAGCGACTTGGATGTATCTACAGAGAATAATGCTGAGCGAGAAGAGCCAATCCTGAAAGGTTACATGGTGTAGGGTTCCATTTCTAGAACATTTTTGAAATAGCAACATTTTAGAAACGGAGGGCAGAGTGGTAGCTGCTGGGGATTGAGCAGGGGTGAGATCCCGGCAAGATTGGAACTGTTCAGTGTGGACCCTAGTGGTGGAGACAGGAGGCTAACTAATATAAACGCGTAGAATTTATACAACTGTCTAGAACCTAAAACACCTGCAAATGAGGACAAGCAAAATGGGAGCCCTAAGACCAGCTGATTGCATCAATGTCAGTACCTGGTCATGATATTATTATACTAAAGTTTTGCAAAATGTTTCCACTGGGGGAAAAGGGGCTAAGCTTCCAAGACATTTCTCTGTATTCATTCATTCATTCATTCATTCATTCATTCATTCATTCTTCCTTCCTCCCTCCCTCCCTTCCTTTTTACACTTGATCTTAGCCAAAAGGCTGAGAAGCGATGCCCTTCCTTCCTTTCTAATGCTTATTTATTTTTGAGAACGAGAGAGGAAGGGGCAGAGAGAGAAGGAAACACGGAATCTGAAGCAGGCTCCAGGCTCTGAGCTGTCAGCACAGAGCCCGATGCAGGGCTCGAACCCATGAACTGTGAGATCACGACCTGAGCCGATGTTGGACACTTAACCAACTGCATCACTCAGGCACCCCCCCCCCCATATTATTGCTTAACTGCGTGTAAATCTACAATTTTTGCAAAAAATTTCAATTAAATACCCTGCCCCGTGCACACACGAGGAATAGACCCCGTTTCCCCAGCTCCACCCTGACCCGCCCTGGTCCAGGCCAACAGCATCTCTCCCTGGACCATCGCGGGCCAGATCCCGCCTCAAACCCTCCAGAGCTGAGTCCCAGCGCTGGCCCCACACCTGGTCCATCCACCCCCTTCACCTCCGACTTCCAACAGGCTGCCTGCCCACTCAGGTCTCGCTGCTCCCACAGCCGCCCAGGACCCCTGCGCACGCCCTTTCTACCTCCTTCAGCGAACCAGCCACCTCCCTGACCACATCCTACCCTCAGACACCCATCTCCCTGTGCTTCTTCACTTTTCCATCTCCCCCGGGGCACACTAGACTGTCACCTGCCAGGTGGCAGGAATATTTTCTGTTCTCCATGGGTTCCAAGGATACAAAATAGCGAACAGCTCATCCAGGTCGGTGGGTAAGTATCGGTGGGTAAGTATTTGCTGGATGAACGAACAAATACGTGAATGTATGGATGACCAAAAGAACGGAGGGGAGGCCCATAGAGATTTGGCATCAAAGGAGTTAAGCCCGGCCCAGGGACTGGGGTCCTGGTGCAGCCAAGGAGGACTTACAGGGAATGTGGGGGAGGAAGAGGCCAGGGTGGACCTCAGCACAGAGGGGGGATGGGCGGGGCTGTCTTCAGGAGGAAGAGCCCAAGGTATGAGGGAAAGAAGCCCGGGAGAATACCTCGCAGGCTGACCATGCTGGCCACCCCCCAACATGCTTTCGAGAAAACAAACAGTTTGGGTGGAGGCCGAGTTCACTTTCTGGGGCCTCCGGGGGACCTATGGGCCAAGCCTAAAGGGTTTCCTACCATCTAAGGGGCCCATTTCCTCCAAAGTGGCTCATGCTGCCTGGGGAGTGAGGGTGTGAGTGGAGGTGGGGGGGGGGCGGTCACAAAGGGCTTTGGATCTGCACTGTGACATGCCCTCCGAAGCCCCACGTGGAGGTGCCAGCACTGAAAGCAGGTCCCTCCATCTAGCACAGGAAGCTGCCCATTCCTACATCTCTCAGACAGCAGTGGTCCCCCCTCCCTAGCTGTGTGATCTTAGCCAAGTTACTTAACCTCTCTGTGCCTCAGTTTTCTCACCTGGTGAACAGGACTAACGACAGTTTCTTACTTCAGGGGGTGTTACGCCCATAGAACTGCAAAGTGCTTAGAAAATACCAAGTGCTCACTGAATGCCGGCTAATTTCATTATTATTATGGCCCCCTGAATTCATAATTCTTTTTAAACACCGTCAGTAGCTTACAAAGAGCCCAAGTGTACAATTTCGTAACTTTGCACTTTTAGCATTAAATGCATTTCAGTTTCAAAACACGAACGTTTAAACTAAATCACAGTTGTGGGAGCCAATTCTGGGCACTGCTTGATTTTTAATAACAAGGAGCCTCAAAAATTGTAAGTGCCGGGACATCCTCCAGCCACTATAAGGCATGGCTCCTATATCGACCGAGGCAGCTGGCTCAGAGAATACTCAGTGGACGCCCGCTGGCCAGTGACAAGTTGCAGGAGGCCACACCAGGCACCAATGCTCTGGCAGCCAGCCCCAGCAGCAGCCCCCGGCGTGGTCTCCCACTTCTCTCGAACCAGTGACTGATGCCATCCGAGCCGCTCCTTTCCCCCCACTCTCTCCCACACACACTCCTTGGGGTATCGCCCGAGGCCTCTGGAGCCTGGTCCACACCAGCTAAGAAGCTTCCAGACACAGGACGAGAAGAGCTGGTGCCAGGGCCACAGCGCCAAGATCCCCAACCCAGGTCCCGGCGGGCACCTCCCCTCCGGTGCTCAACGATGTCCGGCCTGGAACGAGCTCCCTCCCTGCTCCGGCTCCTCATCGCGTTCGAACGCCGGAATTACCCCTCTGCCTGAGGCTCCAGGTTAATTATTAGGACTCTCCAAGTAACGGGAACTTTGGCCTTGACTTTAGGTCTGGCCGCATCACTAGGTGCAATGGCATCAGCCAGAACAGGCACCTGGATGAATTTACTGCTTAATGGGACGTGCTTTATTCTCCCTCGAAGAAAGCGGGCCGTGAACAGAGCCAAGTTCAAGAGCCTCCCGGGCTCCTTAGGCATCAAAGGGGTCACGCTTCCTCCAGAAGCCCCAACCCCGGCTGCGGGCGTCACACAGGTGCCTGTGCTAACGAAGGGCTGCCCTGCACGCGTCACGTCCCTCAGAACCTGCCCGCCCTCTGCCAGCCGGGCCTCGGCCACGGCCACGCCACTCCCCTGACCTCTCTTTCCTTTCCGGTCACGTGCCGGAGCCGGAGGCACGCAGCCCCCCTCAGATCCACCTGCTAAGAGCACCTGCCTGGGAGCTCTACTTTCTGGGGAGACTGTGGGGCTCAGTTCACAGCTGTTATTACCGACGGCTCCCCCGCACCACGCGCCACTGCAGGACTCCCCCTGGGTGTGCTTATGTCCCCAAGAACGGCAGGGGACGTCCGCGGTGCAGCCCAGCCAGCGGACGCAGAAGCAGATTCAGACCTCGTGGTCCCTCCGCTCCGCACCTCTCTCCATCTGAGGAGGGTGGGGTCCTGGGGAGACCCCTGGGTGGGGGAAGAGGTGACAGGGAATGGGGGCAGGGGGCATGGTGAGGCGTTGTGCCTTGTGTGCGAGCCGAGGAGAGACGCAGGAGACAGAGGCACAGAGACGCATGGAGAGAGGCAAGCAGAGAGATGAACAATTCGGAGAGGGGGGTCCAGATGGACACAGAGCCTGACGGGCTGACATCTCCACGTGGCAGCCAGTAAGGCCCCCAGTGTGTTGAAAGGGGTGGGGACTCAGAGGGGGGGACCCCGGATGCCCCCGGTGCCTGTGTCCCCCGATGGCCCAGCCTCACCTGGGACGTGTCCTCGGGCAAGACCTGTGCCCGGGAGTCCTGCTCCGAGCCGCCACCTCGGCCAGGCCGGGGGTGGTCCTGGCACGAGCAGGGGGAGGCTGGCCCAGGTGGGACAGGGGCCCCGGGGCAGAGCGAGCTGCCCCATTCAACTCCCGCTGGTGGGACGGGCAGCGGCTCCGCACAAGCTCGTGGGGGTGCGGGCGGAACCCTCGGCCGCTCCAAGGGAAGTTTCTACAAAACGGATCCCCACAGCCCACGCTCAGAGCAGCTGCTGAGTGCCGCACACGAATCCCGATCTCCGGGGGCAGCAGGCCGCCCCGAACGCGCTCCAGACAGCTGCGGCCCCCCGGGCTGCTCTCTTCCCTGACCACGGGCAAGCGACCTCACCTCTCCCCGCCCCAGCGGCCCTTCTCCAGCACGGGCCAGTGATGGCAGCCCGCCTGCCCACGGCAAGCAGGAACTGAGGAAACGAGTGCCGAGTTCAGTCCAGGGCACCCAGCACGGGTCCCGCCGTGCAGAAAGTCCTCAGGAAACCCGGCTCCACCTCCAGTGATAGAAGTCAGTGCTCACGTCACAGTCGGTGCCTGACACGAGTTTGCCAAGGGCGGAGGGAATCCCGCACGCTGATTCCACGGGGTTCGAGCACCGCTACCCCATTTCACAGGCGGGAAAGTTGAGACCCCGTTCCAAGGCCACGGGGCTAGTAAGCAACTCCATCAAGGCACAAACCCGGGGCTCTTGGGCTCTAGAACCCATGTTTTCATGTGTTTTTAAACGTTTGGGAATTGTCCGTATTTATAGGAGACACGCAAAGGCAAAGGCAATGATGTGTCCCACACACGATCATCGGTTCTGAGGACGGTCGTTCATCTGGGCCAGTGGTTCCTAACCCAGGGCAATTTTGCATCCAGGGACTTTTGTAATTTCTGGACTTTGATGATGGTCCTGACTGGAGGCATCTGGTGGGCAGAGACCAGGGACCAGATACCATCGTATGATGCACAGGACCGTCCGGCTGCAAAGAACGATCTGGCCCCACGTGTCAGTAGTGCTAAGGTTGTGAAACCCTGATCTGAACCCATGCTCTCAACTACCCCCTCCAAGAACCACGGGAGTTTGGCCTACACTCTGGGGGGGCGGGGGGATGGGAACTGGGAAGGCAGAATCTATGAAGGGTTACCTGGAGGGGGACAGTCCGACTCCTTCAGTAAACAGGCTCGGACCCCACCCCTGGCCAGGCTTGTGGAGGCCTGTGGGCCAATAGATCCCCTGAGATTTCTTTGGAGTCTCAGATTTATTTCCAAAATCAATTGATTTCACATAAGTCTTTACTCCCAACCTCTCTTTTTAAAAAAAGACCAAGGTCAGGCCACTCTGAGCCTCTGTTCCTGGCTGGAGTTGAGGGTGCCTGCCTCCTCAGTTGGCCGTCTCTGCCCGGCCCCAGAGCCTCACTTGGGGCAACCTGATTCCAGTGTTTGGATTTTGACCCTTGGAGCACGAAGAACATGGGGTCGAATTCAAATGAACCAGCCCCTGGCTAAGTCGAGATGTTCTAGCTTTCTTAAGCCTCAGTTTCCTCATCTGTCAAGGGGAAACGGTAACAGTACGTATGAACAGGTGAGCCCAGCCAGGGCAGGTAAAGTGCTAGCTTTTGCTGGTCCAATGAAGAGCCCAGAGGGCTCGGGCTGCTACTAAGTCAAAGACAAGACAGTCCCCAGCCCTGAGAAACTCTCAGTCTTGGGGAAGAGAAACTCTCAGTCTCGGGGAAACAACACGAAAAAACACAGCACCCCAAGGTGCTGTGCCAACAGGAGAACAGACAAGGGAAGTTCAGAGGAACGTTGCCTGGGGGCATTCAGGCAGCTTCCCAGAGGTGGTAACATTCAACATGGCCTTGAGCAATGAATAAACATTATCAGGCAGGGTACAGGAAGGGTATTCTAGGCAGGGGACCAGCATATGCAAAGGGCACAGCATCCACCAGCCGATGGATGGGGACGCTGCGGTCACAGGGATGCGGGGAGTGGATGCCAAAGTTGGTGGCTGTGTTGCTGGGGAGGGGGGACTGTGTCCCACCGACCACGGAGAAGTTGGAATGCTCCCACATAGGCTTCAGCAAACAGTCCCCCCGAAACAGAAGCCCCTTCTTGTTGAAAGGAACTTTCTTGGTCAACTTCAAAATCTCAACAAGAATGCAATGCTTAAAAAAAAAAACAAAAAAAAAAACGGGTTCGCAAACCAGCCTGCTCAGAGCCCTCTGTCCCTCCCCAGCACACAGGCCAGTGTGTAACTCACAGGGCCAGTTTGGTGTGGTGGGGGGGGGGGGGGAGCAGGGGGGCTGGGGACCAAGCGCCACTCAGCCCTCCACTGTTGCGTTAATATTTGCCAACTGCTCATGTTGTGTTTCTACCGAAAGGGATGAAGGGCAGAAGGAGAAGAAGAAGCCAGTTCGGGGCCCCGGAGAAGGAGCCTTGGAATCTCCTCTGCCTCCTTTGTGTTGGTGCCTGGCTCGGCCTCCACCGCCAGATAAAGCCCCAGCCAAGCCTTGCCTCCTTCCGGGAGTCACCCCTCCAGGGGGATTGGGCAGAGGGAGGGGGAGGTGCCCCAGCCAGGCAGAGCCTCCCTCCCTCTACAGGCCTGGGTGGGGAGGGAGCTGGGGGGTGGTGCATAGGGTGAGCGGGGGAGGGGAGGAGACACCGAGCCTGGCACTGCTGACTCCTACAGGCCAGCCTGGGCAGGGCTGCTCCGCCCACAATCTCCATTACCTTCTTGAAAGTCCCAGAGGCGGCCCCAAGCTGCAGGGGAGCTGCAGGGGAGAGGGGCAGGCCAGGACACTCTTCCCGGGGCTCTCCACTGCCTGGAGACGGCCTCCAGAGAAATCTGGGGAGGCCGTCAGGGGCCACGGAAGCCTTACGAGCACCCACTGATTCATATTTACTGAACACCTACTATGTGCTCCACCTGGGTTGGAAGACCAAACGCCCAGAGGCAGGTGCTGAGTGTGGGCAACTCCGGCCGACGACGGTGGTGTGGCAGGAACGCTTCCCAGGAGCCCAGACCTCTGCTTTCTCAAGAGAAAAAAAGTACAGATCCTTATGTGAAATTAGTTTTTTAAATGCTGGCAACTGCAGGGCGCCTGGGGGGCTCCGTCGGTTAAGCGTCTGACTCTTGGTTTCAGCTCAGGTCATGATTTCGAGGTTCATGAGTTCGAGCCCTATTCCGGGCTCCGTGCTGCCAGTGCAGATCCTGCTTCAGATTCTGTCTCCCTCTCTGTACCTCCCCCACTCGCTCTCTATCGCTCTCAAAAACATAAATAAATACACTTAAAAAAAAAAAAGGCTGGCAACTAATTCCAACTGAACACACACGCACACAGACACGCACACCCCAAGTGGGGCGAAGACCCTCCGTGGGTAGGGCACATTTGACCTAAAGACCTTCAGTGTGCAACCATGACCATTGAGGCTGAGGTCTGCGCCCTTAGCAGGAGCACAGAGCAAGGGGAGAGACGCGCTGAACAAGGTCAAAGCTGGATTAGATCCTCGCTTTACCACTTACGCTCCGTGACCCTGGGCAAGTAAATAGACCCCTCTGAACCTCCGGTCCCTTCCCCACGAACCGGAATAACAACAGCCACCTCCAGGCTTGTTATGGGGAAGCGGTGACAAGGCACAGAAAGCCCTTCGTATACGTGCTCAATAGAACCGTGATCGTTGGAGCGAGAGCGGACACGCCACTACGAAAAGGCTGAAGGGTCCCTGCAGGGGCTGGTGCAAAGAGGCAAAGAGGATGCCTCCTCGCTCTTCCCTGCTGCCAGAAGCCCCTGGAGAGGTGACGTCTGTGGGGTACAGGCCATCAGCCTAAAACCCAGAGCTGGGAGCATGCAGGGCACAACTCACAGCTGCAGCACGTTTCCCCCCAGCGCTCAACACTTACAAGAATGACTTACTGACTTTTTGACGTCAGAAGGTTCATGTAAGACTCTCGACGGCCACCTTTCTCTGAAATAGGAACATCTGGCCACGGTCGGCCACCACTTCGTTCCCGTGCAGGGAGCTGCGGACGTTCTCTCCTGCTTTAGAGGAGGCCCGGGCTCTGCCATGTGCCTCCCTTCCCACCCTTCCTTACTGGCCCACACCCGGCAGACACGCTCCTTTACACTACTGGCTTGCCCGGCGGGCATCTGTCGGGTGAAGAGGTGGGCCGGGCAGGCTAGGCCGGGCCAGGCCGCAATCTAACCGGTCAGCCTGGCTCTGTGTGGGCGTCAGGCCCCAAGCGGTCCTGCCATTAGCCCAAGAGATTTCCTTGGAAAGCATCGCACTCTTATCCATCGGAAGCTTAATCAGAATGATGCCTCGTGAGCAAGATGTTTCGGCTCGGCAGAAAACCAAACAAACAAATGAGTGAGGCGGTTCTGTGCCTCCGGGCACAGGCGCAGAAGAGCGAGGCCCGGTGCGGTCAGCAGAACACCAGGGGTGGCCACTGGGCCCCGTGCGACCGGGCCTGGGCCAAGGGGACAGCAGCGACACCCAACATGGTCTCCCTTGCCCTTCGGAGGCCCCAGCCCCCCCTGGCTCCAGTTCTACCCCACGCTTCCATTTCCACACACGCCGAGAAAGATCTCCGGATGTGAAGGGTCCTGTGTGCCGACCTGGGCTGACAGCCACGTCCTCGGGCGGGGTCTCTGGAACCCAGACACTCATCCAGGAGGCCTGGGTCCCCCACCTGGAGCCTCTGTTCTCTCTTCTGATTGTGGGGGAGGCAAAGATCGGGGCGCTCAGGGCACCACACGTGACGTTTCTAGGCTGAGGACGCTCCCCCTACCAACTGAAGCCGAGAGCTTGGAGGGCACCCTTCGCCCCACTCAATTCTCACATCCAGGTCTCAACAAGACAGTGCTGACCCTGGATGCCAGCCCTCGCTCAGGGCAGAGGAGAGCCCTGGCAGTTCTCCGAGTGAAGCAGGCTTACCATGACACTCCCCTGCTGTGAAGCCTTCCATGGCTCCCCATTGCCCTCAGAATAATGTTAAACTCCTCTGTGTGGCCTGAGACCCTGTCTAATCTGGCCCTGACCTCATGTCCCCCAACTCCCCGCTTTGTCCATTCAGCCGACCCACACCGCATTTCTGACCGCTGCTCGGCACTGCGTGTGGCCCCTTCCGAGGTCTTTGGGCCCACGGTGCCTTCTGCCAGGAGCACCCTTTCTCCTGTCTTCAGACTGACTTACTCCCCATCCAGGCCCCAGCCTACATGGCCCTTCCTCAGAGGCCATCCTTGACTCCCTCAGAGCAAGCCGGGTCCCCTTTCGAGGCAACTATATACTGAATTTTCTTAGGATTTGGTCACTGTGATCTCTTCCCCCTAGACACAAGCATGCTGGGGGAAGAGATCACAGTGTTCTCTAAAGGCAAGAGGGGACAGAGTTAAGAAAGTGGGCTCGTATCCTGATGCCCAGCTGTGTAACCTTGGGTAAGTTACTTACCCTCTCTGTGCCTTAGTTTGCTCGCCTGTACAATGGGGCTAAAAGCAGCACTCCGGCCTTGCGCGGCGTGGGGAGGTGGAGAATGGTGCACGCCGCTGCAGGGCCGGCTCTGTGTCACCATCCCCACGATACCTGCGCCCCCCTGGATGAGGAGGCGGTCTGTCCTGAATCGCTCCATTATTTATAGGCAGCGCTGGCTTTGCAGATCCGCCAATGCCCACAGAACCCTCCTTCGGACAGTCTTCCTCGTCCTTTCCATTCTCACTGCTTCGGTGGAGGCCCTCGTCCCTTTGCATCAAACCCAAACCAGTTTCCCAGCGAGCAGAGCTTTTGTGATCACGCCCGTGTCCGTGAACCAGCAGCTGAGCGGCCCGGGGCTTACAGCGACTCGCCCACGGACACGCGGCCAAAAGATGCCAGAGATGGGGCTTAGCTACAGGGGAAGAGAGGCGCGATGCTCGCTTCAAATCCACAAGGCAGAATCTTGGAACATTGTAAGAATCCACGTAAAGGTCTAATGGAAAACGTTCACGTAGCGCAGGATGAAGAGAAGGACCGTGGACCATAGAAACACGTGCATTAGCATTAAAATCGGAGCACGGACCGTGTACGTTTTTGTACCGGGGCACGGAAGGCCCGGGGCACCAGTCAGCCCTCCCCTCAGTCTGTGGACGGACTGCCTGCCCCCCCCACCCCCGGCAGCTTGGGTCAGAGGTAAAAGGCCTGGGGTTCAGGGGCTCATGATGGAGGTGGTACCCGCAGGCTGGCACGCCCGGGCGCCCTCAGCCAGCCCCGGCCGAGCCAGCAACAAGTCACACGGGCAGGGGGCAGGTCTAGGCCCCTGGTGCTGGGCACAGGGGTGGGGGGACTGTTTCCTGGCCCTGCTCCCGGCGTGCTGGGAGACCCCAGCCCGGCTGCCCTGCACCCTCGTCGGGCCTCCCCCGACACACGCAAACCGAGGAAGGAGAGAGAGGGAGGAGGGCAGGACGGAGGGCAGGTGGGGCTGGCCAAGTTAATAAAAACAAGGACCGGTTTTCTCTCCGTGCCCCCCTGCCCTCCCCAGGAATCCCACTCCAGCTAATGGAATGGCAGGAAGGGTGGGAAACACACCCCCAAAGGCCCCTGCCCAGCTCCAGGCTGAAAGCGGAGGGCCCTCCCTCCTGGGCCCTGTGGGGGGGGCCGCCATCCCTCCTTGACTCCGGAAGGGTCATGGGGGGCAGTGATGGCTGCTGGGCTTTCAGGGGAGGGGTAGGAGGCTCACCCCACAGGGAAAGGACCCCTTGTCAGCATTTCCACGGGGCCAAGTGAGACCCAAATACCTCTGCCCCACTCTTCACTCCACGGGGCCCTCGGGGACCCTCGGGGGCCCTCAGAGTCGTGAGGCGGGCGGGTGAGGGCGGGAGATGGAATTGGGGGCTGGCGGGGGCGGCCTCACACTGGGGAGGAGGGAGGCCTCTTGTAGGCTCACTGAGGGAAGTGTGCACCTGAGACAGACACTGAGGGGAACGGGCTTAAGCCCAGCTGAGTGGCTTTGGGGGAACCCATCCTGACGCTCTAGGAGAACCCCCACCCCCCAGATGGAGGTTCCAGCGGCAGAGCGGGGCACAGAAAGGGCGCGGGGCCAAGTGGCGACCCAATGGGCCCAGGCCTCACAGATCTGAATCCCAGCTTCACCACCTTCCGGGTGAACAAGCAATTCGACTCTTTGGTGCCTCAGTTTCCTCATCTGTAAAATAGGGGCGATGACCCGACCACCTCACAGGGCGGGATGTCTGGTGCCCACCGAGTCAGGGCTCCAGCGTGAGTTGCAACGACCATTATTCTAGAAGGACTCCTCCAGCTCACACCCTGGGTGCAGGTGCACATACACACACGTGTGCACACCCTCGCCTGCACCACCTGCCCCAGACAAAGCCCTCCTGGGGCCAAGATTGATATGCTGGGTTGCTGAATGACTCACCACGGCTGGCTGGGATGCACTTCCTGGAACAGGTCACCACAGGCAGGCCTGGGGCCCCCCCGAGTCTGGTAGAGATGAGAGGGTGCAGGTTCCGGCATGCCCAGCCACACCCAGGTGGGATCCTGCTGCGGGAGGGGGCAGGGGAACCCCAGTTTCAGGGGCCTGCAGGCCTGAGCTCCAACCCCAGCACTGAACTCAGACGCTCGACTCACCATCTCTGAGACCTGGTCTCTGCCTCTAAATGGGGACGCTAGTGCCGACCACATGGGGACAACTGCAGAGCACAGAGAAAGACTGGAAAGTGCAAAGACCAAGGGCCCGACAGGTCCCACTGTTAGGATGCTTGCTGGGGGCCAGGGGCAGCCACGGTCCTCTGATCTTCCTCCCCCGATGTGCTTCTAAGCCCTCAGTGGGCAGAGCACTGGGTGCTCTGGAGGTTCCTGGGGGCGACTGGGGGTTCCTGTTTACCCGGGAACGGTCATCATATCTCAAGGGAGAGGACAAAAAAACAAAAACAAAAACAAAAAACAAACAGCTCCTGACTTCATCATTGTTGGAAAGCAGAAAGATAGCATTTCTCTGGAGATGGGGCAACCCTGGAGGGCTTCTGAGAAGAGGTGGCATTAACTTAGCCTCTGAAGGATCAACAGGAGTTCCTAGACCATGAGACAGGTGAGGCCATTGTCTAGCTGCTACTGGCCTTGGGCAAGTCACTCACGTGGAAGCACATGCCTCGGGCAGGTGTAAAAGAAGACGGAGCAGTGGGGTCCTGGCAGGGACTAGACAGCGGAGCCCAGCCACGCATCCCAAGGCACACTGTTCAAATAACACTGCCTGGCCAAATAGAACGAGTTCACCTGCTCCATTCTGTCCGTGGGCGATAAGACCGCAACCCCTGAAACCTACCAAGTCTCCATCCCCCTCCCTATCGAATCGGAATAACGCTGATGCCCAGGGCACACACGACGTTTGGGAAAGGTAAATGAATCAGCGTGTACGAAATGCCCAGTGCAGCGCCTGGCACGCAGTAAACACAGTGGAAATACGCAGGCAGGCAGCAGACAGAGGCGTGGGAGGGAGGGGGGATTCCCGGGCAGACCCAAGGAACAGTGAGAAACCCCTGGGGGGGGCAGGACAGGGTGGCTGGCTGAGCTGTGAAGGCCGAGGCCTCAGAGAGGGGCCGACCAGGGTCCACCCCAGCCTCGTCACACCAGGTCGTGTGGCCTTGGGCGAGTCCCTTCACCCCACTGAGCCTCATCCTTCCCATCTGTAGAATGGGGGTGGTATAAAGGTCCCTCCTCCAAAGCCTGGCATGGGAATGAGATGCCACATAACCCAGCACACAAAGCACTTCGAACAGACCTGGCAGAAACCGTCGCTGCAATTATCGAACACGGGGCGTTCTCAAACTAGAGGTGGGGTTTCTCAAACTAGAGAATCTCCTGCCGTGGTGGGGGGGTGGGGGGAAGCGGGGCTGTCCTGCACCCTGTAGGGTGTTCAGCGGCATCCCTGGTGCCTAATCACCAGATGCCAACAGCACCCTTCACATCTAGTCACAACCAAAATGTCTCCGGACGTTGTCCCGTGTCCCCTGGACCGGGTGACCAGCAGATAAGTTGAGAAGACGGCTGTGTTTTAAACATTGAAGGTCTCCACTGCAGGATCAGTCTGGCCTCAGTTTTTCCATCAGCAAAAGGGATACAATGATCCCTCCTTTGGGGTCGTAGGGAGGATTCCGGGAAAGCAGAGATGTGGAGAGGAGAGGCCTCTGTAAGTCACAAAGGGCCACATGCAGGCTGGCCCTCCGTCCCCAGACCTCCACCGTCCCCGGCCCCTCTGGTCGACTTGAGGCCGACTCGTGCCTCCAGAAGGACCCACCCTGAATTCTGAATGTCACCCTGAGCACGTCCTTATGTGTGCAAGGACAGGACAGGAGGGAAGGGGCTGTCCCTGCTCACTTCGGTAACCCCAGATGGACCACAGTGCTCAGCAAACAGCAGGCGCTCAATAAATAAATGGTGGGTGAATAAGCAAGTGGCCACAGCACTGAAGCTCCAAGCTCAGAGCGAGAAGAGGCGCCCCAGGGAGGGACGGAGACACTCCAGCCACCTGGGCCTGCCAGCCAGACACCGTTTCCTGTCTGTGTGAGTGAGACATGCCCTTTGAACTCCCACTTCCTGAGCCCCTCTCCCCTCTCTGGGGTCTGGGAGGAGGCGGGAGGCGGGGAGATACTCACATTCCTGAAGGAGGGCAGCCCCGAGGAGCCCAGCCACCTCCGCAGAGCCTGCGAGAAGGCCCCGTGGTCCCGCTCGGCCTGAAGCACGTGGGCCTCCAGGAAGGAGACGTGGTGCCCAACCATCTTGACGAAGGCCTAGTGGAGAGAAGAGACAGACGGGGATGCCACACTGGCCACGGACTGGAGCACGGTTTGCGTAGACACCCGGCCCTCCATCACCGCTGCCCTGTGGGCTCCTGAGGATGCCAGGCAGGGCCTGCTCAGCGGGGGCACCTTCAGACACCCTGACGATAACAGTAACGGCCCCACGGGGGGCCTTGCGGGGCCTCTACTTGTGACCTCTCACCTTCTCCCCATAGGGACCCTGGTTTTAGCCTCTATTTTGCAGAGGAGGGAAACCGAGGTTCAGAGAGGTTAGGTCACCTAACCAAAGTCACACAGCCAGTGGGTGGAGGAGAAGGGACTCGGGTGCACATCCGTCAGACTGCAAAGCCTTCTTAATTAAAAACAGGGTTTAGATTAGAATTCAGTTCTGCTCCTTAAAAAACTTTTATTAAAGATATTTTTAATGTTTATTTATTTTTGAGAGAGACAGAGCTTGAGCGGGGGAGGGGCAGAGAGAGAGGGAGACACAGAATCCAAAGCAGGCTCCAGGCCCCGAGCTGTCAGCATAGAGCTCAACGCGGGGCTCGAACCCACGAACCGTGAGATCATGACCTGAGCCAAAGTCGGACGCCCAACTGACTGAGCCACCCAGGCGCCCCTAAAAAAAAATTTTTTTAATGTTTATTTTTGACAGAGAGAGAGAGACAGAGACAGAGAGACACAGCATAGGGCGGGAGGGGCAGAGAGAGAGGGAGGCACAGAATCCCAAGTAGGCTCCAGGCTCCGAGCTGTCAGCACAGAGCCCGATGTGGGGCTGGAACTCATGAGCTGTGAGATCATAACCTGAGCCAAAGTTGGACACTTAACTGACTGGAACCGCCAGGTGCCCCTAAAAACAGGTTTTTTTAGAAACTGCCAAAATGGGGGCACCCGAGTGGCTCAGTCGGTTAAGCGTCCAACTTCAGCTCAGGTCAAGATCTCACAGCTTGTGAGTTTGAGCCCCACGTCGGGTTCTGTGCTGACAGCTCGGAGCCTGGAGCCTGCTTGGGATTCTGTGTCTCTCTCTCTCTCTGTCCCTCTCCAGCTCGTGCTCTCTCTCTCAAAAATAAATAAACATTAAAAAAAAAATTGCCAAAACACTCACTTTAATAGTTAGTGAACATCAGAGAGTCTCAAACTCAGAGGCTGCTTGCTAAGGGGCAGACAGGTGACAAGCAGGTAAAGAGGGCTGCGTGGAGACTGGGGTGATCCGGAATGCAGGGTCCAGGCCCACAGAGGCTGCTCTGCTCCAGGCCTTTGATGCAAAATACCCAGTTTCAAAAAAAAAAAAAAAAAAAAAAGAAAGAAAGAAAGAAAAAAAAAGAGAGAGAACCTGGGTCAGACTCTCTGGATTAGAATCCAGTTCTGCCCCTTACAAGCTGTATGCAACTTTCTACAAGCCTCAATTTCCTTATCTAGTAAATGATAATAATGATGATATTACTATATGGAATACGAATAATACCAACCTTGCTAAGCAGGTGAGTGCTTACTTAGCACATACTGAGCTCAATAAACGTCAGGTATCATTTTGAAAAGAAAAAAAAACTGCAGATTTTATGAAAAGCCTTGAGTTTTTACCCATGTTAGCAATAATTCCCAATTAAAAAAAAAAAAAAATTCCGTGCAGGCGCAGACACGTCGAACCTGCTCATCTGCAGCCTGTGGTGTATCTTCACCTTTCCCTTCACCCAGCACACGGGTGTTCCCGCACTCACGTGTGTGCGTGTTCACGCGTGCGTGTATTTAAGCGTGTTCGTGTGCCTGTGCTCATGTGAGCTTGTGTGTTTATACGCACGTGTATTCGAGTGCGCGGGCATGTTCACGTGTCGCGAGCACAGAAGGCGAAGGCCACCAAAGGAAGCGACTCCAGAGCCACATCAGACGAGCCACACCTCTGTGGGCCTCCCTCGTTCCCGCTCCCGCAGTAGGCTAGCAGAGATCTTCTCTCGCCAGGAAGAGGAAGGAGACTAGGAGGGAGCCTCCCTCCACTGGAAGGAAGTTCATGGCCCCCCACTGCCTACAGGGTGCCCACCATCCGGCCCTGCCCTCTCCTCCTCACACTGGCCTCCCCTCCTTCGGGTTCCACCTGCTGTCTCCAGGCCAGGCCCTGCTCTCTGTTCTTGATGGGGTGAACGTCGCCCAGCTTTCAGGGCCTGGACTGACAGTCCCCTCCAGAGAGAGGCCTTCCCCGGCCGCCTAATCTAACGCAGCCCCCATCACCGTGGAGACTCCGGCTTTCCCTGTCTCCTTAGCCCTCCTCGCCCTCCGAACTTCTCGTCCACTGCCTCCAGAACATAGGTTCCGAAGGAAAAGGTGCTGAGTCAGTGTTGTTCACAAGGCCAAGACCGGAACCTGGTGGGCTGCACGGGGTTCCCCTGGACGGCAGGTGCCTGAGAATCCACGCACGAATGGGCACATCCGTAGCAAAAAGACACCACATCATTGCTCCACTGTGGCCCCAGGGTTCTGGCAGCTGAAAGGCCGAATAAGCCACGTCAGATGTGGGGGGGGGGGGGGGGCAGAAGACAAGGGGCCACGGGGCCAGGAAGCTTCCCCTGACCAGGGCTCCGGCCCTTGGGCTCCGAGGCCTCCCTGGGTGGCACAGCTACTTGTAAAACACGGAAGACGGCCCCGCAGTCCCTGTCCGCCAGCCGATTCCAACTGTATGCACCCCCTGTTCCCTCCAGTCTGGGGGGGGAGCTGAGGAATGCACGCTCGCAGGTCAGAAATGCCAGCCAAGGGCAGCCCGGGAGAGACCTGGTTCGGGGAGACCAGGAGAGATGCAGCCACCAGAGCGGATGGGGCTGGGGGACAGGATGGTGACCACTCTGGTGGCTGCGTCTCGGGAATAGGGGGGACTCGTACATAGTCTTTTTTTTTTATTTATTAAAAAAATTTTTTATGTCTATTTATTTTTGAGAGAGGGGGACAGAGCACGAGTGGGGGAAGGGCAAAGAGGGAGGGAGACACAGAATCTGAAGCAGGCTCCAGGGTGCTTGCTGGTCAGCACAGAGCCCGACATGGGGTTTGAACCCACGAACTGCAAGATCATGACCTGAGCTGAAGTCGAACGCTTAACCGACTGAGCCACCCAGGCGCCCCCTACGTAATCTTCCCTACGTGAAAATATACTACTTTTACTAGCAGGAGGGAGGGAGGGAGGGGGGAGAGAGGAAAGCCCCATTGTTTTGTTTTAAAACATATTGGTCAGTACTGACGTGTATGGTCGCTTCGGGCAAAAGGTCCCCGCTTCAGACCAGAGCACTGTCTGCAGAGAGGAGCCAACATTTGGCTCTGGGGAGCACTCAGGAGCAGACTTCTGCAACCCCCACTCTGCCGCTCCCTAGCTGTGTGACCGCGGGCAGATCACCCCACCTCTCTGTGCCTCCCCTGCTTTCTCGGTCGGGTGGGACGAATAACGGGATTGTCCTCCGGGGCGGCCGTGGGCTGGAGCGCCTTCTCCCGAGGAAAGCACTTCGAGTCCCTGGTGCCCTGTGTGTGCTAGTTTTTATTACCAAAACTAAGAAAGGCCCAAGTGCTGCGCTGAGAGGTCACCCTGTGGTCCCCAAGCCCCTCCTGGCAGGTGGCACTGATCTGAGAGCAGGGTGGTCCTGGGCACCCCGGGAGGCCCTGACAGCGAGCAGCCGTCCCGGATACGCTCACCCCTCAGTCTGTGGCAACAGCCAGCAGAACAGTGCTGGGCTTCACCGAGCACCTCAGGGACCTAGTGCCAGCTGCTGGCCTAATGCCCCACGATGACTGCCAGGAGGGAAGACATATTCCCAACTTACAGAGGAAGAAACAGATTCTGGAGGGTGACAGCTACCCAAGGGGCAGTTCTGGGGCCGGGGCCACATGGCTCTGGAATCTACCTGTCCCGGTCCAATGCACATCAGGTTCTCATAAGCTCCTAAAGCACACACTTCATAGTGGGAAATATGTATTTTCGCACCGGCTTCTCGTCCAAGACCCCCCTGGACTAGCTCAGTGTTTCCTCCTTTTAACAGAGACCCAGTTACAGAGAAATACCTCTACTCTAAGGAAAGCAACAGCCCAGGGGAGGCTGATACGAGGCAAATGCCACTCAGCCTCAACATTGGGGAGACTCTAGGGCAGAGTGGGGATTGTGGCAGCCTGGTGATCCTAGCCCACTGAAGGGGACGGGTGCTTCTCAGCTGCAGCTGTTGGAAGGAATGGGGGAGGGGGCCTTGGGGTTGGTCGTGTAGCACCCGGTCACTCAGTATAGCCCCGGATCCTGCCGGCATCCGAGTGTGCCATTTCCATCTAAAACTCGTAGTAATCGCTGGTGCGAGCGTAAAATGCCGTAGTCACGTCACTTTGGAACACGTCTGGCAGTTCCCCAAAAGAGTTCTGGTATGACCTAGCATTTCCACTCCTAGGTTTCCACCCGAGAGGAATGAAAATACAGATTCACACAAAAACGCAGACGTGCGTGTTCACAGCATTATTCATAAGAGCCAAAAAGGGGAAATGACCCAAGTACCCATCAACCGATGAAGGATAGACGAAATGTGGCGTGTCCATCCACACACTAGAATATTATTCAGCCAAAAAAAGGAATGAAGATCAGACACATATTACGGCCTGGATGAACCCCCGAAACATCATCCTGAGTGAAATAAGCCAGGCATTGTAGCCACAGGCTGTATAATACCATTAGTGTGAAACATCCAGAAGAGGCAGATCCATAGAGCCAGAAAGTGGATGTGTGGCCGCCAGGGGCTGGGGCGTGGCTGCTGGTGGTTACAGAGTTTCTTCGGGGGACGATGAAAACTTCCTGGAATCAGGTAGTGGTGATGATTGCACAACCATGTAAATACACTCAGTTCTTAGCACGTGTTCGGTGTTCCATGGGTTGTGAATGGAACGCTTCAAAAAAGTCTTTTTGGATTTTCTCGGGGTTGGGGAGGGAATAATAGTATAGTATTTGCAATCACTTTTGAAGGGTCCTGTCGTTCTCACCACGGGGTCCAAACTCCACGACTCGGCCCAACACGGTCAGTCTGTGCCCACCCCTAACCTTGAGCTCTATCTATACCACCCACAACTGCCTGAAAGGCCTTGGTCTTTGCAGCCTTGGGACATCTGCACAAGCTGTCCACCCCCCCACCAGGCTTATTCCTTCATTTCTCAGTCCTTCGTGTGAAGAGACCCCCAGGAAGCGGGTCTCTCTTACAGGTCTGGCCAGGCCCCTGCTTTGCAGGTGCTGACACAGCCAACCTATCTCATCCAGCCCAGGTCCTCACCCAGCACCCCCACAGGCCACTAGCAGGGGACCAGGACGCTCATACCCATATCTCAGGGTAGCTCATAACGAGCGTTCAAGTAATGTTGGCCAAGTAAATACTGGTAAGATTTGGGTTCAAGGGGGCAGCTGGGTGGCTCAGTCGGTTAAGCGGCAGACTTCAGCTCAGGTCATGATCTCACTGCTTGTGAGTTCGAGCCCCACGTCGGGCTCTGTACTGACAGCTCAGAGCTTGGAGCCTGCTTTGGCTTCTGTGTCTCCCTCTCTGTCTGCTCCTGTCCCGCTCATGCTCTGTCTCTCTGCCTCCCAAAAATAAATTAAAAATGCTAAAAAAAAAAAAAAAAAAAAAAAAGAAAGAAAAGAAAGAAAAGAAAAAAAGATTTGGGTTCAGGAACCTCACTACTGTCACTCCATTTTACAGGGGAGCAGAGACTTGGAATTTGCCAGGGGGGGTCACACAAGGAAAGAGACAGCATCAGGATCCGAACCCAGGCAGTAGGACTCTAGAGCCAGGGTTGAGGGGGAATGCTATCTCGTGGGTGGAGACCCGGACGCTGCTACGTCACAGGATGCCCCACAACAGAGAACGTCAGGCCCGAAGCGTCAACAGCACCAACACCCTGCCGTGGGGACTATCCTGTCTCATCAGTGGCTCCCCATCGCTTGGGATGAAGAGGCCAAAATCCTGACAACAGGGCTCCTGCTGCCCGATTTCTCCAGCCCCACTCTGGTCACGTTCCCATCATCAGGCCATCCCGGGATCCTCCCAGCGTCCCCATGTCCCTCCTGCCCCCGAGCTCAACTCCGTCCTGCCTCTGAGCCTCTGCCCGAGCTGTCCCCCCTGCCCATCCCCCCTCCACCTAACATCACCCCTTCCATTCTTCCTCCAGGGGCTCTTTCCACTCCTCGGGCAGCACCTTCCTCCAGAGCACCTGCCTCCTTCCCTCGGCCACTGTGGTCAGCAGGAAAACGGCCCCCAGAGAGGGCACATCCTCATTCCCAGAACCTGCGAAGATATTATAGGGGCAAGAAGGACTCTGCAGATGGGACTGAGGACAGGGAGATGATGCCGGGTGACCCGGGGGACTACAGGGTCCTTGTCAGAGGGGAGCAGGAGGGTCAGAGCGTAAGAGAGACTGGAAGGCGGTAGAGGCCACAAGCCAAGGAATGCGGGCAGCTTCTGGAAGGTGGAAAAGGCCCCCCCAGAGCCTCCAGAAGGAACCAGCCCCGCTAACACTTCAGTTTTTAGCCTATAAGACACATTGGGACTTGCAACATCAGGAGCTGTAAGATATAAACCCATGTCGCTTGACGCCCCTAAGTTTGTGGGCATGTGTTATGGTGGCCACCGGGAACCACTGCGGGAGCGCTTTGTGGCCGGGCCCCTCCTGCTGGAACACGGCCGCGGGCTGCACCTGCCTTTCTCCCCGTGAGAGTCCCGCAGCGCACACAGTAGGCCCTCAGTAAGTCTCAGTGGGCTGACTGTTAAGGGAAGCGCTGGGCTTGAGAGCTGGGCCAGGGCTCCAAACCTTCCCATTTTCTTTCTTTCCTCGGTCAAACGTGTGGAATAAAATTCAAATGAATCAGCGATTCCAAGGGCAAAGTTTTAATTATATTCCTGCCTCATTCTCTGCTGACAAGAATGTTAACTCTGCCAGCTCTAGTGGTGACTGCCGTGCTCCCTTCCTCCGTGGCTCGGAGCGGCTCACGTCCCCTCCGACCAGGTGACCGCTATTTAATTGCAAGCTCCCTCAAGCCTCCTGGGCTTTCGCTGTGTAAGGAGCCAGGATCCCAAGCTGAGGGCCCCGGTACGGGTAAGAGCTTGGGCTCCAGGGGACGCAGGCTGAGGTCCCAGCTTCAGGGAATGAGCTGTGTGACCCTGGGAACGCTGCTTACCTCTTGGAGTTTATGCTCTTCCTCTGGGAAATGGGACAGTGAGGGTACCGTGCTGCGAAGAGAAAAATGAGCTACGATGCGCTTAGCCTGGTGCTCACACGGGAACAAGGCAGGTGAGGGAAGTCAGCAGTGAGGCAGTAGGGCGTGGTGGGGATTGCGGTATGCTGGAGAACACGGGCCTTGTCTGAGGGGCAGGTGCCACCCGGCTCTACAAAATTACAGCCCGGGGCTTAGAAACGTTCTCCTTCTCAATTTGGGTCGTCCTCACATGGGGGTTTATGTGTGTAAAAATTCACTGAACTATACACGGAAGATGCGTGTACTTCAGGGGCGCCTGGGTGGCTCAGTTTGTTAAGCGTCCGGCTTTGGCTCAGGTCATGATCTCACAGCTGGTGAGTTCAAGCCCCGCATCGGGCTCTGTGCTGACGGCTCGGAGCCTGGAGCCTGCTTCCGATTCTGGGTCTCCCTCTCTCTCTGCCCCTCCCTCACTTGCACTCTGTCTCTCTCTCTCTCTCTCTCTCTCTCTCAAAAATAAACATAAAAAAAAAAAGATGTGTGTACTTCATGTATTTATACCTTGAAAAATACAACCTGGAGATTAAAGTATTTAAAGAAATGTGAGCTAAGTGCTATCAAAGCTTTTGAATTTCCAAAAGCAGCTTAAAAGCCAGATTGTTAGGGGCACCTGGGTGGCTCCGTCGGTTAAGCATCCAACTTCGGCTCAGGTCACGATCTCACGGTTCGTATGTTCGAGCCCTATATGGGGCTCTGTGCTGACAGTGCTTGGGATCCTCTCTCTCTCCCTCTTTCTCTACCCCTCCCCCCCACTCTCTCTCTCAAAATAAATTAAAAAACCTTTTTCAAAAAGTCTGATTTTTAAATTTTTTTAATGTTTATTCATTTATTGAGAGAGAGAGAGAGAGAGAGAGAGAGAGAGAATGAGTGGGGGAGGGGCAGCGAAAGCCCAACGCAGGGCTTGAACCCACAAACCGTCAGATCATGACCTGAGCTGAAGTCGGACACTTAACCAACTGAGCCACCCAGGCGCCCCATACCTGGACTTTTAAGTGGGGTACTTTATATGAATTCATATTTGTCACAGCTTTTACAATACCGTGTAAGTACGCCCTCTTTTGCCACCAACCCCCTGTACTGGGTCTAACACCCGACGCTCTGGAGGCCCAATCAGCACTTTGGAAGAGAGGAGGAAGGAACCAGAACAGGCCCACAGGTCTCACAAAGAAAGCTCATCATCTCAGACACACCTCTAGCTGGTCCACTTTGGCATAGATGCCACGCATTTCTGTCACTTTGGCCTTAAGGAGTGGGATGTTTTCCTCCAAGATCTGTGAAGTGTCGCTCCTGATCTGCAAGAAACAGAACAGCTCGTCAGGCCCTCTGCCCCGTTACCCCGGCCTCCGGCCTGCCTCCGGGGTCGCCCAGGGTCTGCAGGGACCTCGCGGATGGCCACGATGTCGAGCGGCATCCTGCACAAGGACAGACCCGGGGACAACCCAGAACCCAGAGTCCTGAGTGGGGACCCAGACCGACCCATGTATCGTTTACTGCCGTTTCCCCCACGAACACCTGCCAACACCAGTCCCAAAATAAGATCTGTTTTCTAAACCACTCAACTGGAGCAAAGGGAAAGACCCGAAATCTCTTCTCCAAACCCAAGTCGGGTAAGTCACATTTTCACTGCCCTGAAATTAATAATACCAACAAGTTAATGATCATTAACATTCATTAATAACGTGAATGAAAACCACCGCTCCCAAGTATCAAAGTGCTTCCCATATGCAGACACCGCGCTAAGCACTTCCCGCACACCATCTCATTTAATTTTCAATTTCTTCTGCTTGGAAGGGCTCCCAACGTGGCTATGACCTTTAATGAAGCCACACCTCTCCCGTGATCCCTGAAATCGGACACCTCTGCCTCTGTTTTTGTCCTCAAGAGCCAAAGACCACGCCTAACCTGTCACTGTGTGAGAGAGAGAGAGAGAGACACGTCATCTCCGTGTTATCATGTCCTTAGGATGCGGGAGCTGCTCTCAGACTCCAGGGAGCATCGGGATCCCCCAGGGCAACCTGCCCGATGCTGATTCCCAGGCCCCTCCATGTCTGGTTTAGTCTGCCTGGGGTCAGCCGGGAATCTGCGTCTTCAGCTAAGCTCCGAGGCCAGGCTGGAGCTGGAGTGTGAGAGAAGTCGGGGAACACCAGCGGGCACCCTAGAGGCTGGACTCAGGCTGGAGTCTGAGCTGTGTGACCTCGGGCGAGTCACTGCACCTCTCTGAGCCCTCCTTTGCTTATCTGGACGGCAAAGCAGTGACAATGGCTCCGGCTTCCTTGGCAGGCGGTGAGGACAGACCGTCCGGCAGGGTGTTTGGCAGGGTTCGTACAGGCGGCTCCTGACACGCTCCCCAGTGACCGCTGCCTCCTGCACAGCCGCTGCGTGGCCCCCACCCCCCGCCCCCGGGACCGTGAACTGGCCCTGGCGATTCGCTTCTAACGAAAGGGACTCGGCCAAAAGGAGAGATGACACTCTGGGGACAGGGTCACACAGAGGACTGTCATTCCAGTTTGTTCTCTCTCTCATTGGCTCGCTCGTGCACGCTCCCTCTCCCCCCCACCTTCCTCACCTGCCTTCTCAGCCACCAGTAAACTGAGGCGACAGAGAGGCCCACGCGGCTGGGGACGGAGGGCAGCCTCTGGCACCCGCCAGTGGGGAACCGAGGCGCACCCCCGCCGACTGGGCCGGATGCGGTCCTGCCCCGGCTGAACCTCGAGACGAGAGCGGCCCGTGGGCAGCCTGTGCGGCAAGGGCCACCGAGCCACCTGGCGGGGCCGTACACACTCCCAACCCACAGGCGCTGCCAGGTGGGGAAGGCTGTCGTTTCACGTCACCACGTCTCGGGACCCGGGTTCAGCAGCGACAGACAACTGACGCAGGGAGACAGCTCAGCACAAAGTTTTCATGTTAAACATGATCTGAAAACCACATCTGTTCGCCTTTCTACCCAAATACACGAGACCCGCCTGTGGTCCTCCCGGAACCCGCTCCCACCGCCCTGCGGGCTGACACCACCCTCCCTGCCCCAGGTCTCAGACGCTACCCCGTTCCCCAAATGTCCCAGACCAAGCTGTCCCCTCCTGCTTCTCCTCCTCTGGTCACAGCGCTGCCACCGTGCTGCTTGGGTGCCTGACTCCAAGCCCACTGTCCTGGGTATCCTCCTGCCCCACATGCCCTGGCCCCACGAGGGCACACACAGGCCCCGAGAGGGTGGCATGTGGCCTCAGTCTCTGCCCTGACCTCCCTGTGCCTCGGTTTCCCTGTCTATAAAATGGGTACCACACAGGTTCTTCCCTTCAAAGAATGTTCTGGAGATGAAACAACACCAGCTATGCCTGGATGTGGCCCACAGAGTGAGTTCTGTTTTTTGTTTTTTAAGTTTTTTAATGTTTGTTTATTTTTGAGAGAAAGAGCATGAGCAGGGGAAGGGCAGAGAGAGAGGGAGACACAGAACCCGAAGCAAAGCCAGGCTCTGAGCTGTCAGCACGGAGCCCTATGCGGGGCTCGAACTCACAGACCGCGAGATCATGACCTGAGCCGAAGTCGGATGCTTAACCGACTGAGCCACCCAGGTGCCCCTTTTTAATTTTTTTTTAACGTTTATTCATTTTTGAGAGAGCATGAGTAGGGGGGGAGGGGCAGAGAGAGAGGGAGACACAGAACCCGAAGCAGGCTCCAGGCTCCGAGCTGTCAGCACAAAGCCCGACGTGGGGCTCAAAGCCACGAACCTTAAGATCATGACCTGAGCGGAAGCCAGGCACTTAACCGACTGAGCCACCCAGGCACCCCAAGTTTTTTAATATATGACTTAATTTCTAACTTTCCTAGGAGAAATGGCTGTTTCTAGGGCTGGGGCAGGGAAAACATAGTGCCTGGAGAATCTTCTAGTGCCAGAATGTAAGGGAGTATTTATTTATTTATTTAAACTTGTTTTTATTAAGTAATCTCTATGCCCCGTGAGGGGCTCAAACTCACGACCCCAAGATCATGAGTTAGGTGCTCCTCTGACCAAGCCAGCCAGGCACCCCTGTAAGGGAGTGTTTAAGAAGATATAGGACAGGGGCGCCTGGGTGGCTCAGTCGGTTGAGCGGCCGACTTCAGCTCAGGTCATGATCTCACGGTTCACGAGGTCGAGCCCCGCCTCAGGCTCTGTGCTGTCAGCGAGGAGACTGCTTCTGGTCATCTGTCCTCCTCTCTCTCTGTCAGTCCACCACACGCTTGCTCTCTCTCTCTCTCAAAAGTAGACATTAAAAAAAAAAAGATAAAGGATGGGGCATGTCAAAGGAACACAGGAGCCAACCTGAAAGAGACGAATGGTCAAATCTGGAACAATCTGGACAACAAAACACGTAATATGATATCGGACTATAACCCAAAGCACAAGATGGACACCACAAACGATGGGGAAGCAGAAATGGCGACATCAGCTAGGCATGTGGGTGCAAGGGCGTGTGGGTGCCACGTGCCCCAGACACGACGTGGTGAGAAGGCACCTCACCTGTGTGGATTCTCTCTAGAAACCCACAACCCCCGTCTCACCATAAGAAAAACACCGGACAAACCCAAATGGAGGGACCTTCTACAAAGTACCTGACCAGGGCTCCTCGAAACTGCCAATGTCGTGAAAAGCAAGGAAAGACCGAAACTGCCACAGAGGAGGCGACTAAGCAGACATGACGACTTAACGCGATGTGGGATCTCACGTGATCCTGGATCGCGTTCATCCTGGACGTTAACGGGAAACTGGCAAAATCAAAATCTAACGATGGAGAGTAGTGAATAGCAATGCGCCCGTGTTGGTTTCTTAGGTTTTTTGTTTGTTTTTTGGTTTTTTAATGTTTATGTATTTTTGAGGGGGGAGGGGGGGAACCAGTGGGGGAGAGGCACAGAGGGAGACAGAGGATCTGAAGCGGCCTCTGTGCTGAGGGCAGAGAGCCTGATGCGGGGCTTGAACACAGGAACCACGAGATCATGACCTGAGCCGAAGTTGGACGCCTAACTGACCGAGCCATCCAGTCGCCCCTGGGTTTCTTAGTTTTGACAAAGGTCCTGTGGCTGACGTGAGATGTTAGCACAGGGGGGAGAAACTGGATGAGGGGCGTGTGGGCACTCTCCATACCATCTTCTCACTTTTCCTGTAAATCTAAAACTATTCCAAAATAAAACACGTAAATACGGCTTTAAAATATTCAAGTGATTAAGTGGGGATTTACAACACGTCTTGAAAGTCAGCCGCTTTGGCAACACTGGGCCTACATCCCCCAGGCACCGAAGGCCGGGCTGAGCCGTGGCTGCTGGCTCCGGGTGGGGCATGGGCTCTCTGGTGTCCTCAGTCACCACCCCTCCCTCATGCCTCGCCCCTGCCCCCTTCACTCCTGTCCAGATCCTGCCTGGCTCCCGCGGGCACATGCGTTTGTTACCCTTGATAGGAAAAAGCCCTCAACATCTTCCCTTGGGCTCCCCCAAGGCCAAACTTCTGGAGACATACCCATCCCTCCACAAGGCTGAACTCTCGAGAAATTGCTGTGATTCAGTAATGCAACAAAGAGCAGATAACTCCCGGCAAGGTCAGAACACAGTAGATCAAACGCAGATCTTTTCTTTCTGCTCATTTCTCAAGAAACGAATCGGGCGAGAACAAGGGCAGTCAGGAGGGCCTGGTCCCAGTGACCCACCCTGAGGGGGTGAGGGGAACACTGCAGAGGGGAGAGTGATGACGTGCGTCCCTGCCTCCCTCTAGCTTCGAAGGAACCCCAGGAAGAGGGGGTCTGTGGCTGGGCAGGCAGTCCCCTCTCCACTTGCTGAAACTGTGGATAATGGGGGGCTGTCTACCCCTGCCCGCATGGCGGTCTGTGCGTGCATGGGGGGAAAGTAGAGAGTAATCCTTGGGGTCCAAAAGGCCCCCAACGCTTCCTCTCGGTTCCCCCACGTGCTGGGAACTGTAAGGCGAAAATGAGGGCGAGGAGGGGCATGATGCCAGCACTCTGTAGGCTTTCGCCTGGTGCTGAGAACAGACCCTGTGAATCAGAAACGATTTTATCTTTAACCTTTCATGGGTGGTGATGCTGCACAAGACGGAAAAACGAAATGAGCCAGCCCAAGGTCGGAAGGCTACAAAGTGGGAGGTGGAAGGTCACCATCCAGGTTGGTCCGGGGTCACCTCTAACACCAGAGGTCTGCAGACGCGTTCTGCCGAGCCAGCCCGCATCATGTCTAAAAAAAACCAAAGCCCACCCGAGCGAGATGCCAAGATCTGAAAACAAGGAGGTTTCCCTTAGAAGCCCAGATTTCTAGCTCCTTGTGAAAAATCGGAAGACCGGGCCACCCTGAGACCATGTCCTGTGTGGAGCTGTGACAGCTGTCCCCTCTGGTTAACTGTGATCTCTCACCACTCCCTAGAGTCCCTCCAGCAGGGCGTCTGTGGCCATGCTGTGCCCTCCTCTTCTTCCAGGGGAGTCCAAGGAAAGCAACGCATTCTGCTTCTCACACCTACTTTGCATCATCATGGAATCTGAGATGGCACGTTTCGTTCGCGACCGAGAAGCACACAGAGAGGTCAGCGACGAATCGATCCTATCTGAGCCTCTGCCAGGACGAACCCCCAACCTGGTTGATTGGCCTGGCCGACCCTTCCCCAGCCCAGTCTGCCACCACCTCCCCAGAGCTGGCCTCCGGAGCCCAGAAGTCTGGGCAGCGGATGTGGGGGTTATCACCGAGCAAAGACGGCTGTCCAGGATGATTCAGGGCCCCCAGGAAGGAGAGCCAAATGCACTTGACCCAAGAACACACACCAATGCCAAATGCAAGTGCTGGCCCAGGGCCAACAGGGAATTTTCTCCATCTATGTGAACGAAGAAAGAGTCCGCTCCCTGCCAGGGGTGGGGGTTACCAGGGCCCAGATGAGCCGCCTGAACTCCAGAGGGCACAGGGCTGAAGGCCTTACAAATCCTCATCACTGTCACCACCTCCCGGTGCTTCCGTAATGACGATGGTGACCCCAGGAGCCACATTTACACAGAGCCGCATACAGAGCCGGCACCCTGCTAAGCAATTATTTTTAACTATTTTTAATCGAATGGCAACGACATACAGCAAAGTGCTCGGGCCTTCAGTGGGCAGTTGGACGTATTTTGTGAGCACGTTTCCATCTGGGTAAACACCACCCAGGCCACCGTGTGGAACATCCCATCACCCCGGAAGGCTCCCTCCTGCCTCTTTCCAGTCGTGACCACGCCCCCAAAGCCAACCACTGCCTGACTTCCCATCACCACAGACTCGTTCTGCATATTTTTGAACTTCGGATCATGGAAGCCACCACAGCTCGCATTCTGTGCCCGACTCCTTTCTCCGGGCCTCACACTCGGGAGAGACCTCACTGATGTCGTGTGCAGTTTGTTCCTTCGCGTCGCCGTGAGGGCCAGGGTGTGAAGAAACAACAGCTGATTGCCTCGTTTCTACCGCCGATGGACGCCGAGGTTCTTTCTGGTCTAGGAGCGTCGCGAATAAAGCTGCTGCGAACATTGGGGTGCGAGGCTTTGCAGTCTCTGCTTTCCGCTTCTCTGGGGTAATTATCTCGGATGACAGTCGCCAGGATGCAGGGTCAGTGCATGTTTGACTTTCTGAAAATCTGCCGAACAGTTTCCAAAGTGGCTGTGCCTTCTTGCATCTCTGCCAGCAAGGCGACGAGCGTTCCTGTTGCCCCACATCCTCGCCCACACTTGCACTGCGGTCACCGCAGGGGAGGGGCAGCGCGTATCCCCACCTCATCCGGTCCGCACGGTAACTCTTGGGAGACAGATACCATTTGCGTAGATTGAAGAGGGCCACAAGTCCTTTGCATTCCTTCCGTGAGCACGCGGGGTCTGTGTCCTCTCCCCTTGGATCTGGGTGCCCTGTGGGACTGGTCTGACCGGTAAAATAGGACAGAAGTGACACTGGCACACCCAAGCGTCCAGACACCCGGAGGCTCCCACTTCCCATCTGTCGGAATGCCTGCCCTGGGAGGCCTGATGCCATCCCAAGGGAGCCCGAACTAGCCCCGAGGACAGGCTGCATGGGGAGAGGGGACACCAGCCGGTCCCCGGCCATCGGCACTCGCAGCCCAGACGTCAGACAAGCGGGAGAAAGGGCCACGGCGGACATCCCCGCCCCAGCAGGAACCACATCCCCTCTGTGCCCTGCCCTGGCCCACGTAGTAAACGGGTGGTCGTTTTACCCCACTGCCTGATGCGGCAACGGACAGAACCACGACCTCCATTTACAGGAGAGAAGAGAAAGGGAGGGAGAGGGCACGTGCTGTGCCCGAGAACCCACAGCAGCAGGAGTCGGAGCTTGAAGTGGCAGCAGCGAGCCTCACGTCTAAGGTCTAAACAGGTGGCAGGCACAGGCTGGTGAATTCCAGTCACACAGGGTGATCAAGGGCAAGGGCAGGCTGGCAATGCACTTAATGCATCAGACAGGAAGCCGAACTCTCGTTCCTAAGTGCCTGATTTTCCCGGAAAAGGCGCGGCTTCTCTCTGGACTATGCACCAGGGAGCCTGGCCACTCTCAGGCCTCTAACTCGACCACTGTTGCCAAAGGCCAAAGCAGGGAGCTGGGGACAACGTCCATGGGGTGACATCACCTGCCCCCCAGAGGTCCCCACTCATCCCTAGCTTGCACCAAAAGAGAAAAGGAGGCCCCGAGCTGGACACCTCTCTCTGCCACGCGTGCAGGCGCACCAGGGAAACTAAGCATCAAGTGTCGGGGCCAAGAGGGTCTCCGTAACTCCGCGCACTGTTGCAGGGGCCACAAAAGCATCGTACCAGGCACATTCTCTTAACGCAGGCACGCTCGTTTGCGTATGAACACAAGAAATGGTCTTCACTCCCGTGGGAGACGCGCTCTCTTCCCTTTCTTGAAACACAGGACCCTCTTGGTCTGGTGTCATTTGCCCTTTTTCAGTAGGACGCCAAATACAGAGAAACATACTCTCGGCCCACAAAACATTTGCGCATGGGATAGACGTACCTGGCAGGCGGCCACGGAGTCAGGGGGCCCCACAGGAGCAGTGGCCAGTGACAGGCTGAGAGCTCACACGCTGTCCAGGGTGGGGCGGCCACTACACAACTCCGGCCGATGCTGGCCAGGTGGGACCAAGCACCCAAGGGAGCCAGAACTTTGCTCTTCCAAAAGAAGCCAGAAACCCTGATTTTTTTTTTTTTTTTTTTTTTTTGCATGACATTCTATAAATGTCAGCAGTGAATTCCTTTTTCTTTTCCTTCCAGAAACAGTCAACATATCTGCAGGCGGGACCGGGTCCATGGGTCATGTGTGTGATCTCGGTATTAAAACCTTTGCATAAATGCATCTCCAGGCTTCCAGTTAGAGGAGGGGCTTGTCAGCACACTGCCTCACGCCTTGGCCTCTAGGCGACACACACAGGCTCCCCCACCACAGGAAGCCTTGATGGTTTCAAAGGCAAGGTGGCCTGACCCCTCTCCCGATCCAGGCTGACTCCGGCCCCAAGATCGCCCCTTAGGCGGATCGTGGGTCTCCTTTCAAGGAGGAGGGTGGCTGAGACTTGAGAACAAAACGTCCCTGAGTCACCAGTCCACCCATCTTCCAAATCTACCCCTTTGGCTTTGGGCCCCCCTGGTCCACACTGTGCCCAGCACACCATACCCACGGGCCGGTGCCTCTGCCTGGACACTCACCCTCCCCAGCGGCGGAATTCTTTCTGTTCCTCCTTCAAAGCCCCAAATTAATCACCACCTGCTCTGCAAAGCCTTCCCAATTTCCCAGGCAGAATCTAACGCCTCTGCTTTTCTTTCTTTTTCTTTCTTTTTTTTTTTAAACAAATCAAGTCTTAGGATCATGTGCCCAGTTCCTTCTAGACCCTCCCTCTTCAAAACCTTTGCAGTCTCCTTTTGCACCTTGAACACACCTTCAGGCGAGGGCTGCCACACTGGATGACAGCGCTGGTCACACACAGTGGGCTCCTCTCACAGAGGGAAGGGAGACACGGTCCACTTTCTTCTCATCCTCGGGCTCACCACGGCACCCAGTCAGGGGCAGGTGTCCAACGGCCGGTGATGAAGAAAGGGCTGTCCGGGCTGTTCAAAGTCTGCCTCATTACCCAGCTCCCACCCGGACCCTCACCCAAACTAGAAAATTGGTTCTCAAGAGCGAAACACACACAGGTCCTCTTGGGAACACTTCTGTCTTGTTCACTGTTGTGTCCCCAAGGGTGGCACAAGGGAGGCCTATTGAATGAATGGGGATGACAGGGTGCCTGTCACGTTGGCCTGCTTCAAGGAGAAATGGGCTGATACGGGAAACGCACTTTGCACTGTGCCTTGCACCAAGTAGGTGTTCAATAAACGTAGAGGGCTGACGTGACCGTTCCTCCCCTGGGCTCTCAGAAACACTTCTCCGGACACGTGCTTCACAGGCGCACAAATCTACCCCACTGGGTCCAGCCGAGACACGGGTCCTGATCACAATATGGAGCTCTACGCTTTAGGCCTTCAGGCCTTAAACCGAGAGTGCTGGGAGCTTCCAGAAAGTTCTATCATTGCTCCTCAGGGGCCCACACCTGGCTGGCAACAATGCTGGGGACACAAGGATCTGGAGGAGATTTTTGCAAAATTTGTAGTGGAGACCTGGTCTTCTGGGCCTAAGGCACCATCTCCCCCACCCAGCCAAGAGGATTTGATCCAACAAAACAGAGTAAGAGGCAACAGCAGAGACGGCAAAAGGATCTGAGAAGGAACCCGATGCCCAACCCTGCCTCGGGCTACAGCCTGGGCAAGAGGCTCCTCCCAGGCCTTGCAGGCCTGAAGCCATTTCCTGGCTGTCTCCATGTTTGCCTGGCGGACCGCGCAGAGCCGAGGAAAGTTAAATATAGTCTTAGCATCCCCGCTGAACGGCTCCCCGCATCGGTGCCCGAGAGTGCCACCTGGTGGCCCACTCCTGGCTCCTCTGTGGAATAAGAGCCATCTGGGGGGGGATGGGCACTATCAAGATGGCCGCCTCAGGAAGCCTTGGTGTTGAGAGACCGTGGGAGAGAGTGCGCGCGCCTGGTCCTGCTCTCACCGTCGGCTGCTGCCCCCATTCCTTCTGGTTGCCAAATCGCCACCAAAATGGCTTCCCCAGAAAACTCCAGGAAGGACCTGGAGTCTGGCCTGGGCCTAACCTCCCGGGCAGACACTCACCATGTCGGTCAGGCTGCAAAACTCTTCCAGCCTGAGGAGCATCCCCTCGATGGTCTCCTCCACCTCCTTCGCCTGAAAAGAGACAATATCCTGGAGATTAGCAAGTGGTTTCCAGGGAGAAAAACGCCCTTCACTTTTTTTTTTAATTTTTTTTTTAAGCAAACTAAGGATTATCTGCCCAGTTCCCTTCAGACCTCCTTTCCCTTTGCAAAACGTCTCATAGCCTCATTTAAAGTAGTGGTGATCAGGCAGCAATCGTGACACCTGTGGACAGAGGCCTGGCGAAAAGCCACCACGGCCCATCCACTCCAGGCAGCGTTCAAAGGAGAGGAGATAAATAAATATGAGCAGGACTAGAACAAACCTAGCCTTACCATCCCGCTGTTCAGATAAGGAAACTGAGGCTCAGAGAGGACAGGTAACCCTGCTCGAGGGCACACAGCTAGCAAGGGGTGGGGCCAGGATTCCCCGGGAGGTTTGAGTTCACAGCCCCAAAGCCTGCTCTTGACAAACTCTGAGAAATGCCTCCTGGGAAACACGATGGACGGTTCACACAAGATGTAGAAGACGTAGAACGTAAACCTATTCTTGTGACGACACGCAAACAACGTACATGGCTTGACAGAAAGGCCTGGAATGATACAGACCGAAGTGCCCAGAGTCAGGGGATGTACTTACACTAAACAATGATTCAATCTGAAATTCAAATTTAACTGGGTGCCCTGGACTTCACCTCGTAACACTATTAACAGGGTTTACTTAGCCCTGGGGAGCACAAATGGGGAATGGGGTCTGACAAGGGAGACTTGAAGGGTCCCCAACTCGAGGTACTAGGGCTGGGCAGTAACTTAACGAGTGACGTAAGGCAGCCCGCTGGGGCTTGTGGCAATCTGAGGAGCATTTGCCCAAGTCTAGAACAGCCAGCTGCCAGCGGCCATCAGTAGACACGCTCAGCACTCCCAGAGCCTTCCATTTTGCAAGAGAAGCCAGAAATTGTAACTTTAGGGAAAATGTCCCGATTTTTAAATGGTAGCTCAAATTAAAAAAAAAAAAAAAATTTAACACTCCACAGGCCCAGCCAAACATGACCGTGAAAGGATCTGCCAACTTACAAGCCCATTTAAATCCCTCGTGTAAAAATTAGTTTGAACCCTTTTTCCCCTCAAGTATTTACTATTTTCATGACTTAAAAATAGCTGGGGTTTTATTTATTTATTTATTTATTTATTTATTTATTTATTTATTTATTTTTAAAGCTTATTCATTTTTGAGAGACAGAGCGTGAGTGGGGGAGGGGCAGAGAGAGAAGGGGACACAGAATCCGAAGCAGGTTCCAGGCTCCGAGCTGTCCGCACAGAGCCCGATGTAGGGCTCGAACTCGCAAGCTGTGAGATCGCGACCTGAGCCGAAGTCGGACGCTTAACCACCTGAGCCACCTGGGCATTCCAATTGGTATGTATGTATGTATTTATTTATTATTTTAATGTTTATTCACTTTTGAGAGAGCATGAGTGGGAGAGGGACAAAGAGAGAGGGGACACGGAATCCGAAGCAGGCTCCAGGCTCCGAGCTGCCAGCACAGAGCCCGATGCCGGGTTTAAACCCATGAACCGTGAGATCATGACCTAAGCCGAAGTCAGACACTTAACCAAATGAGTCACCCAAGTGCCCCTGTTGTATGTGTTTTTAATTACCAGGCATCTAGGAATAAAGTTCATCTAGAACATGGCTTACCAGGCCAGATCATTCTGTGCCAGGGAAGCGACCCCAGACATTTCTGGGCAGGCCTGGTACCTGCCCCCCCACCCCCGACCTGAAGGCTCCCCTTATCACCCACTCGTCCCCCGAGAGATGTTTATACAGTGCCACAGCCTGCTGCCTGCGGCGGGAGCCGTCGCTACCACAACAGCATAAACGAATGTGCAGAAAAACATCTTTCCGGCTGGAGTAAAAATAGTACCAAGTTGCAATTTTAAACTCTGGAACCTTCATCTCACAGCTGGGACTATTTCTGGGCCTGAACGGGGGAGGCTTGACAGAGAAGGGGACCACAGCAGAGAGAGGACTAAGAGACTCACAGGACGTTCTCTCTGCCCCCCAAAAGGAAGATCGCGGTAAAAAATTGCCCTTAATGCACTAAGAGGGGAAGAAGGAGCCAAGAGAGGCCACAGGGACAGGAGAGAGGCAGGCTGGTCGCTTTCCTTCTGCTGCAGAGGCGAGGGAGAGGGGCACAGAAGGGGGCAGAGGCTCCCTCCAGAGTGCAGGTGTACAAACCCCAGACGCCAGGCCGAATCAAAACCTGCAGAGGGACATGAGAGCCCAGGGCCCGGCTGGATGGGCCGCCTCCTTCTCCAGAGGGGCCCGAAGAGAGGAAGTACATCTCAGCCTATGGCCGAGTGTTCAGGAGGGAGGCCAGTCAGCCCTGGGTTCAGATCCCACCTTCTCGTTTGCCAACCACGTGACCTTAATTGAAGGGCTTACCTTCTGCATTTCGGTTGGCCCACCTGTAAGCCACACCACTCGGCAGGGTTGTTAAGAGGTTAACCTCACGTAATAAAGGTGGTTCAATCGTTTGACAGAGTGCTGACATACAGTAGGTGCATAATAAGTGGCTGCTTTATGTGTCTCTCTCCCTAGATAACAAACGCGGTGGCCAATCGCCATATATGGCTTATTTCATTGGAGGCTCACAAGAACTTTATACAGTAGGTGCTGTCGCTTGCCCCTCTTTCATGGACAGAGAAACAGAGGACCAGAGAGCTCACATCACTTGCTCAAGGTCACATAGCTAATACGTACTGAAGCCAGATCTGACCCTGAGCACTCTCAGTCCAGAGCTGAAGTCTGTAAGTTCCAAGAGGCTCTTTGGAGAGGGGGCAGCGTGTCCCCTTTACGGCCGTCTGTCAGCTGTGGTCTCGACCCCCTCTCCCCCACCTCCCGGTACCAAGGGCAAGTGCCCCAACGCAGGAGAGGGTAGAGAAAGCATTTGGCGACTGGCCAGCTAAGGAGGAACGAGCCCCGAGACGTTCCCAACCAACAGGAAGGAGCTCAGGCTAAGCCAACCCACCACGCCCGCAAATCATTCACGGGACAATTTTCTCTCAAGATAATCCCCTAAGTGGCCTCAGAAGCGAGAGTCCTGCGGGCTGCAGCCCACACGCCTTTTTAACCAGCCCATCAGCAAAATGAATGCCCTCGTCATGCTGTGCAACTCCCTGGGCATAAATCGTCCCCCTCCCAGGGGAAGAAGGGCAAATGGCTCACTCAGAGTGACATTCAGGGCACCGCCGGTGGGGACAGCAGGTGGGCATTGATAACACGCGGGAATCATGGCCTCTGCTTCTTCCTTACGTAAGTCTCCCAAGATGCCAATCGGAGCCTCCCAGCGGGGCAAGGCCCCAAACCCAAAGTGGGGCTGGCTTCCCGCCCGTGAGTGACGGGCGCAAAACCCCACAAACAGACCCCCCGCCGTGGTCTTCTCCAACTCGGCGGAGGCGCCACTGGCCCGTTGCTCAGGCCGAACACCTGAGAGCATCCTCGAGGTCGTCCTTTCTCGGCCCACCCCGTCCACTGTGTGTGCAAATCCTCTCTGCTCCGCCTCCGGAATGTGGCCCAAATCCGACCGCTTCTGTCCACCCCTCGCGCCACCGCCCTGGCACAGGGCGCTGTCCTCTCCCACCGGTCCCTGCTTCCTCTCTGGCCCCCCTTCGGTCTCCTCCCCCGAAAGACCCCGTCAGAACCTGAGCCCTCCCCCGCCGCCGGTGGGGATGGGACACGGGGCAGCGGCTCCGGAAACCAGTCCGGCGCTCTTTCAAAACGTTACACGCAGAGTTGCCCTACGACCCCGCAAGAAAGCCAAGAGAACGGAAATCATGGTGTTCTTACAAAAACTTGGGAGGTATTCACGACAGCCAAAAGGTGGAAATGACTCAAGGCCCGTCAAGTGATGAATGGACAATCAAGACGGGCCATAGCCACGCTACAGAGTATTACGCGGTACTGAAAAGGAATGCCAGCCCGACACCTGCTACAACACGGACGGTCCTCGAAAACATTGAAAGAGGCCACACACAAAGGCCAGGTACTACGTGATTCCTTTTCTGGGCAGTGTTTGCAAGAAGCAAACGCACAGAGACCGAAAGGAGATCACGGGCTGGGGTGGGGGGTAGGGAGGGAGAAGGAGAGTGCTAATGGTCATGGGGTTTCTTGGCGGGGGCAGGGGGGACTGCTGTGGAATGAGGTCACGGCGATGTTTGCACAACACAGTGAACTTATGAAGAACCACTGAATGTACGCTTCAAAACGGTAATTTTTTTACATTACGTGAATTACAGCTTAATTAAAAAGCAGGACTCCTCTCCTGCCCCCCCCCCTCCCTCAGCAAACACCTAATGGAGGCCTCGTTAGCCCTACGCCACCTGGACCCTCCATCTGTTCTCCGACCTCGCCGCCTACAGCCCGCTCCCCACCAGCCACACCAACCGCGTCGTCACTCCGGGGCCTTCGCGCCCGCTGCTCCCATCACGGACAAAGCTCACCGCGCACCTCCTCCCAGCCTCGGCTCAAACGTCTCTCCTCATCGAGGCCTTCCCTGGCCCTGCAGCCTCCCCCGCTCCCTGTCCCGCACCAACTTCTTTCTGGCTTCAGCCTCCATCCCTGTCTAACATCTTACATGTTTCACCTGTCCTGTCCTCTTCTGCCACCAGAATGAAAGCTCCAGGGGTCTTAGTGCCTCTCACTCACCGCCGCATCCCCAGGGCCCAGGGCGATGCCTGGCACATAGCAGGTGCTTACGCTTCTGAAGATGCCCCCCTCATTCCCTCCCATCTGCATACCTTTGGGCAATCGGACTCCGCCCCCAAATCTGGCCTGGCCCTGTGACTTGCCTTGGCCAACAGAATGGGTGGAAACCGCTCTTTGTGACATCCGGCTCTAGCCTCAAGAGACCCGGCGGCATCTGAGTCACCCTCTTGGAGGACAACAGCCGTGTGAAGAAATCCAGGCAACGCGGCTGGAGAGGCTGTAGGACACGAAGGGCCAAGTGGAGGAGAACCGAGGCGCCCCAGGCAGCACCAACCGCCCGACGTGAGCGAGGCCACGTTGCAGCGCAGCAAACCCTCCAGCCGAACGCAGCCCCGTGACTCGGCCCGGCCGGTGCCGTGGAGCAGACCCGCAAAACCGCGCATCCCGCACCATCATACGGTAGTTGTTTTCAGCCACTAAGATTTGGGGTAGTTTGTTACCTGGCACTTGGTGACCAATACGGTGCCCAGGGCGTATTTGTTGCAGGAAAGGAAAGGGGGAGGGAGGGAGGGAAAATGAGCAAGGGAAGGAGGAAGAAATATGCCCTCCTGGAGGAGCTGTAGCCTGAGAAGAGCAGCCTAGACCACTCTTCGGTCCCACCCTGGCATGTCATGCTGTGTGGTCTTAACTACACCCCGACCATCTCTGTGCCCCGGTTTCCCATTTGAAAATCGGGAGAAAACGAGCCTCAGACTCTGTCTCAAGATGGAAGCAGAGGAGAGTCCGCTAAGTAATTTCCCTGGGTTACTCTCGGTGAGGGGCCAGACCCATACAAAGGACAGTTGTAGCTGGGACCCAACCAGGGTCTCCACACTCAAATGGAATGGACACAAGTGAGGCAGGAAACGAACACACCACACGGGAACATGTTTTCTGCACGCTGTTGACTTTCCGTTTCTCACTTTTCCAAGAGACCTTCTACTTTTCTCTAAGAACCACAGCGGCACAAGCAGGATAACGAATGGAAGTTAATACTCAGCTTCCCGCCAGAGAGACAACAGGGAGAGGTGGGGACTGTGGCCAACAGGAGGCCCCTTCTCCATCGGATGAGGGCGGCTGCTACTTGACCCCAGCAGAGTGAGCCAGGTGGAAACGTGCCAACCCGGTTTTGTTCAAGACAGACAGTGCTCCAGGAGTTGGCGCAAACCAGTTTGAAAATTCAAAACTAACGCCCCAAATTAAAACACACTACGATGGCCAAACAAACCTGTCTGCAGGCTGAATGTGACCTTCACACCTCTGGCCTATTTGTATCTTTAAAACAAGCACATATGGGGGCACCTGGGCGGCTCGGTCAGTCGAGTGTCCAACTTCGGCTCGGGTCATGATCTCGCGGTTCGTGGGTTCGAGCCCCGCGTCGGGCTCTGTGCTGACAGCTCGGAGCCTGGAGCCTGCTTGGGAGTCTGTGTCTCCCTCTCTCCATGCTCCTCCCCCACTCACAGTCTGTCTCTCCCTCTCTAATAAATAAACATTGAAAAAAATGTTAAGCCATTAAATTGTACACTTTAATTGTATGACTTGTATATGGCATATGAATTCTATCACAATAATGCTGTTTACACACACACACACACACACACACACGGAAATCCTAGGAACCACAAGGTCCTCTCAGCCAGGCCACGGACAGGGCCACTGAAGACCTATACCTTCTGCAGCAACACTTTTAGAGAAGCCAGACATTGGATTTTTTATGAGAAGACTCCCACTTTTTAGAACGTGGCGACTACCTGCCGTCCAGAGGACACCCACGGGCAGCCCCGCCGAGTTCCAGGTGGGTTTTTCGCCTTTTGCCGACACCAAGAGCCGCTGCCTGCCCCCGCCCCCGCCCCCCCGGCTTCCTCCGAGGTCCCCGAGTACACGGTGGGGGTGAACATGAAGAGGCCCGAGGACTGTGGGGCCTGCCTTCACCCTGGGCACGCAAGTAGGAATGTCACGTCTTCTCCAGAAGCGGTCACGGGGGCCCCTTCGGATGACAGCGGAGTAAAGGTCTTTCCAAGGTGGCTGTCCGCCCCTCCACCAGCCTGACCGGAGGGAGAAAGAGCAGCCTCAACCCTGTGCACAGAATGGGCGGGCGAGGGGGAAGGGAGCGGGGGCCTGCTGCGGGGGGGTGGGGGGGAAGCCCAGGGAGGAGCAGACGAAGGGGTTCTCCAGGCGGCGCTGGTGGGACCTGCAAACCAGGAAGGACCCCCCCCCCGGTATTTATCCTACAGACATGTTGGCACAAATGCAAAAGGAGTACAGAGATTCCTCCTGCAACAGACTTTGTGAGAATAAAAGGATGCACGTAACCCAAATGCCCATCTATAGAAGAATGGCTGCCTGAATTGTAATCCAGACTGCGATTCTGTTTAGCAGCTAAAAATAATCGGGCAGCTCTCTACGTACTCATACGGAAAGATCTCCAAGACATATTGAGTGAAAAAAGCAGGATGCACAAATGGGAGGTAACAGGTGGGGATGGGAGAGGACCCGTCATGCTGGAAGGGGACAGAGACAGGAACAGAGCTGGGTAGGACGGGGTTCTGTGCCACTCCACGGCCACTGGGACCTGTGGATTTTGTGACATGTTCCTATACTTTTATTAATTTTTTTATAGTTTATTTTTGAGAGAGAGAGACAGAGCGTAAGCAGGGGAGGGGCAGAGAGAGAGAGGGAGACAGAATCCGAAGCAGGCTCCAGGCTCTGAGCTGTCAGCACAGAGCCCGACGTGGGGCTCGAACCCATGAACCATGAGATCCCGACCTGAGCCGAGACCAAGAGTTGGATGCTTAACTGACTGAGCCATCCACGCGCCCCACAAAACTTATTTTAAAAGCAAAACTGGGCACATTTCGCTAACAGTGCAGAGCCTGCTTGGGATACTCTCTCTCTCTCTCTCAAAAGAAATAAACTTACAAAAAAAAAAAGAAAAAGAAAAACCAACTCCAATTCATTTTTTTAATTTTTTTATTTTTTGTTAAATGTTTATTTATTTTTGACACAGAGAGAGAGAGAGACAGAGCATGATGGGGGAGGGACGGAGAGAGAGGGAGACACAGAATCCGAAGCAGGCTCCAGGCTCCGAGCTGTCAGCGCACAACCCGACGCAGGGCTTGAACTCACAGACCGCGAGATCATGACCTGAGCCGAAGTCAGACGCTTAACCGACTGAGCCACCCAGGCGCCCTTCCAATTCATTTTAAAAGACCCCACAGGCCAAATTTCCACCACACCTGCACCAAGGGATAATTTCAGGACGCAAGACAGTGTAAGGGGAACCGGTGGTTCCTTTGGACCCCGGGCTCAGAAACTGTGTTTTGCAAAGCAAAAAGTACCATCGAGGGCTGGCCTCACGTACGCAGGTCAGGAAGTTAACCCCGGATTTCTCGGCCTACAGGAGGCCGCGCTGGGGAGTGAGAACTTGTGACCTTCGGCACAAGTGGAGGCGAAAGGCTGAAATCCCCACAGCCGGACACTGTAGAGAAGCGAGTGTGCGACCCGCTCTGTCCCCACGGACAGAAGTGTCCCCCGCGTATTCTCCCTCCCAGCACCTGGCACGACGTCTGCCCCCAGTACCTGCTCCATAAACATCTGCAGAATGAGGAAGTGAGCAATCGTAGCTGACGTTCCCAGCCTGCTAACTACGGGCCAGACCCCGCACCAAGCGTTTCCTGCAGCTCACCTCATCCGACCGTCCAGCACCGCGGGAGATGAGCAGACAAGGCAGGAAGGGGCCCCGAGCACAGGGTCGAGATCCGACCCCACACCTCGTGGCTTCAGGGCCCAGTTCCCCCCCACCCCCAACCTGAGCAGGAGGACGAGGGGAGTCCGCACCTCTATAAAGGATGTTTCTTTAACTGATACGTACGAAGTCACTCAGTGCCTCTGGACAAAGCAGCAGGCAGGACAGACAGGGTCCCTCAGGGGGCTGCGGCTGGACACAGGGCATTCATTCACAAAAGAGAGGAGCTGTGTGGGCCCTACCGGGTTGGCCACCGGAATCACCAGGGGAGTGTTGACCAGGCCAGGCCCCCAGGCCCGGGCCTTGCTCGCAGGTGCCCCTACAATCAGCGATTTTCCAACACACCAATCCATCCAGGTCACTCCGGGCTTAAAACTCTGCTGGAGAGCTTTTCGAATCCCCGTGGGCAGGGGGCACCCACACCAGTGACATTAGAATACCTGGGTCGGCGGGCAGGGGTGGCAGAGGCTGCAGGCATCAGAATCTTTTCTGGAAGATCCCCCGATGACCCCGACCTTTGGCAAAGTCTGGGGACCCCGCGCTCCAACAGAGCTCTCAGCCTTCGCTGCGCCCCACCCAACCCCTGGTGGCCGCTCCAACTTCATTTACAGAGGCTCCAACGCCTATTTAGAGAGGTGTGAAATACGTGTCTTCGCCTTTTAAGCTGTTACACGCACACGCACACCTCCGTGCACCTGGCCTCACTCCTGCCTGAGTCTCCCGTGCAGAGCTGACTCGCTCCGCAGCCGGGACCTGTCCACTGGGCACAAGCATCGCCGTCCACCAGCCTGTGCGACAGCACTGAGGTCATTCCCAATCTTTGGGAACCTCTCTGTCTTCAAGCTTCTCGGCTGGTGCGGAGGGAACCTTTAGCCAAGGCTCTGGGCTGACCCAGGGATGGCTCCTTCCACCGCTGGGCAGCTCCGCGGGGAGAAAGGCAGGAACTTCTTTCCGAGAAACACGCTCCCGCCGTGGCCTGGGCTCCTCACACCCCGGAAGGTTCTGATTCAGGGAATGCGGCCAGCTCAGTCCACGTCCACTTGGACAGCCACGTCTGTGGTCTCCCTGCGGCCCTTCCAGCACCTTCCAGCCCTGCAGCCGTGAGTGTGAAAATCGGATCATGTCTTTCCTCTGCTCATGGCCAACTCACCCCCGCTCGTGGCCAGGACCCCGGAATCAAATCCAGAGTCCTCCCCGTGGCCCTAGGTCCCGGTCTAGTCCTGCCCACTCCTGCCCTTGGCCGCTGAGGTCCACCCACGTGAGCACCTCTCTGTTTCTCATGTTTCCCCCTCGGGCCATGCCCCTGCCGCTGGAACTTGGCCTGGCTGTTCCTTCCACCCCCCCCCCCCCCCGCTGTCTCCTTCACGGCACTGATCACCATGTAGTTGTTCCGCTTGGTGGTTACTGGTCTGCTCATCTCCCTGACCGCACCCCCAGTCCTTGAGGGCAGGCACCCCCTGCGCCCCACAGGCCTCTCCGCGGGACCCAGCACAGTGCCTGGCACACAGCAGCTTCGCCATAAGGATCCGAGGAGTAAACGAATACAGAACTACATCTGGAGACAGGGCATCTGAACATCCCAAACCTGAAAGCCGAAAGCAAGCCAGCAGCTCACGAGGACGGGACACGCGGTGCGTGCAGGTTGGACATAACGAGTATCCTCTGCTCTCGCCACGAAGCAGCCTCTTGTACGTTTTTCAAGAAACTCAAGGCATCTTTGGCTAGTTTATGTTTTTCTTTAGTCGAAACACATGGCTGGGAGAAGCTCTTCTGTTTCCTCCCCATACGACGACAGCAAAATCGAAAGTCCAAGCACAAGGGTAAATGGTAACGGATGCTGGCTTCAGTACAGGAATACAGGGAGGAGTTGGGGGCGGGGGGGACGCCCGGGTGGCTCAGTCAGTTGAATGTCCGACTCTTGATTTCAGCTCAGCTCATGATCCCAAGACTGTGGGGTCGAGCCCAAGGTCACAGGATTGAGCCCTGCATCGGGCTCTGTGCTAACAGCACAGAACCTGCTTGGTATTCTCCCCCCACTCTCAAAATACATAAATCATCATTTACAAAAATTTTGTTTTAAATAGGGAGGAGTGGAGACTATGACAAGGGGGGCCCAAACTCAGAAACATAGACCTAGATTTACCAGATCAGCTAATATTTTTTTTTATTTTTAAATGTTTATTTATTTTTGAGAGAGAGAGAGAGAACGCGTGCAAGTGGGGGAGGGGCAGAGAGAGAGGGAGACACAGAACCGGAAGCAGGCTCCAGGCTCTGAGCTGTCAGCACAGAGCCCTACACAGAGCTTAAACTCATGAGCTGTGAGATCATGACCTGAGCTGAAGTCAGACACTTAACCAACTGGGCCCCTTATTTTATTTTTTAACGTAAGCTCTATGCCCAATGTGGGGCTTGAACTCATGACCCCAAGGTCAAGAGTCACATGCTCTATCGACTAAGGGGTGCCTGACTGGCTCAGTCGGTAGAACATATGATTCTTGATCTTGCGGTCGTGAGTTCAAGCCCCATGTTGGGTGTAGAGCTTACTTTAAAAAAAAAAGAACAGGGGCGCCTCGGTGGCTCAGTCGGTTGAGCGTCCGACCTCAGCTCAGGTCACGATCTCGCGGTCCGTGAGTTCGAGCCCCACGTCGGGCTCTGGGCTGATCGCTCAGAGCCTGGAGCCTGCTTCCCATTCTGTGTCTCCCTCTCTCTCTGCCCCGCTCCCGCTCATGCTCTGTCTCTCTCTGTCTCAAAAATAAATGAAAAAACGTTAAAAAAAAAAAAAAAGAACAGATTGATGTTTTAAATAAACAAGAAACTCAGAATTTTTCATGAAAATTCTCTATTTAAACAACCCCATGTGGACTGATCCAATCACATCAGTGTTGGATTCGACCCCTGGGCCTCGAGTTTGCAAACCCTGATCTAATCCACCTGTGGTTAAAAGACCCAAATGTTTTGTCCCCTGTCATCCTCTGCTCACTCAAGCAAAGCCCCTGGGCATGAGAAAGTGCTGGCTTGACTTCCTTCCATCTAGGCCATGAACCTCATCTGCGGGCCAAGCCCATCCTATGTCCCAACACAGGTACCAAACAGGATTCTGAAAGAGCCTGGCCAGGAAGTCATCCGTGGCTGGCTATCGGCACCCAGCCTTTCGAGAGGGCCCTGAGCTCCCTCCCCCCATAAGCCAGAGGGCACCCAAGAGGCGAACACCTCGCCCTGCCATCGTGGAGCAGCTTCTGGAGGCCACCCTGGCACCTCCCCCGAAGAGGAAGTTCAAACCAGAAAAAGAAAGTAAGACACAAAAAACCGGGCTGAACAGAATACCCCAAAGGCGCCGGAAACAGTAAAACACTCACCTGCCAACCAGCGTCAACACGCCTCCGCCCTGGAGCAGCTCCTTGATCCCGGCAGACAGAGCACGGTGCGGGCTCGGCTTCCGCCCTCCTCGCCGGCTGCACCTCCCTCTGCTCCCCCGCCACCTGCCCTTCTGCCCGAGGCGCACCCTGCTTCGTTCCACCCCAGGGCCTTTGCAAGTTTTGTTCCCTCTGCCTGGGATGCTTTTCTCCCCTTTGCCTGGCCAACTCCTATCCACACTTCAGGGCTCAGCCTAAAATGTCGCTGCCTCAAGGAAGCCCTCCCTGACTGCACCCCCAACAGAGTCAGGTCCCTGTGCTTCCTCTTCCCTGCACATTCACAGGTCCCAGCTTCCTCAGACAGACCTTCCCCACCCCTCGTCTCCCCGACTCACGCAGATGCCCTCTACCTCACCACCCCATCTAGAGGGGTTGTGCGTTATGTGTCTGTCGTCTGCCAGTGTCCTGAAGGCAGGGCCCCTGCGTCTTTCACTGCTCTCCCCCGCTCCTGGGCCCCGCCGTCCAGTCCTGTTCCCAAACCGGACCTCCCTTTTCCAGATTGCTCACTGGCCCATCTGCAGACAGCCTCAGCGGGGGAGCTGCCAGTGGGTTGAGCCTTAACCAGAGGCTGCAAGTGACTGTGCTCTGGCAGTTTCTGCTGCTTCTGGTAAATAAAGTTCAGCAAGCACTCTAAGTGGGTTTATTGCCGCTGGAGCTGCAGGGAGTTGGGCTGTTCATTACATCCCTTACAAACGAGCGTGAGCCAGCCCGTGTCTGAGTTAAAGAGAGCCCTGAGTGAGAAAATGAAGTTAACGCATGCAGTTTCTCTCGAAGGCTGTCCCTAATAGAGACAAAATGAAGCTGAGGTCTAGCCGCTGGGCACGACATCTCTCTGCTGAGAGCAAGGGAGAGAAGGAACGAGGACGACGCTCAGGCTTCTTACACCAGTGAAAACCCGGAGACAACCCAAATGCCCATTCCTGGGGGCACGGTTCATAAGTTACGGTACCTCCACGGGACGTCACTTATTCCGTGTGGGTCTCAGTTTTCCCAGCTATGAAATCAACCAAACAAGGGGCGCCTGGGTGGCTCCAACGGTTGAGCGTCCGACTTCGGCTCAGGCCGTGACCTCACAGCTCGGGAGTTCGAGCCCCGCGTCGGGCTCTGTGCTGACAGCTCGGAGCCTGGAGCCTGCTTCACATTCTGTATCTCCCTCTCTCTCTGCCCCTCTGCCACTTGTGCTTTCTCTCTCTCTCTCTCTCTCTCTCTCTCTCTCTCTCTCTCTCTCTCTCAAAAATAAACATTAAAAAAAATTTTTTTTTTTAATTAACCAAGCAACCTCCTAGCCCTGGGTCACTGCCAGGAGCAACGACACAGTCTGTGAACAGGGTCCGGCACGCTGCTAGCACATGGCATGGGCCCAGGAAATAGGAGTAATTATCATTTACTTGTGGGGTACGGGGAAGCCAAAGAACGATGGAGCATAGTCTCCAACATGGAGGCCGCCGGCCTCACATGACTATTGAACACTCACAACGTGGCCGGTCCCAACTGAGATATGTTGTAAGTTCAATATAAAAGCCTGATTTTGAACACCTAGCACCAAAAAAAAAAAAAAAAAAAAAAAAAAGAACGTAAAAATCTCAGTAAGATTTTTACATGGTCATTGTTTACATGTTGGAGTGATTGATATTTTGGAGGAACTGTTACTTTAAATATATTGAGACTACTTTCACCTGTTTCTTTTTCTTTTTTTTTTTTTCTTTTTTTTTTTTTGTGGCTCCCAGAATATTTAAAATTACAGGAGTGGCTCATATTTGTGGCTCAGATTATATTTCTATTGGACAGCTCTTACGGATACATTCAGACATGAAAATATGTCCATGCGATTTTGTAAAATTGAGATGTAAGTCACATACCATAAAAGTCACCCTCTACGAGCACACAGGTCTGTGGTTTTCAGTATATTCACAAAGTTGGGCAGCCACCACCACTAATTCCAGAACATTTTCGTCACCCCAAAAAGCCCTGTACTTTATCACCAGCAGTCACTCCCCACTTGTCCATGCTATTTTGAGTGGGGGGAAAAAAAGCCACTTGGAGAACGGTATTACTAGGTCAAGCAGAGTTTTATAAAAACGAATACCTAGTATTATTGATACATGCACACCCGCACTGGCAAATGCATTTTCTAAGCGTTTGGTCGGGGTGAGGTACAACACCACACGGCTAGTGATGGTTATCTCGGGGACCCGGAGTCGGGGCGCAGAGAGCAGGAAGAGGGGTGCTCCCTCTGTATCTGATGTATTTCTGTCCTGCTTCTGAGATTTAAAAAGAGAATGAGTTGAATTGAACCCTTAAATAACTCCTGGTGCACTTGGGTAAATAACTTTCACGGCACTGTTAACAGACTGGCTTCGGCTGGAAGATGAAGGGCCTAGTTTCAGATCTACTTTTTATTCTGTGCTTTTAAAATAGAAAGTACAGATAGAGACGAGGTATTTTCCCTCTTAGCAACAGCAGGACCGAGGAGGCCTGGTACTTCCCCGCACAGACGCAGGCTGCCCGCCTCCTCCCGGGCCACTGGCACCCGGCTCTGAGCGCAGCGGGCCGAGCGCTCGGCCGGGGGCAGGACCGGGGGCGGGGGGCGGCCTCCCCAGAGCCCGGCCGATGCTGGGGGCCCGGGTCCGGATGCGAGGCGACTCTGGGCCCCCGGGGGGCCTTGTGGCCGAAAGAGGGAGAGGCCAGACCTGCCGCGCATCTCTGGGTGGCGCCAGGCAGTCATCTCTCCGCAAGGCGGGGATCCTCGGGCCCTTGCGCTGGGCGCGCGAGGATGCTGCGGGGACGCCGAGGGTTCGGGTTCGGGTCCCCGCGCGCCGGAGGCCGCACCCACCCTCTCCTCCCCCGGGGTGCCAGGGCGTAGACCGCCGCCCCTCCCCCGACCCACCTCCCCTACCTCCAGCCCCCGCTCCCTACCTCGGCCGCGGGCTCGGGGGTCAGGAAGAGCGCGAGCTCGCGCGCCCCGCTGCGCACGGGCTCCGGCCGGTCGGCGTCCAGGAGCAGCATCAGGAGAGCGGCGGGGTCCAGCTGGCGGAGGCTGCCCGAGAGCCGGTGGCCGGGTCCCGGCCTCGGAGCCCCGCCCCCGACCGGCTGCATGCCCCGCGGCCCGCCTGGAGGAGGCGGGGCAGGTGCGCACCCGGACGCGGCCCGCGCCTCCCCGAGCACCGGACCGAGGGGGGCAGCGCCACCCAGTGGCGCGCGGCGCTCACTGCGCCCGGCCCTCGCACCACCTGGTAAAGCCGAGCTTCTCAACCTCGCTTGCGTATTGTCATCACCTGGGACTCTTCAAACTTCCAAAGTCCGGCCCAGCACGCGGTCCCTGAGGTTGGGACCTGAGCACCAGCATTTTTTGAAGTTCGCCTGGGGATTCCTACAGACGGCGGAGTTTGAGAACCGCCAGTATAGACCACCCCTTTTCATTGGAATCCGGGCGGAGCCGTGTCTCCCAGCCCCCACGGCACTTTAGAATGCCCTGGGGAGCTTTCAAAAGCCCGGAAGCCAGGCCTCACCCCGGCGGATTCAGCCGGAATCCCTGGGGGTGGGGCTTGGGCATCAGTAGTTTTTTAAAGCTCCCGGGGTGTTTCCAGCAACCAGGATAGAGAACGGGGTCCTTTCGTTTAAAGACCAAAGTCCCCGCCCCCAGGGCCGTCCTAATTCCAGCATCTTGTTTGCGCCCGGCGGAGAGATCTGGAAATTAGAGAAGCCGGTTGTAGCGGTCCTTTTCCTCGCTGGGGCAGCTTGTAGAATAAACTCCCCAGGGAATCCTTAAGCTCACTGTTTGCCCCCCCCCCCCCAATACACACACCCCTGGGAGGCTTGTCGAGACCCTCTAGAGGCCGAAGAGGGCGGGGTGCATCCTCCCAAAGCAATGCTAATAAGGAAAATCCTAAAAATGGGGAAGAGGTCCAGGGAAGTCTAGAAATATAATTTTTCCTATGACGTCTTTTTTTTCTTTTAATGTCACATTCGTTTAACAAAATCAAGCTGGGCTTAGGGGTGTAAAATGTACGCAACGTCCCTCCTCCCTCGCCCCCCTCCCGGCCCGTGGAATCTATAGTTTACGTGACCACCTGGGTAGGGGGCATAACATGTCCTCCATCTGTCTTTGGGGAATTCCGTCACTTCCACGCCTGCCCCCCGCTCATTGCTCCACACCCCTGCCCAAACATTCAGACCTGCAGGTCAGAGTCGCATTCTGGAAAAATCTTGGCAAAGATTCGGGCCACAGGTGGTTAGTTACGGGATTGGATAGGAACCCACAGAACCTGAACTTGGCTATTCATTACTGCCCTGATTTCCCCCGCGCTCAGAGCCCTTCAGTTCATCACACAGACACGCAGGAACCAAGCTCAGACCCTCACTGCTGCAGGCGGGCTGGCTGGGGGCCCTCCCTCTGAAAAGCCGAGAACTGGCTTCAGACTAGCCGAGGAGACCTGGGCACAGCAGAAGTCCCCTGATGAATGAGATTCACAAACATAATGCTAAGAAGAAGAAAAAAAAAAAAAAAGAAAGAAAGACAAGTTGCAGAAGGCACACTTAGGGCACACTGCCATTACCATAAAGTTTTAAAAACATGCAAAACCACACTCTGTATTGTGTATGGATACAGACATACTGAGCAAGAGTATAAAACTGTGCATGGGGACCGGGCAGGCCACGTTCAGGGAAGTAGTTACAGGGGGATTGAGATGGCCAACCCAGGAGGGTTATGAACAGGGTTTCATGGTATTTATAGTGTTTTATTTCTTCTGCTGATGTTTGTTGCAACACTTAAACCTATTGAATGCCCAAAATGACTCATCAAAAGTAAAAGGAATAAACAAAAAAGGCTGGGATATTATCTAAAAGTGCAGATTACCCAGCACCTCCCCCCACCCCCGCCCCGGCTTTCCCGGGGGAGATGGGGTGTCTGGGGAAGGATCCATACCCTGGGCTGAGTTGGGTAGCCAACAGTCACTTTGTTTTCAGTCTTTTTTTTTTTTTTTTTTTTCTCCCTAAATGTGTGATTATGCCTTAGAAACATTGTGCTACAAATACAGATGCCCGGAGCCCTCCCCCAACTTGCTGAATCAGAATCTTTGGGGGGCTGAACATCTGCATTGTGACAGCTGTACCAAAGTCGGAGAATGACCCCCATTTAGGGGCTCCCCCTTGCCACAGGCATTTACCCAGGGATCCCCCCATGGGAGGCCAAATCAATGGTTTTCAACAAAGGGGATTGAAGGTGTAAAAATCTCCTAGCCTCTCAGTGGCGCTTGGCTATGTCCCAATGCCCTGTCCCCGGTCCTTAGCTCTTGGGGAGACCCTGGGGCAGAGGCAGCAAGCCTGAGGCCTGGCATGCAGCCTGCCAGGGCCGCACCCTGCCCAAACCAGTTTGAACCAGCCGCAGGGATGGAGCTGTGGAGCGTCCCCACGAGCTCCCTCTGGCGCCCAAGCCGGGCTCAGCTGCCGCTCTGGTCTCCTGCGTGGAGTCCTCTGCGGGTGCAGGCGGCCGGCCCCAGCCCGGCCTGAGGGTGGGGGCGCCAGTGGCTGGCAGGCTGGCAAGGCCCCCCGGAGCCCTAAAACGAGTGCCTGGCTGGGCCTCAAGGTCACACGCCCTTCCACCCCCCACCCCCATCTGGCTTCACCTCCAGCTACAAAATGGTTGCCTGTCTGTGTCTTTTCAAGGTCAACGCCAGCCCAGGCCTCAGGCATACGAGGTTCTAGATTAGCAATGGTTCCCAAGCTTGGCTGCACATTGGAAACACCTGAGAAGCTTGCGGAACATACTGATGCCCGGCCCCCGCCCCAGAGATTGGGATTTAATTGGTATGGGGTGTGGCCGTGGTTTGGGGAGGTTTAAAAGATCCCCCAGGGAATATCATCTGTTCCTTTCCAGTGCGTGCTTAACTCTGTGGGCGCCGGTGACCCTGGGGTCCCTTGGCACCCACCACTGTCCTCACTGCTGCTGCGTCCTCGGCACTTACCATGTGCCAGGCGCTGTTCACATAGGTGGCCTCATTGAATCTCTGCCACATCCCGTGAGGTAGGCGGCCCCTGCTGCGATGCCCATTGTACAGATGAAGAGACTGTGACCAAGAGAGACAGATTCATCCGCTGGCCCAGGACAATAACTAGTACAGGCAAGAGCCAGGATTTACACTTGGACAATCTGATTCCAGGACCCAACTCCTCACCGGCCACTCACACCAAATACTCTGCCTCCAGCGAGACAACCCCTCTTGGTTCCTGCTCCAGCCTCCCCCGTCTAACCTGGCCCGTTAGGAAAGCCCTGCCCTGCCCTGCCCCTGTGCCAGCCCGCCTTCTTCGCTGTCCTCCTGGAGCACATTCTAGTCATCTCCCTTCTTGCTCGTAAACCTTCACGGGGTCCCCAGTGCCCACCGCGTGAAGTTCAAAGACCATACCCCTGGCCCTACCTCGCCAACCTGTTTTCGCGGCTTTTCTCTCTAAGCTCTAAATTACAGATGGGAACCCACGGAGCAGGGCCAGGCCTCGGGTGAGGCCAGAGAGGCATGTGGGACAAACTATCCAGGGACAGCAGCAAGCGAGGGTCTCCTCACAAGGTGTGCCCTGGGCTTACCTGAGTCCTGGCCCCGGCCATACAGCCTGCTGCGTGCGTCCCTCCCCAGATTCCTACGTTGAACCTCGCCCCCCCCCCCCAGTTTGGGGGGTGGGGGGGCCTCCGGGAGGTGATCAGGTTATAAGAGTGGAACCCTTGTAAATGGAATTAGCGTCCTTCTACCCCAGAGGGCTCCCTTGCCCCTTCCACCGCATGAGGACGCCCTGACAAGTTGACGGTCCACAACCAGGAAGCGGGCTCTCACCAGAGCCGATTTTGGATTTTCCAGCCTCCAGAACCGTGAGAAGTAAGAGCTTTTGTTCTAGCGGCCTGAATGGACAGAGACATCTACAAACGTATTTGTTTTGGATAACATTATGTTTAAGTATCTATATCTTTTTTTTTTTAACATTTTTTAAATGTTTATTTTTGAGAGACAGAGAGAGAGAGAGAGAAAGAGAGAGAGAGAGCATGAGTGGCGGAGGGGCAGAGAGAGAGGGAGACACAGAATCTGAAGCAGGCTCCAGGCTCCGAGCTGTCAGCGGGGCTCGAACCCACGAACTGTGAGATCGTGACCCGAGCCGAAGTCGGACGCTCAACCGACTGAGCCCCCCAGGCGCCCCTCTATATCTTTTAACGTGATAGCCTTCTACGGTTCATGTGGACACTCAGACTCAGTGGCTTCTCTTGGAAAGAAAGGAAAGATTAGGGAACCATGAGCCGGCACTGTGGCATGGCCATACTTGGCCAGTGAAGGACCTGTCCCGGTTTGCCAGTCTTCCACACTGGGCCCCAGTCTTGTACTGACCTGTTGGTCCCTGAAGGTGTCCAGGTTCCTGAGCCCAGGGACCCCTGAACGTGTCACATATCTGCCAGGCCCCCCGTCTGTGTCCAGCATTTCCCGTCTGCAATGCCCTAGCTGGGGCACCTGCCCCTGACCGCCACCCCCGCCTTCCGCCAGCCTTCAAGGGCCCTTCTTCTGCCCCTCAAGCACATGTGCCCTGTAAGCTCGCCTTCTGATACCTTCTCCCTTCTGCGACAGCAAGTTCCTGGAGGACAGAGAATATGTCTGATGCATTTGTTGTTGTTGTTGTTGTTGTTGTTGTGGGTGTTGTGGGTGTTCAGCCGACTGCCTTTGCACACAGGAAGTCCTCAGTAAACACATCTATCTAAAATTTGAAGTCGCTCTCCTGCTTCACGTCTGTTTCCCCGCTAGCAAAATAATTTAGCACCCATCTTCAAAGAAGCACAGCGAGGGGCGCCTGGGTGGCTCAGTGGGTTAAGTGTCCGAGACTTCGACTCAGGTCATGATCTCACAGTTCGTGGGTTCAAGCCCCATGCCGGGCTCTGTGCCGACAGCTCGGAGCCTGGAGCCTGCTTCGCATTCTGTGTCTCCCTCTCTCTCTCTGCCCCTCCCCTGCTCACACTCTGTCTCTCAAAAATAAATAAACATAAAAAAAAAAGCACAGTGAAAAGCCAGGTTTTGAAATTCTCACACTGCAGTGGCAGGAAATAGCAACAACACATTCCCCTTCTTTCTCGGCAAAGGACAGCTTCTGGAAAATTCTCTGCAGTAATTCGATTTTTTTTTTTTTCCTACCTCCTTCCCTTCCCGAACAGAGCTACACAAAGGGTCTCAGAGCTTTGGAGGCAAGGGTCAAGGTTCAAACTGCTCTGTGCATGCCAACACTTAGCTGTACAGCGAGAGCCACCCTGGATTTGAGATGTAAGAGGAGAATCACGGGTTGCTGCTGAGATGTGGGTCCTGGGTTGTTTTCTCTGCCTCCATCTAAACAGGCGTGGGGCGGCGAGGGCACAAAGAAGCTGCCAGACGTGAGGAGATCTGCCGAGCCGGCCTTGGGTCAGTGAGGGCTGAGCTTAGTGCTTCCTGTCACTTCTCATCCAGGGCTCACAGCTGCCCGGGACCGGCCGGGTCCACCGCCCGATGCTAGGGCGCTGGGGGCCACCGGGTTTCAGAACGAGGTATTGGTGGGTTTCAGGATGCTAACACAGAGCACGCCCGACATCTCAGGGCGACTCCCGGGCACGCGAGGGCAGCACCCCATTATCACACTGGACATGTCTCAGCAACACGTGTGAACGTTCACCTCAGGCGAGTGGATATGGATAAGGCCTTACATAAACCTCAGGTCAATTCAGCCCAGGTTCTGCTGGCCAATGTGTCTGCTGCCCTCATCGGGGTGGGGCGTCGGGAAAGCCGATGGTTTTTAGAGTTTCCTGAGTTGCCAAATCAAAAAAAACCAAAAACCAAAAAAAAAAAAAAAAGGAACTGTGGACTCATTTTCCTATTTCCCATCTGGGGAAACTGAGGCTCGGTAGCCCAGACCTACGCATGTAACGGCGACGTGGCATCGAGCTTCGGACCCGCAGGCTTTCTAGGATATCACGTTGAGACGGATCGGAACGTGTCAGGAGACGTCAGAAAGTTAAGTGCCCTGGCAAAAACAGCGTTCTTTAGCCTATTTGGGACATCTGAACACATTTGCTTTCTTGTTTCAGGAACGTGTACCTCTGTTCACTAGGACTCAAAGGTCCTTTTCTGTCTTTGGAGTAAATGGTACCCCATAAAGGAGATACTGCTCTGTACCTGAGAGCAGCCTCTGGTTGTAACATAAACCTGAGAGCGGCCTCTAGTTGTAATAACGGCCAAAAAGTAAACACCGTGAGACTTCGGGGGAGAAAAATGCATTTATTTATCTTCACGACGATGCCGGAAACCGTGTCTTCAGCAGCGCACGTGACAAACACAGGGCATGTTGAAATTCACCTGGAGTTTCACTTGAGGCCGTGAAATGACACACCCGCTATAGCACAGAGTCCGAAGTCCAACCGTCGGGCTTCGAATTCTGGCTCCCCGCCGAAGAGCTGTGTGACGTCTCTAGAGTTTCTTAACTTCTCTGTGCCCGACTTTCCTAATCAGTAGAGTGACAGGCTGCAAAGATTCAACGAGCTAACCTCTGCCAGGGTCTGGAAGAGAGTCGGTGCTCAGTGGACACCGCCTTAGATGTGGAATATTGACACGCTGAGAGCGTTGCCAAGGGAAGGCACAGAAAACTGACAGGTGAAGTCAGGTACTCCTCACCGAGTAGGCGCCTGATCTCTGTTGGGACAGACCGAGTAGGAAGTCTTGTCACGTGACGCCAGTTGGAAGGCGCTGCAGCTGTTCCGCACGGAGAAGGCCTGGGTTAGCGAAAGGAAGATCACGAGGAAGGAGGCCGTGAATTCGGCCAGAGACAAAGAGCCGGAGAAACCCCACCCGCAGGCCTGTGCGGGCTGGTCCTCGCCGGGCGTTGGCACACCTCTGCGGGAACGGCGCCCTCTGGTGTTGGCGCTGCGCAGCAGCAGCCGACGGAGGCTGAGTTCTAAGATGGCCCCAAGCTTGCTGGCCGCCGGTGGTGCCTGCGCCCCCCCCCCGTGTCAATGCCCACCTGTGGCTGGGATCGGTGGAGGTGATGGGATATCGCTCCTGTGATGGATTAGGTTGCCGATTAGCCGGCCTCGCGTGAATCAAAGGGAGATTATCCCGGGTGGGCCTGGCCTAATCAGGAGGGCACTGACGGAGGGTTTGGAGGTCAGAGGTGAGAGAAGTCTGAGGGAGCCGCTCCTGCTGACCCAGAAGAAGGCAAGCAGCCCTCCTGCACACTCCCGGGGTGGGGGGGGGGGGCACGGGGCGGGGAACCGCAGGTGCCTCTAGGAGCTCAGAGCTTCCGGCCGACAGCTGCCGCAAGCACAGCCTCAACGCGCTTGGATGAGGATCCACGCTGCAGAGGGCCCAGCCGACGCCTGCCTGGTAGCCTGGTGAGACGCTGAGCCAAGGACCCAGGTGACCCGTCGTGTTCAAACTGCGTGGAAAGCGAGAAAACGAAGGCGTGTTGTTCCAAGCCTCTAAGACGGTGGGACTTTGTTATGCCAGGATAGAAGTCCAATGCAGGGGCATCCACTCAAGGGGGGCCAGCTCCGCCCGGAAATGAGGGGAGAAGTTTCTGAAGGTGAGACTTCGGTCGGTGAACAGTCAGTTCTCCGAGGAGCGAGGCCCCACTGATGGGACCGTTGGAACCGTTGGACTGCTAGCCGCCTGTCCCTGTCCTTGGCACTTCGGGATAATGTAGATGGGGTTTCTGCTTTGGGTAGAGGGTTGACATGGGCGTAGTGTAGGCAGGGTTTCTGCTCAGACGGAAGGTCGCCATGGGGATCAGGGCTGGTCACACTTGAAGGTACCAGGGAATGACACATCACCTGGGAATTTTGGTCAAGTGCAGACGGTGACTTAGCAGGTCTGTTCAGTGACCCAGAGCCTGCTGCTCTCCAAGGAACGTGAATTAGAAGCCCGCAGAATTTCTGATGGTCTCAAAATGTGTCTTCCTTCCAGCATTTTCTTTTTATTTTCTTTCCAAGGAGGTAGTGTGGTATCAGGTACAATATTAGCTCCATGAGGACAGGGGCTGTGTTTTCTTGTTCACTGCTAAGACCCCACCACATGCTACACAGCTGATGTGTTTTGAATGAACGAGGTTTACTGAGAGAGAGTGAGTGCAAGCTGGGGAGAGGGGCAGAGGGAGAGAATCCTTTTTTTTTTTAATATCTTAAATTTGTTTTTAATGTTTATTGATTTTTGATAGAAGAGGGAGGGAGAGGCAGAGCGGGAGCAGGGGAGGAGCAGAGAGAGAGGGAGACACAGGATCGGAAGCAGGCGCCAGGCTCCGAGCCGTCAGCACAGAGCCTGATGTGGGGCCCAAACTCACGAACAGTGAGATCATGACCTGAGCCAAAGTCAGATGCTCAGCCGACAGAGCCACCCAGGCGCCCTGTGAATCACTATTTCATAGTTTTATTGAGCTATAACTCACATGCCATTCAATTCGTGTATTTAAAGATTCAATGGCTTATACTAAAGTCTATTCAGAGTTGCGTGACCGTCACCACGGTCAGTTTGAGGACATTTTCCTACCCCAGGAAAGAAACCCCACCCTCCTTAGCCATCACTCCCCAGTCCTCCCATCGCCCCCTCCCCCCAGCTCCCGGCAGCCACCAGTCTACTTCCTGTCTCTCTGGATTTGTCTGTTCTGGACCTTCCATGGAGTATATCCTACGGTAGGTGACCTTTTGTGTCTGAGAGCTTCTGCTTGGCATGCTGTTTTCACATTTCCTCCACACCATGGTGTATATCCAGTCTTCATTCCTTCTTGTGGCCCAGAGCTACTCCATTACGTGGATGTCCCACAGGCCGCCATTTATTCCTCCGTTGATGGCCACTCGGGCTGGTTATGGATCACTTTTTTTTTTTTTTTAATTTTTTTTTTCAACGTTTTTTATTTATTTTTGGAACAGAGAGAGACAGAGCATAAACGGGGGAGGGGCAGAGAGAGAGGGAGACACAGAATCGGAAACAGGCTCCAGGCTCCGAGCCATCAGCCCAGAGCCTGACGCGGGGCTCGAACTCACGGACCGCAAGATCGTGACCTGGCCGAAGTCGGACGCTTAACCGACTGTGCCACCCAGGCGCCCCTATGGATCACTTTTTAACGGCCACCAAGGATTAGTAGACTGTCTTCCACAGTGATGTTTGTCTTTCTTCCCACTATTGTCTTACCTGTTGCCACTCATCAAAATTTCACCATATTAAAGGGTTTTTTTTTCTTTTTTCTTTTCAAACAGCCTTTTTACACACTGATAAAAGATTGCAAAAGGATGATGTCTGGTGTTGACCAGAATATGGAGAGGTGCCTGGACCACCCAGCAGAATATAAACTCAGCACAACTTTCCTGGAGGGAAATCTAACAATCTGTATCAAACATTTTATAATTTTTGCACAACCCTAGATCCAGAAATTCCAATTCTCCTAAGAATATAATCACGGTTGTGTGCAAATCCTTGCAGAGCTGCAACGGGAGAAAATTAGAAATCATTTCAATAGTTAACGACAGGGGCACTGATAAGATAAATCAGGCGATGCCCATATATAGATAGGCCTTGTGCAGCCATAAAAGAGAAGTTGAAGAAGAATATTTAATAAGTTCAAGAACTGTTCACAACATGTTGAGTTAAAAAAAAAAAGCAAGTTATGGGACTGTATTGTCAGATCTCACTTTTATAAAAAGAGAAAACTCTATGTATCCACACACAACAAAATGCTAACCGTGGCCATTTCTAAGTAGCGGTAATGCGATTTAAATTTTCTTCTTCTATATTTTGCCTGCAGTGAACATATTAATTTTGCAATGAGAAAACTAAGTGTCTTATTTAAGGAAGTTATTCTTGGGACTCCTGGCTGGCTCAGAGGAGCGTGCTACTCTCGACCTCAGGGTCATGAGTTTGAGCCCCATGTTGGGTGTAGAGATTACCTCAATAAATAAAACTTGAAAAAATAAAGAGGGGCGCCTGGGTGGCTCAGTCGGTTGAGCGTCTGACTTTGGCTCAGGTCATGATCTCACGACTTGTGAGTTCGAGCCCTGTGTGGGGCTCTAGGCTGACAGCTCAGAGCCTGGATGGAGCCTGGATTCTGTGTCTCTCTCTTTCTCTGCCCCTCTCCCGCTCGCACTCTGTCTCTCTCTCCCTCTCTCAAAAATGAATAAACATTAAAAAAAATTAAAAAGGAAGAAAGAAGAAAGAAAGAAAGAAAGAAAGAAAGAAAGAAAGAAAGAAAGAAGAGTTATTCTTAATCATGAAATACCGGTGACATTTTTCTAAGAGGAAGCATCATCACAGTATTATCCTTCTGGAAGGATTATCCAGTTATAAATAGTGAGCAAGCTCTTTACTAAGAAACTTTATATCAGAAAAACCCCAACAATAACTAGTTAGAGAAATGAATGGTTACAGTAACTCCTTCCTAATAGAACAAAGAGCAGTACCTAGAAAGATACTTAACAGAAAGTGTGCAGGAGCCCGAAGAAGGCAACTATAAAACTCTAGTAGAGAATATGGAAGAAGAAGCAAGTGGACAGATACCACATTCGCTGAAGAGGAGAATCCGCGCCCTAAAGCTCTTCTCCCGTAAAATAATCTACACATTTAACAAAGTGCCGATCTAGGCTTGCAATGGAATCTTCCTTCTGAAATGTAACGAAAAGACCCCACTGTCTAGATGAGAGAATAAACACACAATATTTTGCTGATCCTCAAACACGCTCTTCTTTCATATTTAAAATTTTTTGAGATTAGGTGGAGTGAACTAAGGTGTCAAGATTAACCAGCAAAGTTTTGAATAAGAGTCATTGAAATTAAAAAATTATAATAATTACCCCTCTCGTTCCATGGCAGATCCAGGAGACAGAAATAAGTAAGAAGGCAGGAGAATGTAAAAGTTTTCAAAGCCCTAAAAAATATTTTTGCTCATATTTGACATTTAAAATGTGGTAAACCTAGGGGCGCCTGAGTGGCTCAGTCGGTTGCATCCGACTTCGGCTCAGGTCATGATCTTGCGGTCCGTGGGTTCGAGCCCCGCGTCCGGCTCTGTGCTGACCGCTCAGAGCCTGGGAGCCTGCTTGGGATTCTGTCTCCTTCTCTCTCTGCCCCTTCCCCGCTTGCAGTGTGTCTGTCTCTCTCTCAAAAATAAATAAACATTAAAAAAAATTAACATTGATACTTCATGGCCATGTAATCCTGAGTCCCCATTAGAGTGTTGCCAGTTGCCCCAATAATGTCTTTTATATCAAAATAATTAACAGTTCAGTTCATGGGATGCCTGGGTGGCTCAGTCGATTACATGTTCGACTTCGGCTCAGGGCATGATCTCTGGGTTTGTGAGTTCGAGCCCCGCATCGGGCTCTGTGCTGACAGCTCAGAGCCTGGAGCCTGCTTCGGATTCTGTGTCTCCCTCTCTCTCTGCCCCTCCCCTGCTCGTGCGCTCTCTCTCTCTCTCAAAAACAAATAAACATTAAAAATTTTTTTTAATAATAAAATGTGAAAACCTGGGCATACAGTGGACCATTTTCTAGGAAAATATAATTTGCAAAAATACCAAAAAAATCAAAACAAACTGATTTCCCCAGGAGAAACAGAGACAGTTGTCAAAGATTTATGCCCCCAAGAGCACCACGTACAAATAGTTTCTTTCGCAAAGGAATCGTATAAAATCTTTAAGGAATAAAACATTCCAACATTATTTGAACTGCTTGAGAACACATAAAATTTTCTTTTCCTTCAACATTATCTTCAAAAGTAAGCATAACATTGATGCCAAAACCTGATAAAAGTTACACAAAAAAGGAAACAAAAATTTTCTCTTATGAATATTTATGCAAAAATGTTACAGAATCCAGCAGCACATTAGCAAATAATAATATATCACAACCCAATGAGGCTTATTCCAGGAGTACTAGCTCGATGTTAGGAAAGGTTTTAAGACAATTAATTATATTAATGGATCCGAAGAGAAAAGTCATAATTTTTTTAAAACTGAAAAGGCATTTAATAAAATTTGGCATCCTTGGGGCACCTGCGTGGCTCAGTCGGTTAAGTGTCTGACTTCGGCTCAGGTCATTATCTCGAAGTTCGTGGGTTCGAGCCCCGCATTGGGTTCTGTGCTGACAGCTCGGAGCCTGGAGCCTGCTTGGGATTCTGTGTCTCCCTCCCTTTCTGCCCCTCCCTGACTCACTCTCTGTCTCTCTCTCTCTCTCAAAAATAAATAAACATTAAAATTTTTTAATAAAAAAAAATAAAAAATAAGATTTGGCATCCTTGTTTGATTGAAACACACTCCAAACACCCGAATTACACAAATACACACACTAATAGGAATTGTTGGATTTTAAAAAACTTATTAAGGGGGGGCGCCTGGGTGGCTCAGTCGGTTAAGCGTCCGACTTCGGCTCAGGTCATTATCTTGAAGTTCGTGGGTTCGAGCCTCGCATCGGGCTCTGTGCTGACAGCTCGGAGCCTGGATGGAGCCTGCTTCGAATTCTCTGTCTCCCTCTCTCTCTGCCCCTCCCTCACTCTCTTTCTCTGTCTCTGTCTCTGTCTCTCTCTCAAGAATAAATAAACATCAAAAAAAAATTTTTTTAAACGTATTAAGGAGACTTTCAGACATAAATGAAAGCATTTTAAACTTAAGTAAAAAGTTCCAAAAATTGTCAATTCATGGTCAGGCTTGTTTCATCTATACCCTCACAACACTTTCTCTCATATCTGGAAATAAGTGTTTTTCAGATACACTAACAACAACTCGCGAGAAGACAAGAGTAGAGAAAGAGACAAAGTAATAGATAAAAACACCCAGGAACAAACTTAACAAGAGAGGAAATTTATACCCTTGTACCCGAGGAAAATTATACGCTCTGGAGGACAGGAGTGTGTGCAACAGAAAATGCTCGTCCTGTCTTGGATGGGACAACTCAGGATGGACCCGATGCCGGTCTCCCTAAATTCACGTGGAGATTTCAGGCGACCCCGAGGAGAATCTCAACAGCTTTTTGTTACTGCTTTTCACTAGACAAAGTGATTCTCACCTTCATATAAAAATCTAATGAACAAAGATAGGAAAACCCTGGGGAAAAAAACCAAAAAAACAATGAGGGGATATGGTAGGCAGAGTAATGATGCCAGAACTATAAAATAATAAATCTGTGCTGCGTTAAGCTACGGAGTTTGTGGTAATTTGTTACAGAAGCAATAGGAAACTAATGCAGGGGAATAGGACTCCCAAACATTAAAACCTGCCGTAAACCCTCAATCATTAAAACAGTATAGAAGTGAAGGGCTCCTGACTGGCTTATCAGAGGAGCGTGTGACTCTTAATCTCTCGGGGTAGTGAGTTCAAGCCCAAAGCGGGTGAAGAGATTACTAAAAAAATAAATAAAGTTAAAAAAGAAAAAACAGTATGGAGGGACACCTGAGTGGCTCAGTTAAGCAGCCGACTTCGGCTCAGGTCACAGTCTCATGGTTTGTGAGTTTGAGCCCCGCATCGGGCTTTGTGCTCCCAGCTGGGAGCTGGGAGCCTGGAGTTTGCTTCGGATCCTCTGTCTCCCTTTCTCTCTGCCCCTCCTTTGCTCGCACTCTGACTCTCTCTCTCTCTCACAAAGACTCTCTCTCTCTCTCTCTCTCAAAAATAAATAAACATTAAAAAGAAAGTTAAAAATAATAAAAATAAAAACAGTATGGAAATGATTGAAGAAACAGAACCAAAGAGCAGCTTACAAAGTCCAAAAATATATTTGAAGAAGCAAACTTTCAAAATATGACAAATGTGACATACGTCAAGGGAGGTGGAGAGATAGCCAGTTGTTTACGAATGGCTGGGACAACTGGATAGACATTAGACCCACACCTCACACCTGCCTCACGCTCTTCTGCGTTATTCTAGACCGAAGATCAAAATGTAAAAAGCGAAGGTACAAATATAATAGAATAAAGAAAGAATAATTATTTTCCAATCTCAGAATGTGAAAGCCCCCATGTCCTATTATAACACAAAATTCAGGAGCCACAAAAAAATGTTTCAACTCTAGGGGCACCTGGGCGGCTCCATTGGTTAAGCGTCTGACTCTTGATTTGGGCTCAGGTCATGATCTCACGGTTCGTGGCATTGAGCCTTGCATCGGGCTCTGTGCTGACGGCATGGAGCCTGCCTGGGATTCTCTCTCTCTCCCTCTCTCTGCCCTTTCCCCGCTTGTACTCTCTCTCTCTCTCTCTCTCTCTCCCAAAATAAATAAACAAACATTAAAAAAAAAGTTTCAACTATAGAAAGATTAGAAGTTTCTGTATGGCAAAACTATTGGAAGCATATTCTAAAATAATGTAAGGGTCATAGAAATATTCTGTACCTCAGTCGCGGTGGTGGGTGGTGATTCTATGGATGTATATCTGTTGCAATTCATTGAACTGTATGTTCAAAGTACACGTTACTGAAACACATCATACCTCAGTGAAGTTGGTTGTTGGGGAAAGTAATGTGACCAGCTGGGAAAAATTGCTTGCCAGCCCATATCGTGGTCAAAGGGTACTCCCCATCATCTACAAAGGGTTTCTGGAAACTGATAAGAAAAACACCAAATGGGCAAAGTATATGAAACGATAGTTGGAAGAAAAGTTCATTCAAGAAGCTCAGAATCACATGAAAAGAGGTTCGGTTTCACTCATAATAAGATCCGTCCTTCAACCAACAGATGGGTGAAAATTCACAAGATTAGCAAGGTTGTGGGAAAACAGGCACTGATACCCATTGTTAATTGGAGTATAACTGGACACACCCCCAGGGAGGACAAGCCAGCAGTATCTATGAAGATTACAAGTGTGTGTGCTTATTCCCTCCATATTTCCGTTTGGGGGAATTTATATCGATATATTTCAATATATGCAAAAATGACCTATGAGTACAGTTATTGCTACTTAGCTGCAATGGTAAAACATATTGATACAAACTAAAGGTCCATCGCTAGGAGATTGTTTAATATATGAGACTGGTTTTATGTTAGGGAGCTATAGACGTGAATGGGGATTAAATGCAAGGTGGCACCCCAGATTAGATCCTGGAACAGAAAAAAAGGCAGTAGTGAAAAAGTAGTGAAATCCAAATAAAGTCTAAAGTTTAGTCAAGAGTAATGTTCTGTTATGGACTGAATGTTTATGTCCCCGCCTCCCCTTACACACACACCAATTCATATGTTGAAGAGGAAACCCCCAGCAGGCGGGGCCCTGATCCCATAAGAGTAGTGTCTTTAGTGTCCCGAGAAGAGATGCCCGAGAGCTCTCTCTCTCCACCTCTCTTTCTTGCACAGAGGAGAGGCCAGGGGAGGGCGCAATGAGAAAAAAGTGGCCATCTACAAGCCGGGAGGAGAGGTCTCACTAGAAACTGTGCCAGCACACCTTGATCTTGGGACTTCCAGCCCCCAGAACTATGAGAAAAGAACTTTTCGTTGGTCAAGTCCCCCAGTCGGTGGTATTTGCTAAGGTCGCCCGAGCAGACCAAGACCCGTACCATTGGTAATTTCTTAGTTGTGACAAACAGCACCACGTTCTGTAAGATGTTAACATCAGAGGGAGGTGAGTGAGGCTGTTCTCTCTGTGCAACTTTCCTGTAAATCTAGAATAATTATAAAATGGTAAGTTTATATTTAGAAAAGAATGAAAAGAAAAAAGAATGGGGAAGGATTTTATCTAGTGGTATGGAAAAATTACCAAGATATATTAAATGGGGAAAGCAAATGGTACAACAGGGCTGCTGTTTTTATATAATAAGGGAAAATAGGGGCACTTAGCTGGCTCAGTCAGTACTGCACGTGACTCTTGATCTCAGGTTCGAGCTGCATGATGGGTGTGGAGACTTTAATAAAAATAAAGAAAGAAAATGGGGCACCTGGGGGGGCTCAGTCAGTTGAACAACCGACTTCGGCTCAGATGATGATCTCACAGTTTGTGAGTTCGAAGCCTGCATCAGGGTCTGTGCTGACAGCTCAGGGCCCCGAGCCTGCTTCAGATTCCGTGTCTCCCTCTCTCTCTGCCCCTCCCCCACTCATGCTCTGTCTCTCTCTCTCTCTCTCTCTGCCAAAAATAAATAAACATTAAAAAAAAGTAAAAAAAAAAAGTACTGTAACACTTGGGATACAATCTGGGTAAGTATTTATGTAATTTTGAGATTGAAGCTATTAGAGGAAAGAATGAAGGGATTTTTTTTTAATTTTTTTTTTTTAACGTTTATTTATTTTTGAGACAGAGAGAGACAGAGCATGAACGGGGAAGGGTCAGAGAGAGAGGGAGACACAGAATCTGAAGCAGGCTCCAGGCTCTGAGCTGTCAGCACAGAGCCCGACGCGGGGCTTGAACTCACGGACCGCGAGATCATGACCTGAGCCGAAGTCGGACGCTTAACCGACTGAGCCACCCAGGCGCCCCGAAGGGATTTTACTATAGAGATAAGTAATTTATCTCTATAAATCAGAGATAATTTCAGAGATAAGAGATTCTTGTACAATAAGAGATGCCTATACATCAAATACAAAAACCAAAGATAGACACGGTAAGAAGCAAATGACTAATTAGGAAAAAATGAGCCCAAAGGCTTCCTTAATATATAAAACAACGTGTATATATCAAGAAAAGGCCACAGCGCCTGGCTGGCTCAGTCGGTAGAGCATGCGACTCCTGATCTTGGGATCATAAGTTCAAGCCCCTCACTGGGTATGGAGCCCACTTTAAAAAAACAAAAGGCCAAAAACAAAAGACCTCGATTTGTTCGATGTTGTACAAAGGACCCAAATAGAGAAGATAATAAAATAAATACAAATAAACAATGAAAAAAAAAAACCCTTGTACTAATAATAAAAAATCTGCAAAGTAAAATTATGAGCTTCTTTCTCCCCCCTATTAAATAAGGAAGAGCTTAAAAACAAATCTAGTGGTTGGGGAGGGAAAAAGATTCACACAGAACCTTGGTAAGGATGTCAAGGAGAGCAGCCTTTCTGGAAGAAAAGTGGATACTTTCTTGAGCCAGATCTCCTTTTCCAAAAAAAACATGTATGCTTTGACGTGAGGATTCTTCTTCTGGGAATTTATCCTAAGGAAATAATGGAACAAAGAACAAAAAGGTGTATTTACAAAGCTGTTCACCCCAGCACTGTTTAGAATCGAGAAAAAATGAAAACAGCTCACAATAGGGACTTGGTCTTACAAAATGACGGCTCATCTATACTATGAAATACGATGAAACCATTATAAATGATGCAGAGCGATATTGACAGAGCAAAGACATTCCCAATATATTGTCCTCCGAAGAAAGCCAACTACAGAATAATTTATATGTTGCTGTGGATCCTGTTTTGGTCAAAATACATGCCAGGTAATATATCTTGATGTGCATATGTACTGAAAAACTTAAGGGTGGTTATCTCTGCAAAGTGATTTTGGGGAAAGGTGACTTTTTTCTTTTATATATACGCTTTTTTTCCCTAAGATTTCTCCTGAAATCATATATCACTCCAGTGGACACACGGCTTCCTTAAACAGTCTACATAAGCAATAGTTATATGTACAAATATATTTTTCTCCTTCCTGGGTACATCTCTGAAATTCTGAGTAAACTCCACACCCCCCACCCCCACCCCAGGCCCAGAAATGACCACACGCAAAACCTTGCCTGCCTATGGGTTTTACTTTCGTTTCCTGTTGATGAAAACGACATCTAGGAATGAGTACTTCAACAAGAAAAATTAAAAACAATGAGTCTTAGGAAGAAAGGAGTAAAAATAAGCAGAATGTCAATTTGCCAAGGAGACAGTGGTTTGATGTTCTGAGAAGCCCTAATTGAGAGCCAAGCACTGGGCTGGAAATGAGCACCCACTCAGGGATAAATTATGCATGGCCGCTGTTAAATATTTCATCCATCCTTAACCATTATTTGCCTTCGCATGGCTAAAAGAGGAAAGACATCATAAGCATTATCAGTCCGGCCATCCATCTGTCCTAGAACGGCCACCAACATTCAAACACAAACTCTTCTAAAGAGGAAAAGCTCTAAACCATGATTAAAATAAGAGACGACTTGGCAGGCTGAACTTGAACTTCACGGCTTGATTAAGGGATGTCAAGGTGACTTCACCTTCTGCATTGTTTCTGTCATCCCTCAAACCCATGGATGTTTCGCTCTCTCCTTACATGCCGTTTGAAAAACAAACAATTATGAGTTCTCGGAGGCGCCCCGGCAAAGGGGTTTTGTGTCCCCTTGGTGTCCACGCAGGGAGCGGGAAAGGACAACAAAGATATCTGAAGAGTTGTCAGCAGCTGATGTAGCCCATTCAGCCCTCCCCAGCCGTTCTGCCTCCTCTCCTGGCTCTCTCCCTGACTGTCCCCTCCCTCTCCCCTGGCCCGGTCTGTTTGGCTGTTGGAGGCACATGCCAGCCCCACTGGGCACAGGTCCTGTGAACACCGGCCAAGACACCCTGGGGGTGCAGGCAGGACGGCCAGGCCAGCTCACTAGAAAAACCCTCTTGTGTCGCAACTAAATTGCCGAGGTTTTACTGTTGCCTTCCACGGGGGACTGAAAGATTACGACGATGGCCATTTTGGGGAGAGGTTTGTTTGGAATCCCTTCTCAAGTATCGTGTGGCACTGTGTGTGTGTGGAATGCATATACCCCATTTTAAATCATTTTATTATTATTATTTTTTTTGCATATACCCCATTTTAAATCAAAAGTTGTGTGTAGGTGTGTTTTTAAGTCAAGAAGCCTTTTGCACGTTTTTCTGCTGTACCGGATAGGAATTCAAAGAAATGAAATCTACATTTCTGGGCACACATTCTATAATCCCCGTGAGGTGCTGCTTCTCAGAGTGGCTGATTGGAGATCCTGACTCCAGGGGACTGTCCGTTTAGCACGTGGCCCGCCTGAGAAGCAACACGGTTCGGCACCGCTGTTCTCAATCGGCCGTCCTCGCTGGCATTACCGGAAGACCCACATTCTGAAGCCGTCTCCAAGCTCCCTTTCCCCACGCTCGGCAGGCATTTACCAAGTTAATGATTTAGTTTCTGAGTCACTAAGCATACAGAGTTTTGCCTGAGTCACCGCGGGTACATACCTGAGGCAGCAGGTGAAGGCCTCCGGGAATGTTGGAGAAAACCTGATAAGCAACTCACTAGCTCCCATAGATGGAAGGCTCGTGCGCCTGGCAGGACACGAGGCCTGGGAACGGAACCCCCATGTTCTATAAGAACAGTGCCGTGTGTCATGTTTCGCTGGAGTGTCACCTGCTCCAGGTCTTAGAAACGACGGGCGCGTGCTATTTCCTCCTCCTTTGCGCATTGCCGGAGCCCAAACGGGCAAGGAAGGAATGCTGCCCAGATCCCATCTGTGGGTTGCTCTGTGAGTCAGGCTCTAGCCTTTTCTAGTTCTTTCTCAGCAGATAACCCAGCGCAAAAATGCAGCCTGAAGTTTGCAGAGGCTGCTTCTCGGCACCCCTGTAACGATCTGTGTGGGGAGTCATGCATTCAGTCACAACTGCAGTTCTGATCAATCGGATTGTCCTACTTTAGGAAGCAGGACCCTCTGCGGAGGGGGCCGGAGACTGAAGCTTACTCTGCCGAGTGAGTTAACAGCACAGTTTACACAAGAGGAGATGCAGGCTTTTCATCATTTTCGTGACTTTCAGAAGACCCTCGAGCCATGCTCATTAAAGCAGTGCTGCTAAGAATGAAGGAGACAGAGAATAACCAGGATCTCAGGGGCGCCTGGGTGGCTCAGTCGGTTAAGCGTCCAACTTCGGCTCAGGTCATGATCTGGAAGTCTGCAAGTTCGAGCCCTGCACCGGGCTCTGTGCTGACAGCACAAAGCCTGCTTTGGATCCTCAGTCCCGCTCTCTCTGCCCCTCCCCCGCTCACGTGCGCGTGCTCTCTCTCTCAAAAATAAATAAATCCTTAATAAAATAATAAAAATTTTTTAAAAATTAAAGAAAAGAGAGAGAATGAGCTGGATTTCAGAGCTCCCCAGACTTCAGCGGGCCAGAAGCACCTGGGGAGAGCGTGTGAAAATGCACGACGCCCTCCAGCGGAGGTTCTAGTCAGTAGAACCGACGTGGGCCCGAGCACCTGCCTTTCCTTCCAACATGCACCCAGGTGATACGATGCTGCTGTCCCGGGACCACGCTCTGGAGTCGCACTGAACGAGGAGACTGCCTCCGGCCACTCACTCAATCCGTTTGGGCCCCAGCCATCTCCCTGAGACACGGACGGAGCAGCCATCCTTGGCTGCGTGCTTCCTAGTCCTCAGGTACCGTCCAAACCCTTTCGCACATTACCTCGCCCTCGCCTCACAGTGACCTTCGAGGGAATAGATTCACAGGAGCGGAAACAGGGCCCCTGGTAGGGTTGGTCTCTGAGCGTTCTGAGACGGGGAGGCGAACTGCCAGCCTGTCTCAGAAGTTGTTTTCAAACAATCAGGCTGTTTCACTGAAATTCTGGATTTCTGACACCTTCTGAAAAGTTCAAAGGGCTGGCAACACTGGGGCCACACATACCCACGTGACAACCGTGGACAGTTTTCTGTGTGTGAGCGCGTGTCTACGTGTAAACGGGGACTCCGGTTTACCAGCTCACTTGCCCTGCCCACCCCTCCCTGCCCCTGGACATTTCAATTTATCCACTGCTCTAAGACCACGATTCTCTCGTTTCTGTATTTCAAAAATAATAAAACTCGAACTTTTCTGCCATCTGCAATCAAAGTTTCTATTGGATTTACGTATTCTTTTTTCTAATGTTTGTTTTTGAGAGAGTGGGGGAGGGGCAGAGAGAGAGAGAAGGGGACAGAAGATCCAAAAAGTGGGCCCCAAGCTGTCAGCACAGAGCCCGACACGGGGCTCGAACTCACGAACCACGAGATCATGACCTGAGCCGAAGTTGGACGCTTAACTGACTGACCCACCCAGGCGCCCCAGATTTATGTATTCTTTATATACCAGATTTCTATCAGATTCAAAGCAAATCAAAGCAAACAATAATACCTGAAAACACAAGTCCAGATGCTGTCATCATCAGATTTCAACTTGTCCTTCAAATTCCCAACACGGCCATTAGACCCCAAATCGAATCTCCACCTTCCCCATTTCCTTTGATAGAGAGAGGACTGCTCTCTGTCCTCATTTACCTTTGCAAAGTACTTCATGCTTTCACTCTCTCCCTTGCAAAACCTGAAGTATACCCAAATACTTTACAAACAGAACTTCAAGTGGTAACCACTGTGCTCACTTCCTGTGGTCTCTCCTCTTTCCTGTGGCGGCAGTGCCCAGATTCTCCGCTTCCTTGTGGAACCACCCCTCGCCAACCCCGTCCAGATTTGGGCCCATGACGCAGCCAGAGCCCGTGCAGATTGGCTCGGAGGCTGTGGCTGTGATCAGTGGGGAGGAGGGGCTCCCTTCCGGGTGAGCTGTGTGACACATTGGAGTGGCCGGAGGTCGTTTTCTCCACCACAAGTGGGCAATTGCCAGGAAAAGAGCAGAGGAAAGCAAGAAATGGAGAGAGACTCTTGCCTGTGCTGTAAAATACAGTACCCACTAGCTCCACGTGGCTACATTTAAATTACATGAACTTAATTAAAAATAGAACTACCCTATGACCCAGCAATTGCACTACTAGGTATTTATCCAAGGGATACAGGTGTGCTGTTTCAAAGGGGCACATGCACCCCAATGTTTATAGCAGCACTATCAACAACACCCAAAATATGGGAAGAGCCCGAATGTCCACTGATGGATGAATGGGTAAAGAAGATGTGGTATATCTATACAATGGAGTATTACTTGGCAGTCAAAAAGAATGAAATGTGGCCATTTGCAACCATGTGGATGGAACTGGAGGGAATTATGCTAAACAAAATTAGAGAAAGACAAATATCATATGACTTCACTCATATGAGGACTTTAAGATACAAAACAGATGAACATAAGGGAAGGGAAGCAAAAAGAATATAAAAACAAGAAAGGGGACAAAACATAAGAGACTCATAGATATGGAGAACCAACAGAGGGTTCCTGGAGGAGGTGTGGGGGGGATGGGCTAAATGGGTAAGGGGCACTAAGGAATCTACTCCTGAAATCATTGTTGCATTATAGGCTAATTTGGATGTAAATTTAAAAAATAAAATTAAAATTAAAAAATAAATTACATGAACTTAAAAATTCAGCATGTCGGCTGCATTCGGCACACGTCAAATGTGCAGTAGTCACGTGTGGGCTAGCGAGGACTGTTTGGAACGAGCAAATATAGGACGTTCCCATCATTGGAGGAAGTTTTATCAGGCAGCACGGCTAGATCATATCTGTGCCGGAGTTCTAGTCTTGATTTTTCGGCTATGTAGCCAATAAGTCTTGGTATTTCAGCAATTGGAGTTGCGTCGATTCATAATTCACAGAATGCAAAGGCAGAAGCCTCCAATTAGCATTCTCCAGACGCGTGTGATTTGGGTTTCACTGGGGGTGCTTTCCTTCCATTCGGGTCAGTGCCAGAAAACAGAATCCCTGGGTCCAGAAATGTAGTCGGGCACAGGACACTTAGGGATATTCAGGCCATTTCATGTTTCTATCTTTTTTTTTTTTTTTTTTTCAATTAGGAAACAATCCAAGATGTACAGCAAACAGATGTTGAAAGCAGAGGTCTTTCCTAAGTACCCGTTCATGTTTATCAGCATAAGAATTATTAGAAGGAGGGCAACACAAGAATGTGAGCGGCTTCTCCCATTAGAAAGTGTTTTGGGGCGCCTGGCTGGCTGGGTCAGAGGAGCTTGCTTAATCTTGATCTTGGGGTTGTAAGACTGAGCCCTATAGGTAGGGTGCAGAGATTACTAAAAAAACCAAAAAAATTGTTTTTACGTCTGCAGTGTTGAACTCAACGGACGTGTGCCTCCTGACGTGGTACAGTGAAGCCAGAATATCATATACGCGGTATTCTCGCCCAAAACACATACCGTGGATCTAATGATGAGGAAACAGACAAGCCCAAATTGAGGGACAATCTGCAAAAACAGTTTGTCTTTACTTTTCAAAAAAGTCAACATTACGAAAGACCAAGAAAAGCTGAGGAACTGTTTTGGATGAAAGGAGAGAGAAGAGATGTGACGTCTAAGCAGGATGCAGGATTCTGGACTGGATCCTGATCAAGGGGAATTTTCTGTAAAGGTTGTTTGGAGGACGATTGGTGAGATTCTAGAATGCCTCGTGTATTAGATATTGTTGTATCACTGTTACACGTTTTGAATTTGATAAATGAACTTTGGTTGTATAAAGGAATGTGTAAGAGAATATCCATGTTTTGGAGAGGTATGTGTTTGTCTTTAAGGAGTTAAGGGGCTGTGATCTCTGCAACCAAATCTCGGATGTTTCAGGAGAAACTACAGAGAGATAAAGCAAATGTGGGTGTACTCTGGGTGAAGGGTATAAGCCATATTTTCATGCAGCTCTTGCCCACGCCTGAAATCATTTCAAAATATAAAAGCGAGCAATACAATGCTGCTGCCAACTCCCTTAAGAAGAATACTAGTATTTTCTATGGCAAATCTCTTTAAGTGGAAAGCAAAGTGCTTCACAAGTGTTTTTCAAACTAGCGCATTCTGAAATTGTTTGGGGAGGTCCCAACAAACATTTTAAAGAATGGAATAGGAAATCAGAGCATTTTTCACGTAATGAAGTTTTACTTTGTGACACTTGCAATTATATATTTGTTCGACCACAAAAATCAATGCATTTCTTAATGTTGCAGGTTTAAAAAAATGTTTGAAAGCCATCCTACTGTAGTATCTCTAATAGGGTGACTCACGTTACAATTTACCTGGGACACCTCCGGTTCACCCTGATCGCCCTGTCCATAGAGTTGATAGCACACTCACTCACTCACGTGTCCCTATCTGGATTATAAATTATAGTCACTTAGGTTTTTTTTTTAATGTTTATTTGTTTTTGAGAGAGAGAGAGAGAGAGCACGAGCAGGGGAGGGGCAGCAAGGGGGACACAGGATCTAAAGCGGGCTCTCTGCTGTCACGAACCATCAGATCATGACCTGAGCTGAAGTTGGCTGCTTAACGGACTGAGCCACCCAGGTGCTCTTCGAGTCACTTATTTTAAATGCTTGAATTCCTTCTTTATAACAAAGTATAGGATAGATAAGTATGCTTAGTGGCCAGAAAGGAACTTCAGCTTTTTTTTTAAAATACAGAGAATGAATTTACCTATTATTCATAAAATGAAAAAAAAATTTTTGAAGTTACCTTTGCTAACACTGTATTAAGTAACTCTGTTATCCACTCCTTGGGATTATAAGGAACTAATTATAATAAAGTAAAAATAATTATTTCCTATTACATGAAGAACATTCACTGGTGTTGTAATGAATACCATTTCCAAAAGAGAGCTTCCTAAAATGAGAAAGCTAAATACAGATTGTCAATAAAATATGAACTCCACTGAATTTTAATAGTAATTTATAAAATACACAAATTTTATAAAATAACATTTAGGAAGAACATTATCTTTTAAAATGTTATCTAAATCTTAACGGTTTTTAGGGAACTAAAAGCTATATACTTATTAGGACTTTGAAGTTACTGAATCTAACCAATTAGTTTTCTATTTACCTTCTAGTAGACAGTCAGACATGCAGCCAATTACAGCTCTTCGGTAGCACATACGTCATCTCACCAGAACCAGGAGGCACCAGTTACCCACAGGTAACAGCCACCATCACTAAATGATACACTGTCACAGATACAAAGTCAAGACTTTCAATGTCTTCTAAGTAACGCACTCTGTTTGGGAGCTCAGCTGCCAAATCACGACATACACACTCTCAAAGCTTCATCACCCACAATTAAACTTCATCAATCCAAAAGATGGGAAAACCAAATAACCAGTTGTCGCCATTAGCTCCAGCACCTTAACACACGCAATCAGAATAGAGGGACTAATTTTTCCTTGCAAACTTCTATGTTTTTCCTTCAAACTCAATTCTTGACCCAGAACTAGAAACTTGGAAGGGATTTAAGAACAAACAGCACTGGGGTCATATTTTGGGGGGTTATAGGGGTATTTTAGTTCCACACCATTGTTTCATGGACACTGACACCCAGAGATGAACATCACACATTGAATGAAATCGATCTGTACCGATCTGTACCAATCAATGACGTGAAGAGATCTATGTATATGATTATTGAGTTTTTACTCAGAGGATTTTCAATGTTTTTAAGTCGAGGGAAGGAATCAGAAGGATCATACTCCCCACTGGTTGGCAGAGTTAGCACACATGATCAGCTAAGCTAATGACAGTGATGAATTTGGGATCAGAAAGGGCTCAGGAGGAGGGTCTGATTTATCTCAGGGTTCTTCCATGGTCCAGTTTAAACTGGAATGAATCCAATCTGTACAGGCAGTGCCATATAGGGTGGTAATAAAAAGCCTAACTAAGTGAATTTGAATCTCAGAAGATAAAGTGTCCCATTACAAACTACTTTTGTCTTGTTTCAAATAATCTCTAACAATCCAAATGATGACTCTGAATGAGTATCACACACAATGTCTCACACAATCCGAATAGCTACATTTTAAATGCTATCTTCCTATAATCATATGCTCAGACATGGTTGCAGTCAATGTGTATACAATTTGGTGTTTATCTTTTAAACATTAGAAGTTAAGGAAGCCAGAATACTGTTATTAAGCTTAGCATTTTCCTTCCTATTCATTTTATATAGTGAGTGCTTGGTAAATATGTGTTGGGGGACTATTCATATATTTGCAAACAAGAAAGTATCCTTTATACAAGTCTATCTTTATTTGTAAAAAATAATATACAACTAAAGCTAATTTGATTTTTAAAATCAAAGTTCATTTAGTGATAATGTACATTTTATAATAAAATTGTAGTAAAATACTGACATTTGATAGTTTAAACAAAGTATCATTCATGTAAAAATCATGTTGCATGTAAAATTTAATTAGAAAATTCATAGTTCACAAAAGTACATATATTTTTGTTGATAGCTCATGAGAACATCATAAATTTACTCAAGATACAGAACAAAATTCACAGTTAGGCTTGACATTTAGTACTACAAAATTTTATGTGGAGTCCACGGATATTTTTGTTAATTAGGTATACCTGGAATAATTGAGACTGCCAATGATTTGACATTTTAGTGTACAACCAAGGTCCATACTGGCTTTACAATACGTCTAGTCATCAGTTATGTCACCAATAATTTAAATGAGAAATCTACCTTAAAACACCACTCATATATGCCCTTAGCAGGATAATTAAAATAAAAAGCACTAGCAGCTTTGATTTCCATTTTCGTGAATACATACAAGACAGATCTGTACTTTATAGTTAAAATGTGTACAAAAAGTCAAGCCCTGAAGTATTTTTCCCAAGAGAGAAGCTCTGGTGTTAAAACTTTGTTAAAAAAAAAAAAAGGAGAGAGAGGTAGTGTGTGACAGGATTTTTACTTAAAATGTTAAACCCCTGCACCGCTTAAAATACGCATGAAATTTAACCTATGTGTTAACATTTTGCCATTCAAGAGTCAAATGTGTATCAACTCACAGAATGTTAGAGCTGGAATGCCGTTAAAAAATAGTGGTATAGAAGCGGAAGAACTCGGGTGACTTCAACGAAAAGGTACAGTGTCACATAATGTTGTGCAGTTGTCAGTTTAGTGGTGCCGTGAGCAACATACATGACGTGTTCTGAGTCCAGCCACCTTCATCTAATGCAGACTTCTTCATGTGTTTTTCCCAGAGAGAAAATATCCTTCAAAACGGAGCCATTTAGTTCTTCATTGTTTCAATAGCACACAGTTGCTACAAAGGTACCCATCTGTCCTAGCCTTACCGTAAAATTAATAATAAATAACTCAGAGGAAACTCCGTAAGCCCCAGGGCACGCGTGTGCGCCCCGCAGTCTTCTTACTTGCTACATACAAGCGGTGCTTGTGCACGTTGTCCAGTGGAATCAGGCGAGGGCTGGGAGCTAGCAGCCTTACCTCCAACTTGTCCTAAGTGGGTGCATCGGAAAATAATAAATAGCCTCATAAAATTAATAGCAATAAATGCTACCTGTCCAAGGTGAATACTATATTATTTCTCATAAAGTGTAGGCAGTGTCCCTAGAAATCCCAGTAAGGAAAACCCACGTATCTCATACAAAAAGTGCACAAGTTTGTCCTGTGTGTAAAAATCTCTTAATTTGGGTGCATTTTTTAATCCAAAGTGATTCATACTACTCAAATACGTGAAAAGAGTATAAAAGCACGCCAACAAAACACTAACGACAAAAGGAATGATTTCCAATGAGATGGGAATGAGACAGAAGAGATTAAGGGGGTCTCAAGTATCACCAGTTGATGGAACTGCCTTTGACAACGTAAGTCATACACATATGGAATGAGTTCGTAAATAGGAAAGCTAAAGGATGAACAAACTTTTAACCTGGACAACTGTTACGGTTTCTTAATTCAAGACCATGGCTTCAATGCTTTATGACCTAGGAAGCAATTCCTAAAAACAGTCAATTGGTTCGATTTCTTAGAAATTAGGGGGGAAAGAAGGCATTTGAAAAAATTACTTGTAACAATTAGCAACGGAGGAATAACATTAAAAAATCAAGATAAAATACAAGAAACATAGGAGCTGAGGTCCCCAAGGTACCAAAGGACAGAATCGGACTTCTTCACATTAGAATTAAAAAAATATATAGTTAAAAGAAAAAGCTAACTGGGCTCTGCACAGCAGGTTAAATACACAACCACTTTGAACGGAAATGATCTGGCCCTCTCGTAGTTCTGAGAACGCGCCCTGACATCCAGTTCTCTGTAGACAAAATAGCAAAAGCACATAATTTCATTAGCAAAGGCCCCTTTTAGACTTAAACTCACCTCTGACAAACCCAAGTTTGTATTAACAATTATCAAACTACTATTTTAATAACATTTTAAGCTTGCAATATTATTTTTCTCATGCCTGCTCCAGGTCACTGGTTCAGAGGTATATATGCTTTAAACTACCGAATTTACAAGTCCCTACGGCATCCTCACTCAGAAGACATTCAGACAAAGGTTTCATAGTGTTATGATCGTCCCGTCTTCTTCTAAGAGTTTTTGATCTGGAGCACGTGTTTCTGTACTTGTGCCACTTGCGACGGGGGCTAAGCTCACTTCATTAGAAGGAATAAAACCATTCTGTCCAGATTCAAAATTGAGTTCTATTTGCGTTAGTGATTCCAGGCTCTCGGTAGCGGGAACAGCTTTCGGAATCTGCTGCGGCACTCCGTTACCTTCAATAATAATGTCGTCCTCATCACTGTCTTCATCCTCTGGCTCAAAGCTCGGCTCTGCCTGCTGGGAATAGCCCAGAAGGCTGTTATCAGTGGACTGGCCAGAGCTGCCAGAAGTCCGACTGTTCCGGACAACATTGTTCCTCTGGTTTGCTGGTCTCACCGTGATGATGAGGTTGCGGCTGTTGGCGATCATCATGTCTGTTACTTGATCAAGACTCTTCCCTGAAACTTCTATGCCGTTGACTTCTAAGACTTCATCATTCACAGCTAACAGTCCTGTGCTTTGAGCCAGGCCTCCGGGGACAAGTCTGGATATAAAGATCCCTGGGACCTTCTCTAAGCCATGAGGTGTTACCCTGACACTGGAGCCATCCCGGATGTAGAATCCTAAGGGTTTCTCAGTGCCGTACTTGTAAAGACGAACCCTACGATGTGTTTCTGGGAGAATATCCACGTCTATAATAGAAGACACGGGTCTGAAGTCTTGGGGCATGCTAATGACTATATGTGGCTTTTTTCTATGGTTGTCAGGACGCAATACGTTGGTTAAAACATTCTTCTTCTTTATTAGTGTGTCTGTACCAAAGGCACTGTAGTCTGCTTCTTCTGTTTAAAAATAAAATACGATAATTATAGAGATACTGTAAAAACACCCACTTATCTACAGTTGAATCTATACAGAAGGGAGAACTCACATGCATTTGGTACACAAACAATTTAAATATTAGCTTCTAATCAGATCAAAATGTAGTGTAGCGGTAAGACTGCTGTACCAGAAGGAAACCACTAGGTGGCCCTCTCAAGTACACATCACAAAAGAAGCAAATGCTGAAGTTAAATCTGAGCAAGCTCAAAGGCTATTAAGCATTAGGAGGGCAAACACAATTCTGGTAAGTCTTACAAACCATTCTTAAACATCATTTCAAATGCGTTACATAAAATGTATTTTCCCTTCATTTAAGAACCTCCAGTTTGCATATTTCTGATTCTCCTCGATGTAAAACGCGACACTTTTGAATCCCAAGGTAAATCAAGAGAATGAACCTGTATGAGAGGCTGACTGGGCAGATAATATGCATTAAATGATAATGTAATAAGAGGAATATAGACCTAGAACTTAGGGATTTTGGTCTTCTGCGAATGTTCTCTTCCAGCTTTCCAGGGGGGAATTCTTCATCTCCCATTTTCCCACTTTGAAAGACGCTGAAGTGGAAGACTTTTAACTTTTTTCTTCACCGTGTGTGAAACAACGGGGGGCAAAGGAACCTGTCTGGGTGGCGGGGACACAACCGGCGGGAGGGAGGACCCTGGCAGCCAGGAGCTGCTGCCTCATTTAACGTGCGGCACGGCCCCCTTGCTGCAGGCATCTTTCTTCCACTAAAGAAATCTGTGTGGCCAAATCCAATTTGCCACGGAGCCTTGTTTTTTTAGGTAAAAAATTTCTCATTTTTAAATGCTGATACCCAATTAAATAACAACAAAAACCAGCTTGAGCCAAATAACATCCGCGGGCTTGAATTCATTCTTCCAGCCAGCAATCTAGAACTCTGATGTAACTAAGGGAAAACAGGGCGCCTAAAACCAGATAGGTATTCTTCAATCACACTGTTGAAGGAAGGCATCTACAAACAAAACATCTCATCAGAGAATGAGGTAGAAAAGGAAATGAAATTGACCACAGGTACAAAACTTGAAATCATGTTTCAAAAATGACCAATGAGAAGAAATTAAAAAATCTTAGCCTCAGCTCCTGCTACAGAGAATAGATCACTGTACTGTGTGGTACAGGGCTTAGCTTCCGTTCTTTCCCTGCACTCTCACCTTCTATTGATAAATATTTCCATCTTTACTCTATAAACCAGGAAATCAAGGGTACAAAATAACCATTAAGAGTACAAAATACAGAGAAAGACTGGACCTGGATTTTCTTATCTGGCCAATACCTTACGCATTCACATAATGAGTATTAAGTGTCAGGTGTGGGTCTGAATATGGAGAACTTGGGTATTTTTTTCTCATGTTGCTTGAACATTCTTTAAAAGCTAGCTGCAGAGGGGTGTCTGGGTGGCGAGTTGGTTAAGCGTCCAACTTAGTTAGGCACAGGTCATGATCTCGCAGTTCATGAGGTCGAGCCCCACACCGGGCTCTCTGATGTCAGTGCAGAACACACTTCAGATCCTGTCTCTCTCTCAAAAATAAACAAACATTAAAAAAAAAAAAAAAAAAAAAAAAAAAAGGCTAGTTGCAGATAAATGTACAAGACCAGGGGTACCTTAATTTTTGGCATTTTTTCCCCCTGGGGCAAATTCTGTCTTCATTTATAAAATATGCATACTATGTTCCTACAGAGACAAATTTATTTATAATTTGGCTTTGGAAATTAACCCAGTGACACAAGAATCTTTTTGGCAACACTTGGCAAAGACTATCAACAATAGTCTTCTACTGAATGTATTTTCCCAAAAGTATCTTTTCATTTTAAAACAATCAATTTAAAAAAACCTACACAATATTTATAAGGAAAATTCCACACTGTACACACTGGAACAAAATTAAGTTGCCTACATGGGAAACCTGACCCCCGCCCTCCCCCCAAAAAAGAAAAAACAATCCTAAATCTGCATAATTTGGCATTGCATCCAGACTGTTTGAATGCTCTCTGCTAAATTCTCAAAAGCAATATGCCCCAGTACAAAGGCACCTTTGTTCTCCCATCTAGCTAATCAGTTTCTAGCCACTGGGAAAAGAAATATTTTGGCAGGAAGCCAGGGTGCAGAGTGTTAGTTTAAAGTGTAAAGGTGACTGTCCACTGGGAACCGGGAGTTCATTTTCTACCTGAGTCTGTGTATCAAAGCACTGAACTCAGAATGAGATGGAAAGTTTGCAAACTTGGTTCACAGCAACCTCCCCGCCCCCCACGCCGTAAAAACCCGGGCTTACGCAACAGTACATGATACAGGCTCAACACCTCCCTTATCCCAAGCCCGTCTCTCAGCCACAGCGTCAGCTAACTGCGATCATCACGGATCCACTTGGAATGCCTGCCAAGAGCCAAACTGCGGGTCTCCCTTCCTTACAGAAAGTTCCTGTGCTTTACTTAAGAGAGGAGCCTTGCAGCCACTCCCCGGGACCTCTTACTCTTGCAACAGTTAATTCCGAAAGGCCTGGCTGTCTCATTCCTTAACGGACATGGAGTCGTGAGTCACAGATTCAGAACAGGGGGTAAGGGTCCACTAGTGACCTAGGGCAGGCACAGATACACGAAATAAAAGCCTACGGTGTTAAAGCAAATCTGGGGGATAAAAAAACCCAAACCCTCCTATAAACCCCATCAGCACCCCTGTAGAGTAAACACAGTAACAGTTCACAGTAATCAAGAAAGTTCACGATGACCCATCTGAAGTTCGATGAGAAGACAGGGAAGGAAGTAATTTCTGAAATTATCCTCCTCCAGGGTCGACAAACTTTTCCCCAAAAGAGCTCTGGAGTAAGTATTTTAGGTGTTGCAGGTCATATAGTCGCTGCTGCAAAAGCCACGATCAGTACGTAAAGGAATGAGTGTGGCCGTGGTCCAAGAAAACTTTATTTACAAAAACAGCCAGCAAGCCTTGTTTGCCAACCTTTGTTCTAATCCAAAATGGTTAAATGAACTAGATCTGGCAGCTTTAAAAGGATTAAATATCACCTAAAGCAACATTCAAAGTATGCAAATCCCTTCACTTCCTAATATAAGCAAACCAATCACCAAACCCGAAGCTGCACTAGGATGTAGCCAGGCCGACCCTGCGACCAAGAGAAGGTGGGGGCTTGTTCTCGTGGTGCTTGCACTCCACAAGAGGGGACTCCACAAGAGGGGGCGCCACAAGAGGGGCCGGCAACCCGAATTTCAAACAATTAGGTTATTAGAAGGAGCCAAGAAGTGTGGTTTGTCTACAGTGCACCGTAGGAGCCTGGCCTGGTTTGCAGGGAGACACAAGGCTTCTCCAGGGAAGTGAGGTTTGTGCTGAGACTGGAAAAGAAGCCAGTAGCTAATCAGGTAGAAGGGAGGGAAGAATGTTCCAGGCACAGGATCCAACGAATATAGAGAAGGGCTGGATGGGGCAGAAGAAGAAGTCCAATAGAGAGAGGGGGGGAGGGGAGGAGAAGGAGCCAAGAGCCCAGTTAGAGGCAGCAGGGGCCCTGCAGACAAACAGGGCCTGGGGGGGGGGGGGGGTTGTTAAGGATTATGGACTTCAGCCTAAGGGCAATGGGAAGAAAACCAAAGGTTTGGGTTTTTCTACTAAGCTCACCCAGGCTGTAAACTGGAGAATGGCCCTGAGGGAGAAAACGGGGAGCCGTGAAGTGATTTTGGATGGCCCCTGGCCTGGAGCAGAGGTAGTGCTGATGGGGAAACGAACGTGAAAAATAATTAGAACAGTTTTAATACTAACAGGCTCGGTGCCTGAGCAAAAGGGAGGCATGTGTCAAAGGTGACACCCAGGTTTCTGTCATGAGCAACTCGTGTCACAATTTCTTCTTTTTATTTTATTTGACCTTATTTCTTGGGCCACACCTTTAAACCATTTTTTACAATTTACAATTAAAATGCATATCCTTTAGAGCATTTTTAAGTCGAACCCTGATTCACTGAAATTCACTGAGTCTTAAAGCCCATCTGCAGAATAATGTCGAGTGCACAGTTTTAAGAGATGAATGGGGTGCCTGACCAGGTGTCTGGGCCACAAGAC